>NC_083571.1:40785942-41385942 GCF_027579695.1 Neoarius graeffei
GTGGAAAAAGGTCAGTTAAGACAGCAGTACGAGTAATGGCGACTATTTCTGCAGGCTCACTATATCGAGGTTTTCCCAATTGTCCAAATCGTTTAAAAAATTGCACCAGCACCTTATCTCCCACTTGGAAGGGGTGTGTGTTTGCCGATGGTGGAAGTGATATTGTACTATTGACCTTAGTACAAATTTCATGCAATTTATCGATAAGGGCTGCAGAATACTCATCCATATGTGTCTTCAACTCAGAGGTACCCAGAGCCGGAGTCCCTTTTCTCCAGGGGACAGGGAACGGTCGCCCAAAAATGATCTCGTAGGGGGAATAGCCGCCGAGACTAGGCTTCGATGTCATGCGAATTTCAGCCAGTGTGGCTGGCAATAGGTCTACCCAATTTCTGGAACCTGTGGTCTGCATAGCCTTAGTTAGTTTGTCTTTCAATGGTCGATTAGTACACTCTACGATACCAGAAGATTGAGGATGGTATGGAATGTGAAAGCGCCAGTTCAGTGAAAGATACTTACACAGATCTTGTGTGACCTTTGAGGCGAAAGGGGTACCTTTGTCTGAGTCTATGGCATCTGGAACCCCATAACGAGGTATTATTTCTTTTGCCAACGTACGAGTCACTACCTTTGCATTCTCTCTAGAACACAGAAAGGCTTCTACCCATTTAGAAAATTTGTCCACAATCACCAGGAGATATTTAAACGGCCCACAGGGAGGCATGTGTGTGAAGTCGATTTGCCATTCTAAGAATGGAGATGTCGGTATGGGTAAACACTCGTGTTTCGCGACTGCTTTGGAGTGATTGTTCTGTGCGCAGATGAGGCATCTCTCGAGAATTGAATCCACCAAACTGTTTAGATTAGCTATACAGAAAAGTTTGTTCATGTCCCCCTTTACCCCCCTTCGTGCACGGTGTGTTACGCCATGAAATTCACGCACAAGGAAGGGAAGGCAATGTGATGGAAGGCAAAGACGGCCATCTTGGCTGTACCACAGGCCATCAGAGGCGACATAAGCATCTTGTAGCTGCCAAAAGGCAGAATCATTTGGAGAAGCTGAAGCCTGTAAAGAGATAATGTCTAAATCTGGGATCAGACTACTAGCAAGACAAGATGTATTACATGATGAAGAGTCTATACCAGGAGACATGACACCAGAAGCAGCAGCAAATTTTGCCATACGATCAGCAAGAGAGTTACCCATGCGTTCAGGGGTGTTTCCCGAGGCATGCGCTTTAGTCTTGACTATAGCGAGTGACCTAGGGAGATGACAAGAATCAATAAAGTTTTGTACTAGAGTTGAGTGTGAAATGGGCTTCCCATCTGCGGCGTGGAAGCCCCGTGACTGCCAAATCTTCCCAAAATCATGAGCCACCCCAAAGGCATAACGAGAGTCTGTGTAGATTGTGACGTCCTTGCCCTGAAACAAAATACAGGCACGCATTAGTGCATACAATTCGGCTGCCTGAGCGGAAGAGAACGGGAGAGCATAGGCCTCGTGTACAATGTCAGGCAGGGAACACACAGAATAGCCACAGAGGAAAACATTATCTGAAGGTTTAGAACAAGAGCCATCAACAAAGATTACTTCCCCCGTCTCCAGAGGGCTGGAGGAAAGATCAGGCCTGATACTGGTAGTATGCAAGATTTCAGATAGACAATCATGATCAGTGTCCTCTAAGGTGTCGTCCTGAGAGTTAAGAAGGCGTGCGAGAGCGTGACCTACAGTATTAGAGGATGCGGCTCGAATTTCGAGATTATCAGTAGAAAAGAGAATGGTTTCATATCCAGAGCGTCGCTGCGCAGTCATATGTTGAGTCTGTAAATTTTGCAATACCTGTTTAACTTGATGTGACGAGTGCAAGATCAGTGGGTGAGACAAAACCAATTTCTCTGCATCTGAAACCATCATAGCACAGGCGGCGACAGCCCTTAGACACGCAGGCAAGCCTTGAGCAACAGTGTCTGTTTTAGATAAGAACGCACACGGACGAATCCCCCCTCCATGCTCCTGAGCCAAAACACCAGACGCTGTACCTTGTTGTTCACAGGCGTAGAGATGAAAGGGCTTGGAGTAGTCAGGTAAACCCAGAGCTGGGGCGGAGCAGAGAGCGCTTTTGAGGGAGTGATAAGCGTTAATCATAGTGTCGGTCCAGGTCAAAGGATGTCGCTGTGGGTCTTGATGAGAGATTGCAGCACGGAGAATCTTGTCATATGAGGAGCAGTCAGGGATCCATTGTCTGCAGTAATTGATAAGACCCAGAAAAGACATGAGGGCATGCTTAGTGGCAGGGCGTTTCGTGTCTAGAATCGCCTGCACCCGATCAGCTGACAGCTTACGACAACCTTGTGAAAGTTCAAAGCCCAGATACTTAACAGTGTCCTTGCAGAACTGGAGCTTGGTTCTGGAAACCTTGAAACCCTTTTTCGCCAGATGTTGGAGCAGGCGCAATGATGCGGCTTGGCAGATTTCTGGGGACTCAGCGGATATCAGAAGATCATCGGCGTAGGTCAGGATCACAGAGCCCTGGGGGAGGGAGAGGTCACAAAGTGCGTTACGAATTACAGCTGAAAACACAGCTGGAGAATCAATAAAACCTTGTGGTAGGCATGTCCAAGTATACTGCTTCCGTCTGTGCGTGAACGCAAACAAAGGCTGTGTGTTTTCTCCAACCGGAACGCTGAAAAAAGCAGAGCAGAGATCAATGACGGAGAAACAGCAATGATCAGCAGGAACTTGTGATATTACAGAGGAAACGTCAGGTACAATGGGTGCCACAGGTACAATCAGTTCATTAATCTTACGCAAGTCCTGCGTAAAACGCCAGGTACCGTCCGGCTTGGGCACGGGGTTGACAGGTGTATTGTACGGGCTGGTACACTCTCTCACCACGCCTTGTTCAAGAAGAGACTGTAAGATGACATCAATCCCTTTGACTTTATCCTCAGAGAGAGGATACTGGTTAACATAAACAGGGAGCAGATGTTTCAGCTTAGCTTCATAAGGAACACAATGAACTAGGCCTACCTCATCCTTCTGTTCAGCCCAAAGAGAGGAGGGAATTTCAGCCAGAACCGTAGAAGGGTCAGCAGAGGGAATAACAGGGTTTACAGAAGTCATGCAAACAGCAGAGATATTTGGTACAGTCACATGTGAAGAAAGATAAGATAAAGCAGGAGGCAGCGAGTCAGGAGTGCAAATAGTCATCTTGGATCCCTGAAACGAAATGGATAAATGTAACAGGCTCATTAGATCCCGTCCCATTAAGTTAAAAGGACACTGTGACATCAACACAAAAGAGTGATGTTTACGAAGTGCTGGGTCAGCGGGACAGGTTACCAGTAATGGAGGAGTACAAGGGGAAGAAAAAGGGACCCCATCAATTCCCACAGAGCGAACGGTTTTGTTAGACATCGGACCCTCGTATGACTTTCCCACTGAGGACATTGTAGCACCAGTGTCAATTAAGAAAGGGAGCACCTTTCCATCCACAACCAATTCTACAACAGGCAAATCACTAGCTAGATAAGAGTCGAAAGAACAATGTAACATCATGGGGTCACAGCTCTGTAGGCAGCTCTATGCTCGATATGGGCCTACGCTTGCCGTAGGCAAAGCAAGAGGAGGAGGGGGAGGAGAGGGAAGAGACACACCACGCTGAAGATTAGAAGAAGAAGCAGAAGCAGCTCTTTGCCGTGCCCTATCCTCATCTATCCGTTTCTTTCTACACTCGCGCTTCCAATGCCCTTCTTTACCACAATAGTAGCACAATCTATCACCAGGGAATCCCTTATTCCCCGCCCTGCCTTGTGGATCACCCCAATTCTGTTGTGAGTAACCACTAGCAACGGAAAGACAGGCCACCTGCTTAGTATCCAAAAGATCATCTCCCTCCAAAATTCTAATCTTCTCTCCTAGAGCTCTCACTATTATATTACTCCGGTCACTCAAATGATGTTTCAACACCTTCTGTACATCAGGACGACAATTATTCAGAAATGTCGAGATAAAGAGAGGATTGCTTTGCTGCTGGTTCAGTGGCATATTTCCCAAACAAGTCCACGTCTCGATAAAGCGTGTCAAAAACTTGGAAGTGAGTTCAGCCTTCTCCTGTTTACAATTAGTAACCTGTGAAAGATCACGGCTAGCCTGTCTTCGTGAGAGCAGATAACGCGTCAGTTGTTCCTTTAATTCTGCCATAGCTCTATCAATATCTTTCCAGTAAAACTTCATTACATGCTTAGTCGTGGTTTGACCATTTTCCTCCTCCTTCACCTCCGTCACGGCATACTCGTCATTCTCCGGCTTCAAGCAAGGCACCGCGGCTAGTAATGCATGTTCATCATATTTATCACTGAGAACAGCATGCATGATAAAACGATAATCTGCACCAACCATTTGTTTATGCCTGCTCATTCTTATGAGCATGTCTACGAAATTGATTGGGTTGTTTACCGAAGGCAATAACTTGATCATATCTTTCAATTCTGATGCCGAAGGCGGATTGATCTTAAACCCTCTTCCCCTTCGCGCCCACACACAAGCTGTGTTAATTTCATCGTCAGAATCCGTATTAGAGCCGTTCGTCTCGTTTCTTCTGCTCATTACAGTTTTTCTTCTAGCGCCTGTGTTATGAGATGCGCTAGGAACGTTATCAGCGGGACATGAAGCGTTCGCCGGTGTATCTACAGGAATGTTTCTTGCTTCCTCGGTCAGCGGAGGAGCAGAGGCTAGGGATCTAAATAAAGCAGGTTTCACCTCTGCATTGCGCTTGGGATGTGGTATTGAATTCTTTTGTTCTTTCGTCTCTTTAATTTTATGAAAATGATCCCAAATTGGCTTCATTCTAATCCACTCTAAATAACCCTTGGTCATGTAATCATAATCCCATTCTGGGTTGCCAAATCCTTCATATATCTGTTTGTGTGCCGAAACGAGATACTCTGGTCTAAAAGTCCCTGCACGAGGATAAATTAACCGAGACTGAAATTGTTTCATGGACCAATCGGCTAAAAGGTCCAGCCAAGGAGCAGTATAGAATCCCAAATCACATCGATTCATCCAATCCCGTGGAGTGTCTTCAGAATCGGGTCTGAGTACCTCTTTACTACCACAACTACCCCCCATGGCTGCACGAAGGAATCAAAGATTAAAAGCGCGCTCTTCTCGTGACAGTTCTCCCCCTTGAAGTGTCTTCACGAGGCTTACCGTCCCGTAAACAAATTACGAGGTTTACCAGCCCAATCCCGTGGCTCTACTAGCCCCGTCTCGTCCCGTAGACAAGAGTCTAAAAGGTCTAATCTAATCTCTAAAAAAAGTCTACGAGGTTCCTTACGTCCCGTGCCTCACACGAGGATTACCTGAATTATGGGTCTCTCTTTTTTTTTTGAAATTACTACCAACCAGGCGGTCAACCAATCAATAACCACAAATTATAAATTAAATTTACTCACCTGGTTGGCAGTATCCCACTTCTGACACCAAATTGTTGGGTTCACCCAGAAAGAGACCCCTGGATTCCTTCGTGAATGCCTTCCCTTCGGGCCCGAAGTGGACGAGTCGCTCAGAAACGGACAGGAGAACACGTGTGGGTTGTTCACATGCCAGTTTATTCGCTCGCTTCGTCAGAATGAAAACATTTGTGGGAATGTCTTATAGTGTTGCTGTGTTTATGTTTTGTCTTCGTGTGTGTGTGTGTAATGGGTGTGTGTCTATGTAGAAGTGTGTAATGATCTTGAATCAATCACAATATAATAACATATTTTTGCTGACAGTAAGGTACAGATAGATATCAGAGTTTTGCCTTATAATTAATATTATGTCTGATTCTTGGAATAGTGTGGAATGTTAAACATAGATACTGTAGAAGGTCAAAGGCACACAAAGTTTGCACAGAAAAGATCATCTGAATAATTCTTAATAATTAACATGAATAATTCTTAATACATGAATGTGTGGTCAGTCAGTAAATTACATCTTGATTATCTTGATTCCATCAACGTAAGTAAAATAACAAATAACAGTATGCTCTTAATAATGCTAAAATAAGGAACGTTATAAGAGAATAAACATAAAGACATTAAGAACAACTTAAGAACTTAAGAACAATGAGAATATGTCTGAAAGAGAGAGAACAATTAAACCACTAACAGGATTAAACTTATAACTAAATTAGGTTAATGCTCTTAAACTAAAAATCCTTAGAATCATAAGATCTTAATTATAATTATGAAACTAATCTAGAACTATGAAACTAACATTAATCACGGAATGCATTCATTAATTACGGGATCTATAAAACTAACATTAATCATTACCATAGTATATTTCAATATATTTCAGTATATTTCATAGCCTTTATGAAGCCATGACCTAAGATTCAACTGAATGAATAAGCATAATCATGAACTTTAATTCTACTATTTCTGAGTGTGGTATGAGTCGATCTGACACTAAAACAGACCTTCAGACACTTCTCTGTTCAAAATACACATTCATAAACAAAATGTTCCCAAACAATGTCCAGCCGGACCTAAGGTCATTTCAAACTAAATTTTAACACAGAATAAGCTAAGAATTACTATTTCACTAAACTTACATATACCTACATATATCCTGATTTAACCTTCTGATTCTGATTCATATTCTGATCATAATCTACATATAATAAATTTTGACCCAACACCCCTATTCTGCAATGCCAGCTGTCCCTTTTGCATAGATATTGATTCTGGCTCTGTTACCATCAGTCATTCCAGCTCAGAGGTGGAACAAAATGCCCCCACCCCCCTTCTGGATTTGGACCTTTGACACAGAACAGTGAGGCAGGAAAAAGGCACAACGTTTCCATCTTAAACAGGCTGTGTAAAAGGGGCTAGAGTATCATAGAAGAGAGCCCAACAAATTACTGGTACCATTAATATGAACATGAAATTTTGCATAAACTTGTAATAGTAAGTCTTGTCAACATATCGAGCTTGGTTATAATCTTAAAGACATTTTTAAAGACATTCTTAAAGATAGTTATAGGTCTATGCAAATCACCTCGTGAATGCATTAAAAATGAATGTGTGCCTGCCCAGTCCAATGGTTTGGTTGCCTGAAAATGTGATTAACTAGTCTAACAAAGTATCTATATGTAGTTAGCTAGTTAAGATCACCATATACAGTTTAGATTTAATTAAATTCAACGTCCAGTAACAAAGAACAAAATGTAAATCCTCAGATACACCATATGGTATGTGGACACCTGTCTAACACCTCCATTTGTGGGCCTTCCGCAATCTGTTGCCACAAAGCTGGAAGTGCACAATTACTTCATGTCTTTTTATGCTGCAGCATTAAGAATACTGGACTGATCACACACATGCCCTGTACAAGAAAGGCCAGAGCGGACTCCACCTGCTGAGGAGGCTGAGGGCCTTTGGAGTTCAGGGTCCACTTCTAAACTTTTTTTTTTATGATTCTGTGGTGGCATTAGCCATATTCTGTGGAGTTGTCTGTTGGGGAAGCAGTATCACAACAGCAGAGAGGAAAAAAATTAAGCTGATTAGTAAGGCAGGATCTGTCCTGGGCTGTGCACTAGACTCAGTGGATGTAGTGGGGGAGAGGAGGATGTTGGCCAAGTTGTCATCCTTGATGGCGAACACCACCCATACACTGCAGGAGACAGTAGCAGCACTGGGAAGCTCCTTCCATGACCGGCTCCTCCATCTGCGGTGTGTTAAGGAGAGATATAGCAGCTCCTTCCTCCCTACTGCTGTGAGACTGTACAACCGGCACCTCACCAAGCACAGCACCAGACACTCCTCACAATAATGAACAATACTGTCCAGATCACTTCTACATCCATAGAGACCCCTCTGAATGTATACTGTGTTCGCTGACTATCAGCATCAGTACTTTACAACAAACTGCTAGCTACACACTGTTAAAATGGCTCCTGTGCAATACATCTACTTAGTTGTGTAATACTGGTAATACTACCTGTGCAATACTTAAATGTGCAATACCACCTGTGTAATACACTTATGTTAACTGTATATCTGCAAACCTATTAATTTATGCAAATTTGTTAATTTTTATCTTTAAATTTGTAGTTTATTTCTTTTTATTTTTACCCTTTTTGTATACTTGGTACTTTTTGCACTACTCCTTCACTGACTTACCTTTTTTATCTTTCTATATTTTGCTGCTTTTTTTTGCTGATGTAACAATGTAAATTTCCCCTTGTGGGATAATAAAAGGCTATTTTATCTTATACCCAGTTACTGGAACTAAGGGGCCTAGCCCCAACCCTGTTTCAGCATGACAATGCCCCGTGTGCACATAGCAAGGTGCATAAAGACACGATTGGCCAAAGTTGGTGGAGAAAAACCTGAGTGACTTGCACAGCCCCCTGACCTCAACACCACTGAATACATTTGGGATTAATTGGAAGACGAACTGCGTACTGTATGATGCTTTCTTGTCCAACATGAGAACTTGACATTTATACATGTACTATATTTGCCAGAAGTATGTGGATACCTGACCGTGGTCTCCCTGTGTGCTTGTTGAACATCTCATTCCAAAACCATAGGCATTCATATGGAATCACCCTCACTCCTTATCCCCACAACAGCCTTTACTTTTTTGGGAGGGCTTTCCACTAATGTCGGGCTCCAGTGTGATGCCATATGTCTAGACAGTGTTTAAAATTCTCCTTGAATGAAAGAAGTGTCCAAGGTGGTGTGATCAATCTCTGTATGTAGACTTACTACTGCAGTATACTCAAATAGTACTTGTATGTCAAAAGCAAACTTGGATGCTTCTGTTTTCTATGCTGAGCACAAAAAAAACTCTTCAATTTTTTTGTTTTAAATTTGAATTGAATATTAGTGGAAGTGTAAACTAACGTCAGTGAATATCTCTCTCTCTCTCTCTCTCTCTCTCTCTCTCCAGGCTCATATATCCAGACTGCCTCCTGGGGCTGTGGCAGGACAGTCACTGGCAATTGAAGGTGGAGTGTGTCGACTAGGGGTGTGAGTGATTGAACAGAGTAAATAAATTTTTTTTTTTACTTAGCAATATGCCTCTGCTGAAGTCATTTTTGAGAAATCTTTGGAATGTGGTATCAATTATTTAACATATAAAATGTTTTTAATGCATGATAACCACATCTTTTTCATTTTGGTCACATTTTTAAACATGAAAGGAATAATTTTATCAATCACCGTAGCTTTAGTCTTGCTCTTTAGTCTCTTTTTAACAATCCGTAGTGTAAAAACAGGCAAATGTACAGTACCAGTCAAAAGTTTAGGCACACCACCTAATTCAATGGTTTTTCTTTATTTTTATTAATTAAGACACTTCATGTCTAAAAATGATGATGGGCTGTCATGTCCCTTTACTTAGATCGAGTCTTGATAGACTGCAACAGTTGTCAAATATGGTTATGTACTGTATTTTTATTATTAACTGTTTGATGCTCATGTTATTTCATAGTTTTGATGTCTTCAGTATTGTTGTACAATGTAGAAAATGGTCAAAATACAGAAAAACCTATGAATGAGTAGTCCAGACTTTTGGCTCGTACTGTATATACATCAAAGCTATGAAATAACCCAAAAGTATATACATATATATACACACACACACTGTATACTGTATATTGTGTGTGTCTGCTGTGTGTGTGTGTGTGTGTGTGTGTGTGTGTGTGTATATATATATATATATATATATATATATATACACACACACACAGCAGACATTGTCGCAAAACAGCTTTACAGGAAAATAAATACTTGAAGCATATGAGCTAATTTTATCCAAAATTAATTTATTTATACCTGATCAGCAAGCCTGTGGTGATGGTGGAAAAGGAAACTCTCCCTCAGATGACATGAAGAAACCTTAAGAGGTCAGCATCAATGGTGTCTCAGGATCGACCTGTAACTTGAGGGAGAGAGGGGGTGTATGTAGAGAGAGAGAGAGAGAGAGAAAACAGGTTGTTAGGTAGGCCCCAATGTCAGCTAATGGTTAAGAGCAATATACATTTTGCGAAGATAGGGGTGATATGGTCATATATTCTGGTTCTAGTATAGACTCTTGCTGCTGCATTCTGGACTAACTGGAGCTTGCTTATGCATCTACTAGAACATCGAAGACAGTAAGGCATTACAGTAATCCAACCTAGAGATGATAAAAGCATGAACTAGTTTTTTTTTTTTGTATTGTGTATTGATGATATATTGCTTATCTGAGCAATATTTCTCAGATGAAAGAAGTCTATCCTCTTTATGTCTATATGAGCTTCAAATGAAAGACTGGAGTCAATAATCACACCAAGGTCTTTTACTGCTGTGCTCCTGATGAATCAGAAAGGCCATCCAGAGTTATGATGTAATCAGAAAGCTTACTTCTAGCTGCATGTGGTCCGAGTCCAAGTGCTTCTGTCTTGTCAAAATTAAATAGAAAGAAGTTAATAAATATCCAGTGTCTAATGTCCTTTACACATTCCTCAATTTTATTAAGCTGGTGTTTCTTATCTGCCTTTGCTGAAACATACAACTATGTGTCAACAGCATAACAGTGGAAGCCAATACCATGCTTAAGAATAATATTAATTAGAGATAACATATATAAAGAATAAAGCAGTGGGCCAAAGACACAACCTTGAGGAATGCCATATTTTCATATGCATAGAAAAATCACCATGTACATCAACAAATTGATAACGATCGGTTAAATAAACCTTGAGCCTACTGAAGGTCGTTCCCTTGACTCCCATAACATTCTAGTTGGTTCTTGTCTATCAAGGTGAATAGTATGATTAGTGCTGTCAAAGGCTGCCCAAAGGTCAAGCAGTAGAAGCAGGGCAGACAGAGCCCTGGTCAGAGGCTAGTAGTAGGTCAAGCCAGTTTATTTGTCATGGATGGTGCTCAGATCTTTCGTTCTGGGTTCTGGGACCCAAATGGGGGTCCCTGGCATTTTTTGTGGGTCCCAAATATTTTTATATACAACAGTCAAAGAAATGTGTGTGTGTGTGTGTGATTTATTTATTTATATATATATATATATATATATATATATATATATATATATATATATATATATGATAGATAGAGAGATATATAGATATCCACACCCCCACACACAGCATTGGGGGGCTTTATTTATTTTTTACATTGAAAAAACAGTGAGTAGGTACATTCCAACATCTATGTAAGTCACACTAGGCCACAAATCTACATCACGCCAATCATTTCAAGGAATTTTGTATGGATTATAACCAATAATAAACTCTAATTTCCACATATATCTATCCTTTGCTTCTTTCTGACTGAGATTATCCAAGTAATCCAGTAGTAAAGCTTGTTTATCTGTAGGTTTTTTTTTTTTTTTAACTACAGATGTCTGACATCTTCAGTATCACTTGTCTTTTGTATGTAAACAAAGTTCACTTGTCCCCCAGGACAAGGATAGCAACGGTTGCTCACGTAAGTGTGATGTCAGTGCAGTGGGGTCTGTAGAGGACTTTCACTGACATCACAGGTTTTTGTTTTTCACACAGTATCCGCCATCTTGCCGGGCAAACAAAGAAACAGCCGCGACAGTTCATAATGAAAACCGAGACGACTGCAGTCAGTACAATCTCTGAAGCAATTAAAAATTTATTTTCAGTGTTGTAGTCGAGTCGCTAAACCTTCAGTCCGAGTCCAGTCTCGAGTCCCCAATGTTCAAATCCAAGTCAAGTCCAAGTCATTAGAAAAATTGAGTCGAGTCCACTATTGATCAGAGTCGAGTCCGAGAAGACGACTTCAACCGCACCATTTAACGGTGGCTGTTTTAGCGCTATTAACGTTAGTTAGTTCCTGAACCTGACGTATGAACAGATGAATGTGCATTCTCTTTGTCAAGGAGTGCAAAGTATTCTATCAGAGATGGTTGGGAGACGGATGTAAGTGTAGAAGCTGTGTTTTATTAATACAAGTGAAGATAGGTAAACAATCCAGAATGGCAGGCAAAATCGTAAAACAATGAAACAGGCAAAAGGTCGAGCGAGGCACACACAGGCTATCATAGACTAGGCAGAATCAAAGACGAGAAACAGGAATTCAGGGATCAGGAAACCAAACAAGGAAATAAGGCTAGGTAATGTCAGCAACGCAACTCAATACTTCGCAAAGTAAGTGCCTTTTCACAGTTTTTATATAGGCGTGTTGATTGCCCCTTAATCCTGTGCAGGAGCAAGTCGTTTACAGTGCACGCGAGAGTGTCTGCTTGATGCATGCTGTCCGGAGTGTGCCTGAGAGTCTATCTGATGCTCATGCCGAGACACACAGGTGTGAAACTCTTGCATGAAATTAGTACAAAAATTAAGGTAGATATAAATATTTTATGCCAAAGTGTTATGGCATGTTCTAATAAATGAAGAAAAAAAATCCAAGTCCTCGTTTCCAATTTACGGGTCTGAATGCAGTTAATGCACAAATCCGAATCATCAATGTGTAAGTCCAAGTCAAGTCATGAGTCGTTAAAATTAAGGCACGAGTCGGATTCGAGTCCGAGTCCTGGACTCGAGTACTACAAGCCTGCTTATTTTATACCAACAGGCCGTGTTACATCCAAAAGCTGAAACGTAGACATCATAGATCCATATAATTTAGCCACAAATGTATTTATTTCTTCTGCCCAATGCACACTCACTTCTCTCCCCCTCTGTCTGTGCGTACGTGCCCGCGCATTCACAGATTCAGATGGATTAAATGCAGAGGAGGAATTTCACTGTGTTTGAGTATAGAAAAATAAAGTGACAGTCACCGTCTTCTTAATTTACCCACAAATGTACTGATTCCACTTGAAAAGTGTACAGCAAACCAGATACTGAATTTGGGACATTACAACATCCTGAGCAATTTAGTATTTGGGACTTCTGAATACACCGGAGATGCTAAGGCCAGACAGAAATACAGATGCCTACCTATATTCCAAGGCAGGTTTTGTGCCAGAATGTTGTGGGAAATTCCAGTTAAAGGAAAAATACCTTCTTATGACAAAGGTAAGCTAAAACGTGGCCTTCTAATAGTAATAAACAAGCCAAGGCATAGATCTAGCATATTTTATGGTGTTTAGCCTCTGCTACATTATCAGTACATAACAAAAATGCTGCTAGTCCAGCTAAGCATTAGGTCTAATAAAATAGATCACATCCAAAGCCCACATCCAGATATACATGTCCGGTGTCACCTAATGGTTAAAAACAGGTATACATTTTGTGCTGAGTGCAAGTAGGGACTCTGGCAAGACTAACTATGACAGCATAACTACATGGGAGAGCCTGAAGTTAACACAGACATGACAGAACCCTGGGACATAAAGCAGCCAGCCACTCCACAGTCAACAAAGCCGAGTGAGCGTCTGAGAGTGGTGGGGGGCAGCATCCATACATTCCAGTTCACCAAAACACTCTATGCCTGAGGACACTCCAGATCTACTCCTTTACGTAATAAAAAACTATTTACACAAGGCTTGAATAAAAGGATATGTTTTCAGCCGAGACTTAAACACTGAGACTGTGTCTGAGTCCCGAACACTACTTGGTCTATTCCATAACTCTGGGGCTTTGTAAGAAAAGGCTTTGCCCCCAGTTGTAGCCTTCACTATACGAGGGACCAACAAGTAGTCTGCACTTTTTGCTCTCAGTTGGCGTGGCATTTCATAAAGGGCCAGAATTTCACTCAGGGATTGTGGCACAAGTCCATTCAGTGCTTTATAGGTCAATAGTAGTATTTTATAATCAGTGTGAAATTTGATTGGGAGCCAGTGTAATGTGGATAAGATCGGGGTGATATGGTCATATCTTCTAGTTCTACTCCGGTCTCTTGCTGCTGCATTTTGAACTAACTAGAGCTTGTTTATGCACTTATTGGAACATCCAGACAGTAAGGCATTACAATAATCCAACCTTGAGGTAACAAAAGCATGAACTAGTTTTTCTGCATTCTGTAGTGATGTATGTCTTATCATGGCAATATTTTTGATATGAAAGAAAGCTATCCAGGTAATGTTAAAGATATGAGTTTCAAATGAAAGACTGGCATCAATGATCACCCCAAGGTCTTTCACTGCTGCACGTGAAGAAACAAAAAGGCCATCCAGAGTTACTGTGTCATCAGAAAACCCATTTTTAGCTGCATGTAGTCCTAGTACAAGTACTTCTGTCTTGTCAGAGTTGAGTAGAAGGAAGTTAATAAGCATCCAGTGTCTAATGTTCTTTACACATTTCTCAATTTTATTAAGCTGGTGTCTCTCATCTGGCTTTGCAGAAACATACAACTGTGTCATCAGCATAACAGTGGAAGCTAATACCATGCTTCCGAATAATATCACCCAGAGGGAACACAAATGAAGATAAAAGCAGTGGGCCTAAGACAGAACCTTGTGGAACACCAAACTTTACCTTAGTATGCAGAGAAAAATCACCATTTGCATCAACAAACTGATACCGATCGGTCAAATAAGACCTGAGCCAGGAGAGGGCCATTCCATTCACTTCCACAACATTTTCAAGTCTATCAAGGAGAATGGTATGATCAATGGTGTCAAAATCTGCACTAAGGTCAAGCAATACAAGCAAGGACACAGCCATGAGCAGAGGCCAATAGTAGGTCATTGACTACTTTAACTAATGCTTTCTCTGTGCGTTAATGAGGTCTAAATAAATCCTGACTGATCCGTGGATGTTATTCCTGTGTAGATATGAACATAACTGCTGTGCCGCAGTTTTTTTCCTAGGATCTTGCAAATAAAGGGGAGGTTTGTTATTTGCCTACACTTGGACAGCTGACAGGGGTCGAGGTCAGGTTTTTTTTTTTAATCAGGGGTTTGATAACTGCTAGTTTAAAGGATTTAGGTACATAGCCAATTCTAAGGGAAGAATTTATTATTTTTTAAAGAGGTTCAATTGTTTCTGGTATTATCTATTTGAAGAGCCGTGTAGGTAAGGGATCTCATACACAAGATGAAGATTTTGATGTGGAAATTAATGAAGTTGGTTCAATTTAATAAGGGAATTAAAGCATTCTAATTGCTGATCTGATGGTTATATTGTTAACTAAAGGGTTACTTAAATTGTCTGGCCTTAAATTAATCGTTTAACATTTTTGTCTGATATTTTCAATTTTATCATTGAAAAAAATCATGAAGTCATTGCTACTACATAGCATGTGTCTATGATGGTCTTTTTCTGAGTTAATTTTGCGACAGTATTAAATAAGAATCTTGGATTATGTTTGTTCCCCTCTATTAGGGTGGAGAGAGAGGTTGATCTTGCAGCACCTAGGAGCTTTTCTGTACTTGAAGAGGCTCTGCTTCCATGCTCATTGAAATACTTCCAATTTTGTTTGACACCATTTACATTCTAATTTTCTGGTGGTCTCTTTTAAGGTGTGTGTGTTATCGCGATATCAGTGTGCTAGTTTTTTCTCACTAATAATTTTTATTTTAAGTGGCACTACATTATCTAAAGTATAGTGGAATGTTGACTCAAAGCATTCAGTTGCCTGATCAAGTTCTGTGAGATCTGAGGGTGATTCAATCAAAGCTGATAACTCTGGGAGACTATTTCTAAAACTTTGTGAAGTAGTTGATGTGAATGTACATTTGACACAGTGGTATGGCAAGGTGCATCTATTATTGCTCAGATGTATTTTGAATAAGATGAGATAATGATCTGAGGTAGCTTCAGACGGTGGAAGAGTGACTATATTTTCTATATGTAATCTAAATGTTAGTATTAGATCAAGAGTGTGACCACCTTTATAAGTAGGTCCAGTGATGATCTGATTAATTCCTACTAAATCTACAATGAACACGAATGTTGTTTTCAGAGGGTCTTCTGAGTTATCAAAGTGAATATTGAAGTCTCCAACAACTAAGGCTTGACCAAAGAAATAACCAGGTCTGAGATTAAGTACACAAATTCAGAATATGGCCCCGGGGGCCTGTAAATAATAAGTCCCGGACTTGACTGGGTAGACTTTTTTTTTTTTTTGTGGCTACATGTGTCAGTATGAAGAACTTCAAACTTATTGAATTTATGTCCAGGTTTTTGTGTTAGACCAAGATAATCATAATAATTAACCATGATGCCTCCTCCTCTGCCAGTTAGATGAGGCTGGTGTATATAATTGTGTCCAGGAGGACTAGCTTCATTTAATGCTACATATGCATTTGGTTTAATCCATGTTTCTGTTAAACACAGTACATTAAACTCCTGATCAGTAATGAATTCATTAACAATTAGTGCTTTCAATGTAAGAGATCGGATATTTAATAGTCCTACCTTTAGATCAAAGGTGCTGGCAGTGGCTGTACAGTCAGTATGATCTAATTTTCTGTTAATTGTATTACTAGAACAAACTGAGCATTTCTACTTTTTTGACTTTTTTGGCATAAAGGGTCACTGAAGGAGTAGTACCTTTCTGGATGGCCTATGTAACACTTTGGCGTCCTAGACTGGTCTCCTCATATCCAGCGTTATGTGACGCGCAATATACGGCCAAGTTGTCATCAGCAAGTGGCTACTCCGTCTAGCCTAACACATAACGAAGACCGTTCACAGTGGCTCTACGCACCGCCCCTAGTTTTGCAGAACGCGACGGATCTAGGAGAGTCAACCCCGAAAAAAACCCCAACATGCTGTTGGTAATCAAGCACATGACTATGCCTCACACAAATACAAGTAGTTCATACCGCATCGTCCATCACACGGGTGAACAAGGGATGTGTCCCTCAGTACTACGCCAGGCTGAGGTAGAAAAATGTGCTACTGGCTGTGGCAGCTTGTCCCTGCCCTCCACAAGACCTGGTACTAGAGGTCAATCCTCCAAACATCATAACCGTCGCAACCATAGCGACGGGTCTACACTTAACATCAGAATAGCTACAATAAATGTGAGAACGCTGCAGGATGATATCAAACTCGCAACAATTGTGTAGGCTGCGATAAACTTGGATATTGATGTCCTGGCTATGCAGGAAGTCAGACACGCGTCCTTTGGGGTCCTAACTTTTAACGACGACTCCTTACACGACTGGCAGTTAGTATGCAGCGGACACAAGTGCAAACACGAACACGGCGTCACAATATTGCTTGCTCCACATGTCATACTAGAAACACATCAAGAACATTTACAAGCTAGAATAATCCCTGCCAGCATTCGGGTGAAGGGGATGCGACTTGCAATATTGTGTGTTTTCGCACCTACTGACTCAACAAAATCATCAGCAACTAAAGCCGTGTTCTACTCAGCATTGGACAAAGCAAAGCATGAACTTGAAAAAATACCAAAGTACAAACTGATAACACTTGGGGACTTTAACGCTACAATCTCAACTCGTAGCAAGGAAAGCGGAACATGGGATACGATATTGGGAAGTAACAACTCCGACCGCGTAGACACCAGTAACAATGGAGAGCGGATGCTTGCCTGGTGTTTCAAAAATTGAATGAAGATTATCAATACATTATTTAGATGCAAACGTATCCACCGAGGAACTTGGCACCATGCTGCTACTGGAAAATGGAAACGTGTCGACTATGTGTGCACCAGCGCATGGGTAGCTAAATTTGTCGCATCATGTCGGGTGTTTATTGGTCAATCTAGAGTATTTGACTCCGATCATTGTCTACTGGTTATGAGCATAAGATTTCCAAGTACAAAGAAAGAACTTGGACATCAACTGAACAGATCTTTACGAAAATCACCCCAAATGGTAAACTTCCAAGCTCTGTGAGATAAGGCAGATGTCCAGCAAAAACTTACAGAAGAGTTGGAAAATGTGCTAGAAAACGTGGAATCTAATGGGGTTGACGAGCTGAATGATGTGATAATCTTGACAGTGCGCGATTGCATTGATCGGGTGTGCCCTAAATCTGATATCGCCCATAAAAAGGAACCATGGCTGGATGAAAGTCTGCAGCAACTTACCAAGGAGTTACATAGATGTAAACAACAGGAAGATATTGCTAAACTACAGAAGACAATCAAAAAGAGAAGGAAGTACCTTAAGAACCAGTATTACAAGGAACTAGCTGAAAACATCAATACGGCTGCTGAGACAAGACAAGTTGAAAAAGAGTTCTCACTGGCAAAGAACTACACACCATTTAGAACCACTTTGAGTGTAGCAGCAATATCAAACAAGAAGCTGACCGAACACTTCCAAAATCACTTTGCAACCCAGTCACCGGCTTTACCTTTGCCACCCGAGCTTGCCGAACCAGAGAAATACCCCCACCTTAAAGATACAAGGGTGGAAATAGACGAGAGTCAGCCTGTGGAAGCTGAAGTGAAAGCCATTTTGAAATCATTCAAGAACAAGAAGAGCGCAGGAACAGACAGAATGAAAACAGAAGGACTAAAATATAACAGTGTAAACCTCGTAAGAGCACTTTTGCTGCTCCTATCAATGATATGGTCTACCATTACGGCACCAATGTCATGGCTGCATGCAAGCATTACCTGCCTTTATAAGAAGGGGCAAAGATGCCTTGCCAAGAACTACCGTGGAATATCAATCGGCGCCAACATGAGTCGGATTCTTGCAAAAATATTACTACGATTTCAAGACGCTTATGAGAGGCATATTAGTGAAGCCCAGTTTGTATTCAGGCAAAACCAATCAACTATAGATGCCCTTTTCATTGTCATAAATGTGATCAATAAATACGGAGATCGACTAGTTGCAGTTTACATAGACCTTACAGCTGCATACGATCACATACCAAGGGACTTCCTATTTCGAGTACTGACGATGCGAACTGGGGCAACCCAGTTGATTGCAATTTTGCAGAAAATGTATGAAGGCACGACTGCCTCTATTCGTGGAATGAAGACAAAGTTTGATGTGCTGGTGGGATGCAGACAGGGAGGTCAGGAATCACCGCGTTTATTCAACTATTACTTCGACTATTACTTCAACTATGTACTTAAAGTGGCAGCATATGAAATAGACAAAGCATTTCCGAATGGCTGGGGTATACAGTTTGATTTCAACATCTCCCACTTGTATACCAACAGACAACAACGCCATGCGACTGGAAAGATGCGGGGAGTTGAAGTGATAAAATGGATCCTGTATGCTGATGGCGTGGTCATGTTTTGTAGAAGTGTTAGTGAGGCCGAAATACTAGTGAACATCATTAATGACACATGCAAGTGGTTTGGTTTGACAGTATCGTTTGCCAAGACGAAGACACAAGTATTCAATGATGATGATGAATTGGCGAACCAAACTACCCTGTTTAGTATAAATGCAGTTTCTATTGAGAACGTAAGGACATTTGTGTACCTTGGACAAGTAATTTCTTCAAAGGAAAAGGGGCCGTTTGTCGACCATCGCATTGCAAGTGCGTGGGCTAAGTTTGCACAGTTAAAGACAGTATTGCACAACACAAGTCCACACAAAAACACGCCGAAAGATCCTAGAAGTGTGTGTAAGCTCAAGGCTGACTTATGGCACACAGGCCTGGTACCCTAACGCAGTCCAAATGAGACATCTTGAGGCCTGTTAGAATGAGTTACTTAGAACAATGATTAAGGGCGGGTGGTCAAGGAAAAATAGTGCTGGCGGCCCTGAAGAGTACGCATTTGTGCACTCGAATGCAGAGGTGCAAAGAATTTTACAGACTACCTCAATAACCCACTTCATAAACAAACAATACCTTAAATATATCGCCCACATCTGCTGATCGTCAAACACTGCAACAACCAAGCGAATGCTATTCGCTACTCCCATCCAGCAATATTATAGAGACCCGTGGCTAAAAATTGCCAGCCTCCTCCAGGTTACAGTGGAGCAGGTAAAACGAGCGATGCAGGAGAGGAGCAACTTCACTGAGCTGGGTGCCCAACTCAACTTGAAGGGGGACTCCGTCTCTTAAGAGGAAATATACTGAACTAGCTTGGGGAACACACACACAGTCTCAATATTGTTGAACTTGGGTGACAACTCTGGGCAACTAGCAGTCAGTTAGTTGAGCCTGTTCATCTGCTCCCTGGCCTTGGCTCTGGATTGTCACAAATTTAACTAGATCTGTTCAGAGACTATAAGCTATGCTGCAAGAAATGAGAGCAGCACCTTCCCGAGTGAGATGGATACCGTCCCTCCCTAACAGGACAGCCTTGCCCTCGAAACTATTCTGGTTATGTGTAAAGCTCACACTGTTTTCAGAGCACCACCTGGACAACCAGCAGTTCAATGACCATAACCTGCTGGAAGCTGCATTGACATGGGGCCAGAGCATAATGCAGCATTGGACATCACCTTCACTAATTTAAATATTTATACAAAGTTACTCTTCGTAACCTCAGGCTGATGAAGGGGTACATCATTAGCTCCTATGTGAATAACTATCTTTGAAAACCTATGCCTGCCTAAGACCTGAAGATTACCTGCTATGTCCGGTGACCTGGCTCCTGGTATACACCTAACTAAAGTTGCTGGTGCCCCTGAAGACCTAGCTAATTTCATGTGCCAAAAGAAAGTCTCCTGTGCCCAGAGCTCTTTCAGGTTTCTCAACAGGTGTTTCACTGAGGAGATCCAACCTGTTAGACACGTGAAACGGAGTAGAGTGTTGGTCCCATGAGCGAGCCTCAGTGTTGTCTTTAGCTCTGCGAATATGCCACTGAATCATCACCCATACGCTCTGCTGTGAGGGCTCTTATGCTGAAGTTGGGGGATTGCTGACTCTGCCTAGGGCATCCAGACTTTTCCCTGCAGAAGCTACACTGCTCTCATTCTCACTAACCCTCTCTTGAGTCTGGATGCACACCTCTAAAGCTGCAAACTTCTCCATCAGAGAATTAACTGATGTACACATCACAAAAAAAGCTATTACTAACTACAGAGGAAGAATGACTAAACATTCTGCACTCAACACACTGAACAAGTTGAATGTGTGCCATGATAAATGGTTTACATACCTTAATCCAAGATTTGTTGATATTCAGCTAAATCTGATGTGGATGGCCTCCAATTACCATCTTTGCATGGGAAGGAAAAAACTTGTGGTCTCTGGTGTTCTCCGAAAAAAAATGAATATAAAATTAGGTACTACCTAATAGCGGAGCTTCCATTCAAATAAAAACAAACATGCAACAGATGATGTACTTTGATTAGATAGATTAGATTAGATAGAACTTTATTGATGTGTTTCAATTTAAATTTTATCACGAGAAGATAAATTTCTCCAAATTCACATGTATATTATTCTTTTTATTACTATAAACTACAGTGTGCTTTAGGGATTTATAGCAAAATGTTTTGAAAACAAAAGATACATGATTCATGAAAACACTGACTGGATTCAGATCAACTTGTCAGATCCTGAAGGATTTCGCAGTGATTTCAAAATCAATGTCACTATTTAGAATTAAATTCCTACAACTCATCATTTCTATTAATTCCTTTTTTATACGTTTTCTTTCTCTTTCAGCTTGTCGCTTTTCTTTTGAAAGATTTCTTCGCCTTTCTCTAGCTCTTTCATGTCTTCTTTCCTTTTCTTTCTCTTCCCGGTTTTGACTTCATCTTTCTCTCCTTGGTTAACTTGTTCTGACGTCTTTTTAAAGTTTGTATTAAAGTTTGTAAAAATGATTATTATTTTGTTGCGCTGTTTGAGTTGTTCTTGGTGGAAAAATCCGGTAAATATGAAATTATCTGTAGACAAAAATAAGTTATTTGGCACACTCGCGCTTCTAGTTCCGCCAAAATCAAGCAGCCAATCAGAATCGCAAGGGGCACGGACGGACATGCACAGCTGGGAACCCTGTGTGTCCATGAAAAATCAACTTGATGGGTTACCATATTTTCTTAAGTATGGAGCTCCGCTAAAATGCAAAAGAAGGGAAAGTGAAAATGCAACAAAAATAAAAAATGATAGTTCAAAATTATTTGTGGACAAGATGAAAAATATTTTTTTTGTTGAAAAATGGATTTGAATGCAGACAAGAAGATGCAATTGAAGTGTTGACTTGAATTTAAGGGGTTTAACGAAAATATTGCATTAACCATTTCAGAATTACAACCATAGTCCTTCATTTTTGTAGGCTCAGAATTAATTGGGGACACTAAAATGATTATAAACAAAAGGATTATTTTTAATACTTGGATGCAAATCCTTTGCAGTCAATGACTGCCTGAAGTCTGGAACCTATGGACCTCACCAAATGCTGAGTTACCTCCCTTGAGATGCTTTTCCAGGCCTTTACTTCAGCTGCCTTCAGTTTGTGAGTCTTTCTGGCTTCAGTTTTTTCTTTGCTAATTGAAAAGCAGACTCAATTGGGTCGAATGATATTGCCATTTCAGAATGTTCCATTTCTTTACCTTACTGTAAGAAGCTCTTGGGCTGCTCTCACAGTGGTTTGGGGCATTATCCATCTGTACTATGATGCATTTTCATATCAGTTTTGCAACATTTGACTGGATCTGAGCCGAAAGTATTGCTCTATATACTTCAGAATTTCATGTGCTACTTCCATCAGCAGATAGAGATAAATGTTAGACAGATGATTTGGTAGGCTTTGTATAATGATCCCTTACTTTTCTTCTTCATACTCTTCTCGTACCAACTTTCTGGTACAATTTAATCATGGTTTCATCTGTCCAAAGAATCTTGTTCCAGAATTGGGCAGGCTTTTGAGGAATGTCTAATCTGGCATTTCTGTTGTTTAGTGTTGCCAGTGGTTCACATCTTGATGTAAACATTCTGTATTTGCATTCATGAAGTGGTCTTTCAGGCCTTTTGGTGTTACTGAGCTTGCCAGTGTAGCCTTTCTTTTAAAGAATGTACCAGATTTTTCATTTGGCCAATCCTGAAGTTATTGCTATTTGTCTGATGGGTCTGTTTTGCTTTTTCAGCCTCAAGATGGCCTCCTTCACTTGCATCAACACCTCTTTCGGCCACATATTGAGTTCCCATGAACAGCTGCCAAATGCAAATTCAGCACTTGGAATCAACCTTTTTGTCTCCTAATTTGTCATGAAAGAATGAAGAAACAGGCCATAACTGTCCATGAAACTACTTATCGTTCAATTGTTGAATTACTTTTGAGCTGGTCAAGCCAGTTTATTTATATAGCACTTTTAAACAACAGACATTGTCGCAAAGCAGCTTTACAGAAAATTAAAGACTTTTTAAACGTTTGAGCTAATTTTATCCCTAATAAATTTATTTATCCCTGATCAGCAAGCCTGTGATGACAATGGTGGCAAGGAAAACCTCCCTCAGATGGCATGAAGAAACCTTGAGAAGAACCAGACTCAAAAGGGAACCCATTCACATCTGGGTGATAAGAGATAGCATGGTTATAAATAACTTGCTTCTATAACTGTGTCCTATATAGTCACAAAGTACAATTGTAGAACCAGAAAAATCCTTAAAGTTTTAACATGAAGTTGATTTTGTTGAAGTTATCAACTGTTCATTAATGGAGACTTGAGTGCAAGACTGTTCATGACAACTACAGTCCTAAAGTTATCATGGCAGCTGTGGTCCTCAGCCATCATAGCAAAACTGTGTCAAGAGCCATCTTCTAAGTGTGTCTTTTGACTGTCCATATGGGGCCATCCTCCATAGGAGTGATGTTATGAGACTCCAGCCAGACATAGGGCATTAGGATGGATCAGGCAGGTCTGAAGAGCAGAAGAGGCCAGCATCTCTGGTGTCTCAAGATCGACATAACAGAGAGAGACAGACAGAGGGAGAGAGGGAAAATACAGGTTGTTTGGTATGCCCGGTGTCACCTAATGGATAAGAACAGTGTACATTTTGCTCTGAATTCAAGCAGGGATGCCGGCAAGAATAAGACAGCATAATTAAAAGGGAGAGCACGAAGGGAACACAAACATGAGGGAGCCCTGGCACATAAAGCAGCCAGCCTGTGAAAAGGTGCTATGTAGAAATGGCAAATGACTATAATTCCTCAATGGTTAATGTGATATTTTTGACAGCTGCCTTGAATTAAAGATTATATACTATATAAAAACAGTTATTCCACGAAATTGAGTTGTATATGCGCTGATGGCCGACAAGGCGCAGAGTGGTGAGTTGGCTATTAGCCATGTATGACTAGATTGAGTGGAATAACTTTCATTCTATCCACATTCACTGGATTTTGAGAAACAGAGCATTTTTATTTTTTATTTTTACAAATTTGATAAATAAAAACTTTATACAAAGCATCCGACAAAATCATTTCCATCTCGAATGTAAACAAACTGGCAAAATGAAGTAGCAATTTGTGAAAAAAGCTACAATAATTCTTGAAAAATAAAAAATGTGTTCTTACTGTCAAACACTTTTATTTTTGTTTTTTTTTTGGGGGGGGGTGTTGTTTTCGAATAGAATTTTTATTTTGTCCTCTGTTGGTTCAGTAACATGGTCCACCATTTTCTTCTTTTGGGTTTTTGGTGGTTTGGCACCACCGGCTGGGCTGGAGTGTGGAATAGGAGATATTGGGGGAGAGGGGACTAAATTCTTTGAGCTATCTCTGTTTCTTTAAATGCTTGATAACAAAGCGAGATATCTGACTTGATACACACCATTATTTTGTTTTTCTCTACTCATGGTATATGAGCTGATATCCTAGTAGTAGAGTAGCCAATCAGAATGCGCGATTGCTCATAGCCAGTGAATGTGGGTAGTGTGTGTGTATGTGTGTGTGTGTGTGTGTGTATATATATATATATATATATATATATATATATATATATATATAATACACAATGTGTGTGTAGAGTTGTGCTTGAAAGTTTGTGAACCCTTCAGAATTTTCTATATTTCTGCATAAATATGACCTAAAACAACATATTTTCACACAAGTCCTAAAAGTAGATAAAGAGAACCCAGTTAAACAAATGAGACAAAAATATTATACTTTATTTATTGAGGAAAATGATCCAATATTACATATCTGTGAGTGGCAAAAGTATGTGAACCTTTGCTTTCAATATCTAGTGTGACGCCCTTGTGCAGCAATAACTGCAACTAAACGTTTCTGGTAACTGTTGATCAGTCCTGCACACCAGCTTGGAGGAATTTTAGCCCATTCCTCCATACAGAACAGCTTCAACTCTGGGATGTTGGTGGGTTTCCTCACATGAACTACTTGCTTCAGATCCTTCCACAACATTTCGATTGGATTAAGGTCAGGACTTTGACTTGGCCATTCCAAAACATTAACTTTATTCTTCTTTAACCATTCTTTGGTAGAACGATTTGTGTGCTTAAGGTTGTCTTGCCGCATGACCCACCTTCTCTTGAGATTCAGTTCATGGACAGATGTCCTGACATTTTCCTTTAGAATTCGCTGGTATAATTCAGAATTCATTATTCCATCAATGATGGCAAGCCGTCCTGGCCCAGATGCAGCAAAATAGGCCCAAACCATGATGCTACCACCACCATGTTTCACAGATGGGATAAGGTTCTTATGTTGGAATGCAGTGTTTTCCTTTCTCCAAACATGATGCTTCTCATTTAAACCAAAAATGTCTATTTTGGTCTCATCTGTCCACAAAACATTTTTCCAATAGCCTTCTGGCTTGTCCACGTGATCTTTAGCAAACCGCAGACGAGCAGTAATGTTCTTTTTGGAGAGCAGTGGCTTTCTCCTTGCAACCCTCATGCACACCACTGTTGTTCAGTGTTCTCCTGATGGTGAACTCATGAACATTTAACATTAGCCAATATGAGAGAGGCCTTCAGTTGCTTAGAAGTTACACTGGGGTCCTTTGTGACCTCGCTGACTGTTACACGCCTTGCTCTTGGAGTGATCCTTGTTGGTTGACCACTCCTGGGGGAGGGTAACAATGGTCTTGAATTTCCTCCATTTGTACACAATTTGTCTGACTGGATTGGTGGAGTCCAAATTCTTTTGAGATGGTTTTGTAATCTTTTCCAGCCTGATGAGCATCAGCAAGACTTTTTCTGAGGTTCTCAGAAATCTCCTTTGTTCGTGCTATGATACACTTCCACAAACGTGTTGTGAAGATCAGACTTTGATAGATCCCTGTTCTTTAAATAAAACAGGGTGCCCACTCACACCTGATTTGTCATCCCATTGATTGAAAACACCTGACTCTAATTTCACCTTCAAATTAACTGCTAATCCTAGAGGTTCAGATACTTTTGCTACTCACAGATATGTAATATTGGATCATTTTCCTCAATAAATAAATGACCAAGTATCATATTTTTGTCTCATTTGTTTAACTGGGTTCTCTTTATCTACTTTTTTAGGACTTGTGTGAAAATCTGATGTTGTTTTGGGTCATATTTATGCAGAAATATATATAAAATTCTAAAGGGTTCACAAACTTTCAAGCACTAATATAGACTACCTGGCTAAAAGAAATCACAGAGCCTTTGAGTGGATGCAGTGCGTAGCATCTCATTTCTTAAACAGACATGTTGGAAGACATATCCCATGGTCATGGAAAAGATGGTACATGGAAAAGAAGCGTCAAATTGTTGGCCTGCATCAAGCACAAAAAACAACTAAGGAGATCGCTGAAATTACTGGAATTGGATTAAGAACTGTCGAGCACATTATTCAAACCTGGAATGATAGTGGTGAATGGTCAACTTCGCAGAAGAAATGTGGTTAGGAAAAAAACATTTGATTGACCGTGATTGGAGATCAATTGAATGCTTGGTGAAGTTGAATTGTAAAAAGAAAATCAACAGTAGACCTCATGGCTCTGTTTAATAGTGAAAGTAATTTCCATGACACACAATGCAACAAGAACTTAGCCTGGCAAGCCAGACTAAATGTGAATATTTAGTCTGGCCTCGATCCGTAGACATTTCCGACGGGGGTAGGAGGAACAAACCGCTGTCTTTCAAACTGTCTGTGCGTATAGGCCAACACTCTGACCAATCAGCGCAACAGTGACTGTGACGTAGTCAGAGCGACAGAAAGCAATGGGGGAGACCTTGAAATAAATAATTTTTCAAAATGCGTATTAATTAATAAACAGGTTCTAGATATTAAGAAGTTTGGAGATAATGACCACAAGTTTGGAGTCTGTACCACATACACTCATTTTTTTCCAAGTGTTTTTCAAGGGTTTGCTTAAACTGTTTTTGAGAGTTTTTATTTAGTGGTGTTTGATGAAATAATTTCCCTTAAATTTAAAATAACGGGAAAATAAGAAACAATCAAAAAGTAATGTTTCAAAGCTGTTTATTAATTCTTCGTACTGCACAAACTAACCCCATCCTTTTGGCTACCAGCGGAGCCAGCTGGTCGGCAAAACAGCGAAAACGTCCTTCTTGAAAAGGAATGAGCGGAGAGCCTCTTCCTGCTCATGTTTCAACGAAAACTCCAAGTCTAATTCTTCTAAAACTGATTCCAAAGCGGAGTCAAACGCGCGCTGTTCACTAGCCATAGCCATCTTTCCTGTTGTGCTTTCTCCAGCGTCGCACAGCTTTGTCGTCACTCCTGCAAAAGCCCGCCCAAAGAATCCAAACAAAAACCTTGTGTTGTGATTGGCGGGCATGAATTGATGCCCGGGGTGTTTTTGTTTATATGATGCGAGGCTAGACCCATTCGCTAGGCAAAAATATTTTTGGCCGCTAGGCGGGTGGGTCTAGTTTACTAGGCGAACAAGAACTTGCAGGATCGGGCCTAAAGAGCTGTGTCGCCATAAGAAAACCTTTTGTTAGTAAGGCTAATTGGAAGAAAAGGCTTCAGTTTTTTAGGAAGCATAAAGAATGGACACTGGAGCAGTGGATAAGTCATGTGGTCTGATGAGTCCAGATTTACACCGTTCCAAAGGATCCATCAGGGTAAGAAGGGAAGCACATGAAGCTATGCACCCATCATGTGTTATGATCTAGGATTGCTTCAATTGGTCAGGTCTCGGGTCAGCAATTTTATGTGACAATAAAATGCAGTCAGCTAATGTGACCTGAATGTACTGAATGACCAGGTTATCCCATCAATGGATTTTTTTTTTCTTTCCTTACGACATGGGCATATTCCAGGAGAACAATGCCAGGATGCGTCAAACTCAAATTTTGAAAGAATGGTTCAGGGAGCATGAAGAACACATGACCTGGCCACCACAGAGTCCTAACCTTGACCTCAATTAAAGCCATTTGAGATGTGCTGGAGAAGATTCTACAGATTGGTTCGACTCTCCCATCATCAGTAAAGATCTTGGCAAAAAAAAAAAAATAATGCAACTCTGGATGGAAATAAATGTTGTGACATGGCATAAGTTTGTTGAAACAATGCCATGGCAAATGTGTGCTTTTATCAAAGCCTAAGGTGGTATGACGCCTTTTTTTAAAAAAAAAAAAAAAGGGTTTTTTTTGGCCAGGCAGTGTATATTTAAATATACAGCATTGTGCAAAAGTCTTAGGTACTCTATTTTTGGTCCCATAGATTGCTCAGTGGAGTTGATAAAACACAGTGAACCAACACCAGCAGATGACCTGGCACCCCAAATCATTACAGACTGCAGAAACTTCACACTGGACTTCAAACGCCTTGGATTCTGTGCCTCTCCACTCTTCCTCCAGACCCTAGGACCTTAATTTCCAAATGAAATGCAAAATTTACTTTTATCTGGAAAGAGGACTTGGGAACACCTGAGCAACAGTCCATTTCTTTCTCTCCTTAGCCCAGGTAAGACACTTCTGAAGTTGTCTCTGGTTCAGGAGTGGCTTGATATTAGGAATGCAATAGTTGTAGCCCCTTTCCTGAAGATGTCTGTGCATGGTGGCTTTTGACTCACTGACACCAGCCTCAGTCCACTCCTTGTGAAGCTCTCCCAAGTTCTTGAATCAACTTTTCTTGATAATGCTCTCAAGCCTGCGGTCATCCCTGTTGCTTGGACACCTTTTCCAGCAAGGCTTTTCAGCAATGACCTCCTATGGCTTACCCTCTTTGTCGATGATCGTTTTCTTGACAACTGTTAAGTCAGCAGTCTTCCCCATGATTGTGGTTGCATGTACTGAACTAGACTGAGAGCTACATGGTATTTATACTGTTTTACGCAGACTCGAAATTAAATATTTTAATATTTTGAGATATTGGATTTCTCATTTTCTTGAGCTATAACCCATAATCATCTAAATTAAAACAAAAGCTTGAAATATTTCACTTAACATGGAATGAATTTAATGAATTTACAATATATGAAAGTTTACCTTTTTGAATTAAATTAAGAAAAAAACTGTCATGATATTAAAATTTGTAGAGGTGTGTGTGTGAGAGAGAGAGAGACACACACACACACACACACACACACACACACACACACACACACACAGTGGATATAAAGTGTACACATCCCGTGAAAATGATAGTTTTTCTGATGTAAAAAAAAAAGAGAGCACGATAAATAATTTCAAAACTTCCCACCTTTTAATGTGACCTTATAACCTGTACAATTCAACTGAAAACAAACACATCTGTTAGGGAGAAAAACATAAATAAAAAAACGTACAATAAGCTGGCTGCATAAGTGTGCACACCCTTAAACTAATACTTTGTTGAAGCACCTTTTGATTTAATTACAGCATTCAGTCTTTTTGGGTAGGAGTCTATCAGCCTGCCACATCTAGACTTGGCAATATTTGCCCACTCTTCCTTGCAAAAGTGCTTCAAATCTGTTCGATTGCTAGGGCATCTCTTGTGCATAGCCCTCTTCAGGTCACCCCACAGATTTTCAATTGGATTTAGGTCTGGGCTCTGACTACGCCATTCCAAAACTTGAATTTTCTTCTGGTGAAGCCATTCTTTTGTTGATTTCAATGTATGCTTGGGGTCATTGTCATGCTGAAAGATGAAATTCATCTTCAGGTTTCTAGCAGACACCTGAAGGTTTTGGGTCAAAATTGACTGGTATTTAGAACTGTTCATAATTCCTTCCACCTTGACTAAAGCGCCTGTTCCAGTTGAAGAAAAGCAACTCCAAAACATGAGGCTGCCACCACCATGCTTCACCGTTGGTATGATGTTTTTTTTTTTTTTTGGTGATGCACAGTGTTGTTTTTGCACCAAACGTACCTTTTGGAATTGTGGCCAAAATGTTCAACCTTGGTTTCATCAGACCATAACACATTTTCCCAAATGCTTTTGGGAGAGTTTATGTATTTTTTTTTTTTTTTTAATTTAGCTGGGCTTGGATGTTTTTCTTTGTAAGAAAAGGCTTCCATCTTGCAACCCTACCCCATAGTCCAGACATATGGAGAATACGGGAGATTGTCGCATGTAGTACACAACCAGTATTTGCCAGAAATTCCTGCAGCTCCTTTAGTGTTTCTGTAGGCCTCTTGGCAGCCTCCCTGATCAGTTTTCATCTTGTCTTTTCATCAATTTTGGAAGGATGTTCAGTTTTTGGTAATGTCACTGTTGTCCCATATTTTCTCGACTTCTTGATGACTGTCTTCACTGTGCTCCATGGTATATCTAATGCCATGGAAATTTTTGTACCCTTCTCCTGACTGATATCTTTCAACAATGAGATACCTTTGATGCTTTGTAAGCTGTCTGTGAACCATGGCTTTTGCTGGATGATGCAACTGAGTGAATGTTAGGAAAATCCTACTAGGACAGCTGAACTTTTATTTGGGGTTAATGAGAGTAATTTTAATTGATGGCAGGTGTGAACCCAAAAAGACTGAATGCTGTAATTAAATCAAAAGGTGCTTCAACAAAGTATTAGTTTAAGGGTGTGCACACTTATGCAACCAGCTTTTTGTACATTTTTTTTTGTTTTTCTCCCTAACAAATTTTTGTTTTTCAGTTGGATTGTACAGATTATAGGTCACATTAAAGGTGGGAAAAGTTTTGAAATTAATTATTGTGGTATTTTTTTTTTTTACATCAGAAAAACTTACCATTTTAATGGGATGTGTACACTTTTTATAGCCTGTGTTTATATACAGTATATATGTGTGTGTGTGTGTGTGTGTATATATATATATATATATATATATATATATATATATATATATACACACTGCAGTCAATAACTTATCCCCTCTGACACCAGTGTCTTCTTCCAGAACATTGATTAGAGTTATTTTGGGTCTCCCAGTGTTTCTTTTTGCATCTGGAGTCCATAAAAGAACACGACCGGCAGCTTCTTTGTGTCTTGCCTCATGACCAGCTAATGTTAGTCTGCATTGTCGAATGATGGCAGAAAGGCGAGGATAGTTACCATATAGTGAGTTGTTGGTGGTATGCGATTGCCAAGAGACATTTTGGACCTTTCTCAACATGCGAGTGTATGTTCCATCAAGCTTTCTCCTTAGAGACTTGGTTAATGTCCAGGATTCTGTACCATAAAGAAGAATTGACACTACAGTTGCCTTGAACAGTCTCATTTTGGTTGATTTTCTAATTGGTGAGAGCCAGACTTTTAACAATGAGTGCAGCGCACCCCACGCTTTGCCGATCTTAGTGTCAGTGTCATGGGCTGTATTGATGTGGCCCCCAAGATATAGGAATTCGTCTACCTTGTCGATTTTTTTTGCCCATCTAGTGAATTAATTGGCTCCTGCAATGACGGATTTGGGTGAATGAATTTCGTCTTTTTGGCATTTAGGTAGAGACCAATATTCTGGGATTGTTCCCCTACACGGTGAAGCAGTTCTTCTGCTTTCTTGATTGTGTCTTCAAGAAGAGCAATGTCATCAGCATAAGCGAGTTCCGGAAGGACGTCTGCCGGATATCTTCTACTTAGTTGCCGTTTTAGTGTTAGACCATCAGAGGGAGAAAGCTTTCCTCAGTGCATAGTCTAGACAGATGATAAATAAGAATGGGGCTAGCGGATCTCCTTGCAGGACTCCAGTATCAATGTTAAAGGGATCTGTATTGCCTTCTGGTGTTATAACTAAAGCAGGTGTGTTGATATACATAGTTTTTATCGCTTCAACAATTACAGGAGGGATGTCATAAGCCAGAAGGATTTGCAGCATTTTCTTTCTGTCTATTGAGTCACAGGCTTTCTTAAAGTAGATGAAAATCAAAACTGCCTCTTTCTTGTGATTTGGAGATTTCCTCTACAATAATTCTTCGAGCCATAATGTGAGATGTTGTTGATCGGGATTTTCTGAAACCATTTTGACCAGGAGGGAGAAGTTCATCTACAACCGGTCTAATTCTATTCAGGATCATCCGATTGTATATTTTGGCTGCAACAGCAGTTAAGCTGATACCTCAGTAGTTGTCACATACAGTGAGGTCACCTTTCTTTGGTACTGGAACTATTCCTGAAATTCCCCACTCATCTGGTCTATGGCCTTCAAAGATCTCATTACAGAAGGATCTAAGCACTTTCCGAACTTTTGGGAGTTTCCAGAGGTCCAAGGTGAGACCATCTAGTCCGGGAGCCTTTCATGGTTTCATGGCATTTAGGGCTTCATCTACTTCAACTTGAGAGAAAAGATCAATCTTGATGTCAGGGTGAATGCCAAATACTGGGTTGATGATGCTGTCACTGTCACTAGGATTGTCTGCGTTTAGAAGCTTTTGGAAGCGATTTCTTTCAAATCATTAGCCTATCATCACCTTGGATAAAGACAGTGTTCTTCATTTTGCTGGAGAGTTCTTTGACGATTTTCCAGGCAGTCTTGGAACTACTTCCATTTGGGTTGTCAAATTTAGAGAGAGTGGTATTTATCCGGTCATCTTCTAGTTTGTCAAAAGTAGCGTGTAGTCTGTTTTGGTAATTCTAAACAGTTTCAGTGGTGGCCCTAAGTGTTTTTCCCCTCTCTGTCCCCATGGGAGAACTGTTAATCATAGCAATAGCGGGTGGAGAACTTTTTGGAAGCTGTTCCTCTCCTACCATAATGCAGGTTGAGACAAATGAGGTGTAATTTCTAGTTGAGGCAGGTAAAGCATTGAACTTCTCAACGATGCTTTCATCTACTATATTCATGAGTGATTTATCCTCTGTCAATGCATGCCAATTAAATTATTCATTTTCCTTCATGTGCGGACACTGTTGTATCGTGGCAGTTACTATCCTATGATCACTGCCAATTGAGTCGGAGGAAGAGTGAGCTTGATAATTATGTATACTATTCCTCCATCTTTTCCAGTATAAGATGTAGTTGATTTGGGATAGGTGACCAGCTGGGTGTCTCCATGTACAAAGTTTATGTGCAAGTTTTTGAAATGCGATGTTTCCTGCTATTAGACTGTGTTGTAACAGGAAATCTTTGAGAAAAGAGCCATTTCTGTCTGTTGATTGGTGGTATGAAAATTTTCCAACTAAATGTGCGTTAAAGTCACCACTCATGATGAGCATAGCATGGGGTGGAATTGAAGCTACTACTTCACTCAACTGGTGATAGAATTGCTCTACTTCCTCTTCTGAGAGGTGATTATGTGGACTATAGCATATGATAAGATAACAGTTTTCGGATTTCTTTTGAATACGGCAGTAATAATTCGGTTACTGATCTTAGTAACTTTTGTCAGCAAGTGGAGAAGATGTGTTTGTACTACAATCCCTACGCCTCCAATAGCAGCACCAATGTAATTTTTCCAGGCAGGTGCAGTGAAAAGAGTGTTTGTACCAAGGTTGTGGGCAATAATATCAGGATCGTTTTCTTGATGTACTTGATGTTCTTGAATGCACACTGATGATAAATTAAAGGTGTTAATATATTTGTTCAGCTTCTTTCTAGAGAAATGTGATGTAAGAGAGCGGCAATTTAATGTACCAATGAGGTACGGTTTCTTAGGTCAAGAGAGTCCCTTTTTGTTTCTGATATCGGACAATGCCCGTCCAGGAGGATTTAGGACGTTATCTTCACAGGAAGTTGTTACAACTTCTTCAGATTCAAAAGAGGATGGTATAACATGGGCTTGTACCGTGGAGCTGTAGTCTGAAATCATTCATGTATTTCTATTAGCCAAATTACTGTGGCGACTGGCTGGGACTGACACAGGAGCAGTTCCCCAATTTTGGGGGGCAGAATCTCCTAACCGTTGACTATTGAAAGTTCTTCCGCTTAGCAGACATGCAATGGAGACAAAGACTTCAGTCTTTCGAAGTTTACCCTCCAATGCTATCTCCATTCCTGCTTCCCAAATGGATCTTCGTGTATCCCTGCACGGGTGGCTACTGGGTGCTATGCCTTGCCAAAGTGCAACCCAGGATTTGGTCCGGGACTGCTTATTCAATATATTCGCAGCTAACCCCCATATCTGAGGGCATCTCCTCAATCCGCCACCTGAGGACCCATTGGATGGGAGTTTTCTTCTCCACACCAATTTGGTGATTTCAGAGGCTGGTAACTCATGAATTTATCCTCTGCAGCAGAGGTAAGTCTTGGTCTTCCTTTCCTGGGACAGTCCTCATGAGAGCCAGTTTCATCAAAGTTTTTGATGGTTTTTGCAAGTGCACTTGAAGACACATTCCAAGTTCTCACAATTTTCCAGATTGACTGACCTTCATGTCTTAAAATAATGATGGACTTTTGTTTATCTTTACTTAGTTGAGTAGTTCTTGACATAATATGGATTACTACAGTTGTCAAATAGAGGTATTTACTGTATACAAACACTACCTCAACACTACAGGACTTGTGGTCTTAAACTCATTAAGAAGGCAAGAAATTCTACTGATTAATTTTGACAAGGTGCGCCTCTTAATTGAAAAGCATTCCAAGTGACTGTCTCACAAAGCTGGTTAAGATAATGCCAGTTGTGCAAAGCTGTCATCAAGGTAAATGGTAACTACTTTGAATAATCGAAAATATGAAAGGTTTTTTTTTCCACAATTTTTGTTTACCATATAGTTTTGTATACATTGTTCTACAATGTAGAAAATAGTTAAAATAAAGAAAAACCGATGAATGAGTTGGTGTGTCCAAACCTTTGACTGGTAGTGTGTGTGTACATACACATATGTGTGTGTATATTGTAAACACACACACACATCTCATGGCAATATTGAGCTTTTAGTGATTTCTTTGAACTGTTCTTTTTCTGTGGCATGATTGTACAACACACACATTTTATATATAGATACATACATATAAAATACACACACAAAATACAATCGAAAAATATTTTTGTGCACAAATTGAGTTTTTTGAAATTAACACAGGGTCAACATTCTACATACAGGCTATATGAAACTCACTTGGCTATATAACAGTCCCTGGCTATATAAAACCTACTTGACTGTCGGCCATGTTCCAGCAGCTTCGACAGAAAAAGAACACAGTTACCGTATGTTTTACACAGCATCCTAACTTTTTTGGAATCAGGGTTGTATATGTAAAGTTAAAATCTGTAGTTTTTATATTTCTGTAAAGCTGCTTTGTGACAATGCTCATTGTTAAAATTGCTATCCAAATAAAATTGAATTGAACTGATCCTCTTTTTCAGATCTGGACTGAGCTCATTGGGATTTCCCATTTGTACTTTGTGTTGGTCAATCCAGTGAGTGCTGTCAAACAAACCCTTTTTTATGTTGGCACAGGAATGCTACCAGATGCAGTCAATTATGATCACTAGCTGGAAGGAAATTGGCCTTAGCCTTTGCAAGTTAAGACATTTTGGATCTTTCAGCATCAGAAAATTAATAATCCAAGTGGGTGTATGCATAATTTTGACCTGGAGTTATTTTCAGAAAACCCAAAATAAATTCAACTTGTGCACCACTTTTTTCCCATTAAAGATATATGTTGTACATTTGTACAACTGAAAAGAACAGATCAAAGAAATCACTGAAATCCCAGCATTCCCATGAGATTCATGTCCATGATGACATTCATGTCCATATATGTAAACTTCTGACTGCAACTGTATGTGAATTACAGATGATTATTTTGGGAATATGCAAGCAACATGAAGGTAAACAAGATTTAATCATTAAATAGGTTTACTGTAAGCATTTAGGCTGCTGCGCTTGTTTTGCACAGATTTTTTTCCCCCAGTTGTATTACTTGTGTATATATTGTACAATTCATATTTAAATAAATTTGCTTTACCCCTTTATTAAATAAAGTGTTTAAATTGAACCATACAGCATCTTGACCAAAGTTTGTTCTGACTATTACAAAAGGCTTTTATGGTATCTTTGTTGTTATGAGGATTACTAATTTTAAAGAGAGACTATTGATTAGAAATGCACCTTACTAGTCTCTGTACTGACGATTTGTTTGGGGACAGTTTATCAGAATCACTGCAAACATCAAATTGTGTTATGTTGTTTATTATTAATCATCCTTATCGCTATTGCACAAATTAACTTTTGGAAGCTGACGTCAAAGAATTATTGCAGTAGTATAATATTTATTACAATTTTTGGCTTTGGTTGTGGCTGTAAGCTGTTCCATACATGTTTTTGGGCAGGGAAATATCCTCTTGAGAAAGCATGACTGACTGTGGTGATTGCTCTCGAAATGAAAATGGCATTATTTTTGTATAAACCTAATGTCTGCTATACACCTTTCACAAGTATTGTGGCGCAGTGACATTTACATTTCAGAAATGATGGTTTAATGTAAGAAAAGTTATACATTCCATTCTCATAATTTATATCATTTCCATTTTCAGTACTGTTTTTCAGCTACTACGGTACATAGAGGCATGTCAAGCTTGAAAAAAAGAAATGTGTAAGATGAAATGTTCTCATATTGTCAGAATACAATTAAATGTCTTTGTAAAACTTTATATTTTTTCCTTATTGTGTTATTTTTACTTACCTTTGCTTGTTTAGTTGAGTGAAATAGCAAAATAAATTTCAGTTTACAATTGAAATTGTACTGCGATTGAGTTTTTATTTTTTGGGTTTTAACTTTATCAGAATGTTATACAGAACACCAAAATGAATCATTGATTGAACAATTTAGTGTCTCGTTCTCTATTACAGCAATATGGACATTCAAATTTATTAAATAGTCCACTGTGTGCTCCCACATGTTGAACTGAACTAAAGAAATGGGTGTCACATTACTGCTACTGGATTGCCATAGCCATGTGTGGCCATTAGCTTTTTTTCAAGTACTTGTCACCATATAAGCATCTTATCAAAAATATTCTTGGTGCATGTTGTTATGGTCATCTGTGGGGTTTTTTTTGTTTGTTTTTTTTTTGGTAACTTTGCAGCTCACATGGGCTTTCGATATTTAGTCATGATTTTTCCCCAAGAATGTTTATGAAGTTGAGTGTGAATTCAATCATCTTCGCCTGTCTAGTGTGTTCTGGGTTGGGTCCCTTTTTCCTAGAGTTTCTTGGCTAAGTAAGTACAGCCAGCTAGACACTCCTCTGCTGCACTGCTTTTGGTCATGGACAATTTAGAGTAGTTAATTAGCCTAACTGCATGTCTTTGGACTGTGGGGGAAACCGGAGCACCCAGAGGAAACCCACACAGGCACAGGGAGAACATGCAAACTCCACACAGAAAGGCCCTTTGTTGGCCATGAGGTTTAAACGTGGAGTCTTCTTGCTGTGAGGTAACAGTGCTAACCATAGTCAAGTTTGTTTGTATAGTGCTTTTAACGATAGACATTGTCCCAAAGCAGCTCCACAGAATCCAAATGACCCAAGATATGAGCCAGTTCCATCCCCAGTCCATTCCCAACGAGCAAGCCCATGGCGACGATGACATGGAAAAACTCCTTCAGACGACACGAGGAAGAAACTGCGAGAGGAACCGGACCTAAAAAGGAACCCATCCTCACTGTAAGTGTCCAGAGCGTCTTCTAAGTGTGACTTTCAACTGTCCATGTGGGGCCGTCCTCCACAGGAGTGATGCGATGAGACTCCAACCAGACATAGGGCATCAGGATGGATCAGACAGGACCGAGGAGCAGAAGAGGTCAGCATCTCAATCTCAGGATTGACATGTAACTCAGAGGGACAGATTGGGGGAGGGGGGAGAAGAGAGAGAAAACACAGGTTGTTAGGTATGCCCAATGTCACCTGAATAAGTAGGTACAGTATACATTTTGCACTGAGTACAAGCAGGGACTCCGGCAAAACTAACTATGACAGCATAACTAAAAGGGGAGAGCCAGAAGGTAACACAGGCATGAGGGAGCCCCGGGACATAAAGCAGCCAGCCACTACACCATCAACAAACTTGAGTGAGCAAGCGAGTTGGGGACTGACAGCATCCATACATCCCAGTTTACCAAAACAAGACACTCCAGATCTACACCTTTACCTCATAAACACCATTAACAAAAGGCTTGACTAAACAGATATGTGTTCAGCCTAGACTTAAATGATGAGACTGTGTCTGATTCCCAAATACTACTTGGAAGGCTGTTCCATAACTGTGGGGCTTTGTAAGAAAAGGCTCTGCCCCCTGATGTAGCCTTCACTATACGAGGTACCAGCAAATAGCCTGCACCTTTTGATCTAAGTAGGCGTTGTACCACCGTGCCATCCTGAATTCAATAACAAATAATATTGTTGTAACATAACCATAGTTATAGAAATGTTATAACATTATTATTAATATATTTTGAGAGCAAGGACAAATTACTTTCTAATATCGGTTAAACCAGAGTCCAGCATACACCTGATGTACCTCATCACTCAAAATCAAATCAAAATCAAATCAAGTTTATTTGTACAGCGCTTTTAACAATAAACATTGTCGCAAAGCAGCTTTACAGAATTTGAACGACTTAAAACATGAGCTAATTTTATCCCTAATCTATCCCCAATGAGCAAGCCTGTGGCGACGGTGGCAAGGAAAAACTCCCTCAGACGACATGAGGAAGAAACCTCGAGAGGAACCAGACTCAAAAGGGAACCCATCCTCATTTGGGCAACAACAGACAGCCTGACTATAATATTAACAGTTTTAACAGGTATAACCCTCAACTGTCCTCATGGGGCTGTCCTTCACAGGAGTGGGGCGATAAAACTCCGACCAGACACAGGGCACCAGGATGGATCAAGCAGGTCCGAGGGGCAGAAGAGGCCAGCATCTCAATCCCAGGATCAACATGTAACTCAGAGGGACAGATGGGGGGGGGGGGGGGGGGAGAGAGAGAGAGAGAGAGAGAGAGAGAGAAAGAAAACACGTTGTTAGGTATGCCCTAAAAATGACAAGTATTAAATCTGTGTGGTAGGCTCGCAGAGACGAGAGTCTTTACATCAGGCATAACACACAATGGCATGTTAATATGGTAAAAAATATATCATGACCTGCTCTGGCTGGATGCTTGATTGGGTGGTGGGAGCACACTCCTCAGCAATGATGAGATGCAGATGGGACCCTTAGGCCTGGCCAAGACAATTCAGTTACATTTCACCGGGTCTGGGACATGCGACAGAATGTCTGACGGCCGATTCCCTGCAGGCTACGATAGCCAGTCGAGGTCCCCACCGTCTCCACCAAAAGATTTCCTGTTGACTCCATGTAACTCAGAGGGACAGATTTGGGGTGGGGGGGAGAGAAAGAAAACACAGGTGGTTAGGTATGCCCAATGTCACCTGAATAAGTAGGAACAGTATACATATTGCACCGAGTACAAGCAGGGACTCCGGCAACTAACTATGACAGCATAACTAAAAGGAGAGAGCCAGAAGGTAACACAGGCATGAGGGAGCCCCGGGACATAAAGCAGCCAGCCACTACACCGTCAACAAACTCGAGTGAGCAAGCGAGTGGGGACTGACAGCATCCATACATCCCAGTTTACCAAAACACTCTATGTCTGAGGACCCTCCAGATCTACTCCTTTACCTCATAAACACCATTAACAAAAGGCTTGACTAAACAGATATGTTTTCAGCCTAGACTTAAATGCTGAGACTGTGTCTGATTCCTGAACATTACTTGGAAGGCTGTTCCATAACAGTGGGGCTTTGTAAGAAAAGGCTCTGCCCCCTGATGTAGCCTTCACTATACGAGGTACCAGCAGATAGCCTGCACCTTTTGATCTAAGTAGGCGTGGCGGGTCATAGAGGAGCAGAAGTTCACTCAGGTACTGTGGTGCAAGACCATTTAGTGCTTTAAAGGTCAATAGTAGTATTTTATAATCAATACGAAATTTGATTGGGAGCCAATGCAGTGTGGATAAGACAGGCGTGATGTGGTCATATTTTCTAGTTCTAGTAAGGACTCTTGCTGCGGCATTTTGAACTAACTGGAGCTTGTTTATGCACTTATTGGAACATCCAGACAGTAAGGCATTACAATAATCCAACCTGGAGGTAACGAAAGCATGGACTAGTTTTTCTGCATCATGCAATGACATTAAATTTCTTATCTTTGCAATATTTCTGAGATGAAAGAAAGCTATCCGGGTGATGTTATCAATGTGAGTTTCGAATGAAAGACTGGGGTCAATAATCACTCCGAGGTCTTTTACTGCTGCACGTGAAGAAACAGAAAGGCCATCCAGAGTTACTGTGTAATCAGAAAACTTACTTCTAGCTGTATGTGGTCCTAGCACAAGTACTTCAGTCTTGTCAGAGTTAAGCAGAAGGAAATTTATAAGCATCCAGTGTCTAATGTCCTTAACACATTCCTCAATTTTATTAAGCTGGTGTGTCTCATCAGGTTTTGCAGAGACATACAACTGTGTGTCATCAGCATAACAGTGGAAACTAATACAATGTTTACGAATAATATCGCCCAGAGGTAACATATATAGAGAAAAAAGCAGTGGACCCAAGACAGAACCTTGTGGAACACCAAACTTTACCTTGGTACGTCTAGAAATATCACCATTTATATCAACATACTGATAACGATCAGTTAGATAAGACCTGAGCCAGGAGAGGGCCATTCCCTTAACTCCCACAACATTTTCTAGTCTATCCAGAAGAATGGAATGATCAATGGTATCAAATGCTGCACTAAGGTCAAGCAACACAAGTAGCGAGACACAGCCCTGATCAGACGCCAACAGTAGGTCGTTTACTACTTTAACCAGTGCTGTCTCTGTGCTATGATGAGGTCTAAATCCTGACTGATACATTTCATGGATGTTATTCCTATGTAAATATGAGCATAACTGCTGTGCCACAGCTTTTTTCAAGGATCTTGGAGATAAAGGGGAGGTTTGATATTGGCCGATAATTGGACAGCTGACAGGGATCAAGGTCAGGTTTTTTAATCAGGGGTTTGATAACTGCTAGTTTAAAGGATTTGGGTACATAGCCAATCATAAGAGAAGAATTTATTATTTTTAGAAGCGGTTCAATTACTCCAGGCATTATCTGTTTGAATAGATGTGTTGGTAAGGGATCTAGTACGCAAGTTGAGGCTTTTGATGTAGAGATTAATGAAAGTAATTCAGTTTCTTTTAGGGGAGTAAAACATTCTAACTGATGATCTGATACAGTTATATTGTTAACTACAAGGTCACTTTCATTGTCTAACCTTAAATTAGTAGTTTGAATTTTTTGTCGGATATTCTCAATTTTGTCATTAAAAAAATTCATGAAGTCGTTGCTACTACATACTGCAGGTGTGCATGTGTTGATAGTGGACTTATTCCTGGTTAATTTTGCTACAGTATTAAATAGGAATCTAGGATTATTTTTGTTATCTTCTATAAGGGAGGAGAAATATGTTGATCTCGCAGCACTAAGAGCTTTTCTATACTTCAGGAAGCTCTCCTTCCAAGCTAATTTGAACACTACCAATTTTGTTTGACGCCATTTACGTTCCAATTTTCGAGTGGTCTGTTTTAATGTGCGAGTGTCATCATTATACCAGGGTGCTAATTTTTTGTCTCTGACCATTTTCCTTTTTAGAGGAGCTACATTATCTAAAGTATGGCGGAATGTTGACTCTAAGCATTCAGTTGCCTGATCAAGTTCTGCAGGGGCTGACAGTGACCCAATCAAAGTTGACAGCTCTGGGAGATCATTTATAAAGCTCTGTGCAGTAGTTGACGTGAAAGTACGTTTAATACAGTAGCGTGGTGAGGTGCATATATTATTACTCAGACATATTTTGAATGAGATGAGACAATGATCTGAGATAACTTCAGACTGTGGAAGTATGACTATATTGTCTACGTTTAATCTGAATGTTAGTATTAGATCAAGGGTGTGACCAACATTATGGGTCGGTCCTATGACATTCTGCTTAATCCCGACTGAATCTAAGATGGACACAAACGCTGTTTTTAAAGGGTCTTCTGGGTTATCAAAGTGAATATTAAAATCTCCGACAACTAAACCTTTGTCTAAGGAAATAACCAAATCTGAGATAAAATCTGCAAATTCAGAAAGAAACTCAGAATATGGCCCCGGGGGCCTGTAAATAATAAGCAATGGAATTAACTGGGTAGACTTATTTTTCGAGGCTACATACATTATATGAGTATGAAGAACTTCAAATGTATTAAATTTATAACCAGGTTTGTGTGTTACACCTAGATAATCGTTATAAATAACCGCGACGCCTCCTCCTCTGCCAGTTAGACGAGGCTGGTGTATATAACTGTATCCAGGAGGACTCGCTTCATTTAATGCTATATATTCATTTGGCTTAATCCATGTTTCTGTTAAACACAGTACATTAAACTCCTGATCAGTAATGAGTTCATTAACCATTAGCGCTTTAGATGTAAGAGATCTAATATTTAATAGCCCCACCTTTAGATCAAAGGTGCTGGCAGCAGCTGTACAGTCAGTCTGATCTAATTTTATATTGATTAGGTTACTGGAACAAACTCTCTGAAAATTTCTACCTTTTTGTTGAGCTCGGGGAACAGACACAGTCTCGATGTAGTGGGCCCTGAGTGACGACTCTGTGCAGCTAGCAGACAGTCGGTTTAGCCTGTTCGTCTGCTCCCTGGCCTTGGCTCTGGATTGTCAGAAATTAACTAGGCCTGTTCTGAGACTATGACCTATGCTGCAGGAAATGAGAGCAGCACCTTCCCGAGTGGGATGGATACCGTCCCGCCCTAACAGGCCAGCAGTGCCCTCAAAATTAGCCCAATTATCTATAAAGCCCACACTGTTTTCAGAGCACCACCTGGACAGCCAGCAGTTCAGCGACCATAACCTGCTGTAAGCTACATCGCCACGCCGCATTGGGATGGGGCCAGAGCATACTACAGCATCGGACATCGCCTTCGCTAATTTAAACACCTCTACAAAGTTACTCTTAGTAACCTCAGACTGACGAAGGCGTATATCATTAGCTCCTGCATGGATAACTATCTTTGAGAACCTGTGCTTGCCTAGGACCCTAAGATTACCTGCTATGTCCGGCGCCCTGGCTCCCGGTATACACCTGACTAAAGCTGCTGGTGCCCCTAAAGGCTGAGCTAATTTCACGTGCCGTATGATAGAGTCCCCTATAACCAGAGCTCTTTCAGGTTTCTCAGTGGGTGCATCACTAAGGAGAGCAAACCTGTTCGACACGTGACGCGGAGAGGAGTGGTGCTCCCGTGGGTGAGCCTCAGCGGTAGCTTTGGCTCTACGCTTATGCCGCCGAGCCGTCACCCATTCGCCCCGCTGTAAGGGCTCTAATGCCGGAGTTGGGGGATTGCTAACTCCACCTAGGGCGTCCAGACTTTCCCTAACAGAAACTACACTGTTCTCACGCTCACTAACCTGCTCTAAAGCCTGGACACGCGCTTCTAGCACTGTAATCTTCTCCGTCAGAGAGCTAACTAATCTGCACTTATCACAAGTAAAGCTAATAGAGCTATCGCTAGTGACAGAGGAAGAATGACTAAACATCCTGCACTCAGCACACTCAAAACAGCTGCCAGCTCAATTTTTTACATTTAAAAATTCAAATCCAGTTTGGTTTTCTGGTTATGCAAATTGGTTTGATTACTCAGTTTGTTTCTTTCAGTTTGGTCACTTAGTGCATTGCACTTCATGAAGTGCAACAAGTACAACATAAAAAAACCCCATGAAGACAGGTCTGTTTGTCACTCCAAATTCATTCAAAATTATAACTAGATGTTATTTTCATGATGCATAATGAAATTTGTGTTGACAGGAACCTAACCCTGACCTGTCCTCCAATGTGATTATGTGAATTCTAGTTACGTATGTAACTGTATTTCTATGAACCCTGGATAACTGGCAGTAATGGTGGGATTCACCTGCGTATCATCTTGTGCACAGGCATACATATGCAGATACCTTCTACAAAGTCAAACCTGTTCCACTATGACAATGCATGTGTGTATAAATCAAGGTCTGTAGAGGCATGGTTTGCCAAAGTTAGTCTGGAAGATCACAAGTTGCCTGCACAGAGCCCTGAGGTTAACTCCACTGAACACCTTTGCGATGAATTAGAATGTGGCTTGTGCGTGTAATGGAAAACTTTAAGTGTTTAAGAAGACTGGAAACATCGAAGTTTAAATGTTTAATTTCAACCATCAAAGCAGAAGTTTGTTTTGTCCTAGAGAGAGAGACTGACTGTGTGTGTACATGATGAGACTGTTTGCATTCATTCGATATCTATTAGATAATGTTTGTATGCACTTGCCTAGCTTCAAGGTTTTCATGTGTTCAGGTTATAAAGGGAACACAAAAGAAATGAGATGTGCTCTTTATTGAAGAAACATTATCTCATTTCTGGTGAGACCCCTATCTTGCAAGACTGAATAAAACCTATTTTTTCTATGGCTTTGGGTTTCAGCGTGTTTAATTCTTTTTTCCACCACAATTCATGGTGACAAGGATGGCATATTGCGAGTAGCGAAGACTTTTCCAGATCCAAGTTGCGGAAATTATTGCCCAGCAAATTTGGTGAGCTCTCCGGAGACAGACTGATTCTTTAGAGGACGGGAATCCCCCGCTGCCACTGATATCCAATGGACAAGGTGTGATGAGAAAGAATTGCATGCTTCATTGATATTTTGATGTGCTGTGAAGTAGTACAGAGACTGTCTGCCAGAAGAGAAGTTGTAGTTTTAGAGCGTTATCATCACAACAACAATAACAGTGGTTAGAGTTCATGGTTAGAGTCTTAACAGCGGTTAGAGTCCGCGAGCATTTTTTTAAGTAAGGTTTTTGGCTTGTTAGAGAAGCCTACCTACTACTGATGAACAGTTAGTAATTAAGTGTAGCTACACTGGAGATACTGAGCAGACCACCATTCTTTATTGCACAGAATTAATATTTTGTGAATGAGTATGGGTCAGAGAAACACTAAAGCTACAGAAGAAATAGGTTTTATTCAATCTTGCAAGCTAGGGCTCTCACTAGAAAAGAGATAATGTTTCTTCAGTGAAGAACACATCTAATTTCTTTTGTGCTCTCTTTATAGCTTAAATATGTGAAAACCTTGAAGCTAGGCAAGTGCATGCAAACATTACCTAATAGATACCAAATGAATGTAAACAGTCTCGTCATGTATGTACACACACACACACAGACAAAAAATTTTCTGTGTGAATGAGAAGCTGCAGAAGGGTTTGGTACCATTTCCAGCCTCCCACAATGTTAAATATATGACACAAAATTATGGTCTGGACTCGTGTAAAAAAAAATTCAGGTTTTGGGTTCAATGTTGTGGCTGTCCTGAAGCAGGAAGTTTGAGTGTTAGACAAATTTCAGCATTAGAAGAAAGACTTAAATTGAAGAAGAAAATAAAGGGAAGAAGAAAAAGCACAGGATTAATGTGGATTGGGCTGTGTTTAAAATGTGGCAAGCAGAGGCTGCAATGCAAGATCAGTGTTCTAACATAATGTAGGGACAGAGAGGTGTAAAAAATTAAATAAATAAGTGGGGAAGCAACAGTGACACTAGCAGTGCGATTTCTCTTTCTGCTCCCGCCCCTATTCCTACACAGCCTCACTCTTGTAAAGGAAAGGACATTTTGATGACTGAGAACCCTACTGGCCTGTACCCAAGTCTTGCCACTGCTATCACTGATGCAGATACAAGTGGATGGGTGGGATTCCTCCTCCTTTCCCCTCCCCCCCCACTTCTCCACTCTCTCTGCCAGTGCCTGTGCTGGCCTCTGCTGGTCAACAAGTGTATGACCATCATCAACTCTTAGAGAATGGATCGTCCCATGAAGAAATTTGAATAAGGTGAAAGCTCCATTCAGGTAGTGAAAGATTTGGGCCCGTGGGTGTGTGCATGTGTGACTGGTGCTATTGAGGTATTTCACTCACGTGACCAAGTCATGTGACGCTGCCATTTTGGACGGCACGGCTCGAATCAGTTTGAATGCGAGGAAGCCGACAAACGAAAAACATAAAAGAAAAAGGAGCGAGATGCAGAAAACACCTTCACTATCCAGCGACGTAGGGCATTTACAGGGCGAGCAGAGGGAGAGGTATTTGCAAAAATTGAGGTTAGCAGGCTTAGAGAACGACGTTTACCTGCTTCCACCAGGATTGTTCACTGACGTACGGAAGTGCACGAAGCCCTCGTCTTTACCTGACTTCGGCCCACATGATCTGTATACCTATGTCGTTAAAAACCCATCGCCATACACAGGTATTGATCTGAAAGCGTATACGAGTTTGGATGCCTACAAATATTTTGTGTCAAGCTGGGTAACATGCCTACATCAGCGGGTCGTCCCTGGAGCCAGTGGTCGCCATCTGATTACAGCTAAGGTTTGTTCACATTTTCATTTACTTTCGGTCCTCAGGATAAACAAAATGTTATTAAATGTCATTGAAATAACTTCTTAGTCTGTTGAGACATGGCCCGTTATAAATTTGCTGTTACCAGGCAATGACCAAGAACTGTATTATTAGGGTCGGTGTAGTTGTAGCAGTGTATTAGCAACTAGCTGTTAGCACTAGCTAATGTCAACAACATCGTAGCTGGTATGTTACTGTAGCAATATTTACGTTCAGTCATTTGGATGACTGTTAAAACCTTTCAGTCTCAAGTTTTTCCTTTACTGGATTTACTAGTTTACTGAGCTAGCGCGCTCGGCCAAGCCGGGAGCCATCGCGCGCTCGCCGGCCAAGCCGGGAGCCATCGCGCGCTCGCCGGCCAAGCCGGGAGCCATCGCGCGCTCGCCGGCCAAGCCGGGAGCCATCGCGCGCTCGCCGGCCAAGCCGGGAGCCATCGCGCGCTCGCCGGCCAAGCCGGGAGCCATCGCGCACTAGCTCAGTAAACTAGTAAATCCAGTAAAGGAAAAACTTGAGACTGAAAGGTTTTAACAGTCATCCAAATGACTGAACGTAAATATTGCTACAGTAACATACTAGCTACTGTTGTTGACATTAGCTAGCTTGCCGTCCAAAATGGTGGACACCGGGGCGTCACGTGACCCTGTGACGTCAGGTGAAATACCTCAATACCAAAGATCCAATAGTATTATACAGCAGAACATTAGATGCTTATCAGATGGACCTAAATTTCATTGTCCCTGCAGTGAGAGAAATTGTTTTAGCAGGAAAAGACATGGGGGAAATGGGCTGATTGGCAGTTTCCCAAATTGACCATTTTCTGGGCAATAGGTAAACACAATGTAGGCCTCATAAAAGGCATAGAACAAGTCATGACCAGGCCATGTTGAAGCCAATATCCACTAAAACCTGAGGCCATAGAGGGCAGTAGGCCCATGTTCAACTCCCCAAAAGTAGTCATTGTACTGTAGATTGTCCAAACCTCCCCTGTGTTCACTCCTATCTTCCCCATTAAGAAAGACACTGAACCAGGCCAACCTACTGAATGGCGTTTCGTGCAAGACTTGCAGGCCATCAATGCTGCTGTCCATGCTAGAGCCCCCAGTGTATCAAATCCACATACTATCCTTTCATAGATACCACCTAATAGCACTCATTTTTCAGTTGTGTAGTTGGCCAACGCTTTCGTCAGCATCCCGGTGCACCCAGGCAGCCAGTATTGGTTTGCTTTTCAGTTTGAGGGTCACCCCTTGTAGTAGTTCCCTATGTGTGGGTGGAGCACAGAGGATGGCAGGACAGAGATCAAGGTATTCAGAAGGCTTTATTGCCGTACTTTTCAGTTTGACAATTTCACTACGAACATTCGAGACACACACACACACACACACACACACACACACACACACACACACACACACACACGTCTTGTCTCAGGAAGCTCTCTTCTGCTTTCCCTCTGCCTCCTTAAATAGGGCGCGGTTACTGGGAAGACACACAAACACAGGTTAATTGCCGTCAGGTGTAGTGATTCTGCCACTCACCTTCCCTGACTCTGCCCTCCTGTCACAGACGGGCGCTTGACCACGCCCCCGCTGCCACATACCCCCACCGCCCGACTCAGGCCGGGCGCCCGTCCGGCCTGCAGCCGACTCCCCCCCCCTTGACGGGAGAGGAAGTCCACCACGACCATCTGCGCCCCCGGCCTGTGGACCATCTTGAAATTGAAGGGTTGGAGTGCCAGATACCAACGGGTGATCCACGCATTGGCATCTTTCATGCGGTGGAGCCACTGGAGGGGCGCGTGGTCTGAACAGAGGGTGAAAGGGCGCCCCAGCAGGTAGTAACGGAGGGCGAGGACCGCCCACTTGATCGCTATACATTCTTTTTCGATTGTGCTGTAGCGCCCCTCATGCACCGACAGCTTCCTGCTAATGTACAGGATGGGGCGGTCCTCCCCCTCCACCTCCTGGGACAATACCGCCCCCAGCCCTCTGTCTGACGCGTCGGTCTGCAACACAAAAGGGAGAGAAAAGTCAGGGGAGTGTAATGGTGGAGAGGTGGTCTCCACAGGGGACCGGAGAGGTACGTGATGCCAATGTCCCTTTATGAACCTCCGGCCCCAGCTCCGCCTTCTCCGGAACTACCGACACCAACGCCACGGGGACCTCCTCGTTCCAGAGTTTAAGCAGATTGAGGTGGTAAATCTGTAGCGCCCCACCCCTGTCCGTTCGCCTCACCTCATAGTCGACGTCCCCGACTCGCTGTGTGACCTCAAAGGGTCCTTGCCACTTGGCGATCAATTTGGAGCTCGACGTGGGCAACAGTATGAGTACCTTATCTCCCGGAGTGAACTCTCTAAGGCGCGTACCCTTGTTGTACAGGCGGGCTTGCCGTTCCTGGGCCTGCCGCAAATTCCCCTGAGTTAGGTGGGTGAGCGTGTGGAGTTTTGCACGCAGGTCCATAACGTACTGAATTTCGTTTTTGCTTTGTGAAGGTCCCTCCTCCCAATTTTCCCGCAGCAAATCTAGGATGCCGCGCGGCTTACACCCATATAATAAATCGAATGGGGAGAACCCCATGGAGGCTTGGGGGACCTCTCGCACTGAGAACAGCAAGGGTTCGAGCCACTTATCCCAATTACGTGCGTCCTCACTCATGAATTTTTTAATAATATTTTTGAGGGTGCGGTTGAACCGTTCTAGTAAACCGTCCATTTGTGGGTGATACACACTGGTGCGGATCGGCTTAATCCCCAACAACCCATACAGTTCGTTCAGTGTACGTGACATAAACGAGGTGCCTTGATCAGTCAGAATCTCTTTCGGGATTCCAACTCAGAAGATGACGTGGAAGAGTGCCTCCGCAATACTACGTGCTGAGATATTGCGCAGAGGGACTGCTTCTGGGTATCGCGTTGCATAGTCCACCAGAACTAATATAAAGCGGTACCCTCATGCTGACCGATCTAATGGCCCGACGAGATGCATCCCAATTCTCTCGAACGGGGTCTCGATTAACGGAAGAGGGCGCAAAGGCGCTTTTGGAATGGCCGCTTGATTTACTAACTGGCATTCGCGGCATGCCGTACACCACCTACAAACATCGCCGCGAATCCCCGGCCAATAGAATCAGGCCATTATTCGGGCTAGTGTTTTATCCTGCCCCGAGTGTCCAGCCATGGGATTAAAGTGAGCCGCCAGGAATACCAATTCCCGGCGGCTCTTCGGAATTAACAGCTGTGTGACTTGCTCTTTAGTTTGAGTGTCCTGCGTCACTCGGTATAATCTATCCTTCATAACTGCGAAGGACAGGGTGGCGTTCGGCTGGAGCGTTTGACCATCGATTACTCTCACTTGGTCAAACGCATGCTGCAGAGTCTCGTCTCGCTATTGTTCTAATGGGAAATCCGCGAGGGATTCCCCAATAGAGAGAGGAGGAGCCGGCGGCTCCTCACTCTGATGCGGAGATGACGTAGACGGCTCTGCGACAGCTGCTCCTGCCAAAGCGACACCGGGACCTCCCCCTGTCAAATGGCAGGACCCACTCTTTACTAGGCGCGTCATTAAACCCCGAAATCTCGGCCAATCAGTCCCCAAAATCAAAGAGTGGGTAAGGCGAGGATTAACCGCCGCCTTCACTATAGATTTTTCCCCTCTGAAAAATATGTGGACCGACACCAAAGGGTAGCTTTGAACATCCCCGTGTACACACAACACCTTCACCCCCTGTGCTCCCCCCAATGCCTCGTCTTGAACCAGGCTTTGGTGGATCGAGGTCTGATTGCAACCAGAATCCACCAACGCCTGATATGTAGCCCCTTGGACACTCACCGGTATGCGATACGCTCCGGCCCGATCGAGGGCGGCCTCTGGCGCGTCGGGGATCCATACCACCGTGCCCACTTCTATTGCCATGCATTGTTGTTGCAGGTGGCCCGGCTCCCCGCAGCGACAGCAAACCGGCCCGGGCTTTCCCTCTGCACCGGTGCTCTGGGGCTCACTCACCTGAGGGGGGGAAGAGACAGACACAGAAGGGAGAAACGGGAGGGCACCACGGGTGCAGCGGGCCGGCTGGGGTGGAGCCGGCCCCCGTCTCCGCGGTGGGGGAATGGGGCGAGGACGGGACACAGAAGGAAGGGGGGAGAGAGAGAGAGAGAGAGAGAAGAGGAGAGAAGGGTTGACGTTGTTGGCTGTCCTGCCGCCGGAACAGCCGCCAAATGATCCTCCGCCAGCCTGACTGCCTGATCCAGCAACGCCGGGCGGTGGCACTGGACCCACTCCGCGGTTCCTGCTGGTAAGCGGGCGATGAACTTTTCCAGTACCACCTGGTCGATGATTCCCTCGGCGTCGCGATCGTTGGCCCTCAACCACTGCCAGCAGGCGTCCCAGAGCTGCTGGCCGAACGCGAACGGCCGGCCGACTTCCTCCTATCGCAGCACGCGGAAGCGCTGGCGCTGTTGTTCCGGTGTGCGCCCCACGCGCTGGAGGACGGCCCAGCGGAGGTCCGCGTAGGCCAGCCGGCGGTCGGCGGGGAGCTGTAGCGCGGCCAGCTGTGCCTCTCCCGTTAGCAGGAGGAGGAGGCGCGCCGTGCATTGCTTCATCAGCCACCCCGAGGCTTCTGCGACCTGTTCAAACAACGTGAGGAACGCCTCAGGGTCGTCCTGCGGGCCCATCTTGGTGACAGTGAGGGGGGACGGGCCCGCGGCCGGAGCACTGGTGGACCCCGCCGACGCGAGGAGATGCCAGAACGCCTCGCGATCTTCCTGCTGGGCCAGCACCAGGGCTTCGAAGCGCCGCTCTTGTTCCTTTCGGAGTGTGACGAGCGCCTGGTGCTGGCTTTGCTGAGCCGTGGCGAGGGCGTGGACCAGGTCAGCGAACGGGGAGGATTCCATGGGGCTGCTTGGTTGGTGCTCCACTTTGTCCCGGCTTTCAGCACCACTGTAGTAGTTCCCTATGTGTGGGTGGAGCACAGAGGACGGCAGGACAGAGATCAAGGTATTCAGAAGGCTTTATTGCTGTACTTTTCAGTTTGACAATTTCACTACGAACATTCGAGACACACACACACACACTGTCGTCTTGTCTCGGGAAGCTCTCTTCTGCTTTCTCTCTGCCTCCTTAAGTAGGGCGCGGTTACTGGGAAGACACACAAACACAGGTTAATTGCCGTCAGGTGTAGTGATTCTGCCACTCACCTTCCCTGACTCCGCCCTCCTGTCACAGACTGGCGCTTGACCATGCCCCTGCTGCCACACCCCTACACTTCTATATGCCTGTGTCAAGGCTATTGTGAAATCACCCACCATTTATAACGAAGCCCTGAGGCAGAGCCTTAGTTCTCGCTGTCTGACTGAAGGATCCACCCTTCTCCAGTATGTGGAAGCTCCTAAATAAGAGCTGGTCCAACCAATTCAATTCATAAGTCACATAATTAGTTGATTAAGATCCACCTGTGTGCAATCAAAGCGACACATGATCTGTCATATGATGTCTGTATAAATCAACCTGTTCTGGAATGACCCTGACCCTGCAACACTACTGAGCAAGCAACATGAAAACAAAGCAGCATTCCAAACAGGTCAGAGACAAAGTTGTGGAGAAGTATAAATCAGGGTTGGGCCACACCAATTCGATTAGTTGGTTCTCAGAATCGCCACTTGAAGAAAATGCAAAATGGAAAAAAAAAATTGAAATCAAACTCCCGCCAACAGAAAAGGTCACATGACGTGAGATCACGTGACATCGAAAACCAATCAAATCGCCCCTTTCACTTTTGTTAAAGACTTGTGAAGTAGCCTATTCCTGGTCAAATCTTTTTTTCTGTGCATTGTAGATGTTCAATTGAGTGTAATTAAATTGTTGTGGTAGCGGGGGCATGGTCAAGCGCCGGTCTGTGACAGGAGGGCGGAGCCAGGGAAGGTGAGTGGCAGAATCACTACACCTGACGGTAATTAACCTGTGTTTGTGTGTCTCCCCAGTAACCGCGCCCTATTTAAGGAGGCAGAGGGAGAGCAGAGGAGAGCTCTTCCCGGGGCAAGAACACAGCGTGTGTGTGTTTACCAGAATAAAGCTATATTGTTACACTGAAAAGTCTGGCAATAAAAGCCTATTTCATACCTGAAGCTTTGTCCTGCCATCCTCTGTGCTCCACCCACACCTCAGAGAGCTCTACAGTGGTGCCGAAACCCGGGAAAAAGGTGGAGCACCAACCCCGCAGCCCCATGGAATCCTCCCTGTTCGCGGACCTGGTCCACGCCCTCGCCACGGCTCAGCAAAGCCAGCACCAGGCACTCGTCACGCTCCGAAAGGAGCAAGAGCGGCGCTTTGAAGCCCTGGTGCTGGCCCAGCAGGAAGATCGCGAGGCGTTCCGGCATCTCCTCGCGTCGGCGGGGTCCACCAGCGCCCCGGCCGCGGGCCCGTCTCCCCTCACCGTGACCAAGATGGGCCCACAGGATGACCCCGAGGCGTTCCTCACATTGTTCGAACAGGTCGCCGAAGCCTAGGGGTGGCCGATGGAGCAGCGCGCGGCGCGCCTCCTCCCCCTCCTGACGGGAGAGGCGCAGCTGGCCACGCTACAGCTCCCTGCCGACCGCCGGCTGGCCTACGCGGACCTTTGCCGGGCCGTCCTCCAGCGCGTGGGGCGCACACCAGAACAACAGCGCCAGCGCTTCCGTGCGCTGCGGTTGGAGGAAGTCTGCCGGCCGTTCGCGTTCGGCCAGCAGCTCCGGGACACCTGCTGGCGGTGGCTGAGGGCTGACGATCACAACGCCGAGGGAATCATCGATCAGGTGGTGCTGGAGCAGTTCATCGCGCGCTTACCAGCCGGAACCGTGGAGTGGGTCCAGTGCCACCGCCCGGCGTCGCTGGATCAGGTAGTAGGACTGGTGGAGGATCATTTGGCGGCTGTTCCGGCGGCAGGACAACCGACAACGTCTTCTCTCCTCTTCTCTCTCTCTTTCTCCCCTCCCTTCTGTGTCCCGTCCTCGCCCCATTCCCCCACCACGGAGGCGGGGGCCAGCTCCACCCCAGCTGGCCCGCCGCACCCGTGGTGCCCTCCCGTTTCTCCCTTCTGTGTCTGTCTCTCCCCCCCCTCAGGTGAGTGAGCCCCAGAGCACAGGTGCTGAGGGAGAGCCCGGGCCGGTTTGCTGGCGCTGCGGGGAGCCGGGCCACCTGCAACAACAGTGCACAGCAATGGAGGTGGGCGCGGTGGTACGGATCCCCGACGCGCCAGAAGCCGCCCTCGATCGGGCCGGAGCGTATCGCATACCGGTGAGTGTCCAAGGGGCTACATATCAGGCGTTGGTGGATTCTGGTTGCAATCAGACCTCGATCCGCCAAAGCCTGGTGCAAGACGAGGCATTGGGGGGAGCACAGGGGGTGAAGGTGTTGTGTGTGCACGGGGATGTTCACAGCTACCCTTTGGTGTTGGTCCACGTATATTTCAGAGGGGAAAAATCTATAGTGAAGGCAGCGGTTAATCCTCACCTTACCTACTCTTTAATTTTGGGGACTGATTGGCCGGGATTTCAGGGTTTAATGACGCGCCTAGTAAAGAGTGGGTCCTGCCATTTGACAGGGGGAGGTCCCGGTGTCGCTTTGGCTGGAGCTGCTGTCGCAGAGCCGTCTATGTCATCTCCGCGACAGAGTGAGGAGCCGCCGGCTCCTCCTCTTTCTGTTGGGGAATCCCTCGCGGATTTCCCATTAGAACAATCGCAAGACAAGACTCTGCGACATGCGTTTGACCAAGTGAGAGTAATCGATGGTCAAATGCTCCAGCCGAACGCCAGCCCGTCCTTCCCCTATTTTTCTATTATGAAGGATAGATTATACCGAGTGACGCAGGACACTCAGACGAAAGAGCGAGTCACACAGCTGTTAATTCCAAAGAGCCGCCGGGAATTGGTATTTCAGGCGGCTCACTTTAATCCCATGGCTGGACACCTAGGGCAGGACAAGACACTAGCCCGGATAATGGCCCGATTCTATTGGCCGGGGATTCGCGGCGATGTCCATAAGTGGTGTACGGCGTGCCGCGAATGCCAGTTAGTAAATTCAGCGGCCATTCCAAAAGCGCCTTTGCGCCCCCTACCATTAATCGAGACCCCGTTCGAAAGAATTGGGATGGATCTCGTCGGGCCATTAGATAGGTCAACATGAGCGTACCGCTTTATATTGGTTCTGGTGGACTATGCAACGCGATACCCGGAAGCGGTGCCTCTTCGCAATATCTCAGCACGCAGTATTGCAGAGGCCCTCTTCCACGTCATCTCCCGGGTTGGAATCCCGAAAGAGATTCTGACTGACCAAGGCACCTCGTTTATGTCACGAACACTGAGCGAACTGTATGGGCTATTAGGTATTAAGCCGATCCGCACCAGCGTTTATCACCCACAAACGGACGGTTTAGTTGAACGGTTCAATCGTACCCTCAAGAATATAATTAAAAAATTCGTAAGTGAGGACGCACGTAACTGGGATAAATGGCTCGAACCCTTGTTATTTGCAGTGCGAGAGGTCCCCCAAGCCTCCACGGGGTTCTCCCCATTTGAATTGTTATACGGGCGTAAGCCGCGCGGCATTTTAGATGTGCTGCGAGAAAATTGGGAGGAGGGACCTTCACAAAGTAAAAATGAAATTCAGTACGTTATGGACCTGCGCGCAAAACTCCACACGCTCACACACCTAACTCAGGAGAATTTGCGGCAGGCCCAGGAACGGCAAGCCTGCCTGTACAACAAGGGCACGGGCCTTAGAGAGTTCACTCCGGGAGATAAGGTACTCGTACTGTTGCCCATGTCGAGCTCCAAATTAATCGCCAAGTGGCAAGGACCCTTTGAGGTCACACGGTGAGTCGGGGATGTCGACTATGAGGTAAGGCGAATGGACAGGGAGGGGGCGCTACAGATCTACCACCTCAATCTGCTTAAACTCTGGAACAAGGAGGTCCCCGTGGCGTTGGTGTCGGTAGTTCCGGAGAAGGCGGAGCTGTGGCCGGAGGTTCAAAAAGGGACATTGGCATCACGTACCTCTCCGGTCCCCTGTGGAGACCACCTCTCCCCGACCCAACTCACGGAGGTTGCCCAGTTGCAGGCCAAGTTTTCGGATGTGTTCTCGCCCCTGCCCGGTCGCACTAACCTCATAGAACACCACATAGAGACGCCCCCGGGGGTGGTAGTGCGTAGCCGCCCTTACAGGCTACCTGAACACAAAAAAAAGGTGGTTAGGGAAGAACTTCAGGCCATGCTCGAAATGGGCATCGTCGAGGAGTCCCACAGTGACTTGAGCAGCCCGGTGGTCTTGGTACCCAAGGCCGACGGGTCGGTCCAGTTCTGTGTGGACTATAGAAAAGTCAATGTGGTGTCTAAATTCGACGCATACCCAATGCCTCATATTGACGAGCTGCTCGATCGACTAGGCATGGCTCGCTTTTACTCGACACTGGATTTGACGAAGGGATATTGGCAGATCCCCTTGACTCCATTATCCCGGGAAAAAAACGGCCTTTTCCACACCGTTCGGCTTACACCAATTTGTCACACTTCCTTTTGGGCTGTTTGGGGCGCCCGCTACGTTTCAGCGGCTGATGGAGAGGGTCCTCCGGCCCCACGCCACCTATGCGGCCGCATATCTCGATGACATTATCATTTATAGTAACGACTGGCAGCGGCACCTGCAACACCTCAGGGCCGTCCTTAGGTTGCTGAGGCGGGCGGGTCTCACTGCCAACCCGAAGAAGTGTGCAATTGGGCGGGTGGAAGTACGGTATCTGGGCTTCCACTTGGGCAACGGGCAGGTGCGTCCCCAAATTAATAAGACAGCAGTGATTGCGGCCTGCCCGAGGCCCAAGACCAAAAAGGGGGTGAGACAGTTCCTGGGGCTGGCTGACTACTATCGTAGGTTTATACCTAATTATTCGGACGTCACCAGCCTGCTGACTGACCTCACTAAAAAGGGGGCGCCAGATCCGGTCCAGTGGACGGAGCAGTGCCAGCGGGCTTTCTCTGAGGTAAAGGCTGCACTGTGTGGGGGGCCACTATTACACTCCCCTGACTTTTCTGTCCCTTTTGTGTTGCAGACCGACGCGTCGGACAGAGGGCTGGGGGCGGTGTTGTCCCAGGAGGTGGAGGGGGAGGACCACCCCATCCTGTACATTAGCAGGAAGCTGTCGGTGCGTGAGGGGTGCTACAGCACTATTGAGAAAGAATGCCTGGCGATCAAGTGGGCGGTCCTCGTCCTCCGTTACTACCTGCTGGGGCGCCCTTTCACCCTCTGTTCGGACCACGTGCCCCTCCAGTGGCTCCACCGCATGAAAGATGCCAATGCGCGGATCACCCATTGGTATCTGGCACTCCAACCCTTAAATTTCAAGGTGGTCCACAGGCCGGGGGCGCAGATGGTCGTGGCGGACTTCCTCTCCCGTCAAGAGGGGGGGGGAGTCGGCTGCGGGCCGGACGGGCGCCTGGCCTGAGTCGGGCGGTGGGGGTATGTGGCAGCGGGGGTGTGGTCAAGTGCTGGTCTGTGACAGGAGGGCAGAGCCAGGGAAGGTGAGTGGCAGAATCACTACACCTGACGGTAATTAACCTGTGTTTGTGTGTCTCCCCAGTAACCGCGCCCTATTTAAGGAGGCAGAGGGAGAGCAGAGGAGAGCTCTTCCCGGGGCAAGAACACAGCGTGTGTGTGTGTTTACCAGAATAAAGCTATATTGTTACACTGAAAAGTCTGGCAATAAAAGCCTATTTCATACCTGAAGCTTTGTCCTGCCGTCCTCTGTGCTCCACCCACACCTCAGAGAGCTCTACGATCGTTTATTTAGCCTATCTGTTTACTGGTTTGCCTGTATTGTTTGGTCTATTTCCACCGCTAATTTTACCATCAGAGCATTTTTTTTTTATTTCGCCCACTCGCTTCATATTTCTCATCTCTTCTCATCTCATTATCTCTAGCCACTTTATCCTGTCCTACAGGGGCGCAGGCAAGCTGGAGCCTATCCCAGCTGACTACGGGCGAAAGGCGGGGTACACCCTGGACAAGTCGCCAGGTCATCACAGGGCTGACACATAGACACAGACAACCATTCACACTCACATTCACACCTACGGTCAATTTAGAGTCACCAGTTAACCTAACCTGCATGTCTTTGACTGTGGGGGAAACCGGAGCACCCGGAGGAAACCCACGCGGACACGGGGAGAACATGCAAATTCCGCACAGAAAGGCCCTCGCCAGCCACAGGGCTCGAACCCGGACCTTCTTGCTGTGAGGCGACAGCGCTAACCACTACACCACTGTGCCACCCTGCTTCATATTTTTCCTTAAAAAATCGAGAACCAACTAATTAAATTGGTGTGGCCTTGGGTTATAAAAATATCCCAGTAGCAGCAGGGGCGTGGTTGAGCATCAGCTGTGAACGGCAAGGAGGCAGGTTGAACTAGCAGGTAACGTGATGAGCTGCACCTGTGTCAAATTACTGGCTGTCTATTAACCTGCGTCTCTGTGTGTCTTTCAGACAGTCAGGAATGAGAGAGAGAGCTGTGATACCCCAGTCGTGTGTGTGTGTGTATATTTGTTTGGTGAAAGAATCACTGTAAAGTGTGTAAAAATAAAAGAACCCACCTGTTCTGAAGACTGCTCCCCATTCCTCTGTTTCCCAAAATCAAGGATCTGTCACACTGGTGCTGTAATCCAGGAATGAGGAACGAATGCCACCATGGGATCCAAACCAGTCCAAGAGCTCCTCCAAACACTCACTGATGACCTCCAGTACCAACAGCATGCCCTCATCGTGCTTTCCGTCAACCTAGACCAGCACTTCCGGGATCTGCTTGAAGCCAAGGCAGAGGATCAGGAGGTAACATGGAGCTGGGTCCAGTCTGCAGGTGCTCTAGCCAGCATTCCTGCAGCCAGGGTGCCCATCCAGTTGGAGACGATGGGGCTGCAGGATGACCCTGATGTCTTCATCGATCTGTTTGAGCATGTCACGGAGGTGAGCTCCTGGCCAACCTCACAGTGGGTGGCTTGCCTTCTGTTCCTCCTGTCAGGGGAGGTGTAGCTCGACCACTCCCGGCCTCCAGCATGCTGGAGTACCCCCACCTGAAGCAAGCCATCTTACAGTGGGTCAGACATGGCCCAGAAGAATAGTGCCAGCACTTCCGCTTGCTAGCTTACGGTGAAGTGGGCTGGCCATTCACGTTTGCCCAACAGCTCCGGGATGCCTGCCAACAGTGGCTTCTGGCTGGCAAGTGCGACGTCAAAGCCATCATCAAGCAAGTGACACTGGAGCAGTTCATTGCTCGGCTGCTGAGCAAGATGTCAGCCTGGCTCCGGTGTCACCAAACAATGTCGCTGGAGGAGGCGGTCCAACTGGCTAAGGATCATCTGATGCTGTATCTGGAAGCAGGCTCTGTGACAACTCCCTCTCTCTCAATTGCTTTCACTTTCTCCTTCCCTCTCTTTGACCCTCCCCTATCCCAGCCCCATGGAAATGGGGGCTGACTCTCCTGAAACCCGGTCCCCGCACCCATGTCTATCCCACTCTCCCTTATCCTTCTGTGTCTGTACCGCCATTAAACCCCCCCTACAGACACGGGGGGGTAAAGAAAAGATAACACAGTTGTTGGTCCCAAAGAGCCATGGGGAACTTTTATTTCATGCGACTCATCATAATCCTATGGCTGGACATTTGGGGCAGGATAAAAACACTGAATCGACTCCTGGCCCATTTCTATTGGCCAGGGATTTGTGCTGATGTCCCCAAGTCCTGTATGGCTTGTCGTTAATGCTAGCTGGTAAATCCAGTGGCCACACCAAAAGCACCATTGTGCCCACTGCCACTGATCAAGATCCCCTTTGAAAGAATTGGCATGGATCTCATCGGGCCATTAGATCAATCTGCACGGGGGTATCACTTTGTAATGGTCATTCTGGATTATGCAACGCAATACCTGGAAGCAGTTCTTCTCTGCAATATCTCAGCATGCATTGTTGTGAAGGTGCTCTTCCACATTATCTCACGAGTCAGGATTCTGAAAGAAATCCTGACTGATCAAGGCACTACGTTTGTCATGCACACTGCGCAAATTCTACGAATTGTTGGGGATTAATTTGATTCATACTAGTGTTTATCATCCACAAACGGATGGGCTGGTCAAATGATTTAACCAAACACTTAAGAACATGATTTGTAAGTTCACTCACGGGGATGCTAAAAATTGGGACAGGTGGCTCAACCGATTGTTTGCAGTGCATAAGGTCCCACAAGCCTCCACCGAGTTTTCCCTGTTTGAATTGCTGTATGAACATAAGCCCTGTTGTGTCTTAAAAATCATTAAAGAAAATTGGGAGGACGGACCTTCTCAAAGTAAAAATGAAATTCAGTACGTGCTTGACCTGAGAGCAAAACTCCATGCACTGAGTCACATAACCCAGGAGAATGTGCTACAGGCCCAAGAACGTCAAGCTCACCTGTACAACAGAAGGGCATGGCTAAAGGAATTTGCACCGGGAGATAAAGTCCTCGTTTTACTGCCCACCTCAAGCTCAAAATTGCTCGCCAAGTGGCAAGGGCCCTTTGAGGTCACATGGCGAATTGTGGAGGTCGACTATGAGATCAAATGGCCAGATAGGGTGACGCGTCAAATTTACCACCTTAATCTCCTGAAGCCGTGGAGAGAGGAGGTTCCTGTGGCTCTGGTGATGGTAGTTCTAGAGAGGGCGGAGCTGGGACCGGAGGTAAGTCCAAAAAGTGTGGCCCAATTCACGCTGGTCCCCTGTGGAGACCACCTCTCACCGTCCCAGAGAGCACAGGTAATTAGGTTGCAGGAGGAATTTTCCAATGTGTTCTTGCTCCTCCCTGATCACGCTAACCTCATAGAACACCACATTGAGACTCTCCCAGGGGTGATAGTGTGCAGCCACCCATATCGGCTCCCCGAACACAAGAAAAATGTGGTTCAGAATAAACTTCAGGCTATGCTTAAGATGAGAGGAATTGAGGAGTCGCACAGTGACCGGAGTAGCCCAGTGGTCTTGGTTCCCAAAGCCGACAGGTCAGTCCGGATTCTGTGTGGACTATAGAAAAGTCAACGCGGTGTCTAAATTTATAAATTTAATGCATATCCGATGCCCCGCATTGATGAACTGCTCGGTCATTTAGATGCAGCTCACTTTTACTTGACACTAGATTTGACAAAGGGATATTGGCAGATCCCCTTGACTCCATTGTCCCGCAAGAAAACGACCTTTTCCACTCTGTTTGACTTACACCAATTTGTCACCCTTCCTTTCGGGTTGTTTGGGGCTCCGGCGACATTTCAGTGGCTTATGGACCAAATTCTCTGTCCCCACAATGTGTATGCAGCGGCATACTTGGATGATATAATAATTTATAGTAATGATTGGGAGTGGCACCTACAACATCTGAGGGCAGTTCTGAGGTTGCTGAGGCATGTTGGGCTCACAGAAAACCCAAACAAGTGTGCAATTGGATGGGTGGAAGTATGGTATCTGGGCTTCCACTTGGGTCATGGGCAGATGCGTCCCCAAATTGATAAGACTGCAGCGATTGTGGCCTGCCTGTGACCTAAGACCAAAAAGGGGGTGAGTCAGCTGGCTAATATCATGCCTAACTTAATAACATGCCTATCAGTTCATGCCTAACTTTTCGGACATCACCAGCCTGCTGACTGAACTCACTAAAAAGTGGGTACCAGATCCAGTCCAGTGGATGGAGCCATGCGAATGGGCTTTTGCTCAGGTAAAGGTGGTTTTGTATGGGGGCCCACTGTTGTATTATCCTGACTTTTCTCTCCCTTTTGTTTTACAGACTGATGCATCAGACAGAGGGCTGGGGGCTGTTTTGTCCCAGGTGGTGGAGGGGGAGGAATGTCCAGTGCTGTACATCAGCCGGAAGCTCTTCATGCAAGAGTCGAAGTACAGCACCATAGAAAAGGAGTGTCTGGCCATCAAGTGGGCAGTCCTCACTCTCCACTACTACCTGCTAGAACGCCCAGTCACCCTGTTCCAACCATGCCATGCTCCAGTGGCTTCACCGCATAAAGGATGCCAACATGTCAAGTCAAGTCAACTTTATTGTCAAATATGCTATACATGCTCGACATACAGTACAGATAAAATTTCAGTCCTCTCTGACCCACGGTGCAAACAGGCAATGCAATAAATAAAAATAGAATAATTGAAAAAACAAACAATATAAACAGTATAAACACTCTAGATAGGAACTAGACATAGACTAAACACTCAGACAAACAATATAAACAGTATAAATAAACAGTATAAACACTAGAAACACTAGATAAGAACTAGACATAGACTAAACACTCAAACATACAATATAAACAGTATAAACACTCGATATGAACTAGACGTAGACTAAACACTCATATACATACATACACACACACAAATTGGTTCAAATAAACAAACAGTCAAGGGCACTTGAGGTATAGCAGGTAAACATGAAATAAGCAGTATAAACAAACTAGCAGCTGTTAAGATGAGGTAGTGCGGAATAGTGCAAATGAGCGAGGTAAAGTGAGATGTGCGGTCCCTGAGTTCAGTGCGTTAATGAACGATGAGGTGTGTGTGTGTGTTGGGGGGGGGGGGGGGTAAACTGTGAGGATGACATGTCAGATGCTGAAGGGGGGGCAGGGGGGTGTGCGAGCAGAATCTGTGGCAGGGGGCAGAATGGGAAGGGAGTTGAGCCTCCTGACCACCTGGTGAAAGAAACTGTTCTTGAGCCTGCTGGTTTTGGCTCGGAGACTCCGCAGTCTCCTCCCTGATGGCAGCAGGCTGAAAAGGCTGTGAGATGGGTGGGTGGGGTCACCTGCAATCCTGATGGCTTTGCGGGTGAGGCGGGAGTTATAAATATCCATTAGAGAAGGGAGAGAGACACCAATGATCCTCTCAGCTGCTCTCACGATGCGCTGCAGAGGCTTGCTGCAGAGGCTTGCAGCAGGGCACGGTGCAGGCGCCATACCACACGGTGATGTAGCTGGTCAGAATGTTCTCGATGGTGCCTCTGTAGAAAGTGTGCATGATGGGGGCCGGGGCTCTTGCTCTCCTCAGTTTGCGGAGGAAGTACAGACGCTGTTGGGCTTTTTTGGCCAGTGATGCGGTGTTGTTGCTCCAGGACAGGTCTTCAGAGATGTGCACACCCAGAAACTTGGTGCTGCTCACCCTCTCCACTGCAGCACCGTCGATAGATAGTGGAGCATGCTGGGTGTGCTCTCTCCTGAAGTCCACAACAATCTCCTTCATCTTCTCCATGTTCAGACGGAGATTGTTGTCCTTGCACCACATGGCCAAGCGGCTCACCTCACTCCTGTAGATTGTCTCATTGCCATTGTTGATGAGACCCACCACAGTCGTGTCATCTGCAAACTTAATGAAGAGATTTGAGCTGGATGTTGGTGTGCAGTCGTGGGTCAGCAGAGTTAAGAGGAGGGGGCTTAGCACACATCCTTGGTGGGCCCCCGTGTTCAGTGTGATGGTGCTGGAGGAGTTGCTGCCGACCCGTACGGTCTGTGGTCTCCCCGTCAGGAAGTCCAGCAGCCAGTTGCACAGGGAGGTGTTGAGTCCCAGCTGGTCCAGTTTATGAATGAGCTGCTGAGGAATGATTGTGTTGAATGCTGAGCTAAAGTCTATGAACAGCATTCTGACATATGAGTCTTTTGTCTCCGGGTGGGTGAGGGCTAAATGGAGGGCAGTGGAGATGGCGTCATCGGTCGAACGGTTGGACTGATATGCAAATTGGAAAGGGTCCAGGGTGGGGGGAGGGCAGACTTGATATGCCTCATGACTAGCCACTCGAAGCACTTCATGAGGATGGGAGTGAGTGCGACAGGGCGGTAGTCATTGAAGCAGGAGGGAGACGGCTTCTTCGGGACCGGGATGATGGTGGTGGTTTTGAGGCACATGGGGACAACAGCCTGGCTCAATGAGATGTTGAAGATGTCTGTAAAGACATCTGTGAGCTCCTCGGCACAGTCTCTCAGGACACAACCAGGAATGTTATCAGGACCCAGGGCTTTTCGTGCATTTGTTGTCCTGAGAGCTCTCCTCAAGCTGTCAGGGGACAGCGTCAACACCTGGTTGCCAGGAGGTGGTGGGGTCTTCTGTGCCGTGGTGCTGTTGTCTGCCTCAAAGTGAGCGAAGAAGTCATTCAACTGATTCAGCAGAGACGTGGAGTTGTCACAGGTCTGCGGCAAGGGCTTGTAGTCTGTGATGGTCTGGATCCCCTGCCACAGGTTCCTGGTGTCTCTGCTGTTGTTGAAATGGTCAGCAATGTGCCTGGAATACTGTCTCTTGGCCACCCTGATGCCTCGTGACAGATTGGCCCTAGCTGTCCTCAGGCCCACCTCGTCCCCAGCTCTGAAGGTGGTGTTCCGAGCCCACAGGAGCCTATGGACTTCCCCTGTCAGCCATGGCTTCTGATTGGCCCGAATGGAGATGGTTCTGGTGACCGTAACGTCGTCCATGCACTTCCTCATGTAGGCAGTGATGGTCTCCATGTACTCCTGGAGATCTGTGATGTTGCTGTAGGTGGCCGCCTGTCTGAACATGCTCCAGTCAGTGGTGGAAAAACAGTCCTGGAGTGCCTCTGAGGACCCCTCTGGCCACACACATATCTGTTTTGTAACTGGTTTGGTGACTTTAACCAGCGGCCTGTATGCTGGCATTAGCATAACAGTGGAGTGATCTGAGGCCCCAAGGTGGGGGAGGGGTAGGGCTTTGTAGGCGTCTTTATGCATGGTGTAAACATTGTCCAGAGTATTGTTTCCTTGCGTGGGAAAGTTGATATGTCCATAGAGTTTTGGAAACACACTTTTGGGGTTTGCATGATTGAAATCCCCAGCCAGGATGAGGAAAGCATCTGGGTGGGCTGTCTGCTGCTCACTGATGTGCTGATAGAGTTCATTCAGTGCTTCACTCCTGTTGTTATTGGAGCCAGGAGGGATGTATAATGCTACCAGCAATATGGCTGTAAATTCCCTTGGCAGGTAGAATGGCCGGCACTTAATAATCAAACTCCACCAGTGGTGAGCAGTGTTTGCAGACCACAACAGCATCACGGCACCAGACATCACTGATGTAAACACAGAGTCCTCCGCCGCAAGTCTTCCCCCCCCCCTTGACTTGCGCTCTGTCTGACCGGTAACATGTTAGCTGGGCTAGCTGAATGGCACAGTCTGGGATGCTGTCATTAAGCCATGTTTCCACAAACACAAGGACACAACACTCACTCACAGACTTAAAAGATGAGCGGAGTAGGCGGACATAATCCAGCTTGTTGTCCAGCGAGCGTACATTGGCCAGAGTGATGGTAGGGATAGACGGCCGGTGAGGGCTAGCCGCTAGCCTAGCTCGGATACCTCCGCACTTGCCTCTCTTCTGCTTCCGCATGTTCTGCCTATGGCGCTTCCACTGCGGGCTGGATGCAGGAGTGGGGGTCAGTGGTTGAGCAGGCCTCCGGAGCAAACCGTAGCCACATAGCACTTCCACGTCCGCTGAATTTATATCCGTGAATATAGTTCTGCGGATGTCGAGCAGAAACTCACGGGAGTATGTGCGCCTTGAGACTAATGGACGCAACAAAGATGAACAGATACACACTGTTTTAAAATACAAAAAACACGAAAACACCGTTCTGTCGGGACAGAGAGAAGCCGCTGCATGTGTGCGTGCCACCATCTTGGAATGTACACATGGATCACTTGTTGGCATCTAGCCCTTCAACCCTTTAAATTCGAGGTGGTCCACAGGCTGGGGGCACAGATGGTGGTGGCAGATTACCTCTCCCAAGGGGGGTCAGCTGTAGGCCAGATGGCTCCCCGGCGTGGTCAAGCGTCGGCTGTGAACAGTGAGGAGGCAGGTTGAACCAGCAGGTAACGTGATGAGCTGCACCTGTGTCAAATTACTGGCTGTTTATTAACCTGTGTCTCCGTGTGTCTTTCAGACAGTCAGGAATGAGAGAGCTGTGACACCCCAGTTGTGTGTATATTTGTTTGGTGAAAGTCACTGAAAATTGTGTACAAATAAAAGAACCCACCTGTTCTGAAGCTTGCTTCCCATTCCTCTGTTTCCCAAAATCAGAGAGATGTCACAATCCCAAACTTTGAATATACCAGGGAGCACCATTAAATCCACTGTAGCAAAATAGAAAGAATATGGCATCACTACAAACTGGACAAGAGAAAGCTGCCCACCAAAGCTCACAGACCAGGCAAGGAGGGCATTAATCAGAAATGCAACAAAGACACCAAAGATAACACTGAAGGAGCTGCAAAGATCCATAGAGGAGATGGGAGTATCTGTCCATAGGACCACTCTAAGCTGTACACTCCACAGAGTGGGGCTTTATGGAAAAGTGGGCAGAAAAAAGTCATTGCTTAAGAAAACATGTTTGGAGTTTTCCCAACAGCATGTGGCAGATGCCTCAAACACATGGAAGAAGATTCTCTGTTCAAATAAGACTAAAATTGATCTTTTTTGGCCATCAGGGGAAATACCATGTGTGAGACAAACCCAACACCCTGAGACACCATTCCTACAGTGAAGCATGGTGGTGGCAGCATCATGCTGTGGGGATATTTTTCATCTGCAGGGACAGGAGAGCTGGTCAGGACTGAAGGAATTATGGATGGCATTAAATGCAGGGCAATTCTGGAGGAAAACCTGTTTGAGTCAGCCAGAGGCTTGAGACTGGGATTAAGGTTCATGTTCCAGCAATACAATGACCCTAAACATACTGCTAAAGCTATACTGGAGTGGTTTAAAGGGAACCATTTAAATGTCTTGGAATGGCCTAATCAAAGCCCAGACCTCAATCCAATTGAGAATATGTGGCATAACTTGAAGATTGCTGTACATCAACACAACCCATCTAACGAAGGAGTTGGAGCAGTTTTGCCTTGAGGAATGGGCAAAAATCCCAACAGCTAGATGTGCTAAGCTAATGGAGACATACCCCAAGAGCCTTGTGGCTGTAATTGCAGCAAAAGGTGGCTCTACAAAGTATTGACTTTGGGGGGTGAATACTTATGAACACACCATATTTCTGTTTTTTTTTTCATTTTCATGATTGTGTCACAATAAAACAACAATTGTCACCTTTAAAGTGGTAAGCATGTTGTGTAAATCGAATGGTGCTAACCCCCCAAAAATCCATTTTAATTCCAGCTTGTAATGCGACAAAAAACAGGACAAACATGAAAGGGGATGAATACTTTTGCAAGCCACTGTAAATGGTGAAGAGGTGGAGAGGGTCAACGACATCGAATTCCTGGGACTCCAAATCACAAAGGATCTGACGTGGACCCTTAACACCACACGCCTGGTGAAGAAAGCTCAGCAGAGGCTTTTCTTCTTGAGAAAAATTTAAAAAGCCAAACTTCGCTCTCAGCAAACTTCGAATAGAGAGCTTGCTCTGCTACTGTGTCACAGTTTGGTACACCAGCTGTACTGCAAAGAACCGGAGAGATTTGGAACGAATAGTTAAGACTGCACAGAGGATTGTGGGACCTAAGCTACCAAATCTGGACATAGTTTATGCTAACCGTTTATGTAAGAGGGCTAACAATATTATCAAGGACTCAACCCACCCAAGTCATAAACTGTTTGTCCCCCTCCCATCAGGCAAAAGATACAGGACCATCAGAACACAAACAAGTAGACTGAGGAACAGCTTCTTCCCTAGAGCTGTAGCCTCCATTAACTCCCCCCCCCAAACACACACACACCCAAGTTGCTGCTAATGCACTGATCACTTTACATTCAGGACTGTAAATACAATTATTATCATCTGTGCAGTATCTGCTTACACTGCACTTTTATTTTACTGACTTGATCATTTTACACATCGGAACGTAAGTACACTGAGTACAGTTGTGCAATATCTGCCTACAACTGCAATTCCTCCACTTACTTTATCTTGTATTTTATTTATTTTATTTATATTCTTTTTTACTGCTGCTCTTTTATCTGAGTGCTACCAAACTAAGTTTCATTGTATAACTACAATGACACAGTCTTATCTTATTACTTAATGTTAAACATGATGGTTCAGCTTTGGTCATCATCAGGCTGGAAAATTGCCATAACAAGGCCATTGACATATCTTCCTCCCATTCCTCGAAGGAGGACCTGGAAGAAAGACATGTCATTGGTCTGTCCACGAATGTCAACATATTGGTAATTTGTAAGTTTTTAAGGTTACCATTGTGAGATTATCCATAACTACAGGCAGTGAATCACAAGCTCAGAAAACCCTAGATGAAGAAGCTAGGGCAGAGCATTAGGATTACATCAATATGTTCCAGTTCATAAGAGAAGACCTATTTAATCAAATGCCCAATGAAACAAATACATTTTTAATGTAGGTGTAAACATTGAAAATGGCACTGATGAACCTGCACCTTCTGATTTAAGCAGATGTTCTGGATCACAGTTTAGGTACTATGGGAAGGGACCATTTAGTGCTTTATATAAGCAATAAAACACAATGGGGGTGTACTGTTATAGAAAAACAATGCTGGTGTGATGCAGCCACATCAAGTGTATTATTGCTCTCATACCACAGTGATTTGCCAACTTTAATGCTTGCACATTTGCAAATTAGCAAATTTTCAGGTGTACTCACATACATAATATGGTTACTACACAGGGTCCTTGTCATGTTGGAACATATTTGGGCTTAGCTCTAGTGAATGGAAATTGTCATGCTACAGCATACAAAGACCCCCTGAACAACTCTGTGCTTCCAAATTGGTGGCAACAGTTTCTGGAAGGCCCACATATGGGTTTGATGGTTAGGTGTCAAACTTTTGACCATATAATGTATTTCTTAACTGCATACAAAACTCTTTTTTTTTCGTATGAGAGCGTTTTGGCTTTCCATAGTCATAACTCTCCCTTACTTCAGCACCTCTGATAGCGAAAGTGCAGTCGTAATTTCTGCCATACAATGTCATCCATCTCCAATTAAGTGATAGCTTGTATATCTCCAACCCTTCAAGTTGGAGATTTCCAACTTTACATTTTAATAAAATGAAATCTTTATCCTGACAAACTGCTAAACCTATTGATTCCTAGTCATCTCTTGCCTGTTGCTATAAGCAGTCAAATCTTAGCCACACCCTGTGGTGATATCCTAAATGTAACCATGCACACGTCTTGATGTCATCATACAAGCAATAATTTGGTTTATGATTGTGTTTTGATTCAAATGTAATCACACACATACACTGATTTCATCTTATGTTGATTTATATATTGATTCAAAGCTAATCATGTTGATTTTTGGGAAAGAATAAATTAATTCAATTAAAAGCAATAAATTGATTTATGAATTATTATAATTACAGTAACATACAGTAAAGACATTGAGATTGCTTATACTGAAAGGTTGTTTTCTGCTAAATCACAGAAAAAACAAGAAAAAAAAAGTGTATTATCCTAATTTCAGTGCCTGCAGAGTTATCATATGTTGTAAAGAGTGAGCCAAGGCCATGTTGAATTAAGCAGTTCTTCATTCTGGAGTATTTTTGCATATTAATGTAATACATTTTATCAGGTTATTCTGAATCAGGTATTGTTACAACACACAGTTCTACAGCTGCAATGTGCATAATTTTTTTAATCCTATGTTGTGGTCGACTGGCCAAGGCCATGACTGTACCCTGTCGAGTGTTGTGCTCGTTTGCACCTGCAGCCTGTACCAATCTTTAAGCTGATTTGACTCTAGTCATTTTGAATCATGTATTGTACACTCTGAATGCTGTGTTATTCATGACGTATCACTTCTTATATGTTTTGATTCTTCCTGATTTGACTATTCATACTGGAAAATTTGGCTCGGTTGATACAAAATATGAGAAGCGTGAGATGTACTACCCCATAGAAAATGCTGAAGTGGTATAACGTGACATGTTAACCAATGAAATTATTTGTATACACTTTTTTTTTTTGAGACAGTATAAAATGAGAACTTTGTGATTTTGAGTCGGTTCACTCTGCAGACAGCTTTTGTTAATTGATTTAATAAAATTCTAAACTTTTCTGCAACCTCTTTGACTTTGAATCAGCTTTGCTTGGGAGAGTTTAAGTTTTGAGAGTTTCCATGACAACCCAACGCTACTTAGCATCCTGGGTGAACTTGAAAATGAACAGTAAATGACCAGCAGTTAGCATCAATCATTACATGCGTTTCCCTTTTTATTTTGGCACTAAAACCAAGTCCATGCTGATAATAGAAGACATACTTTCACTATGAAATTATTTTATTTTTTCATTTGCATTTTGTTAGGTATGGAGCATAACGTTATCTAAAAGAAAACACAGTACACATTGCATTTTCATTTTATTTTTTTCCACTCATTTTGCAGTTCATTAAGAAAATGAAAAGCCAAACTGTATTTTCGATTTTCTTTTTCCTGTTAGAATTTCAATTTGATTTTTAATTCCCATAAATACACACTTATGGGAAAAGACCTGGCAAATGTCAGTTTAGATTTTAATTTGAGGTTGTTATTTTTATTATTATTTTTTCAATATTTTTGCCACAAAATGCTGCCCGTCAGAAGCAGTGCTGCTGCAAGTCTAATATAATTAATTATACTGTAACAACAATATACCTTTCCAGGAAGACTTTATTTAATAACTGTGGAGAACATTTATTTAAGGCCAATGAAAAATGCCAGCAGTGAATGTAAAAGTTAATATTTTTTAGATAAACCATATGATTATTTTTTTGGGTAGCCCAGCTGTGTACAGCACGCTTTCTGCATGAGGTATATGGAGTGTCCGCTCAATCTATAAGCTAAAAAGCCTTTTGTTAGTCTAGGAATATTGTTTTTATTTTAAAGCTCTGTAAGGCAGTGTTTGTCAAGCTACCAGAGCAAACCTCTGTTGAATCACTTATCATATATGCTATATGTATATTATATAAATAATCTCCTAATTCTATCTATTTTAATGAGATCATGCAATCAGTGTTGTCAGGTTCTGCATATAATATCCATATGTTGCATATAAATCAATCCACACTACTGTAACACAGGATAAAATAACTTTTATTTACTAATTTAAGGTTGTGTGTGTAATTGTCTGTGTACGTGTATTTTTTTACACGACAACAACAGTTAGGGCTAGACTCAGGACTAACTAAAGCATGAATTAGCTGAATTATATAATTACGTCAGTGGAAAGTCCTCAAAAGGATAGTAAGACAAAAAGTGTGTGTGAATACATGGGAGGGGCATGGGCAGCTTATACTGCAGTAACACAAGCTGACAGTGGAATGTAAAACCATCAAGTGGAGGGACAAAAGGGTCATAAGCTCTTGGAAAGACATCTCATCTCATCTCATTATCTCTAGCCACTTTATCCTGTTCTACACGGTCGCGGGCAAGCTGGAGCCTATCCCAGCTGACTACGGGCGAAAGGCGGGGTACACCCTGGACAAGTCGCCAGGTCATCACAGGGCTGACACAGACAACCATTCACACTCACATTCACACCTACAGTCAATTTAGAGTCACCAGTTAACCTAACCTGCATGTCTTTGGACTGTGGGGGAAACCGGAGCACCCGGAGGAAACTCACGCGGACACGGGGAGAACATGCAAACTCCGCACAGAAAGGCCCTTGCCGGCCACGGGGCTCAAACCGGACCTTCTTGATGTGAGGCGACAGCGCTAACCACTACACCACCATGCCGCCTGGAAAGACATTGTAGTAATTAACGTTAAGCAGGGGGGCGGCACGGTGGTGTAGTGGTTAGCGCTGTCGCCTCACAGCAAGAAGGTCCTGGGTTCGAGCCCCGGGGCCGGCGAGGGCCCTTCTGTGTGGAGTTTGCATGTTCTCCCCGTGTCCGCGTGGGTTTCCTCCGGGTGCTCCGGTTTCCCCCACAGTCCAAAGACATGCAGGTTAGGTTAACTGGTGACTCTAAATTGACCGTAGGTGTGAATGTGAGTGTGAATGGTTGTCTGTGTCTATGTGTCAGCCCTGTGATGACCTGGCGACTTGTCCAGGGTGTACCCCGCCTTTCGCCCGTAGTCAGCTGGGATAGGCTCCAGCTTGCCTGCGACCCTGTAGAAGGATAAAGCGGCTAGAGATAATGAGATGAGACATGAGACGTTAAGCAGGGGTGCAAAAAGTACTGAGAAATTATACTTATGCTGCATTTAACTGGAGGTTGTAGGTCATAATTCCTGACCTCCTACCAATAAAAGTCTAAGAAAATGCCTCCTCAACTTGGAATTATTACTCATTAATTTGGGCATTCTTCTCAACTGCTTCAGAGTTCAGCAAGTAACATCCAATCAATATGGCTGAGCACAGCACCAGCTGTAAACAAAGTATTGAATTCTTACCTTTAAATAAAAGTTATCCTGTACATATATACAAGTATTTGTTTTTCGATCAATTATTATACAGACATATTTCCTTGTTGAATCTATAACATTGACTATATTGTTCTTTGTTTTGAGGAGGAAAATTATCTTGTTGCTAACAGAAGCTAAACATAGAGGCATCTATGTTTTTTCCCCTACTTTGTAGCTCGAATGCACAGTCAAAAATTATCACTCATGCTCTGACTTCCCACTTCCATGGCAAGTTTAATGCAGTGTTAAGTGAAATTATAACCTGTGAAAATCTAACTCTGTTAAAAGTGGAAGTATCCAGACAAAAATATATTCAGGTGAAAGAAAATAACTAAATGCTACTTTTACTTGTACTCCATTTCTGATGGAATTAATTTACTGTCATTCTTTCAATTCAACTTTTATTACTTATTTAAAGCTATTAGAGGATTTTACATCCATGCTGTTTTGCTTAAAACATCATTCAATCTCTATGTTTGCTGGTCTTAATCAGGAGTAAAATATCAGGCAAATAACCAATATTTACCATTAGCTAAAATGTGACTTGTTGCCTAGGCAATTTATGATATCTACTGAAATCAACACTCGTCTAACCTGGCAAAGAAATTAGACCATTCAGTTAATGCTGTGTTATCAAAACTTACCTCAGCATGCTTTTTCAAATTAGATGGAGTTCATGCCTTCTGATGCAAAGGACCTCCCTTGGTACAGGAAAAAATTGAGACTACTTTGAATGGTGGTTACCATTAAAAGTGGTATCATAATTTCTTCCACAGCTGTATATGTGTTTTAGATAGTTTTTTGCTTACCCCAGCAAACTGAAGCTTTTTACTGAGGTAGGACCAGGGATGCTTATCTTCAAGTTTGGCACTCTCCAGTGGCTTATACCTTTTGAAACACACTCAGATAGCTTTAGAATTGAAGTATAACTTCATCCACTGCTCTGAACCTAACTCCACCCACTGCATGATTTTGAAAAAAAAAAAAAAAGTTGTTGGCATCTATGGTGACATACACTCCACGTCGGAAATATGCATACCCCAAGCATACGGATGATGCTTTCAAAACGGTAATGGAGTGAATTGATTGTTGAAGTGCTTTAGCTAACCATGCACATTTACACCACTCTTCAAATGCAAGCAAAATTGTTGAGCATCATGTTTGTCTCATCTCATCATCTCTAGCCGCTTTATCCTTCTACAGGGTCGCAGGCAAGCTGGAGCCTATCCCAGCTGACTACGGGCGAAAGGCAGGGTACACCCTGGACAAGTCACCAGGTCATCACAGGGCTGACACATAGACACAGACAACCATTCACACCTACGGTCAATTTAGAGTCACCAGTTAACCTAACCTGCATGTCTTTGGACTGTGGGGGAAACCGGAGCACCCGGAGGAAACCCACGGGGAGAACATGCAAACTCCACACAGAAAGGCCCTCGCCGGCCCCGGGGCTTGAACCCAGGACCTTCTTGCTGTGAGGCGACAGCGCTAACCACTACACCACCGTGCCGCCCCGCATCATGTTTGTGTTATCAGAAATATGTTGAAGGAGAAATTAAAGAGATGTGGGAAGCAACTCAAGGCAGAAAGGTGTGTGGACCTTAGACACTGTATACGGAGAAGTTTCGTCTTGGAAAGAAGAATGTCAATGTCAAAAACATCATAGCCCTCTCCTGCAATACCACCTTCTGCCTTTTACATAGATGTCAACTCTGGCTCTGTTACAATCAACCCCCATTCCATATCCGGACCATTTACACAGAATGACGAGGTGGAGTAAAGGAGCAAGGCACCTAACCCCCAATTGCTCCCCAGGTGGCTCTGGGTATGTTGTACGTCATTCTGGATAAGAGCATATCCTAAATGCAACATTCCCATCTTGAACAGGCTGTGTAAAAGGGGCTACAGACTACTACTCAAGAGTTTGGAGGGTGTTCTTTTTTCAAATAAAAATTTCATGATGTAGAGAAGTACTAAACGGTCGACTCTATGTCAACATGGGTCTTGCAAGGGTCAGGATTATTTTAACCAGTAGATGGAGTTTTGTCAATATTAACACCAACAATAATGTGCTTCAACACAGTACAGTCATATCATTTAAATTACAGCTAAAAAAAATAAATAAAATAAACACATTTAAGTGTACACAGATGATGAATGATTTTCTTTTTTTCCTGCATTGATGAACTTTATTGGATGCTAAAATTAAATCAATGGATACTAACTGCTTGAAAGCTTGGCCTACAGTTATTGGCTGTATGAGAAAAGAACAGGCCTTTGTGATTTATATTGACTACTCCAAAGGTCTAAATACAAATATAATGAGTAATTTTTTAAATAATTTTTTTAACTGGACAGTGATTAATGCAAAGTAAATTATTCTGTTTCAACAATACTCAAGTAAAGTATAAATATGCCAAAATAAGTATTACTTAAGGGTGACACGGTGGTGTAGTGGTTAGCACTGTCGCCTCACAGCAAGAAGGTCCTGCGTTTGCGGCCGGCGAGGGCCTTTCTGGGTGGAGTTTGCATGTTGTCTGCATGGGTTTCCTCCGGGTGCTCTGGTTTCCCCCACAGTCCAGTAATGGATGGAAGTATTACTTAAGCATTTTCCACCACGAGAATACAAAGTGCCAAAATGCGTCAATGTGAAAACCCTATAGAACAGGATAAGCGGCTACAGAAGATGGATGGATGGAAGTATTACTTAAGCATTTTCCACCCCGACCACGAGAATATAATCTGCCAAAATGTGTCGACGTGAAAACACCAAAGACATGCAGGTTAGGTTAATTGGTGGCTCTAAATTGACCATAGGTGTGAATGCGAGTGTGAATGGTTGTTTGTCTCTGTGTCAGCCCTGTGATAACCTGGCGACTTGTCCAGGGTGTACCCCACCTCTCGCCAATAGTCAGCTGGGATAGGCTCCAGCTTGCCTGCGGCCCTGTCGAGCAGGATAAGCGGCTACAGATAATGGATGGATGGATGGAAGTATTACTTAAGGGCGGCACAGTGGTGTAGTGGTTAGCACTGTCGGCTCACAGCAAGAAGGTCCTGGGTTCGAGCCCAGCGGCCAGCGAGGGCCTTTCTGTGTGGAGTTTGCATGTTCTCCCAGTGTCTGCGTGGGTTTCTTCCGGTTTCCCCCACTGTCCAAAGGCATGCAGGTTAGGTTAATTGGTGGCTCTAAATTGACCATAGGTGTGAATGGTTATTTGTCTCTGTTACCAGTTCCAGGGCTGGTTCGGGGCTGGTGCTGGTTCACAACTCGTTCAACTTGCGAGCCAGCTGAGAACCAGTTTGCTTTTCCATAGTTTGTGGTGCTAAGGGGAGCCACGTCATTACGTCGCTGTATACGTCAGTTACATCGCTGCGTTTGCATAAACCTTGGCGCGAATATCGAAGCAACAACAACAATAATGGATGACTTCGCGTTTGTACAGCTGCTGCTTCTCGTCGCTTAAAAATGGCGACCTTTTGCGGTCTTGCGATTGTGGTTGGTCTTAACAACTCCGCCCCCCCCCGCCCGCTGACGTAAGCGGTTCTTTCCTCTGGCCCAGCAGAGAGTTGGTGCTAGCCTGGAACTGGTTTTTCTGGCCCCAGAGCCAGTTCTTTGTCAGTGGAAACAGAAAACCCAGTTCCAAACTAAGCACTGGCCCCAAACCAGCCCTGGAACTGCTTTCGTGGAAAAGGGGCATGTGATAACCTGGTGACTTGTCCAGAGTTTACCCCGCCTCTCGCCCATAGTCAGCTGGGATAGGCTCCAGCTTGCCTGCAACCTTGTAGAACAGGATAAGCGGCTACAGATGATGGATGGATGTAAGTATTACTTAAGCATTTTCCACCCCGACCACGAGAATACAATGTGCCAAAATGCGTCGACGTGGAAACACCATCAGAATCCAAAGTTTTGGCCTTCCATAAAATCACGTCGTCACCGCCTTGCGAATACAGGCGCCTCGCCAGGCGTGCATGCTGTTGCTGCGTGTTCTGCACAGCCGGATAGGGCAGGGGAGAAGCAACGTCTAGCCAATAAAATTAGACTTTGATTTCACAGAGTACTCGGGTCAACCAACGGACAACTCGTCATAGAATGTCGTTCGCTATCGCTCGCGGAACGTTCGGCTAAACGAATACTTTTAGGCTGAAATACCTAGAAGTGATTTAAGGAGCGCACCGTAGTCGTCGGATTTGTGATTTGTCAGCATATTCTAAAAGAAGACTTGGCTCCAGGGTTATGACGTCTAGCTCGTGGAAGATGAGCCTGCCACCGGATGCGTGTAACGGTACCGCTGCAGATTTCTCCAGCGTAGAAGAAGAGCTTTACGATTATCAAATGCACACCAGAATGTGCAAGAAAATAGCGCAGCTTACAAAGGTAGGACAAAGTCAAAAGTACATTGCTGAATATTGCCCCATGCATATCATTAGCGCTGCTTATCAGCAGTCTCCATCTTTGCATTTAAAGCGCTTTGAATACAGAATAATTAGGTATAATATATGACGTGGGATGATGCAAGCATAGGCTACAGACGTTAGCGTCGAAGCATGATTGTTTCCATATGATGCATCAACATCTGTCCCCATACAGATGTTGCTGCCATTGGTTTAAAAGCGCTTGCAAACAAAATTTCTGAATGAATAAATAAAAGGACAAAAAAGGTAACTTTTTTTGTTGGTAACTATGAACAGTGACTAATAAAATCCAGACAAATTATATGTTAACGTTGAATTGACAATACTATTTTATCTTTCAAATTTTCAATTATTTCCTCATGATTAAGCATATGAAAATATCAGGGGAAGAGTTAAATGGTTGGAGGTTTTAAGCAAGTGAGAAGACATTGTTGACGAACATAACTGGTTGAGGGGAAACACGTTTCAGTAATGAATAATCATCTTTAAAGTGAGAGAAATTGTAATCCTTGACCACGTTGGTTATATGCCATGCTTTATTAAGACCACTAAGCTGGCACTAACTTACTTGATTGCAAATAACAGTCTGAACTGGAAAACATCTAAAATGCTTTTAAAAATGAAAGTAAGAAAAACATGCTCCATCACAAAACCTTTATATAAAGAAACATCACCAAAAACATGCTAAGTCATACTGTAATTTTACAGAGCATCACTGTAATAGTGTGGTTACTAAGATATACAGTAAGTTATTGTAAATATATTTACAGTATCAAAACTGTAAAAAACAATGTTACTGGTGAAACTGCTGCCAGTATTTTTCTCTAATTTTACAGAAAGATTTTATACTCTGTGTGTGTGTGTGTGTGTGTATAGTAAAACTAAATGTAATTACTTTTAAAGGATAACTATAATTTCATCAAAGCTTTCCTTTGCTCATGTGTCATGGATTACATCAATGTAAGAAACATTTAAAATTACTTTACTACTGATATAACCCCAATTCCAAAAATGTTTGGGATGCTGTGTGAAACGTAAATAAAAACAATGTAATTATGTCCTTGAAGGTTCTCAGTCATCCAGGTCATAGTAAACTGTAGGTGCTAAAGAAGGCAACTGGACATGCTTGAAATTCTTGAAGATGTTTCACCTCTCATCCGAAAAGCTTCTTCAGTTCTGTCTGACGAGTGGGGAGTTTCAGATAGTTGTCCTCTAGTGCAGTGTTTCCCAACCTTTCTTGAGCCACGGCACATGTTTTACATTTGAAAAATCCCACGGCACACCAACAAACAAACAAACAAACAAACTAATATATGCCAAAGCCAACGGGGGGGATAGGTACCCCCCAGGAAAATTTTGAAAAATAAGGCCTTACAAACCACTTTTCCTGCAATCTGAGCTGTAGTAGATAAAAAAAATCTGTTGTCTTTTTTATATATTTACATGAAAATATGTTTCAAATCAATAGGAGTATTGTTTGAATTCAAAATAAAATCACATTCTACATTCAAGGGTATGGTTATAATTTATGATCAACAAAAATGACAAACTAAATTCACATTAAACTTAAGTTCTATTAATTATCAAAATGTTCATATGTTAAATAAAATTTCTTAGGGTGACTGACCTTTTCTCCCTATGTCCTCATTAGTTGCATATGATTTCTTCAAAAAGTCTTTTGAAATATTTAAGTTTTCAAAACTGTCAGCATTAATTCAGATTTACTGACTACCTATCATATACAACCCCGATTCCAAAAAAGTTGGGACAAAGTACAAATTGTAAATAAAAACGGAATGCAGTAATTTACAAATCTCAAAAACTGATATTGTATTCACAATAGAACATAGACAACATATCAAATGTCGAAAGTGAGACATTTTGAAATTTCATGCCAAATATTGGCTCATTTGAAATTTCATGACAGCAACACATCTCACAAAAGTTGGGACAGGGGCAATAAGAGGCTGGAAAAGTTAAAGGTACAAAAAAGGAACAGCTGGAGGACCAAATTGCAACTCATTAGGTCAATTGGCAATAGGTCATTAACATGACTGGGTATAAAAAGAGCATCTTGGAGTGGCAGCGGCTCTCAGAAGTAAAGATGGGAAGAGGATCACCAATTCCCCTAATTCTGCACTGACAAATAGTGGAGCAATATCAGAAAGGAGTTTCTCGTCTCGTCTCGTCTTCTTCCGCTTATCCAGGACCGGGTCGCGGAGGCAGCAGTCTAAGCATGGAAGCCCAAACTTCTCTTTCCCCAGACACCTCAGCCAGCTCCTCGGGAAGAACACCGAGGCGTTCCCAGGCCAGCCGAGAGACATAGTCCCTCCAGCGTGTCCTGGGTCTTCCCCGGGGCCTCCTCCCGGGGGGACATGCCTGGAACACCTCCCCAGGGAGGCGTCCAGGAGGCATCCGAAAAAGATGCCCGAGCCACCTCAGCTGGTTCCTCTCGATGTGGAGGAGCAGCGGCTCTACTCCGAGCTCCTCCCGAGTGACTGTGCTTCTCACCCTCTCTCTAAGGGAGCGCCCAGCCACCCTGTGAAGGAAACTCATTTCAGCCGCTTGTATCCGCGATCTTGTTCTTTCTGTCATTACCCAAAGCTCATGACCATAGGTGAGAGTCGGAACGTAGATCGACCGGTAAATTGAGAGCTTCGCCTTTTGGCTCAGCTCCTTCTTCACCACGACGGACCGGTAAAGCGACCGCATCACTGCGGAGGCTGCACCGATCCGCCTGTCGATCTCACGCTCCATCCTTCCCTCACTCGTGAACAAGATCCCGAGATACTTAAACTCCTCCACTTGAGGCAGGACTTCTCCACCAACCTGGAGAGGGCAAGCCACCCTTTTCCGGTCGAGAACCATGGCCTCGGACTTGGAGGTGCTGATTCTCATCCCAGCCGCTTCACACTCGACTGCAAACCGCCCCAGTGCATGCTGAAGGTCCTGGTTTGAAGAAGCCAACAGGACAACATCATCCGCAAAAAGCAGAGATGAAATCCTGTGGTTCCCAAACAGGATTCCTTCCGGCCCCTGGCTGCGCCTCGAAATTCTGTCCATAAAAATTATGAACAGAACCGGTGACAAAGGGCAGCCCTGATGGAGTCCAACATGCACTGGGAACAGGTCTGACTTACTGCCGGCAATGCGAACCAGACTCCTGCTCCGTTCGTACAGGGACCGGACAGCCCTTAGCAAAGAGCCCCGAACCCCATACTCCCGAAGCACCCCCCACAGAATACCACGGGGGACACGGTCGAATGCCTTCTCCAGATCCACAAAGCACATGTGGACTGGTTGGGCAAACTCCCATGAACCCTCGAGCACCCTATGAAGGGTATAGAGCTGGTCCAGTGTTCCGCGACCAGGACGAAAACCGCATTGTTCCTCCTGGATCCGAGGTTCGACTATTGGTCGAATTCTCCTCTCCAGTACCCTGGAGTAAACTTTCCCTGGGAGGCTGAGAAGTGTGATTCCCCTATAATTGGAGCACACTCTCCGGTCCCCTTTCTTAAAAAGAGGGACCACCACCCCAGTCTGCCACTCCAGAGGCACTGTCCCCGACCGCCACGCGATGTTGCAGAGGCGTGTCAACCAAGACAGCCCCACAACATCCAGAGACTTGAGATACTCAGGGCGGATCTCATCCACCCCCGGTGCCTTGCCACCGAGGAGCTTGCAAACCACCTCAGTGACTTCGGCTTGGGTAATGGACGAGTCCACCTCTGAGTCATCAGCCTCAGTCTCCTCAGTGGAAGACATGACGGTGGGATTGAGGAGATCCTCAAAGTATTCCTTCCACCGCCCGACAATGTCCCCAGTCGAGGTCAACAGCTCCCCACCCGCACTGTAAACAGTGTTGGCAGAGTACTGCTTCCCCCTCCTGAGGCGCCGGACGGTTTGCCAGAATTTCTTCGAGGCCGACCGATAGTCCTTCTCCATGGCCTCCCCGAACTCCTCCCAGTTCCGAGTTTTTGCCTCCGTAACTGCCCGAGCTGCAGCACGCCTGGCCTGCCGATACCCGTCGGCTGCCTCAGGAGTCCTGGAGGTCAACATGGCCCGATAGGACTCCTTCTTCAGCTTGACGGCATCCCTTACTTCCGGTGTCCACCACCGGGTTCGGGGATTGCCGCCACGACAGGCACCGGAGACCTTGCGGCCACAGCTCCGAACAGCTGCATCCACAATGGAGGTAGAGAACATGGTCCACTCAGACTCAATGTCCCCCGCCTCCCTCGGAAGCTGGGAAAAGCTCTCCCGGAGGTGGGAGTTAAAGACCTCCCCAACAGAGTGCTCGGCCAGACGTTCCCAGCAGACCCTCACCATACGTTTGGGCCTGCCAGGTCTGACCAGCTTCCTCCTCCGCCAGCGGATCCAACTCACCACCAGGTGGTGATCAGTTGACAACTCAGCCCCTCTCTTCACCCGAGTGTCCAAGACATAGGGTCGGAGATCAGATGACACGACTACAAAGTCGATCATCGACCTCCGACCTAAGGTGTCCTGGTGCCACGTGCACTTATGGACACCCCTATGCTCGAACATGGTGTTCGTTATGGACAAACTGTGACTAGCACAGAAGTCCAATAACAAAACACCACTCGGGTTCAGATCGGGGAGGCCGTTCCTCCCAACCACGCCCCTCCAGGTGTCACTGTCATCGCCCACGTGAGCATTGAAGTCCCCAGAAAGGAGTTCGGCAGTGTAAAATTGCAAAGAGTTTGAACATATCATCATCTACAGTGCATAATATCATCAAAAGATTCAGAGAATCTGGAAGAATCTCTGTGCGTAAGGGTCAAGGCCGGAAAACCATACTGGGTGCCCGTGATCTTCGGGCCCTTAGATGGCACTGCATCACATACAGGCATGTTTTTGTATTGGAAATCACAAAATGGGCTCAGGAATATTTCCAGAGAACATTATCTGTGAACACAATTCACCGTGCCAGCCGCCGTTGCCAGCTAAAACTCTATAGTTCAAAGAAGAAGCCGTATCTAAACATGATCCAGAAGCGCAGACATCTTCTCTGGGCCAAGGCTCATTTAAAATGGACTGTGGCAAAGTGGAAAACTGTTCTGTGGTCAGACGAATCAAAATTTGAAGTTCTTTATGGAAATCAGGGACGCCGTGTCATTCGGACTAAAGAGGAGAAGGACGACCCAAGTTGTTATCAGCGCTCAGTTCAGAAGCCTGCATCTCTGATGGTATGGGGCTGCATTAGTGCGTGTGGCATGGGCAGCTTACACATCTGGAAAGACACCATCAATGCTGAAAGGTATATCCAGGTTCTAGAGCAACATATGCTCCCATCCAGACGACGTCTCTTTCAGGGAAGACCTTGCATTTTCCAACATGACAATGCCAAACCACATACAGCATCAATTACAGCATCATGGCTGCATAGAAGAAGGGTCCGGGTACTGAACTGGCCAGCCTGCAGTCCAGATCTTTCACCCATAGAAAACATTTGGCGCATCATAAAACGGAAGATACGACAAAAAAGACCTAAGACAGTTGAGCAACTAGAATCCTACATTAGACAAGAATGGGTTAAGATTCCTATCCCTAAACTTGAGCAACTTGTCTCCTCAGTCCCCAGACGTTTACAGACTGTTGTAAAGAGAAAAGGGGATGTCACACAGTGGTAAACATGGCCTTGTTCCAACTTTTTTGAGATGTGGTGTTGTCATGAAATTTAAAATCACCTAATTTTTCTCTTTAAATGATACATTTTCTCAGTTTAAACATTTGATGTGTCATCTATGTTCTGTTCTGAATAAAATATGGAATTTTGAAACTTCCACATCATTGCATTCCGTTTTTATTTACAATTTGTACTTTGTCCCAACTTTTTTGGAATCGGGGTTGTACATGTTCAATGTATTAAATTAAACGAATGCTAAGTTTATGGGATAATGTCTATGTACACTTTATACAATTATTTATAGTTCACAGTCACTTCTCATTTTCATTTGATCATTTCGACTTCTTCAGCTTTTTGGCCAAAGACAAAAGCTTGTCAGTCCTCTCTTTTGTAAGAACTGTTATGATTGGCTATCATGCTCTCGCCATCAATGTTTTGGCCAATTACATTGTAGATAACACGTATTCTACCACGAGACTTAGCGAGACTAAAGATGGCGAAAATGTAAACATGTAACATCGTCGTAGGAATGAATTACACTTGAGTATCATGAAGGAACATACCTCAACCCCCCTCAATAAATGAAAAAAAAATTCTCAACGGATTTGGCATAATATAAAAAGGTCGATTTTTACTCAGAAAAAGCGGAAATCCGCCGAAAAGTGGAAAACTCATCCCTGCTATCGCTATCACCACTGTCACACCCGAAGCATTACTAATTCTATTGTTTGAATGGCAACAGGTAGATACACAGGTTAATTAGCTACCTGCTGCCATCTATTGGAAGAGTATTTAATTGTTCTGCTGGTCCCTATATGTCGCTGGCGTAGACGAATGAAGACAAATTATTTGCAGTAAGTAAATAATTCTTGGAACAATTAAGTGAAATTGGATAATGTCCCACGGTACACCTGATGATCTCTCACGGCACACTAATGTGCCACGGCACAGTGGTTGGGAAACACTGCTCTAGCGGACCAAAAGCAACCCTAAGGAGAGTCGTTGAGGTCACATGGGTCGTTGACCCTCTCAGGCCCTGTCCACACGGCAACGGATTCAGGTGACTCCGATACAATTGCTTATCGTTTAGGCCTGGCGTCCACACGGCACCGGCGTTTTGGGTGCCCAAAACGCAATCTTTTTGAGAACGGGTTTCAGAGTGGAAAGATCTGGCAACGTTGCCGTTGTGAAGTCGTCTGGATGAGTAGAACAGATTTGTTTACGATGATGTCACAACCACATGACTGTGAGTGCTTCACGCCGGGTAGAAGTGTAATGAACTCGATGCGAGTTGTCAACAAATCCTATAACTTGGTTCATGAAACGCGCTTACAAAATATTTTCACTGTGAATATTTATTGTGTAATGGTGCAAAGTGAGAGAGAGAGAGAGAGAGAGAGAAAATAGCCCTTAGGGCAGAGTCAATCCCGCCAGCAAAAATAGGGAAAAAAAGGAGCGATCTCACCTCTTCAGATGTTGGTTTAAGTCCTACAATACATTCCTCAAAAAGGGCGTAGAACAACAAATTAATCCATCAACGTGTAGCATTCAATTTATTCCGGACCATTAAAGACGCCGCCTTCCGCGTAGAATCATACGTCATCCTCCCCGCCATATTGGATAGGTCAAAGCGGAGAATAAAGATGCCTCATTCATGTGCTGCGTTTAACTGTACCAACAGGTTTACCGTCCAAACGAGATCACATGGGATTACCTTTCACAGGTGAGACTGGAAAAATACTTTTCATTGTATTTGGTCATTATAATGTAATTTTACGAACAGATTTTCCTGACTTTGTGGCTAATATGAAGTCTCGCGCATAATAGTTTATGCGCATGCGTCCTTACTTCTTCTATTGTTCTGGTGTCTCCGAAGGGACCGTCTTACAGCGCCCCTAGAGGTGTGGCATGTGTATTGCATCGTTTTCAGCAAGCGTTGCGTTGCCATATGGACCTGATATTTTACTGATCGTTGCCCATTTGGACGCGATATATTTTTAAATAACATCTCGTTGCCTTTGTCGTGTGAATGTAGCCTCAGTCATCCTGTAGGTGTTAAGGTCACTGGAGGCCGGGTGTGAACAGTGTTAGCAGCCTAGAGAGTCGTTAGGGTCCACAGATCACCCTAACAACTCTCTAGGCTGCTAACACCGTTCACACCTGGCCTCCAGTGACCCTAACACCTATAGGATGACTGAGGCTACATCCACACGACAACGGCAACGAGATGTTATTTAAAAATATATCGCGACCAAATGGGCAACGATCAGTAAAATATCAGGTCCATATGGCAACGCAACGCTTGCTGAAAACGATGCAATACACATGCCACACCTCTAGGGGCGCTGTAAGACGGTCCCTTCGGAGACACCAGAAGAAGAGAAGAAGTAAGGACGCATGCGCATAAACTATTATGCGCGAGACTTCATATTAGCCACAAAGTCAGGAAAATCTATTCGTAAAATTACATTATAATGACCAAATACAATGAAAAGTATTTTTCCAGTCTCACCTGTGAAAGGTAATCCCATGTGATCCCGTTTGGACGGTACAGTTAAACGCAGCTAATCTTTATTCTCCGCTTTGACCTATCCAATATGGCGGGGAGGATGACGTATGATTCTACACGGAAGACAGCGTCTTTAATGGTCCGGAATAAATTGAATGCTACACGTTGATGGATTAATTTGTTGTTTCTCACCTGTGAAAGGTAATCCCATGTGATCTCGTTTGGACGGTAAACCTGTTGGTACAGTTAAACGCAGCACATGAATCTTTATTCTTCGCTTTGACCTATCCAATATGGCGGCGAGGATGACGTATGATTCTACGCGGAAGGCGGCGTCTTTAATGGTCCGGAATAAATTGAATGCTACACGTTGATGGATTAATTTGCTCTTCTACGCCCTTTTTGAGGAATGTATTGTAGGACTTACTGTAAACCAACATCTGAAGAGGTGAGATCGCTCCTTTTTTTCCCTATTTTTGCTGGCGGGATTGACTCTGCCCTAAGGGCAGAGTCTCTCTCTCTCTCTCTCTCTCTCTCTCTCTCTCTCTTTGCACCATTACACAATAAATATTCACAGTGAAAATATTTTGTAAGCGCGTTTCATGAACCAAGTTATAGGATTTGTTGACAACTCGCATCGAGTTCGTTACACTTCTACCCGGCGTGAAGCACTCACAGTCATGTGGTTGTGATGTCATCGTAAACAAATCCGTTCTACTCATCCAGACAACTTCACAACGGCAACGTTGCCAGATCTTTCCACTCTGGAACCCGTTCTCAAAAAGATTGCGTTTTGGGCACCCAAAACGCCGGTGCCGTGTGGACGCCAGGCCTAAACGATAAGCAATTGTATCGGAGTCACCTGAATCCGTTGCCGTGTGGACAGGGCCTGAGAGGGTCAACGACCCATATGACCTCAACAACTCTCCTTAGGGTTGCTTTTAGTCCCACTAGAGGATAAATACCTGGAACTCCTCACAAGTCAGACAGAACTGAAGAAGCCTTTCAGATGAGAGGTAAAACATCTTCAAGAATTTCAAGCAAGTCCAGTTGCCTTCTTTAGCACCTGTGGTAAACAATGTGATTATTTGCAAATCATGGAAACCCTATATTTAATTGAAAATAGTACAAAGGCGACATATCAGATGTTGTAGCTGAGAAATCTTGTTTGTTTTTTAAAAATATATATACTCATTTTGAATTTTGTGTCGGCAACAAGTTTCAAAAAAGTTGGGACAGGGGAAAGAAAAGACTGGAAAAGTTGTGTAATGTTAAAAAAATTAAGTAGGTTCATTGGCAACAGGCCAGTAACATGATTGGGTATAAAAAGAGCAAGTAAAGAAAGTAAAGCTGGGGAAGGGTTCACTACTCTGCGAAAGACTGCAAGGGCAAACAGTGTAACAATTTAAGAATAACGTGCCTCAATGTAAAATTGCAAAGAATTTGGAGATCACATCATGTATGGTACATAATATCGACACATAAGTTAAAACCATCTTTAAACAATATCCAGAAACACCACCACCTTCTCTGGGTCTGAGCTCTTTTACGATGGACTGAGGCACAGTGGAAAATTGTCCCTAGGTCTGATGGACCAAAAATAGAAATTCTTTTAAGAAATCATAGACAGGAAAGGGACCATCCAGCTTATCATCAGTGCACAGTTCAAAAGCCAGCATCTGTGATGGCATGAGGGTGCATTAGTGCACATGACATGGGTAGCATGTACATTTGGGAAGGTATCATGAATGCTGAATGATATATACACATTTCATAGCAATATGGTGCCATCCAGACAAAATCATTTTCAGAGAAGGCCTTCCTTCTTTCAGCAAGACAATGTCAAACTGCTTTCTGCACAATAAAACTGCATGGCTCTGGAATAAAAGAGCCCAGGTGCTAAATTGGCCTGCCTGTAGTCCAGACCTGTCTCCCATTTAAAACTTTTGGTGCATTATTAAGTGCAAAATACGACAAAGGAGATCCCAAACTGTTGAGCAACTGAAATTGTATACAGTGGTGCTTGAAAGTTTGTGAACCCTTTAGAATTTTCTATATTTCTGCATAAATATGACCTAAAACATCGGATTCTCACACAAGTCCTAAAAGTAGATAAAGAGAATCCAGTTAAACAAATGAGACAAAAATATTGTACTTGGTCATTTATTTATTGAGGAAAATGATCCAATATTACATATCTGTGAGTGGCAAAAGTATGTGAACCTCTAGGATTAGCAGTTAATTTGAAGGTGAAATTAGAGTCAGGTGTTTGTCATCCCATTGATTGAAATCAGGTGTGAGTGGGCACCCTGTTTTATTTCAAGAATAGGGATCGATCAAAGGCTGATCTTCACAACACATGTTTATGGAAGTGTATCATGGCATGAACAAAGGAGATTTCTAAGGACATCCGAAAAAAACGTTGTTGATGCTCATCAGGCTGGAAAAGGTTACAAAACCATCTCTAAAGAGTTTGGACTCCACCAATCCACAGTCAGACAGATTGTGTACAAATGGAGGAAATTCAAGACCATTGTTACCTTCCCCAGGAGTGGTCGACCAACAAAGATCACCCCAAGAGCAAGGCGTGTAATAGTCAGCAAGGTCACAAAGGACCCCAGGATAACTTCTAAGCAACTGAAGGCCTCTCTCACATTGGCTAATATTAATGTGAGAAGGCTATTGGAAAAATGTTGTGTGGATGGATGAGATCAAAATAGAACTTTTTGGTTTAAATGAGAAGCGTTATGTTTGGAGAAAGGAAAACACTGCATTCCAGCATAAGAACCTTATCCCATCTGTGAAACATGGTGGTGGTAGTATCATGGTTTGGGCCTGTTTTGCTGCATCTGGGCCAGGACGACTTGCCATCATTGAGGAAACAATGAATTCTGAATTATACCAGCGAATTCTAAAGGAAAATGTCAGGACATCTGTCCATGAACTGAATCTCAAAAGAAGGTGGGTCATGCAGCAAGACCATGACCCTAAGCACACAAGTCATTCTACCAAAGAATGGTTAAAGAAGAATAAAGTTAATGTTTTGGAATGGCCAAGTCAAAGTCATGACCTTAATCCAATGGAAATGATGTGGAACGATCTGAAGCGAGCAGTTCATGTGAGGAAACCCACCAACATTCCAGAGTTGAAGCTGTTCTTTACGGAGGAATGGGCTAAAATTCCTCCAAGCTGGTGTGCAGGACTGATCAACAGTTACCGGAAACGTTTAGTTGCAGTTATTGCTGCACAAGGGGATCAAACCAGATACTGAAAGCAAAGGTTCACATACTTTTGCCACTCACAGATATGCAGTATTGGATCATTTTCTTCAGCAAATAAATGACCAAAGTACAATATTTTTGTCTCATTTGTTTAACTGGGTTCTCTTTATCTACTTTTAGGACTTTCGTGAAAATCTGATGATGTTTTAGATCATATTTATGCAGAAATATCGAAAATTCTAAAGGGTTCACAAACTTTCAAGCACCACTGTACATAGAAAAATAGTAATATCGGACAGACGGTTATGTGAAAAATAAGTTTTTTCAAATGGTGATAAATTGCTTGCGTCACCTTTTCTGTTTGATTTAAATGCACAATATCATACAATAATATGGCTATTATGCCAGTCTGTCATCTGCAACTTTAATATCAGGGTGAAAGTGAAAAAAATTGACTACCCATTGTTCATATCCAAATTAAGCCCCTTGAATTTAGATTGAACCTTGCATTTAAAAGTAAAGTTTCATCATAAATAATAAACTACCACACATGAAATTGTTTATTTTATCTCTTTAATATGTACAGATAACAACTTGCATATTTATTCCCTTCAAAATATAGCAATAATGCTCTTGGAAGAGCCTAGAATATAAACTGGTAGGAAAAGTCAGTAGAGCAAATAGAGACACATATATAGGTCTAGACTATCCTGGTACTCAACCCAGAAGTGAAAATAAAGGGTTTTGCTGTGTGCACTGACTGCCACTGGCAACCATACATAGAGCCATATTCTAGGTGCTGTTCACTAGATGGTGCTATGGCATGATTTGACCTCGATTCTGTTCCTGGTATCCTGGAATTGGAAAATGAAGAGGCATGCTTTTTGCGCTTTAAATTTTGCCCCTTGCATATTTGACAAGGTTAAAAACAGCAAATTTAATAATGTTGAATTGTGCCTAAATCAGCCCTAGATGCCACCAGAATGCACCATTTCATCTCATCTCATTATCTCTAGCCGCTTTATCCTGTTCTACAGGGTCGCAGGCAAGCTGGAGCCTATCCCAGCTGACTATGGGCGAAAGGCGGGGTACACCCTGGACAAGTCGCCAGGTCATCACAGGGCTGACACATAGACACAGACAACCATTCACACTCACATTCACACCTACGGTCAATTTAGAGTCACCAGTTAACCTAACCTGCATGTCTTTGGACTGTAGGGGAAACCGGAGCACCCGGAGGAAACCCACGCAGCCACGGGGAGAATATGCAAACTCCGCACAGAAAGGCCCTCGCCGGCCATGGGGCCCGAACCCAGACCTTCTTGCTGTGAGGCGACAGTGCTAACCACTGCACCACCGTGCTGCCCAATGCACCATTTGAAATCTCTAATTTCAAAATTTTCCAGGGGAGCATGACCCTGGACCTCCCTAGCAGTCTTCAGGGCCCTCCAGGCCAGGCCAGCCTTTACAGGCTGGGTCCTGCATCAGTAGCACTGCTCTGATAATTTTTTCTGGGGAAAAATTTGGATCTGTAAATAATAATTAGCGGAATCGACTGGGTAGACATAATTTATTTTTTTTATTACATATGCTTTGTTAGTATAAAGAACTTCAAATGGGTTGAATTTATGTTCACAGTTTTGTGTGATGCCTAGATTATCATTATAAATATCTGCCTCTGCCAGTTAGACGAGGCTGTTGTATATAGTGGTATCTGGGAGGATTAGCTTCATTTAATGCTACATATTCATTTGGCTTGATCCATGTTTCTGTTAAACCCAGTATATTAAATTCCTGATCAGTAATAATTTCATTAACAGTAGGTGCTTCAGATGTAAGTGATCTAATATTTAGCAGCCCTATCTTTAGATCAAAGGTGCTAGCTGTACATTCAGTATGAGCTAATTATATGTTAATTAGGTTACGAAAATAAACTCTGAGTATGTCTACATTTTTGTTTTAGCTCTGGGAACAGACCCAGTATAGTATAGTGGAACCTGAGTGACGACTCAAGTCTTGCCCTCAAAATTATTCCAGTTATCTATAAAGCCCACATTGTTTTCCGAGAACCACTTGGATATCCAGCAGTTCAGTGACCCTAACCTGCTGTAATTTACATCTCCAAGCCACACTGGGATGGGGCCAGAGGATATTACAGCATTGGACATTGCTTTCGCCAGTGTAAACACCTCTACAAAGTTACTCTTAGTAAACTCCAACTGACAAAGTCATATATTGTTAGCTCCTGCATGAATAACTATCTTTGAAAACCTGTGCTTGCCTCGGACCCGAAGATGACCTGCTATGTCCGGCACCTTGGCTCCTGGTATACACCTAACTAAAGCTGCTGGTGCCCCTAAAGTCCTAGCTAATTCCACATGCTGTAAGATAGAGTCTCCTATAACCAGAGCTCTTTCAGGTTTCTCAGCGGGTGCTTCACTGAGGAGAGCAAACCTGTGTGACATGTGAAGCAGATAGGAGTGGTGGTCCTGTGGGCAGGCTTTAGCATTAACTTTGGCTCTGCAATTATGCTGCCAAATTGTCACCCATTTGCCCTGCTGTGAGGGCTCTAATGACAGAGTAAGGCATCCGGACTTTCCCCTATAGCAGGGATCGGGAACCTATGGCTCGCGAGCCAGATGTGGCTCTTTTGATGGCTGCATCTGGCGCGCAGACAAATCTTTAATCAAAAAATAATAACGTAAAAAATTTAAAACATTCTCATGTATTTCAATCCATTCATTTTCTACCGCTCATGTTCATGGTTGCAGGTGGCTGGAGCCAATCACAGCTCTCTTCCGGGACAACACCAAATTTCTATTTTTATTGGATAATGCGTAACCTACACGGGTCGTTTTGAGGTCAGGAAGTAAACTTCCCTCCTTTTCAAGTAGTCAGCTAGCTAACTGCAGAAACCCTTTTGACGAAGAAGATGGCTAAAAGAAAAAAAGATGAGGAGTATCGTACTTTTCAGCAGGAATGGACAGAGGAATTTGCCTTTGTGGAGAGAGCAGGTTCTGCAGTGTGTCTTACAGTGGTGCTGAAAGTTTGTGAACCCTTTAGAATTTTCTATATTTCTGCATAAATATGACCTAAAGCATCATCAGATTTTCACACAAGTCCTAAAAGTAGACAAAGAGAACCCAGTTAAACAAATGAGACAAAAATATTATACTTGGCCATTTATTTATTGAGGAAAATGATCCAATATTACATATCTGTGAGTGGCAAAAGTATGTGAACCTCTAGGATTAGCAGTTAATTTGAAGGTGAAATTAGAGTCAGGTGTTTTCAATCAATGGGATGACAAGCAGGTGTGAGTGGGCACCATATTTTATTTAAAGAACAAGGATCTATCAAAGTCTGATCTTCACAACACATGTTTGTGGAAGTGCATCATGGCATGAACAAAGGAGATTTCTGGGGACCTCAGAAAAAGCGTTGTTGATGCTCATCAGGCTGGAAAAGGTTACAAAACCATCTCTAAAGAGTTTGGACTCCACCAATCCACAGTCAGACAGATTGTGTACAAATGGAGGAAATTCAAGACCATTGTTACCTTCCCCAGGAGTGGTCGACCAACAAAGATCACTCCAAAAGCAAGGCGTGTAATAGTCAGCAAGGTCACAAAGAACCCCAGGTTAACTTCTAAGCAACTGAAGGCCTCTCTCACATTGGCTAATGTTAATGTTCATGAGTCCACCATCAGGAGAACACTGAACAACAATGGTGTACATGGCAGGGTTGCAAGGAGAAAGCCACTGCTCTCCAAAAAGAACATTGCTGCTCATCTGCAGTTTGCTAAAGATCGCATGGACAAGCTAGAAGGCTATTGGAAAAATGTTTTGTGGATGGATGAGACCAAAATAGAACTTTTTGGTTTAAATGAGAAGCATTATGTTTGGAGAAAGGAAAACACTGCATTCCAGCATAAGAACCTTATCCCATCTGTGAAACATGGTGGTGGTAGTATCATGGTTTGGGCCTGTTTTGCTGCATCTGGGCCAGGATGGCTTGCCATCATTGATGGAACAATGAATTCTGAATTATACCAGCGAATTCTAAAGGAAAATGTCAGGACATCTGTCCATGAACTGAATCTCAAGAGAAGGTGGGTCATGCAGTAAGACAACGACCCTAAGCGCACAAGTCGTTCTACCAAAGAATGGTTAAAGAAGAATAAATTTAATGTTTTGGAATGGCCAAGTCAAAGTCCTGACCTTAATCCAATCGAAATGTTGTGGAAGGACCTGAAGCGAGCAGTTCATGTGAGGAAACCCACCAACATCCCAGAGTTGAAGCTGTTCTGTACGGAGGAATGGGCTAAAATTCCTCCAAGCTGGTGTGCAGGACTGATCAACAGTTACTGGAAATGTTTAGCTGCAGTTATTGCTGCACAAGGGGGTCACACCAGATACTGAAAGCAAAGGTTCACATACTTTTGCCACTCACAGATATGTAATATTGGATCATTTTCCTCAATAAATAAATGACTAAGTATAATATTTTTGTCTCATTTGTTTAACTGGCTTCTCTTTATCTACTTTTAGGACGTGTGTGAAAATCTGATGATGTTTTAGGTCATATTTATGCAGAAATATCGAAAATTCTAAAGGGTTCACAAACTTTCAAGCACCACTGTATATGCAATGATAAAATTGCATCGATGAAACGGTCAAATATAAAGCGGCACTTCGACACACGCCATACTACATTTGCATTGAAATATCCAGCGGGGGACAGCAGGAAGAAAGCATGTCAAGAGCTACTGTGCAGAGTGCAAGCTAGTCAGCAGCAACTCCGTGTCTGGACCCAACAAGGTGACTGGAATTCGGCTAGCTTTGCTGGTGCTTTAGCAATTGTGAGAAACGGAAAGCCATTCACAGATGGGGAGTATGCCAAAACATTCATGCTTGATGTTGCCAATGAACTTTTTGACGACTTTTCGGATAAAGACAAAATAATCAGACGAATAAAAGACATGCCTCTGTCAGCAAGAACTGTTCATGATCGTACCATCATGATGGCAAATCAAGTTGAGGCAACACAAGTGAAGGACATAAATGCAGCACCATTCTTTTCTCTTGCTTTGGATGAGTCAACAGACGTAAGCCATTTATCCCAGTTCAGCGTGATTGCAAGGTATGCTGTTGGTGACACACTACGTGAGGAAAGTCTTGCTGTTTTGCCTATGAAACGGACAACAAGAGGGGAGGATTTATTCAAGCCTTTCACTGAGTTCGCTAAAGAAAAAAATCTACTGATGGATAAACTTATTTCAGTGTGTACTGATGGTGCTCCGTGCATGGTGGGGAAAAACAGAGGATTCGTAGCACTTCTTCGTGAACATGAAAAGAGACCCATCCTAAGTTTTCACTGCATCCTACATCAGGAGGCGCTTTGTGCTCAGATGTGTGGTGAGCAGCTTGGTGAAGTGATGTCGCTGGTCATTCGGGTGGTCAACTTTATTGCTGCCCGAGCTTTAAATGATCGCCAGTTTAAAACACTGCTGGATGAAGTTGGGAATAATTATCCTGATCTGCTTCTGCACAGCAATGTGCGTTGGTTGTCAAGAGGGAAGGTGCTCAGCCGTTTCGCGGCTTGTCTGAGGGAAATCCGGACTTTTCTTGAAATGAAAAACGTCGAGCATCCTGAGTTAGCTAACACTGAGTGGCTCCTGAAGTTCTACTATCTCGTGGACATGACTGAACGTCTGAACCAGTTCAATGTGAAAATGCAAGGCATTGGAAATACAGTCTTATCCCTTCAACAAGCAGTGTTTGCATTTGAAAACAAGCTGGAACTCTTCATCGCCGACATTGAAACAGGTCCTTTACTACACTTTGAAAAACTGGGAGAGTCTAAACATGCATGCACAGCAAGTGACCCTGCTCAACATCTTGATCTCCTGCAGCTAGCGGGCTTCACTTCTAATCTCCTGCAGTCATTCAAAGTGCGCTTTGGAGAATTTCGTGAGCGCACTCATCTTTTTAAGTTCATCATCCATCCACACGAGTGTGCAGTGGACAGCACCAACCTGAGTTACATCCCCAGTGTCTCAATCAGAGATTTTGAGCTACAAGCTGCTGACCTGAAGGCCTCACACATGTGAGTGAATAAGTTCAAGTCACTGAATGAAGATTTGGAAAGACTTGCATGACAGCAAGCAGAGTTGGCGAGCAAACACAAGTGGGGAGAAATGAAAAAACTTCAACCCGCGGACCAGCTGATTGTCAAAACTTGGAACGCGGTTCCTGTCACATATCACACACTGCAGCGTGAGTATTGCTGTACTGACAATGTTTGGCTCTACGTATGCATGTGAGCAGTCTTTCTCACATCTAAAGAACATTAAAGGAACAGTCCACCGTACTTCCATAATGAAATATGTTCTTCTCTGAATTGAGACGAGCTGATCCGTACCTCTCTGAGCTTTGTGCGACCTCCCAGTCAGTCAGACGCGCTGTCACTCCTGTTAGCAATGTAGCTAGGCTCAGCATGGCGAATGGTATTTTTTGGGGCTGTAGTTAGATGTGACCAAACTCTTCCACGTTTTTCCTGTTCACATAGGTTTATATGACCAGTGACATGAAACAAAGTTCAGTTACACAAATTGAAACGTGGCGATTTTCTATGCTATGGAAAGTCCGCACTATAATGACAGGCGTACTAACACCTTCTGTGCGCTTCGACAGTGCATTGATACCTTCACTCCTCTTCGGGCATGGCCAGGCGGGCGAATGCCCTGGTCCGTCCGCCCTGTCTAAAAAAAATGGTACAACTCGAGCCCCATGGTAAAATTGGGACTTTGTCATTTTTCCGCATGAGGCCCATGGTAAAACCACACTTCCAGGAGGGGCTGCCATCTGCCTCCCAAGCCGACCGAGAGCGCTCCTCGTCGGGCACGGCCAGGCGGGCGAATGCCCTGGTCTGTCCGCCCTGTCTAAAAAAAATGGTACAACTCCGAGTGAAGGTATCAATGCGCTGTCGAAGCGCGCAGAAGGTGTTAGTACGCCTGTCATTATAGTGCGGACTTTCCATAGCATAGAAAATCGCCACGTTTCAATTTGTGTAACTGAACTTTGTTTCATGTCACTGGTCATATAAACCTATGTAAACAGGAAAAACGTGGAAGAGTTTGGTCGCATCTAACTACAGCCCCAAAAAATACCATTGGCCATGCTGAGCCTAGCTACATTGCTAACAGGAGTAACAGCGCTTCTGACTGACTGGGAGGCTGCACAAAGCTCGGAGAGGTACGGATCAGCTCGTCTCAATTCAGAGAATAACATATTTCATTATGGAAGTACGGTGGACTGTTCCTTTAAGACCAACCTACGATCACGTTTAACGGATGGAAGTCTCAACGCCTGCATGAAGCTTAACCTCACCACGTATCAACCAGACTACAAAGCCATCAGCAAAACCATGCAGCACCAGAAGTCGCATTAATGGTAAGAAGTACTTTATTTATCATTGGTTAGCAACAGCATAACAACGTTATTAAAAAGAATTCAGAGACTTATTGTACTTTAAAAGTGTTGGTCTTACATAAAATGCATACATTTACTTGTATTTAGTGTTAAACATATTGTATGGCTCTCATGGAATTACATTTTAAAATATGTGGCGTTCATGGCTCTCTCAGCCAAAAAGGTTCCCGACCCCTGCCCTATAGAGATCTTGCAGTCACGTGACCGGAAAGTACACAGCCGCCATCTTGTCGGTAAAAAACACCGTTGAATACTGCTGCACTCGTGTACAAAATGGATAAATTTCAACCGACGGACTACACGGCTCATTTCTCTAATGAACAGATAACTAGATATATGTCTAAAATAAACGACCTACAGATTAGTGACCCTTATCGATTACCAGACGTAGTTTTCACGACCGTGTCAGTGGATATTGAACTGCCAGAGGTGGAATACCCAGATGTGTATAATTACCTCATAAACTTTCCCTCGCTGTTCAGTGGTGAAGCACTGCGTGCTTATAAATCTCTGGACAGTTATCTTTACAGAAATTCAGGATTTGTCAGCCGCCCTCAGATGTGGCATCTTGTAAACAAGAAAATAACAATCCTCATTGGACGGGTAAGTCACTTAAGTATTACTAGTACTGATACTAGATACATCAGTAGTACCTAGTATAGCACTGACCAGCCGATTATAGACTAGAATAAGGTAATTCCAGCTGTAATTCCAAATCGCTTGTTTACCATGGATCTGGCGTTGGAGAGATAGAGGCTTGGCAGTGGAGATTTGAGTGGCTGTTTTCTGAGCTTAGTCAACAGGCTGGCTCTGCAGCCTTGGTTTTGCTTCCTCTCCCGATGCCGCCTCCTTCGCCTGCCAGACCCGATAACAATCCACGGAGACCCCGCTGGTCTCGCTATCTCGTCCGGAATGTTGTGCATGCGATGGAAATCGCTACAAACCGTCATTTTCTGCTGGAAACCAATGTCCAGTAAGTCCATACGGTTGTAGTGGATATTGAAGTCCAGTACAGACGAACAACACGCAAAAATACACACAAAAAACATAAACGTGCACAGGTAGGGAGAGCTTGTAGCCGCAGCCGTTGTAGTAGAATTGTATATAGTAGGGTTTTCCAGAAGAAAAGGTAGAAGTAGAAGCAGAAGTAGAAGGCGGAAATATGGCATTTGACCGACAAGATGGCGTCTGTTACAATCTGGATTGGCTGTGACGTCACATGCAAGATCTCTATAGAAACTACACTGCTCTCATTCTCACTAATCCTCTCTAGAATCTGGAGCACCTCTAAGGTGGGGTTTACATTAGACCGTATCAGCGGATCATCAGATTAACGTTTTTAAAACGATTAGTGTGCACACAGCAACATCAATACATGATTCGCATGCACACAGCAACACCAATACACGGATACGCTCGGCTCCGCAGGCATCCTGCGCTCCAAATCACTCCGCCCTGAACAGCGAGTGCCCTCTGGAGGGTGCGCACTCCGGCCCTGCACAGCTCACAGAGCGCGCGAGTGAAGTGCACGAGCCACGATTCGGGACTGAGCCGCTGTGTGTGTGATCCCAGTGCATATCACTTACCACTTGCAAGTGGAAGGATGGCAAGCCTAAAGACAATCATAACTACACAATGGGCAGTATTTGCATCAGTATTTGCAGTATTTTCATACTTTTATTCTCTTTAATGAAAGGTGATACAAGGCGGAAGTCCGCGCCGTTTTTCAGCAGTCGTGTCACATGACCAACGCCAGCGAATCAGGAAGGTGGATGTCACAGTGACGTTGTCCAATGACGACGCCAGCTAGAGCTCAGCACAGTGTATCCGCGTATTCTCAATGTTTACACAGCACCAGACCAGACACGATCTAGATTGAATACGTGGACCCTGGCGGATTCCCGTTTCCCGGCGTTTCCAGGCAGTTTAATGTAAACGGACAGTGCATCCGCGAAGAAAACGAGACAGATACGGTCTAATGTAAACTTGGCCTAATGCTGCAGCCTTCTCCCTCAGAGAGCTAATTAACATACACATCACATATAAAGCTCTTACTAACAATGGAGGAAGAATGACTAAACATCCTACACTCAACACACTGAACAAGCTGAATGTTTGCCATGATGAATTATTAACGTGCCTTTGTCAAAGATTTGTTGATATTTAAGACAGAGCCAATGTGGATGGCCTCCACTTGCTGTCTTTAGACAGAAAAAAGTGTTCTTTGAGAAAATGCAAATGCATCAGAAGGGAAAGTGAAAAATACAACAAAATAAAACGACAGTGGAAAATTATTGGTGAAAAACAGAAAAAAAGTTGCAGTTTAAACACAGACACTAACAAGAAACTCATGACAAACGATTAGAAAACAGGAACAACGTCCACTGAAGGGAATAAGGCCCTGTTGAGCTCAACATGATATGCCTTGCTAATTTTAAGAACAATAGCATGAAATCTGTCAGTGTATATTCAAAACAGATTCATGCATGATGAAACAGAAATAAATGTTGTAACCAAGTATGACACTATGAAGCAGAAAAATGAACAAGATGTCTTCTGTCTTTTAAGCTTTTTAATATCTAAAGAACAAAAAGCTAACCTAAAGAAAGCCTAGCTGCACCTCATTCTCATTATCTCTAGCCGCTTTATCCTGTTCTACAGGGTCGCAGGCAAGCTGGAGCCTATCCCAGCTGACTACGGGCGAAAGGCGGGGTACACCTTGGACAAGTCGCCAGGTCATCACAGGGCTGACACATAGACACAGACAACCATTCACACTCACATTCACACCTACGGTCAATTTAGAGTCACCAGTTAACCTAACCTGCATGTCTTTGGACTGTGGGGGAAACCGGAGCACCCGGAGGAAACCCATGCGGCCACGGGGAGAACATGCAAACTCCGCACAGAAAGGCCCTCGCCGGCCATGGGGCTCAAACCTGGACCTTCTTGCTGTGAGGCGACAGCGCTAACCACTACACCACCGTGCCGCCCCTAGCTGCACCTGCAATCAGTTATCTATTTGGGGCAAAAGAGCTTTCAGGGGAGACATGAGGTAACACTGAAGCACACTTTGGCCATCATAATACATCACAGTCAATTAAAGAGCTATGATCATTCCAAGGCTTGTGTAGTTACACCAGATCATGGATTAATATATTTAAGCCATCCCTTGAATTACATATTTAAAGGGGAACTGAAGTCATTTTTAAACTTGCTTGATTTCTTAATTAACGTGTTATTCAATTACGTTTTCAGTTTTAGTAACCTTATATCGTGACTCGTATTGGCAACTAATTGCAATTAAATATTATACTTACTGGCCTATTCGGTTTTTAGCCATGTTGAATTTAGTTTGCTTGGTCCACGGCAGGCATTGCTTATCCACGTGATCTTCGCGAGACTTTGAAACGTGAAGAGTCAGCCAGGTGTCAGTGCCACCATTTTGAAAACTGTTTTCTCAACAAAATATTGCACAAAAATGTGGGTGGTAAAAGAGAGCAACTGGACTTGCTTGAAGATTCTTGAAGACATTTCACCTCTTATCCAAAAGGCTTCTTCAGTTCTGTCTGACTAATAGGGAGTATCAGGTATTTATCCTCTCACGGATGAAAAGCAATCCTAAGGTGTCGTTGAGTCATCCTGTTGGTGTGAGTCACTGGGGGCTGGGTGTGAATGGCCTAGGGAGTCATTGGGGTGATCAGTGGATTGTTGGTTCTCTCTGTCCTCCTGTGAGTCACTGAAAACAGCTGGGTTTTGGTGTGCATTCAGTTGTCTGGGAAGTGTGCCAAGGACTGCATTGTAGGTGGCTGATAAATGATGTCTTAGACCACCACCTCTGTTCAGTGATGGTCATTCCAGGTTGACAAAAATGGCTTCTTTAACTCCTCGGTCATACCAACGATTCTCTCTGACTAAAATGCGTGTGTTGCAATCCTGAAATGAGTGTCCTTTGTTGTTAAGATGAAGATAGACAGCAGAGTCCTGGCCTGAGGAACTGGCCAGGACAACAAAGGACACTCATGCAGTTCTAGATTGCAACCAACTTATTCTTAGATGTCTTATCAAGTAAAAATATCTGTCCATGCAGCAAGACAATTTCACTCATATTAAATAATTTTCTCCTCAAATTCAGTTTTACATTTTTTGCAGTGCTTGACTGCCATATTGACAAAAGAATGGGGAGATCAATACAAACCCGGGGGATAGTACTAACACATACAGTGGTGCTTGAAAGTTTGTGAACCCTTTAGAATTTTCTATTTCTGAATAAATATGACCTAAAACATCATCAGATTTTCACACAAGTCCTAAAAGTAGACAAAGTAAACAAAACATTTAAACAAATGAGACAAAAAAATTACACATGGTCATTTATTTATTGAGGAAAATAATCCAATATTACATATCTGTGAGTGGCAAAAGTATGTGAACCTCTAGGATTAGCAGTTAATTTGAAGGTGAAATTAGAGTCAGGTGTTTTCAATCAATGGGATGACAATCAGGTGTGAGTGGGCACCCTGTTTTATTTAAAGAACAGGGATCGATCAAAGTCTGATCTTCACAACACATGTTTGTGGAAGTGTATCATGGCACGAACAAAGGAGATTTCTGAGAACCTCATAAAAAGCGTTGTTGATGCCCATCAGGCTGGAAAAGGTTACAAAACCATCTCTAAAGAGTTTGGACTCCACCTATCCACAGTAAGACAAACTGTGTACAAATGGAGGAAATTCAAGACCATTGTTACCCTCCCCAGGAGTGGTCGACCAAACAAAGATCACTCCAAGAGCAAGACATGTAATAGTCGGCGAGGTCACAAAGGACCCCAGGGTAACTTCTAAGCAACTGAAGGCCTCTCTCACATTGGCTAATGTTAATGTTCATGAGTCCACCATCAGGAGAACACTGAACAACAATGGTGTGCATGGCAGGGTTGCAAGGAGAAAGCCACTGCTGTCCAAAAAGAACATTGCTGCTCATCTGCAGTTTGCTGAAGATCACGTGGACAAACCAGAAAGCTATTGGAAAAATGTTTTGTGGATGGATGAGACCGAAATAGAACTTTTTGGTTTAAATAAGAAGCATCATATTTGGAGAAAGGAAAACACTGCATTCCAGCATAAGAACCTTATCCCATCTGTAAAACATGGTGGTGGTAGTATCATGGTTTGGGCCTGTTTTGCTGCATCTGGGCCAGGATGGCTTGCCATCATTGATAGAACAATGAATTCTGAATTATACCAGCAAATTCTAAAGGAAAATGTCAGGACATCTGCCCATGAACTGAATGTCAAGAGAAAGTGGGTCATGCAGCAAGACAATGACCTTAAGCACACAAGTCGTTCTTCCAAAGAATGGTTAAAGAAGAATAAAGTTAATGTTTTGGAATGGCCAAGTCAAAGTCCTGACCTTAATCCAATGGAAATGTTGTGGAAGGACCTGAAGTGAGCAGTTCATGTGAAGAAACCCACCAACACCCCAGAGTTGAAGCTGTTCTGTAAGGAAGAATGGGCTAAAATTCCTTCAAGCCGGTGTGCAGGACTGATCAACAGTTATCGGAAACATTTAGCTGCAGTTATTGCTGCACAAGGGGGTCACATCAGATACTGAAAGCAAAGGTTCACATACTTTTGCCACTCACAGATATGTAATATTAGATCATTTTCCTCAATAAATAAATGACCAAGTATAATATTTTTGTCTCATTTGTTTAACTGGGTTCTCCTTATCTACTTTTAGGACTTGTGTGAAAATCTGATGTTGTTTTAGGTCTTATTTATGCAGAAATATAGGCAATTCTAAAGGGTACACAAACTTTCAAGCACCACTGTAGCTGGACCCCATTGCTTGTAGTTTGCCCCTGCTTATATGCCATGTAAGTAATATGTCTGGTGTTTCAAGCTATTTAAGGGGTGGTCCTGATCAGACTCAAAATTTGATGCCTCCATGCACATGCCTTTGCAACATTAGGGAGAGCCTCACATGTTACAGCTTCAAGACACACAAATGGTCAACAGCTCTGGAGATGCAGTCACTGAGAAAACCACACCTTCCATTGCATCACTTTTCTGTATCCAAATGATTCTATTAATGATTAGCACACCTGCTCTGAACTTGTTCAGACACTAGGACATGATGAACATCTTCAAACCACTCCTATACAGCATCCAGATATGATGCTGTTAATTGATGACTCTTCCATGATGTAAAATGGAGAAAATAAAGTACATTTGCAGTCATCAAAGTCATATTGTGATGGCCAATGAATGGATGGTTCCTGGAACATCAATCCAGCAGGCAGAACTACAGACACTCATAAAAGCTTGTAGACTTGCTGAAGAACAAACAGTTAATATATTACATTAATGGTATTTAGCATATGTTCTTATCCCAAGCGATGTACAACATACCCAGAGTGGCCTGGGGGTCAGGTGCCTTGCTCAAGGGCACTTCAGTCATTCCTGCTGGTCCAGGGAATTGAACTGGCAACCTTTTGGTCCTAAAGCTGCTTCTCTAATCATTACGCCATATGCTATGTGATTATTCAGACACTATGTGAAAACTATATAAAAGTATGTGGACACATGACCATCACACCTATATGTGGGTCTCCCCCTAATGGTTGTCACACAGTTGGAAGTACACAATTGTATAGGATACCTTTGTATGCTGTAGCATTACAGTTTTTCTTCACTGGACACAAAGGTCCTATCTCAAACATGTTCCAGTGTGACAGTGCTCCTGTGCACAAAGCAAAATAAAGAATCCATGATGAGAAGACATAGTTGGCAATGGTTGGGAGTGGCCTGCACAGAGCCCTGACCTGAACCCTACTGAATACCTTTGGGATGAACTGGAATACTGACTGCACTCCAGGCCTCCTTGCTTGATAACAGTGCCTGAGCTCACTAATGCTCTTATGACTGAATGGGTAGTTCCCCATAGCCATGTTCCAAAATTGAGTGCAAACCCTTCCCAGCAGAGTCAAGGTTATTATAACAGCAAAGCATGACTAACTCTGGAGTGGGATTTTCAATAAGTACATATGGATATGATTGATCAGGTGTCTGCATACTTTTGACCATATAGTAAAACTTCTTATTGCGTTCATGTAGTCTGACATACATACAAACTAGAAGAAGAAAGAAAATGATATATGACCATCGTATTTATGGCAATCATATGCTACATGAACTTGTTGGAAGATCCCAGCATTTGTGCAATGTGTCACTGTGATTTCTTCCAAAGCATCCTGCATGATGTACTTGCTTGCTGTATGTTAATTTCAGCCAGATGCCAATAACAGAAGATTATCTAATTGAACCTCTGACATGGCATAAATAATATTTGCAAGAACTGACGAAACTGATGAAATTGCACTGGGTACAAATCTCACATTTTCCCAATGGTTCTGCAACCCCGTATTGTCTGAAAACCACCAAAACCAGAAAAAGTACATTTTCGCCACACAGTCTGCTCAATATTATATAGATACACACATGCAAAAAAATTTAATTATCTGAGTCCCACATTATTATTACTACTTCAGCAAGTCCCACTATTGCAGCATGTGGTGGTGGGTGGGTGGTTACACATCAGCTGTGGATGGAGAGGAGGCAGGTTGAACCAAAAGGTAACGCATGATGAATCTCACCTCTGTCTGATTACCGGGAGTTTATGTGTGTCTTTTGTGTGCTTGCAGGGGAAGCCAGTAACCAAAGCGAGTGAACTGACCAGCACTGAGCCATGTGTGTGCGCGCGACTGTTCTGAGCATAACAAAATTGCTGAAAAGCAAAAGTAGCAAAAATGAAACATACCTTTTATTTGTTTCAAGTCTGCCTCCCATCTCCTCATTTCACATAAACCAAAACATGTTACATAGCATAGAACAGAAAAAGAAGTGGCCCATACAGTTATGAGGGGTCCCTGACTATTACTTGTTTTACTCTTTATCAGAGATAGAGAGGCATGCCTAATGGCCTATGGATGCACACAGAGTGACTGCAAAAGCAAAGGCCATTGAGTGCTTCTGAAAACCTCTAAAAGACAGATTACCTTCATGGTTATTGTGAAACTCTTATGTTACAGGTGAATGCAAATCAACCTATTGAAAATGTCAGTTGTCCAAACAGAAGGGCTTAAATAAACAAATTAGTCAAAACGGGTGAGAAAAATCAAGACACGCTATTGAAATATTACCAATGACAGTTTGGGCTGGATACAAGGAACAAAGATGCTGAAAGCTATCGCATACACTGACAGAGAAAACGACATGACCTAGCACCCTGTTTATGGCATGATTCTTGCAGCTTCAAAACATAGGAGGGCTTGGACCTCTTGGCAGAACATTCAAAAGCTGCCGGACATATTGGCTAGGAGGAGGAGGTAGGCACTGGCCAGGAGGAGCAGTGCCCTCAGCAGGGCAGAGCAGTGACAACGGTCTTGAGCTTGGACAGGCCCCCAAAAACATTTTCCAGGGAAAATGCCTCTCTGGTCATCAGAAACATCCTCCTCATGAGACAAGAGAACTCCACCACATTCTCCATACCAGGGAGTCCCTGTCTTGCGAGACACAGATTGTAAATGCTTATTTGCTCTGTCCTTTAGTGGCAAGGTCTTCTGTAACACAGTGAGGCTGAGAGACAAGACTCTGCATTTCATTTATTTAGGGCAGTCCAAAATTTCTCAACAATTATTCCAGACATGGGTTGATACACAGGCAGGCAACAACAGACAGGGCAAATCCATTATTGAAATGAAAACAACAAAAAACAAACACCACAAAAACAGGTCAGAAACAGGAGCAACAAGGAAACTCCAAAAGCAAGAATCACATCTTGGAACTTAAAGAAACATAAAGCATGTTAAGACCTTGTGATTAGACATACAGTGGTGCTTGAAAGTTTGTGAACCCTTTAGAATTTTCTATATTTCTGCATAAATTTGACCTAAAATATCATCAGATTTTCACACAAGTCCTAAAAGTAGATAAAGAGAACCCAGTTAAACAAATGAGACAAAAATATTATACTTGGTCATTTGTTTATTGAGGAAAATGATCCAATATTACATATCTGTGAGTGGCAAAAGTATGTGAACCTCTAGGATTAGCAGTTAATTTGAAGGTGAAATTAGAGTCAGGTGTTTTCAATCAATGGGATGACAATCAGGTGTGAGTGGGCACCCTGTTTTATTTAAAGAACAGGGATCTATCAAAGTCTGATCTTCACAACATGTTTGTGGAAGTGTATCATGGCACGAACAAAGGAGATTTCTGAGGACCTCAGAAAAAGCATTGTTGATGCTCATCAGTCTGGAAAAGGTTACAAAACCATCTCTAAAGAGTTTGGACTCCACCAATCCACAGTAAGACAAATTGTGTACAAACGGAGGAAATTCAGGCAGCACGGTGGTGTAGTGGTTAGCGCTGTCGCCTCGCAGCAAAAGGGTCCGGGTTCGAGCCCCGTGGCCGGCAAGGGCCTTTCTGTGCAGAGTTTGCATGTTCTCCCCGTGTCCGTTTAGGTTTCTTCCGGGTGCTCCAGTTTCCCCCACAGTCCAAAGACAGGTTAACTGGTGACTCTAAATTGACCGTGAGTGTGAATGGTTGTCTGTGTCTTTGATGACACAGACAACCCTGTGATGACCTGGCGACTTGTTCAGGGTGTACCCCGCCTTTCGCCTGTAGTCAGCTGGGATAGGCTCCAGCTTGCCTCCGACCCTGTAGAACAGGATAAAGCGGCTAGAGGTAATGAGATAAGATGAGATGGAGGAAATTCAAGACCATTGTTACCCTCCCCAGGAGTGGTCGACCAACAAAGATCACCCCAAGAGCAAGGTGTGTAATAGTCGGCGAGGTCACAAAGGACCCCAGGGTAACTTCTAAGCAACTGAAGGCCTCTCTCACATTGGCTAATGTTAAATGTTCATGAGTCCACCATCAGGAGAACACTGAACAACAATGGTGTGCATGGCAGGGTTGCAAGGAGAAAGCCACTGCTCTCCAAAAAGAACATTGCTGCTCATCTGCAGTTTGCTAAAGATCATGTGGACAACCAGAAGGCTATTGGAAAAATGTTTTGTAGATGGATGCGATCAAAATAGAACTTTTTGGTTTAAATGAGAAGCGTTATGTTTGGAGAAAGGAAAACACTGCATTCCAGCATAAGAACCTTATCCCGTCTGTAAAACATGGTGGTGGTAGTATCATGGTTTGGGCCTGTTTTGCTGCATCTGGGCCAGGACGGCTTGCTATCATTGATGGAACAATGAATTCTGAATTATACCAGCGAATTCTAAAGGAAAATATCAGGACATCTGTCCATGAACTGAATCTCAAAAGAAGGTGGGTCATGCAGCAAGACAACGTCCCTAAGCACACAAGTCATTCTACCAAAGAATGGTTAAAGAAGAATAAAGTTAATGTTTTGTAATGATCAAGTCAAAGTCCTGAACTAAATCCAATCGAAATGTTGTGGAAGTACCTGAAGCGAGCAGTTCATGTGAAGAAACCCACCAACATCCCAGAGTTGAAGCTGTTTTGTACAGAGGAATGGGCTAAAATTCCTCCAAGCCGGTGTGCAGGACTGATCAACAGTTACCGTAAATGTTTAGTTGCAGTTATTGCTGCACAAGGGGGTCACACCAGATACTGAAAGCAAAGGTTCACATACTTTTGCCACTCACAGATCTGTAATATTGGATCATTTTCCTCAAAAAATAAATGACCAAGTATAATATTTTTGTCTCATTTGTTTAAATGGGTTCTCTTTATCTACTTTCAGGACTTGTGTGAAAATCTGATGATGTTTTAGGTCATAGCGGCGAGTGGAGCACCATACCTAAGAAAAAATGGTAAACCCATCGAGTCGATTTTTTGTGGTTTGTCCGTGTACATGTACCACCACTCATACACACCGCCTAGTGGCCAGTGTTAGTAATCACCAGTCATACACACCGCCTCGTGGCCAGTGTTCGTAATTACCAGTTATACACACCGCCTAGTGGCCAGTGCTAGCCAGTAAAGAAATAAAACAAAAGATACTGGCTATGATATAAGAAAATTCTACAACCCAGAAACAGATAGGAGCTCCGCTTTTAGGCAGTGCCTAAATCTATATATTATTTATGCAGAAGTGTAGGAAATTCTAAAGGGTTCACAAACTTTCAAGCACCACTGTAGAAACTGAATGGATTAAATCTGCTAAATAATCAGGAAAGGAACTGAAAACAAGCGAGAACAATTATGATAGACAAGGGCACTACACCAATGACAGGACGGGCAGATACAAATCAATGCACATGGAATGTAAAAAAACCAAACAAGCATACAAACAAATAAAACAGAAAAAACAAACCCAACCCAGAAGCTCTGTTCACACTGGAAGCCACACTATGCCCATCTTGCAGTCAATGCCATAGCATACAGTGAAATGGAAGCTACATGACAGCAATAGACTGGTAATCCAGTCTGGCACTTCTGTGTTATGGGCTATATTGTGTAGCTTCATGATATATAATCCCAGTCAAGTCTATTTCAGTTCCAGGTTGTACCACTAAAAAAAAATGTGTGAAAAGTTAAAGGGGGTGGATATTTATGCAAGCTACTGTTTACTATGACAGGTTGGTGTAATATTGGCAAGTTATGCCTGATCAGTTAATTTTTTAAAAATTCTTTTAAGAAACTTGGCTGCCACATTTCGGACCAACTGAAATTTGATGCATATGGTAGTGCATCCAGCTAGTAATGCAGTACACTAATATATGTTATAGATAGAATCTCATCTCATCATCTCTAGCTGCTTTATCCTTCTACAGGGTCGCAGGCAAGCTGGAGCCTTGTAGATAGAATATAGTATATAATTTAGAATTTAGTGTACCTGACAAAGAAAAACATGGGTAAATTTTGCAGTTTTCCTTCAAAGTGAATTTGATTACTTACCAATTTTTTTTTTACTGTATGTTTGTAGGTAATATATTCTCTCAACACTAAGAATGAGGAGCAAGAAGCAACTTTGCAAATGCTACTACATGTTACGACAGACACAGCAGACAACTATCAGCCAACCACAAGTCAGTATGAGGAGCACGAGGAATCCACATCTGCTCTTAGGACCCGTCTTATAGAGCTCCAGGCTGCAGTAGAAGAGGTTGAAAATGCATACATATAAGAATACACATCTACAAACTCACATAAATTCAAAATGTGTGGTATGTCCCAGGGCAAGTTGATGAATGTAGAAGTAGTATTTCTTATTTAAGTGGTATGTGTTTCTCAGATTGAGGAGCGGGAACAGAGGGTTGAGGCAGAGCATGCTGAGCGTATGGCTGTGCTAACTCAAGAGGCTGCAGATCTCCGCCGAACCTACCACAGTTTAGAGATGGAACGAGACAACCAGTGCAGACTACTGCAGCAAATGCAGGAGGAAAATAAATGCCTAGAAGAAGAATGTCAGCACTTACGGCAAGTAAGAGATGAAAACAGAAAGAGAGAGGAGGATGCTAAGAGAAGAGAAGAAGAAAAGAGGAAGAAAGAAGGTGAGGAGCAGAGGAAAGATTTAGAAGAAAGGAAGAAAGTGGAGGAAGAATTGGAGAAACGTTTGCTCACACTGAGAAGTGCACTCAAAACACTCGAGGAGGAAAGAGAAAGATTAGAAAAACAGTTTGGAATAGAGAAGGAGGAGTGGAAGAACAGAATGGAGGTCATAGAGAGGGAAAGAAGGGAAGAGCAGGAAGCAGCAAGAAAAGCTTTACAGCAAAGTCTCAATGAACACATAAGCCAGTGGCAGCAGAGAGAGCAAGAGAACTGTAAATTCCAAAATTCACTGCTGCATCAGAGACTGAAGAGAGCAGAGGCAGAGCTGGAAATACAAGAAGAGAGACTGACCGAGTGCAGCAGACACAGTAGTAAATTGCAAGCAAGAATAGAGGTACACACACACACACACACACACACCTAATATAATCAATGGAGTATTAATGGAGCATTTTTCAATTTACTCCACTTACTCCTTCATCTCAAGCTTACTATAGGTGACCATTATGGAGAAGAGTTTTAATGCTTCACTGTACTGAGAAAGGAACAAAAGTTGGATAACTTGTTGGGTCTGTCAGTAAACATTTATTTTTATATGAAACATGCGAAACACTTTCTTCAGCCAAAAAGGTACACTGTATGGCCATAGGTTTGTGGACAGCTGACCATCACACCTATATGTGCATTTGAATGTCCCATTCCAGGTTTAGCTCCCCTTTTGCTCTTGTAATAGCCTCCACTCTTCTGGGAAGGTTTTCCAATAGATTTTGGAATGTGAATATGGGGATTTGCTCATTCAGCCACAAGAGCATTAGTGAGGCCTCACACTGATGTCGGGTGAGAAGGCCTGCCACACAGTCCGCAGTCAGGGCAGCCACTTTAGTTCTTCTGTTCCAGCTGTGGCAAACCATGCCTTTAAGGACTTTGTGTACAGGGGTATGGGCATGCTGAAACACGTTTGGGCTAGGCCCCTTAGTTCCACTGAAGAGAAATTGTAATGTTACAATGTACAGAGATATCCTATACAATTGTCAACTTCCAACTTTGCGTCAGCAGTTTGGGGAAGGCCCACTAGGGTGGCCCAAAAACTAAACTTAAAGGGGACTGGTACAGCATTTAAACATGATGGATACTAATAGTACAAGCTGTAATTATACAGTGCCTTGAAAAAGTATTCATACCCCTTGAACTTTTTCACATTTTTCCACCTTACAACCACGAACTTAAAAGTTTTTTTATTGAGGTTTTATGTGATAGACCAACACAGAGTAGCACATAATTGTGAAGTGAAACAAAAATGAAAAATGGTCTTCAAAATTTTAAACAAATAAAAATCTGAAAAATGTGGTGTGCATTAGTATTCAGCCCCCTGTACTCTGATACCTCTAAATACAATCCAGTGCAATCAATTGCCTTCAGAAGTCATCTAATTAGTTAATAGAGTCCTACTGTGTGTAATTTACTCTCAGCATAAATACACTTGTTCTGTGAAGGCCTCAGTGGTTTGTTAGAGAACACTGAAGAACAAACAGCATCATGAAGACCAAAGAACTCACCAGACAGGCCAGGGATAAAGTTCTGGAGAAGTTTAAAGCAGGGTTAGGTTATAAAAAAATATCCCAAGCTCTGAACATCTCAAGAAGCACTGTTCAATCCATCATTCAAAAATGGAAAAAGTATGGCACAACTGCAAACCTACCAAGACATGGCCGTCCACCTAAACTGACAGAGCGAGCAAGGAGAGCACTGGTCAGAGAAGCAGCCAAGAGGCCCATGATCACTCTGGAGGAGCTGCAGAAATCCACAGCTCAGGTGGGAGAATCTGTGCACAGGACAACTATAAGTCGTACACTCCACAAATCTGGCCTTTTTGGAAGAGTGGCAAGAAAAATCCATTGTTGAAAGACAGGCATAGAAGTCCCATTTGCAGTTTGCCAGAAGCCATGTAGGGGACACAGCAAACATGTGGAAGAAGGTGCTTTGGTCAGATGAGACCAAAGTTTAACTTTTTGACCTAAATGCAAAGCGCTATGTGTGGCGGAAAACTAACATTGCTCATCACCCTGCACACACCATCCCCACTGTGAAACATGGTGGTGGCAACATCATGCTATGGGGATGCTTTTCTTCAGCAGGCACAGGGAAGCTGGTCAGAGTTGATGGGAAGATGGATGGAGCTAAATACAGGGCAATCCTGGAAGAAAACCTGTTGGAGGCTGACTTGAGACTGGGAAGGAGATTCACCTTCCAGCAAGACAATGACCCTAAACATACAGCCAGAGCTACAATGGAATGGTTTAGATCAAAGAATATTCATGTGTTAGAATGGCCCAGTCAAAGTCCAGACCTAAATCCCATTGAGCATCTGTGGCAAGACTTGAAAATTGCTGTTCACAGATGCTCTCCATCCAATCTGGCTGAGCTTGAGCTATTTTGCAAAGAAGAATGGGCAAAAATTTCAGTGTCTAGATGTGCAAACCTGGTAGAGACAGACCACAAAAGACTTGCAGCTGTAATTGCAGCAAAAGGTGGCTCTACAAAGTATTGACGCGGGGGGCTGAATACTAATGCACACCACATTTTTCAGATTTTTATTTGTTTAAAATTTTGAAGACCATTTATCATTTTCGTTTCACTTCACAATTATGTGCTACTCTGTGTTGGTCTATCACATAAAATCTCAATAAAAAACTTTTAAGTTCGTGGTTGTAAGGTGGAAAAATGTGAAAAAGTTCAAGGGGTATGAATACTTTTTCAAGGCACTGTAATAATGCACACATATGCAGTCACCTGATTAGCTATCATAAGTAGCTTTAAGCGGGGCGGACCGGGGGCAAAAACAACAACAACAGTCGTCTAGGAATTTGTCCCTGGTCAGCCCACTCTCTGGACCAAGCATTTGTCTGGGGGTCTGGGTCTTTATTCCTTGAGAATTTTATGCAAGTACAGTACATCACAGGAAATGGAGATCAGTGCTGCACCCATACACCTCAAAAGAGCTGGTTAGTACTGGGATAGGAGACTGCCTGGGAAGACCAGATCCTGGCGTGGAAGGGACTTTGACTTTAACAGTATATCACAAAATGAGCCATTACAATACATTTTCAAAACTATAAACACCTATTTAGCGCTCTTCAAGTAAGAAGTAATCACCTCGCCTGATCCCTTGAGTATAATAAATAAATTAGTGTACATACAAGCCTAGTTGCTGTATGGCCCATGCATCTGTGATTTAAATGTTAATAGTTCATTGATACAAGACTAGACATATGGAATAAAATTATCTTGCCTATACCCAAGATCGATGACTATGGGGGGGAAAACCCCCCCCCAAAAAAAACCTCTACAGGCCATTTCAGTAATTTTATTTGAAAAAAAAATATGGACAACAATCAGGGATGAAAGTCTTCTGGAAATACCCGGAAATCCGGATATTTGACAAAACTCTTGAAAATCTCCGGTTTTCCGAATGGAGAAATGTATTTTTCGGATTTTTCGCGTTCCTAGACGCGGCATAATACTTTGCATCGTCTTTGCATGGGCGCAGTCCTTAAATAGCGCAAACATAGTTCATTGATTAAAGACAGGTGTTCTTTGTTAACGGCGTGCGTGCCGGAGCTCGTTAGGCGCGCACGCCCCAAGGCGCGGCTTCAGGTGCACATGCTAAGGCGTGCAGGACTGACACCATTCTGCGCAAGCGCAACACAATCACACTAGAAAGCATGTTCAAGCTGCCAGTGTAGCTGCAGTCTTTTTAGTTGCGAATTATGAGTATTTCCTCGTGTTAATAATTCGCCTTGTCAAAACAATATATATTGTAAATATGTGTGTATATATACAGAGTCTACCTGTAATGTGCAATTTTTCCGAGCCTCTCAATAAGGCAATTTTTTTTCTATACTTTTTCACGGTAGATAATGCAAATAGCCCTCTGTATTTAATCCTTTGTTTGTCTAATTTTTATTTCAGTTTTATTTGTTATCTGTTTGACTTTTTCTTGCTACTGTAACACGTGAATTTCCCCGATGTGGGATGAATAAAGTGAATCTAATCTAATCTAATCTAATCTAAAACTTTCCTCCTTCTTTCGATGTGAAGAGAGGTAAGCAATTTATAATATATTTTTTTCCATCAAAGTTGCATTTTGTGGTTTTGAAGCTAAGTTTTAGTGTGCCGTTTCTAGAACACATCATCAAGAAAACGTGGAAGAAACAGCAATAATGGAAGAGCCGGTTTCTAAGCTACCTAAAACTAGCAATGGTAATTTATTTTTTGTTACATAATGCACTCAGGCTGCCAGTCAGTGTGTGAAACACACACACACACACACACACACACACACACACACACACACACACACACACACACACCCTACGCCCCTGATTTACATGAGAAATTTGGTATTCATTGGCGCGTTTAAATTTACAGACAATATGAACTAATGTAAACAATTGGCTTCAACTCGCATAAATATGAATTGGAAATTTTGAGTTCACTTTAGCTTCTGCAAACGCACAACTCTACTAAAAGATTGATAAACGAGGCTCAATGTCCCCAACATTGAAACCTGAAAGCTTTAGAAACTCTAACAGACCTTTACTTTTTAACAGCACTGTTTTGGGATTTTGCTGAGTTTACCTTCAACTGTCTGATTTTTTTCAAAGTAATTAACTGTGTAGCCAGGAAAATCACCGCATTTTCTAAATGCACTCCTGAAAAATACTCATTAACTATAGGAATTAAATTTGATATTTTTGACAGGTTAATCATTAATGTACATGAAAGAAAAAGGCTTAAAAGTTATAACTTGTTTTAGTGAAAATAAGTACTAAAATGCACTAGAATGCAGGGTTTTGCATGTTATGTTATTACATAACAATATCTTAGTTTGTAACAGATAAGATAACAGTAAGATAACAGTATCTTAGTTTGACTTTCAAAAGTTCAGAGGTTTTTTCTTTGCTCCACTTTCATCTCTAAACAATTTCGTTCTGCACCGGAAAATAGGTAAAATGACCAGTACACAAACCAATACACAAACTGTCAAGCTTCTGACTTACATGTTTTTGTTTATTGCTGCAGAAACTCACTCACTCACCTCTCTTTGCTGATACAAGATGCTTGGAAAATGTATGTCTTAACTCTGATGGATGTGTGTAATGTTTGCTACAGCAGATTGGGCCAAGATTTATAATTTCAGTAGTTTTTGTTTCATGAAACCCAGAAAAAGATCTGACTTGTGGTTAGTCTCTATAAGCTATTCAAACAAGAAACAGTAAGCTGGCATCTTGTAATTGAATACCTGTGTAACTACTAGCTACCTCTGATATAGCTAAAAAGCAAGCTAGCCAAATAAGCCTTATCATCATCAGCCTGATGTAACAATGGCCCGGGAAATGCACTGCCAAAGCAGCACATTGTTCCTCACACAGTCACTCCCACGGTGCTGAAGAAACAGCGGCACTTCAGCACCATTGTTTTGGACAGCCCAAGACAGCCCAAGACAGCATGACCATGGGGCGAAGCCATATAATCACACACAGCTGAAGTGGCATGCTTGGCGCCTTAATTCACCCTCCTCGAGCCACCAGGGGAGTATAAAAAGGCACAGAAACAAGCACAGGTTAGTCAGAGTGCTCCAGGCTGAGAACTCATGTGCTCTCTCTCTCTCTTTCAATCTTTCACACGCGCACTCCCTCCCTCTGTGCCTAGGTCACTTTGCAGACGTGGAAGACAAAAGACAACAGGCTCGAACTCCACAGACACCATGCCGGTAACCCGCGTCATCACTGGATCACTCACAGCAAACGGTGCAACCAGCCCCAGCCAGCAACCTTGCCCTAGGCCAGTTGGGATTCCTGCTGCCTGCACTTATTTCACCTCTCACTTCTCCAGCACTTCCCCATTCCCTGTTTTTCATTAAAATTGCACACGTTTTTGCACTGAAATCTGGGTTGTGTGTCTGCGCTCTCTCACCTTTGCAGTGCAAGTCTTACACTGGTGGAGAATATGGGCTTGAGCACAACACCTCTGCCTCCCTTCCCCATGGAACCATTTCTGCAGCATCTCCTGGAGATGAACCTCCAGCAGCAACAAAAATGCCAATTTGATTGCAACTGCAGCATTAGATGGTGGTGGAGAGGAGAGAGCACACTTGAGAAACTGTTTAGAGTGGAAGAATCAACCTAAATATAAAATTATTGGTCAAAATTTGTTGGTCACTAGACATGTAATGATTTGTTCAATTCAAGATTCAGTTTGATTCATGATATTGAACATTTCATATAGATATGAGGGCAAAATTGAAAAAAAAATGTAGGTATGAGAGCAAAAAAAAAGATTAAGTAAAAAATTATTTACAACGCAGAAATGTCTAACTTCTAAAAAATTATGTTCATTTATACATGCAATACTTTGTTGGGGCTCCTTTACCAAGAATTACTGCATCAATATGGCATGACATGGAGGCAATCAGCCTGTGGCACTGTTGAGCTGTAATTGAAGCCTGGGTTGCTTTGATAGGGGCCTTCAGCTCGTATGTATTTCTGAGTTGGGTGTTTCTCATCTTCCTCTTGACAATACCCCAGAGATTCTCTCTGGGGTTCAGGTCAGATGAGTTGGCTGGCCAATCAAGCACAGTAATATCATGGTCAGCAAATCATTTGGTAGTAGTTTTGGCACTGTGTGCAGGTACTAAATCCTGCTGAAAAAGGAAATCAGCAATTCCATCAAGCTTTTCATCAGAAGGAAGCATGAAGTGCTCTAAAATCTCCTGGTAGATGGCTATGTTGATTCTGGACTTGATAAAACACAGTAGATGAACACCAACAGATGGCATAGCACCCCAAATCATCACAGACTGTGGGAACTTCACACTGGACTTCAAACACCTTGGATTCTATGCCTCTCCACTGTTCCTCCAGACTCTAGGACATTGATTTCCAAATGAAATGCAAAATTTACTTTCATCTGAAAAGAGGACCATTGAGCAACAGCCTAGTTCTTTCTCTCCTTAGCCCAGGTAAGATGGTTCTGACATCTCTGGTTCAAGAGTGGCTTGATATTAGGAATGTGACATTTGTAGCCCCTTTCCTGAAGCTGTCTGTGCATGGTGGCTCTTGATGCACTGACAGCAACCTCAGTCCACTCCTTGTGAAGCTCTCGCAAGTTCTTGAATTGACTTTTCTTGACAATCTTCTCAAGGCTGCAGTCACCCCTGTTGCTTGTGCACCTTTTCTAGCCAGCCTTTTAAGCAATGACCTTCTATGCCTTCCCCTCCTTGTGGAGGGTATCGATGATTGTCTTCTGGACAACTGTCAAGTCAGCAGTCTTCCCCATGATTATGGTTGCATGTATTGAACTAACCCGAGAGATACACGATATTTATACCGTGTTACTCAAACTCAAAATGAAATATTCTAATATTTTGTGATACATTTTTTAGTATTGTTGGTGCTGTAGGCCATAATCATCAAAATTAAAATAGAAAAATGCTTGAAATATTTTAGTTTTGTCAGGGTGCAGGCACTTACAGATGTATGTGCAGGGGAGAGCAGGGAAAGCAAACTAGAAACAAAGCCAAAACGCAAGACTAGAATCAAGGTCATGAGACAGGCGAGGATCAATCGGGGCAGTGTGGACAGGGCTAGAGAATAATGAGAAAGATTCGAGAGTGAGGGTCGAGAACACAGTAAAGCCTGCAGTAGAATAAAGGCTCGGTATGACAGGAATGAACACTGAATGATACTTTGCATCAAGTGAGAGTGGGAAAGGTGTTTATATAGACCCCTTCGCAGTAAACGTCTTTCATACGTAAGAGGAAATTGCGCGCGCAGCCTGGACTCAAAAAAGACTCAGCGATGCCTAGTTGTTGTGTTGTCGGGTGTCAGAATCGTAGCAGTGATGGGGTTAAAATGTACAGAATTCCAGCAGGATCTCACCCATTCCAAAAAAAAATCGCCGATGTCTATGGCTACAAGCCATCACACGTGTAGACTGGGATGAAAGCACCATCAAAAATGCGCGGGTTTGCAGCGCCCACTTCATCACAGGTAAGATCAGACTATTTATTAAATCTTTCTTTTTTATTCTTTCTAGTCTTCGTTTATTGATGTAGCAAAATACTTTGGTAACGTTTGTCTGATTAGCTGGGTCATAGTTACACAATGTAATGAATATTGTTAGCATGTTAACTTAGCTTTGCATGCAATTTTGTTTGTAGGAGAGGTCTCGCTTGACTCAAGCAGTCCAGATTTTGTGCCATCATTATTTGTGTATGCCGAAAATCACAATTTTAAAGCAAGGATGGAAAGGTAAAATTGTGTGCCCTCACTCTAAATGCCAACTTACGTTGACTGCTCTAACCTAGCTCCCGCCCCGTTCAGTTTCATTTCTGGTCTCTGCCTCTCGCTTTTTACGCAGCTCTGATTTCTCTTAGCTGCACTCTTTACACTATCATTCATTTCATGCCATTACCTCCTGCAAATTGCTGTTTAGTGTTGGTATTTGCTGTTGTAGCTAAAGCCACATTGCCATCACATCACTGGCATAATTTGATTAAAACAAAATGAATATGAATGTCCCATTGTTAATCAAGTTGTACATGCCCGCACATAACATAATCATATGCGTCTAAAGACACAAAGTTTTTCGTGGGTGTACACTGAAGTCTTGTCAATAAGGTACGAGTATATATCTGGCCATTGTATACCAGGGAACTTACTAACATCATCCGTCCACTCTTTAATTAAATACGGATCCGGTAGGCGATGTCCACTTGTTAGAGTTAACTTATTTATATAGCATTCTTGATCTTGTAACGACAATTGTTTTGCATAATCTGACAGCTCATAATGCCGGTCTATGGGGAGCGCCATTGTTTCTGAGTCCAGGCTGCGCGCGCATCCTGGCAATGGTCGGTTTGTTTACAAACATGCGAAGGGGTCTATAGCAGGGGCTGATGAACCAGGAAACGAGTGACAGGTGTATTTAATAAACAGGTGCTAGAGGGTGCTGTGGTTCGTGGGTGTTGTAGTTCTGAGCGGCCATGTTTGTAGTTAGGTTCAGACTGATGCTCTCAGCAGCATTACTGACAAGTTTACATGTAATGAGTCTAGAATAAATAAAATTTTCACCTTCTTAAAAGGAGAACTGAAGTCATTTTTAAACTTTTTATTTCTTATTGTGTTATTCAGTTACATTTTCGGTTTTAGTAACCTTATATCATGACTCGTATTGGCAACTAAGTGCAATTAAATATTATACTTATTGGCCTATTTGTTTTTTAGCCATGTTGAATTTAGTTTGTTTGGTCCATGGCAGGGGTCACTTATCTGCGCAATCTTCACGAGACTTGTGCGAGACTTTGAAACGTGAAGTGTCAGCCAGGTGTCAGTGCTGCCATTTTGAAAACTGTTAACTTTCCTGATTGCTATCAAAACAAACAAAACTTCCAGCTTGATTACATCAGCATTCGAAAGACAATGTTGGCATTCATTTGACAACGTTGGCAGATGTTGGTCACTTTCATTTCCGCTGTACGTTTTACTTCCATCCTACGATGTCTTGCACAGATCTCAATGAATCTTGTTTATGGCCATTGCTTTGACATATGGACTGATATATTACATAGCATATTTCAAACACTCATAACTTGCTATAGCAGTGACAAAATAGCTATCAAAAATCCATTCCTATATTTAATAAAATGGGAATAGAATTTTGATAATAAAAAAAATTGCCTTCAGGTTCTCCTTTAATTAATTTATATTTATTATCACAGTCTCATCTGGGTAATTGGAAGGGGGCGGCACCCCAACGGCCCCTTTCGACCAGCTGCCACTGATATAGTGGAACCTGAGTGACAACTGTGCAGCTAGCAGACAGTCAGTTTAGCCTTTGTGTTTGCTCCCTGGCCTTGGTTCTGGATTGTCACAAGTTAACTAGGCCTGTATGTACCTTTCAGCATTAATGGTACCTTCACAGATGTGCAAGTTACCCATGCCATGGGCACTAACACACTTCTATACTATCACAGATGCTGGCTTTTGAACTTTGTGCTGGTCACAATCTGGATGGTCCTTTTTCCTCTTTAGCTCAAAAGGCACAACATCCATGATTTCCAAAAACAATTCAAAATGTAGACTCATCTGACTACAGCACATTTTTCCACTTTGCATCAGATCATCTCAGATGAGCTCGGGCCCAGAGAATTTGGCGGTGTTTCTGGATGTTGTGATATATGGCTTTTGCTTTGTATGGCAGATCTAGTGATGAATGGTGCATAATGACAATAGTTTTCCGAAGGGTTCCCAAGCCTATGTAATAATGTCTTTTCTACAGTCATGTCGGGTTTTTGATGTAGTGCCATCTGAGGGTTCGAAGGTCACAGGCGGTCAGTGTTGGTTTTTGGCCTTGCCCCTTAAATGCAGAGATTTCCCTGGATTCTCTGAAACTTTTGATGACATAATGGATCTTCGATGGTGAAATACCTAAATTCCTTGCAATTGTACATTGAGAAACATTGCTCTTAAACTGTTGGACTATTTGCCCATGTAGTTTTTTCACTAAGTGGTGAACCTTGCCCCATCATTGCTTGTGATGTACTGAGACTTTCCAATTCCAAACAGGTGTTTTTGAGCTTTCCACAGCTTTCCCAGTCTTTTGTTGCAACTGTCCCAACATTTTTGTAAGATGTTGTAGGCATCAAATTCGGGATGAGTGTAAATTTGCAAAAAAGAAAAATGTTTATCAGTTTGAACATTAAATATCTTGTCTTTCTATTGTATTCAATTGAATCTAGGTTGAAAAAGACTTGCAAATCATTGTTTTTTTTAACATGTGAACATTTCTTTTCTTACAAACACTACTTCTAAGTAGTGTTTGGGACTCAGACACAGTCTCAGTCTTTAAGGCTACATCCACACGACAACGGCAACGAGATGTTATTTAAAAATATATCGCGTCCAAATGGGCAACGATCAGTAAAATATCAGGTCTATATGGCAACACAACGCTTGCTGAAAATGATGCAATACACATGCCACACCTCTAGGGGCGCTGTAAGACGGTCCCTTCGGAGACACCAGAACAATAGAAGAAGTAAGGACGCATGCGCATAAACTTATGCGCGAGACTTCATATTAGCCACAAAGTCAGGAAAATCTGTTCGTAAAATTACATTATAATGACCAAATACAATGAAAAGTATTTTTCCAGTCTCACCTGTGAAAGGTAATCCCATGTGATCTCGTTTGGACGGCAAACCTGTTGGTACAGTTAAACGCAGCTTGTCTTTATTCTCCGCTTTGACCTATCCAATATGGCGGCGAGGATGACGTATGATTCTATGCGGAAGGCGGCGTCTTTAATGGTCCGGAATAAATTGAATGCTACACGTTGATGGATTAATTTGTTGTTTCTCACCTGTGAAAGGTAATCCCATGTGATCTCGTTTGGACAGTAAACCTGTTGGTACAGTTAAACGCAGCACATGAATCTTTATTCTCCGCTTTGACCTATCCAATATGGCAGCGAGGATGACGTATGATTCTACGCGGAAGGCGGCGTCTTTAATGGTCCGGAATAAATTGAATGCTACACGTTGATGGATTAATTTGCTCTTCTATGCCCTTTTTGAGGAATGTATTGTAGGACTTAAACCAATATCTGAAGAGGTGAGATCGCTCCTTTTTTTCCCTATTTTTGCTGGCGGGATTGACTCTGCCCTAAGGGAAGAGTCTCTCTCTCTCTCTCTCTCTCTCTCTCTCACTTTGCACCATTACACAATAAATATTCACAGTGAAAATATTTTGTAAGCGCGTTTCATGAACCAAGTTATAGGATTTGTTGACAACTCGCATCGAGTTCGTTACACTTCTACCCGGCGTGAAGCACTCACAGTCATGTGGTTGTGACGTCATCGTAAACAAATCCGTTCTACTCATCCAGACAACTTCATAACGGCAACGTTGCCAGATCTTTCCACTCTGGAACCCGTTCTCAAAAAGATTGCGTTTTGGGCACCCAAAACGCCGGTGCCGTGTGGACGCCAGGCCTAAACGATAAGCAATTGTATCGGAGTCACCTGAATCCGTTGCCGTGTGGACAGGGCCTAAGTCTAGGCTGAAAACATATCTTTTTAGTCAAGCCTTTTGTTAATAGTTTTTATTAGGCAAAGGAATAGATTTGGAGTGTCCTCAGGCATAGAGTGTTTTGGTAAACTTGGTTGTATGGATGCTGTCTCCCCCCCCCATCCACTCTCACGTGTTCACTCGAGTTTGTTGACAGTGGAGTGGCTGGCTGCTTTATGTCCCAGGGCTCCCTCATGTCTGTGTTACCTTCTTGCTCTCCCTTTTAGTTATGCTATCATAGTTAGTCTTGTCAGAGCCCCTGCTTGCACTCAGCACAAAATGTATCCTGTTCTTAACCAGTAGGTGACACTGGACATACCTAACAATCTGTGTTTCCCCCCCCATCTCTCCCTCTTTTTGTCTTTCTTTGTTGAGTTACACGTCACTCCTGAGATACCAGTGATGCTGACCTCTTCTGCTCATTGGACCTGCCTGACCCATCCTGATGCCCTATGTCTGGCTGGAGTCTCATGGCATTGCTCCTGTGGAGGATGGCCCCATATAGACAGTTGAACTTCGAAGATGGCTCTGGACACTTACAGTTTTGCTGTAATGACTGAGGACTACAATTGCCACTTTAGGACTGCAGTTGTCATGAAAAGTTTTGCACTCAAGTCTTCATCAATGAATAGTTGATAACATCAACAAAATATACTTCATGCTAAAACTATATTGAATTTCCTGGTTACACAGTTGTACTTTGTGACTATATAGGACACAGTTATAGAAGCAAGTTATTTATAATCATGCTGTCTGTTATCACCCAAATGAGGATGGTTCCCTTTTGAGGTTTCTTCCTCATGTTGTCTGAGGGAGTTTTTCCTTGCCACTGTCGCCACAGGTTTGCTCATCAGGGATAGATAAATACATTTATTACAGATAAAATTAGCACCTGTTTAAAGTCTAATTGTCTGTAAAGCTGCTTTTGCAACAGTGTCTTTTGTTAAAAGCGCTTTACAAATAAACCTGACTTGGCTCAAACTTACTCCTAAATAAAGGTGGGTAATCAAGAACTGTACTCAAGTAACTTCATATGATAGTCTATTGCATCTATAATGCATTACATTCCAACGTGTCATAATCAGTTATGTCCAAAATAAAAATTTTAAAGTGCTTATCTAAAAACAATATAAAATCTGCTCATTCAAGTACAGTGCTATATTATAATCCCAATAAAATAATAAAAATAAAATACAGAGAGAGGGAGAGTGAGAGATTAAGTGCTAGCTTTACATTTTCCATCAAGGTAAAAGAAAAGTGATTAGGAAAGGACATAGGATGGAATATTGGAATGCAGCCTGTGTGTGTGTGTTTTAAAGGAGATACGCAGAACTTTTATTTTTAAATACATTTCTGAGTGGATAGTATCTCCATCCTTGACTCTTGTATGCTGCATAAATGGGAATTTTAAAAAATATATATTTTTGAGAGTTAAAATTGACCGCAAAGTTGCCATTCGAGCTGCCCCGCTGAGCCAGCCAGCCTTGAGTGCGTGGCATGCATTTTTACTGATAAAACGTAAAAGGCTAATTCAATAATCAGATGAACTGAGACAATCACATTCTGAAGCAAATTAAATATACCAGTAACTTAAATACACAATACAAGTTACATTTATTAAGCTAAATGCAGGTAAACGGCATGTTGTTTTTGTTGTTTTGTATCCAAATGAGAGTCGCTTCTTACCCGTCTGTGTTTTCGCTTCTTGAAGGCCGAGCTTGTGGCCGATTGTTTTGAAACAATCTGACTTTCAGTTGTTCATTCAGTTCTCCGTTCATTCGCTTCTTCCACGTAAGGGCGAGATATTGCTGCTGAGGCAAGCATATCCAACGCAGAAATCAGACAGCTGGTCCACTCATTCTCCATGTTCTCCATACCGAGTACTCCGCCATTACTGCTCGGCTCAGGCAATTACTTAAACCCGGGACGAGATGTCACCAGTTTTAGTAACAACCGTGGGGAGGTCATTGCTCGAGCGATAATATGTCCTGTTCCATCCCAGGTTTTAGCAACAACCCTCGGTTCACACTCCGGGAGAACTGGTGCAACTGAACTTACTTTCCTTTTTAAAAAAAATAAAATAAATATAGTATAGCAGAAATGGCGATGAGACCAATAGACTTCCTGCTGTGATGTCATGGACGTCAAGGTCATTCACTTAGACCGCTACCTATATGAATCATTTTAATCATAAAAATTACGACATTAGATTTATTGTCAACACTTAAAACTATTCTTGTGCCATTCTTGAGGTCTCAAGGTATTTAAAAACAAAAAGTGAGGCCATGGTTCTGCGTATATGCTTTAAGGTCACTTAATGTGGTGTTCTGTTGATTAATGGTTGTTGGCAAACAGCTTTTAAGTACATTACCGCCACCTTCTGGTGATAATGGGGTAAATACACTTAAGGATAAATATATTTATTATAATATACAGATGTGGACAAATTTGTTGGTACCCTTCCATGAAAAAAGGAGCCACAACTATGTCTAAAATTACTTGAAACTAATAAAAGTTAATGTCATTCATCATTGTTTATTCCATGTTTAACACAGATCAGACTTTGCTTTTGATTTTTGATTCAACTGAATATTTTACATCACAAAAGAAATGAAAATGACATGGACAAAAATGATGGTACCCTTAACTTAAGATTTTATTCCACAATCTTTCGCAGCAATCATTGTGTAGCGCGTATCGAGTGTGGGTGGAGCACAGAGGACGGCAGGACAGCGTTTGGAGGCAGACAGGCGATTTATTTTTACAACTTTTCAGTATGATACCGTTCATTCATTCACACGCACACACTTGTCTGGTCCCGGGTTGCGCTCCCTCTCCTCTCTCTCTGCCTCCTTAAATAGGGAGCGGTTACTGGGAAAACACACGCACAAACACAGGTTAATTATCCTCAGGTGTCGCGATTCTGCCACTCACCTTCCCCGGCTCCACCCTCCTGTCACAGACCGGCGCTTGACCACGCCCCCGCTGCCACATACCCCCACCGCCCGACTCAGGCCGGGCGCTCGTCCGGCCCGCAGCCGACTCCCCCCCCCCCCCTTGACGGGAGAGGAAGTCCGCCACGACCATCTGCGCCCCCGGCCTGTGGACCACCTTGAAGTTGAAGGGTTGGAGTGCCAGATACCAACGGGTGATCCGCGCGTTGGCATCCTTCATGCGGTGGAGCCACTGGAGGGGCGCGTGGTCCGAACAGAGAGTGAAAGAGCGCCCCAGCAGGTAGTAACGGAGGGCGAGGACCGCCCACTTAATCGCCAGGCACTCTTTTTCAATGGTGCTGTAGCGCCCCTCACGCACCGACAGCTTCCGGCTGATATACAGGACCGGGCGGTCCTCCCCCTCCACCTGCTGGGACAAAACGGCCCCCAGCCCTCTGTCCGACGCATCGGTCTGCAACACAAAAGGGAGAGAGAAGTCAGGGGAGTGTAAAAGTGGCCCCCCACACAGTGCAGCCTTTACCTCAGAGAAAGCCCGCTGGCACTGCTCCGTCCACTGGACCGGATCTGGCGCCCCCTTTTTAGTGAGGTCAGTCAGCGGGCTGGTGACGTCCGAATAATTAGGTATAAACCTACGATAGTAGCCAGCCAGCCCCAGGAACTGCCTCACCCCCTTTTTGGTCTTGGGCCTCGGGCAGGCCGCAATCGCTGCCGTCTTATTAATTTGGGGACGCACCTGCCCGTTGCCCAAGTGGAAGCCCAGATACCGTACTTCCACCCGCCCAATCGCACACTTCTTCGGGTTGGCAGTGAGTCCCGCCCACCTCAGCGACCTAAGGACGGCCCTCAGGTGTTGTAGGTGCCGCTGCCAATCATTACTATAAATGATGATATCATCTAGGTAAGCGGCGGCATAGGTGGCGTGGGGCCGGAGGACCCTGTCCATCAGCCGCTGAAACGTAGCGGGCGCCCCAAACAGCCCAAAAGGAAGTGTGACGAACTGGTGTAAGCCGGACGGTGTGGAAAAGGCCGTTTTTTCCCGAGATAATGGAGTCAAGGGGATCTGCCAATATCCCTTCATCAAATCCAGTGTCGAGTAAAAGCGAGCCGTGCCTAGTCGATCGAGCAGCTCATCAATACGAGGCATTGGGTACGCATCAAATTTAGACACCGCGTTGACTTTTCTATAGTCCACACAGAACCGGACCGAGCCGTCGGCCTTGGGAACCAAGACCACCGGGCTGCTCCAGTCGCTGTGGGACTCCTCGACGATGCCCATTTCGAGCATGGCCTGAAGTTCTTCCCGAACCACCTTTTTTTTGTGTTCGGGTAATCTATAAGGACGGCTCCGCACTACCACCCCCGGGGGCGTCTCTATGTGGTGTTCTATGAGGTTAGTGCGACCGGGCAGGGGCGAGAACACATCCGAAAACTCGGCCTGCAACTGGGCGACCTCCGTGAGTTGGGTCGGGGAGAGGTGGTCTCCACAGGGGACCGGAGAGGTACGCGATGCCAATGACCCTTTTTGGACCTCCGGCCCCAGCTCCGCCTTCTCCGGAACTACCGACACCAACGCCACGGGGACCTCCTCGTTCCAAAGTTTCAGCAGATTGAGGTGGTAGATCTGTAGCGCCCCCTCCCTGTCCGTTCGCCTAACCTCATAGTCGACGTCCCCGACTCGCCGTGTGACCTCAAAGGGTCCTTGCCACTTGGCGATTAATTTGGAGCTCGACGTGGGCAACAGGACGAGTACCTTATCTCCCGGAGTGAACTCTCTAAGGCGCGTGCCCTTGTTGTACAGGCGGGCTTGCCGTTCCTGGGCCTGCCGCAAATTCTCCTGAGTTAGGTGGGTGAGCGTGTGGAGTTTTGCGCGCAGATCCATAACGTACTGAATTTCGTTTTTGCTCGGTGAAGGTCCCTCCTCCCAATTTTCCCGCAGTACATCTAAGATGCCGCGCGGCTTACGCCCATATAATAATTCAAACGGGGAGAACCCCGTGGAGGCTTGGGGGACCTCTCGCACTGCAAACAACAAGGGTTCGAGCCACTTATCCCAGTTACGTGCGTCCTCACTTACGAATTTTTTGATAATATTCTTGAGGGTGCGGTTGAACCGTTCAACTAAACCGTCCGTCTGTGGGTGATAAACGCTGGTGCGGATCGGCTTAATACCCAGTAGCCCATACAGTTCACTCAGTGTTCGTGACATAAACGAGGTGCCTTGGTCAGTCAGAATCTCTTTCGGGATTCCAACCCGGGAGATGACGTGGAAGAGGGCCTCCGCAATACTGCGTGCTGAGATATTGCGAAGAGGCACTGCTTCCGGGTATCGCGTTGCATAGTCCACCAGAACCAATATAAAGCGGTACCCTCGTGTTGACCGATCTAATGGCCCGACGAGATCCATCCCAATCCTTTCGAACGGGGTCTCGATTAATGGTAGGGGGCGCAAGGGCGCTTTTGGAATGGCCGCTGGATTTACTAACTGGCATTCGCGGCATGCCGTACACCACTTACGGACATCGCCGCGAATCCCCGGCCAATAGAATCGGGCCATTATCCGGGCGAGTGTCTTATCCTGCCCGAGGTGTCCAGCCATGGGATTAAAGTGAGCCGCCTGAAATACCAATTCCCGGCGGCTCTTTGGAATTAGCAATTGGGTGACTCGCTCTTTCGTCTGAGTGTCCTGCGTCACTCGGTATAACCTATCCTTCAAAATGGAAAAATAGGGGAAGGACGGGGTGGCGCCCGGCGGGAGCGTCTGACCATCGATTACTCTCACTTGGTCAAACGCGTGTCGCAGAGTCTCGTCTCGCGATTGTTCCAGTGGGAAATCCGCGAGGGATTCCCCAATAGAAAGAGGAGGGGCCGGTGGCTCCTCACTCTGTCGCGGAGATGACGTAGACGGCTCTGCGACCGCAGCTCCAGCCAAAGCGACACCGGGACCCTCCCCTGTTAACCGGCAGGACCCACTCTTTACTAGGCGTGCCATTAAACCCCGAAATCCCGGCCAATCAGTCCCCAAAATCAAAGAGTGGGTAAGGCGAGGATTAACCGCCGCCTTCACTATCGATTTCTCCCCTCTGAAACGTATGTGGACCGACACCAACGGGTAGCTGTGAATATCCCCGTGCACACACAACACCTTCACCCCTTGTGCTCCCCCCAATGCCTCGCCTTGCACCAGGCTTTGGCGGATTGAGGTCTGATTGCAACCTGAATCCACCAACGCCTGATATGTAGCCCCTTGTACACTTACCGGTATGCGATACGCTCCGGCCCGATCGAGGGCAGCCTCTGGCGCGTCGGGGATCCGCACCACCGCCCCCACTTCCATCGCTACACACTGTTGCTGCAGGTGGCCCGGTTCCCCGCAGCGCCAGCAAACCGGCCCGGGCCTTCCCTCTGCAGCTGTGCTCTGGGGCTCACTCACCTGAGGGGGGGGGAGAGACAGACACAGAAGGGAGAAACGGGAGGACACCACGGGTGCGGCGGGCCGGCTGGGGTGGAGCCGGCCCCCGCCTCCGCGGTGGGGGAATGGGGCGAGGACGGGACACGGGAGGAGGGGGGGGAGAAAGAGAGAGAGGAGAGGAGAAAAAAGATGCTGCCGTCTGCTGTCCTGCTGCCGGAACAGCCGCCAGATGATCCTCCGCCAGTCCCACGGCCTGATCCAGCGACGCCGGGCGGTGGCACTGGACCCACTCCGCGGTTCCAGCTGGTAAGCGGGCGATGAACTGTTCCAGCGCCACCTGGTCGATGATTCCCTCGGCGTCGCGATCTTCGGCCCTCAGCCACCGCCAGCAGGCATCCCGGAGCTGCTGGCCGAACGCGAACGGGCTGCCGACTTCCTCCATCCGCAGCGCGCGGAAGCGCTGGCGCTGCTGCTCCGGCGTGCGCCCCACGCGCTGGAGGACAGCCCGGCGAAGGTCGGCGTAGGCCAGCCTGCGGTCGGCGGGGAGCTGTAGTGCGGCCAGCTGCGCCTCTCCCGTCAGGAGGGGGAGGAGGCGCGCCGCGCGCTGCTCCATCGGCCACCCCGAGGCTTCGGCGACCTGCTCGAACTATGTGATGAAGGCCTCGGGGTCGTCCTGCGGGCCCATCTTGGTCATGGTGAGGGGAGACGGGCCCGCGGCCGGGGCGCTGGTGGACCCCGCCGACGCGAGGAGACGCCGGAACGCCTCTCGATCTTCCTGCTGGGCCAGCACCAGGGCTTCAAAGCGGCGCTCCTGCTCCTTTCGGAGCGTGATGAGTGCCTGGTGCTGGCTCTGCTGAGCCGTGGCGAGGGCGTGGACCAAGTCCGCGAACGGGGAGGATTCCATGGGGCTGCTGGGTTGGTGCTCCACCTTGTCCCGGGTTTCGGCACCACTGTAGCGCGTATCGAGTGTGGGTGGAGCACAGAGGACGGCAGGACAGCGTTTGGAGGCAGACAGGCGATTTATTTTTACAACTTTTCAGTATGATACCGTTCATTCATTCACACGCACACACTTGTCTGGTCCCGGGTTGCGCTCCCTCTCCTCTCTCTCTGCCTCCTTAAATAGGGAGCGGTTACTGGGAAAACACACGCACAAACACAGGTTAATTATCCTCAGGTGTCGCGATTCTGCCACTCACCTTCCCCGGCTCCACCCTCCTGTCACAGACCGGCGCTTGACCACGCCCCCGCTGCCACACATTGCTAACAAGCGATCTCTGTAGCACTCACTTATACTTCTGCATCTCCCAGCAGGTAGTTTGGCCCACTCTTCCTGAGCAAACTGCTCTCGCTGTCTCAGGTTTGAAGGGTGCCTTCTCTACACTGCATGTTTCAGCTCTTTCCAGAGATGTTCGATAGGATTCAGATCAGGGCTCATAGAAGGCCACTTCAGAATAGTCCAATGTTTTGTTCTTCACCATTCTTGGGTGCTTTAGCTGTATGTTTTAGGTCTTTATCTTCTTGGAGGACCCATGACCTGCGACTGAGACAGAACTTTCTGACACTGGGTAGTACGTTTTGCTCCAGAATGCCTTGATAGTCTTGAGATTTCATTGTGCCCTGCACAAATTCAAGGCACCCCATGCCAGATGGAGCAAAACAGCCCCAAATCATAACCAAGCCTCCTACATGTTTCACAGTAGGTATGGTGTTTTTTTCTTTGAAAGCTTCATTTTTTCTTCTGTGGACATAGAGTTGATGTGACTTGCCAATTAGCTTGTGTTTTATCTCATCTGTCCAAAGGACATGCTCACAGAAGCATTGTGGCTTGTCAATATGCATTTTAGTGAATTCCAGTCTGGCTTTTTTTTTTTATTTTTTAAAGTTTTTCTTTCGGCGGCACGGTGGTGTAGTGGTTAGCGCTGTCGCCTCACAGCAAGAAGGTCCGGGTTCGAGCCCCGTGGTCGGCGAGGGCCTTTCTGTGTGGAGTTTGCATGTTCTCCCCGTGGCCACGTGGGTTTCCTCCGGGTGCTCCGGTTTCCCCCACAGTCCAAAGACATGCAGGTTAGGTTAACTGGTGACTCTAAATTGACCGTAGGTGTGAATGTGAGTGTGAATGGTTGTCTGTGTCTATGTGTCAGCCCTGTGATGACCTGGCGACTTGTCCAGGGTGTACCCCGCCTTTCGCCCGTAGTCAGCTGGGATAGGCTCCAGCTTGCCTGCGACCCTGTAGAACAGGATAAAGCGGCTAGAGATAATGAGATGAGATGAGTTTTTCTTTCAACAGTGGAGTCCTTCCATTGAGCCTGCAGTCACTCAAAAAGTCACGGATGGTACAAGCAGACATTGATGTACCTTAACCTTGGAGTTCAACTTTTATCTCTTTGGAAATTGTCCTTGGCTCTTTTTCTACCATTGGCACTATCCTTCTGTTCAATCATTGATGGATTCTCCTCTTGTGGCCACGTCCAGGAAGGTTGGCTGCAGTCCCATGGAACTTAAACTTCTTAATAATATTTGCAACTGTAATCACAGGAACATCAAACTGCTTGGAGGTGGTCTTCTTATTGTCTTTGCCTTTAATACGCTTGTCTATAATTTTCTTTCTGACCTCCTCAAACAACTCTGTCCTTTGCTTACTCTGGTCCATGTTCAGTGTCGTGCACACAATGATACCAAATGGCAGAGTGCTGACTTTTCTCCATTTAAATAGACTGAATGACTGATTACAAGATTGAAGACACTTGTGATACTAATTAAGGTTAAACAATTAGTTTGAAATATCACAATGATCCAGTTATATAGAATCTTTTCTTGGGGTACCAAAAATCTGTCCAAGCTATTTTAGAATATATTTGTAAAATAAACAATAAATAATTTCTTTTCACACTTTTTTTTTTACTTTACTCTATGACATACCAAAGGCATGCAAGTATACATGAGAAAATTGCTTTTAAATGTCATTACTTTTCAGGAGGAATAAAGCATTGTTTCAATGAGTTGTAAGGGTACCAACTAATATGTCCATGTCTGTATATACAGGAATAAATAAATGTATTAGGGATAAAATTAGTTCACATGTTTAAAGTCTTTATTTTTCTGTAAAGCTGCTTTGCAACAGTATCTGTTGTTAAAAGTGCTGTACAAATAAACTGACTTGACTTAATGCATGACTTACTACCTGGCACCTTGGTGCCAATAAAAACAAGGAAAATATATATTTTTAAGAAAAGATGATAATCACAAACTATTTGACTTTTTATATTTTAGTGAAGCCCTGTGATGACCTGGATACTTGTCCAGGGTGTACCTTGCCTCTTGCCCATAGTCAGCTGGGATAGGCTCCAGCTTGCCCACAACCCTGCACAGGATAAGCGGTTATGGACAATGGATGGATGGATATTTTAGTGACTATTCAAATATTCTCTAAAATCATGACCCATCCCTAGGTGTTGTGAGGGATTTATGTTAATGTGTGTTCTGTGTTGCAGAGAACTGATCCACACAGAGCTGTGTGTGTGTGTGCACGTGCACTTGCTGGATCAGCTATCGCCTGTCTCTTCAATTCCCCTCAAACAAGTTACACATCTCATCAATCTTTTTTTCTTAACATAAATCTTTTGAAACCACTACCAAAATCACAACACAGTTTAATGTCTCATCTCATCTCATTATCTGTAGCCGCTTTATCCTGTTCTACAGGGTCGCATGCAAGCTGGAGCCTATCCCAGCTGACTATGGGCGAAAGGCGGGGTACACCCTGGACAAGTCACCAGCTCATCGCAGGGCTGACACATAGACACAGACAACCATTCACACCTACGGTCAAATTAGAGTCACCAGTTAACCTAACCTGCATGTCTTTGGACTGTGGGGGAAACCGGAGCACCCAGAGGAAACCCACGCGGACACGGGGAGAACATGCAAACTCCGCACAGAAAGGCCCTCGCCGGCCACGGGGCTCGAACCTGGACCTTCTTGCTGTGAGGCGACAGCGCTAACCACTACACCACCGTGCCGCCCACAGTTTAATGTCTGACAACCTAATATGATGCCCTGCTTGTGGCTGGAGTTCTCATCACATTACTCCTCTGGTGGATGGCCCCATGTGGATGGTCTAAGGATACACTTAGATGGTTCTGGTTTCACAGTTCTACTTTGTGACTACAGTATATAGGACACACTTATAGAAATGAGTTATTTATAATCACGCGATCTGTTATCATCCAAATGAAGATAGGTTCCCTTTTGAGTCTGGTTCCTCTCAAGGTTTCTTTCTTATGTTGTCTCTGGGAGTTTTTCCTTGCCACTGTTGCCTCAGGCTTGCTCATTAGGGATAAATAAATTTATTAGGGATAAATGTATTAATTCATATGTTTAAAGGTGCTGATTGCAAAGTTGAATTCTGGGCAACATGTTCTATTTGTATTGCTGTTGGAGTTTGGAGATGTTTCGCTGTTGCAGACATTGTGTATCTTATGTGTAAATGTTTTGCCGAGATAAACTGCATCCTGCATTTTACAGTTCCAGAGATTGCCAAAGCAAGTGAGCAACAATATCACATGACCACCATGGGGCGTGTTTAATGTGGGCGTGTTAGTGTGTGCAGGCACTTATCGTTACAATTGCAGGGGAGAGCAGGTGCATAGTAAACTGGCAACCAAATTCAAGACATAAGGTGAGAATCAGAGTCAGGTTTGTGCCAAAGGTTGGTCAATGTGCAAACAGAGTGTTGGAGGTAAACAACTGTCTCAGAGTCTGAAAGTAAAAATATATAGGGTCAAGATCACTAAAGTCAGACAGAATAATAAACGGCTTGGTACGATCAGGTACAGGGACACAGAACGATACTTCACGTCATGTATTTGTGACTGCAGTCATTAAATAGGGTGTGCTGACTACTGGAGATATGGAACAGGTGTGTCCTCAATCAGAACTTGGGAGATGGAGGGCGCTGTGGCACTTGGGAGTTGTAGTCTGTGGCGGCTGTGTTTGAAGGCTGCCATGAACTTGCTTTATCAGTGACGGACCCCCCCCGAGGCACTCACTCTGGGAGCGCTTTCCTTCTTAGGATGTCCCCGCTTTCTGGGTGCTGGCTTTTCGGGATGCTGAGCATGAAATTCTTGTGTAAACAGTGGGTTTAGAATGTCCCTGGTGGGTACCCAACTGCACTCCTCCAGACCGTAGCCCTCCCAATCCATCAAATATTCTAGGTTCCCTTGCCTGCGATGGGAGCTGAGTATTTTATGTACTTGGTACACTGGTCCTCCTTCCAGTTCCAGATGTGATGGGTGTTCAGTAGCTGGTGTGTTATCGACTAGACGTCCAGGAATAGCAGGTTTGAGGTATGATACATGAAATGTGGGTGATAGATGGCAGTGTTGTGGTAGTTCCAATCTGTAGAAACCTCATTGATCTGATGAAGGACTTTGAAGGGACTGATGTACCTGGCACTGAGCTTCCTGCATGCACTGGGATCACATAGAGCTTTGGTAGACACCCAGACTCTGTCCCCTGGTGTGTACATGGGTGTCTCTCCTCTGTGCTTGTCTGTGTACAGCTTGCATCTATGGGCCACTTGTTTGAGTCATTGGTGAACATGCTCCCATACCTGTTTGCTTCTCTTCAACCAGGTGTTAACTGCAAGGATGTGCATGGGTGAGTCATCCCATGGGACCAATGGGGGTTAGTATCCCAGGATACACTGAAAGGGTGTGAGTTACATGGCTGAGTGTTTGAGTAGTGCATACACTGTGTCTGTGCATACTCTGCCCATGGAAGAAACTGGGACCAGTCTTTGGTGTCCTCTAAGCAGAACACCCTCAGGAAACACCCAATCTTCCTGTGCCAAGTCTTGGTTGACACATTCTACTTGTCCATTAGACTGTGGATGGTGCCCAGAAGTCAGTCTTACAGATACTCAAAGTTTGTCCATGAATCTAGCCTATAATCTGGATGAGAACTGGGGTCCCCGATCACTCACTATGTCCTCAGGGATCCCGTAGTACCTGAAGACATGGTTGAATATGAGCTCCACTGTTTTGAGGGCTATGGGTAGGCCGGGCAAGGGGATGAGTTTTAGTGCTTTGGAAAACCAAACTATGACTATCATGATTTGTGTGTTATCTTGTGATGTGGGTAAATCTGTGATGAAGTTGATAGGCAGGTGTGACCATGGTCTCTGGGATGTGGGTAATGGCATGAGTTTACCAGTGTGTGGAGCTCAGGGCACCTTGGCTTGTGCACAGGCAGAACAGGAAGATATGAAATGGTTGATGTTGGATCTCATGTTCTCCCACCAATACTTAGTCCTGATAAGTTGATAAGTATGTTGGCTATTGGGGTGTCCTGTGTCAGGAGACGAATGTGCCCATGTGATCAGGTGACCTCTGGTGGAACAAACAAACATGAGAGCCGTAGAACAGGTTTCGGGTGGGTTGTGTGGTTGGTTCTGGGCCAGTTCTTTGTCAGTGTCCTAGGAGAGTGTTCACAAAGCACTTGGGTGGTAGGATGGGTGTGGACTCTGGGTTGATTGTTGTGGAGGCATGAATTTGGGACAGAGCATCAGCTTTAGTATTCCGGGAACCAGGACAGTATGTGATGTTGAATTGGAATCTGGTGAAAAAATGCCCAATGTGCTCGTTGTGGGTTCAGATGCTTAGCTGACTTGAGATATTCAAGGTTTTTGTGGTCAGTGAAGATGACAAATGGATGTCTGGCCCCCTCAAGCCAATGTCTCCATTCCTCCAAGGCAAGGCAAGTTTATTTATATAGCACATTTCATACACAGTGGCAGTTGTAGTTCTGTTCTGTTGGTGTAAGTTTCCTTGAGAAGAATGGCACTGGGTGCAGCTTGGGTTTCTCCCTGAAGTGCTGGGACAGGACTCCTCCGACTCCAGTTTTGGAAGCATCTCCTTCAACAGTGAAAGGTTTTGTGGGGTCTGGGTATTTCAGAATTGGTGCGGTTTTGAGGGCTGATTTGAGTTGAGTGAAAGCTTCTTCTGTTCTTGGTTCCATAGTGGGTGTTTAGGGCTCTGTTTTAGTCATGCGGTGAGTGGGGCAGCGATGCTACTGAATCCCTTGATGAATCATCGGTAGAAGTTGGCAAACCCAAGGAAATGTTGGAGTTCCTTGACAGATGTGGATGTGGGCCAGGATGTGATGGCAGAGACCTTGCTTGAGTCCGTACTAACCCCTTCGGCACTAATTACGTGCCCCAGGAATGAGATTTTGGAGACATGGAACTCACATTTTTCAGCTTTCACACACAATTGCTTTTCTAGCAGTCTCATGAGTACTGACTTGACATGTTCATGGTGACTGGTTTCGTCCAGGGAGTACATCAGAATGTCATCAATAAAGGTGATAACACAATGTCCCAACATGTCCCTGAGCATGTTATCGATCAGGCATTGGAACACACTGGGCACACAAGATAGTCCATATGGCATGACCAGATATACAAAGTGGCCAGAAGTGGTACTAAACACTGTTCCACTTGTCCCCTTCCTGAATACGCACCAGGTTGTATGCGCACCTGAGTTCAAGGCTATTGAAGACATGGGCAGATCATAGCTATTCCAAGGTGGATGGTACAAGGGGTCACAGGTATAGGTATTTTACAGTTATTTGGTTCAATCCTCTATAAATCAATGCAGGGTCAGAGACCTCCTCCCTTTTTCTCCATGAAGAAGAAACCCTTGTATGCTAGAAAGGTGGATGGGCAGATGTAACCCTGTTGTAATGCTTCTTGTACATACTCCTCCATCGCATATTGCTCCGTAATTGAGAAAGTGTAGATATGGCATCGTGGAGGGGTAGTGCCTGGAAGGAGGTCAGTTGCACAGTCATATGGTCTGTGGGGGTAGCCCACTGGCCTTTCCTTTACTGAAAACCTCACTGAATTCATGGTAGCATGCTGGAACCTGTTCAATGCCCCCAGGAGAAGGACTCCCCACAGATGTGGAAGCCAGAATGAGTTAGGGTAATTGCAGGCAATTCTGGTGGCAGGATGGAAACCATATCAGAATCGCCCTATGTTGCAAGGAAATGAGGGGCTCATGAAGCTGTAACCATGGGAATCCTAGAACGATTGTGTGATTGGAAGTTTGAGTGATGTATAATGAAATATGTTCCTTGTGTAGAGCCCCAACCTGAAGCTCAAGGGGCCTGGTGACCAATCCCTCTCCAATGCGTCTGCCATTTATAGCTCAGAGACTTACCGGTCGCTGGAGTTATTTTGTTGGCAGCCCGAGCCTTTGAACGACCTCGAGGTCAGTGAAGTTACCCTCTGCCTTGGAGTCTAGTAGGGCAGAAGGAACATGGGAAGACTCTGATATGGATACCAAGACATTGAGCTTAAGGAATGGGTGAGTAGGAGAACGTTTGTGACTCACCGGGGTGTTGGAGTGGCCTTCCTGCCCGAGGTGGTCATGCTTCCTGGTGGTCACTGGCCAGACGGGACACTGGGTTAGCTGGGTTCACCACAGAAGTACAGTAGACCCCCGCCTATTCGCGGTTCAGTGTTCGCGAATTCACATATTCGCGGGATTTTATATAGAACATATCTCCTATACATTCACAGAAATCTCAGCGATTCGCGGTCATTTGTGGCGAACATATCGAACGTTTACGCACTGCGAACGTTTACGCACTGCTACATTCTCGGAGCCGAATGCTCGCTCACTATTGGCTGAAGTTTGAATGGCGGGCTGCTGCTCATTGGCTGATACGAATGAGCGCATTGTACAGTACAGTCTCGCGGTTCCCGTAGTTCAGACTTGTTCACGTGTTGTGCGTTCTTGGTATTTTTGAATAATTTTTACGCCCTACAATGGCTCCTAAACGCTCTGCATCTTCTAAGGCTCCTGCCAAGGAACCTAAGCACCAGAAGAAGGTAATGACGCTGCAGGAGAAGGTAGGACTTCTCGATATGCTAAAGGAAGGGAAGACTTTTGCGGCAGTGGCTCATCACTACGGGGGGGGGTTACAAGTATTCGCGATTTTGGCTTATTCACGGCCATGTTCGGTCCTTAACCCCCGCGAATACTGAGGGCTTACTGTAACACAGTTCTTCCCAGTGTCTTCTTTCTCTTTCAGAGCAAGGTGTGTGGGTGTTGGAGATCTTCATGGGTGTGGGAGACTGCTGATGGGGTAGGAACATGGACTTGCTGCAAGGAAAGATGATTATGGAGGAGATGGTCCAGTTTAATAGCCAGATTGATAAGAAAGTCCAAGGTGTGCTACTCATCTTGACATGCCAGTTCAGTGAGGATATCAGAGTCTAGACCCAGACGAAACATGGCCTTCAATGCCGGGTCATTCCATCTACTACCAGCTGCCAATGTGCAGAATTCTAGGGCATACTCGGCCACACTTCTCTCTCCTTGACGCACTGTAAGCAGCTTCTCCTTAACCTTGACTCCCTCTGACTGGTCAGATGTTCCTCAGAGGAGCTCAATGAACCGATCATCGGACGTTATGCAGTCTGCTTCACCTCTTCTACTGTGTCCATGATGGCGAAGTATCCTGTCAGCGTGTGCAGGCACTTATGGATGCAGTTGCAGGGGAGAGCAGGTGCATAGTAAACTGGTAACCAAATCCAAGACATAAGGCAAGAATCAGAGTCAGGTTCATGCCAAAATTCAGTCGATGTGCAAACACAGAGTGTCGCATGGGCAAACATGGCAGATGCTGCTCTCCCACTAGCTAAAAGCCGGTGGAAAAGTCTGCCTAGTGAGTGCAACTGCAAGATAGAGCAAGGTTAGGTGACGTCATTTTTCTGGATAGATAACTAAATTGTTTTAGCTAGTGCTTAACTATCTTCTTTAGAATACCTTAGGATACCTTAGAATGCGTGGGCTCGACTCCATGGTAACAAGTATGGAGTTATTCACTTAATGTTTTAATCTTACAGAGAAAGAAATAATAACACAAAAGCAGTAACAGAGAAAAGATATATTCATCTTTTGTTTCACAGATCTATTCATGGATGTCAACCACAAATGACATACCTGCAACTCAAAAGTCTCTGTGGTCAATGCAAAGTCACAATGTTTTCCATGCATCGCCATCTTGGCCATCGGTACCCACCCAATTTGTAAATATATGTTGAGCTCTGAGATGCATCGGTCTGGCTTTGAATTGGGTCATACACTAGCAAAAGTCATCTAAGAGGTGAAGCATGAAAGCAGTTCACAGTTGTTAAAGCATATACGCAGAACCATGGACTTACTTTTTGTTTATAAATGCCTTGAGACCTCAAGAATGGCACAGAAATAGTTTTAAGCATTAACAATAAATCTAATATAGTAATCTTTACACGGGCGGCACGGTGGTGTAGTGGTTAGCGCTGTCGCCTCACAGCAAGAAGGTCCTGGGTTCGAGCCCCGGGGCCGGCGAGGGCCTTTCTGTGCGGAGTTTGCATGTTCTCCCCGTGTCCGCGTGGGTTTCCTCCGGGTGCTCCGGTTTCCCCCACAGTCCAAAGACATGCAGGTTAGGTTAACTGGTGACTCTAAATTGACCATAGGTGTGAATGTGAGTGTGAATGGTTGTCTGTGTCTATGTGTCAGCCCTGTGATGACCTGGTGACTTGTCCAGGGTGTACCCCGCCTTTCGCCCATAGTCACCTGGGATAGGCTCCAGCTTGCCTGCGACCCTGTAGAAGGATAAAGCGGCGAGAGATAATGAGATGAGATGAGTAATCTTTATGATTAAAGAGATTCATATAGGTAGCGGTCTGAGTGAATGACCTTGACGTCCGTGTCGTCGCAGCAGGAAGTCTATCGGTCTCATCACCATTTCCGCTATACTAAAACACAGAGCTGACTACGAGCCTCCATTTTGAGCTACTTTATCACCATGCCACGTAGATGTGTTGCTGGCGGGTGCAGCAACATGACAGAAGGTGGATTTACATTGCATTCATGGCCCAAGAATGTTCAAACTGCAAATATTTGGATGCATTTTGCAAGTTGGTCATGGGCACATTGGGTGCCTATGAAGTGGTTCTCTCCTCTGCTCTGCACATTTTACTAATGACTCTTACGAAACCTCTAACCTGTTGAGGAGAGTTGGCTATAAGCCTGTAATGAAAGAGGGTGCAGTACCAACAATGAAAGGAAAATAAAACTATAAGAAAAGGAAAGTAAGTTCAGTTGCACCAGTTCTCCTGGAGTGTGAGCCGAGGGTTGTTGCTAAAACCTGGGACGGAATGGGACATATTATTGCTCGGGCAGTGACCTCCCCCACGGTTGTTGCTAAAACTGGTGATGTCCCGTCCCGGGTTTTAGTAATTGCCTGAGCTGAGCAGTAATGGTGGAGTACTCAATATGGAGAAAATGGAGAATGAGTGGACCAGCTGTGTGAATTCTCCACTGGATATGCTTGCCTCAGCAGCAATATCTCACCCTTACGTGGAAGAGGTGAATGAACGGAGAACTGAACGAACAACTGAAAGTCAGATTGTTTCAAAACAATCGGCCACAAGATCGGCCTTCAAGAAGCAAGAACACAGATGGGTAAGAAGCGACTCTCATTTGGTTACATAACAAAAACAACAACACTTGTTGTTTACCTGCATTTAGATTAATATATGTAACTTGTGTATTTAAGTTACTGGTATAAGATTATTTAATTTCTTTCAGAATGTGATTGTCTCAGTTCATCTGATTATTTAATAAGCCTTTTATGTTTTATCAGTGAAAATGCATGCATGTACATGTATGTTGCATAAGTTATAATACCGATTCTGTTTCAATGAGAGTCAACCCCAGGGGCGTCAGAAACATTTTTAATGTGGGGGGGGACACACTGGTGGGGGGTCCTCCCCCAGAACATTTTTAATTAATTAGGTGCCATTTCCTGCATTCTGGTGTATTTTTAACAAGCTGTTAAACACCTAATTTTACCTACAAAAGTCACTTATTTCAATGACTATTTTAGAGACTCAACAATAAGTCCTCATTCAACTAGTCCATATGTTCATCAGCCTGTTTTTAAACCCACTGCTATGCCTAAGATAATGAGATGAATGGGACAATTTATCACCAACAATGACTTTATGGGTGCATTTTACTTTTTATTTTGTGTTTCCTTTTTTATTTAGTTTTAGATGTAACACAACATGCCAAGCAATAGTGACACTCAACTGTATGTTTAAAAATAAGAATATTCATAATTTCACACAATGAACAGGCATGACATGGCATCATGCAAACTTCATAACACAAAATCACACTGTGTCAAGCAACGATGACGCATAAAAAAATAACTTCACACAATGAACAGGTGCAATTTTCTTCACCACCAACAGTGACTTTAGTGGGTGCATTTTACTTTTTTCCGATTTAGTGATACTCATAACAAAAATGACATCGCATCATGCAGTCTTCATAACACAAAATTACATTGTGTCAAGCAATGACACATAAAAGATAACTTCAAACAATGAACAAGTGCAGTTTTGTCAACCTACATGCAATGGTGGTACTGCAGTAACATTTACAGATTAGTATAACAAATAGATTTATAGATATAACTCCTTCTTACATTGGTGCCACCACAATTTCTACCACTTCATAACTTTTATCCCCCTTTCCTTCACAATCCATCTGGAATAACATCCATCTCTCTCCATTGCTTTCCTTTCTACTATTCCTTCCCCATACACTGATTTCCCATGCTACTTTCCAGAAAACTGGCAAAGACCAGACAAAACAAGTTCTTCAAATCACAATAGGGAATCAGTAAATAGCATCAGAGCAGACTTGACCTCATTCTTGGCATTACAATAAGGTAGGCCTACTGGATTTGAATTAAATGATAGCTAACATTAAGCTAGCTGATATATCGCCTAACATTGACTAGCCAGCTAACTGCACTAACATTTCCATTGGGACAAAAAAACCCTGTCCTGTGGGGAAATTTTAACTTACTTTCCGCTTCTTTGTAAAGAACTTCCTGATGTCCATTGTGTCTGGGGAGGGAGCAAATACTGCAAACAATTCATCATCAACCAAGAATACCCCATGAGGCTAAGCTTATTTCATTGTTTAGTTGAACATTAATTTAACGTGGCCTAGGGTTAATTTTGAGGGCATATAACAAAAGAATAAGATTTTAGTAAAAGCCAGACATTATGAGCTGGCAATGAGGCTGACGTTCCCTCCTCCATTTCCGAGCAACTGCACCAACATTTCTCTGCTTGCACTGAGATTCACTTCACCTGCGTGCAGTGAGTTGTTGTAGGTAACGCCCGGAAAACCCAGAGTGGATTTTCAGTGGTATGTGTATTCTCTTATCGATCAAGTGGAATGGATTCTTTCACGAAGCAATAGAAACGGCGCTGGGTGAACTAATATTTTATGTTAAATGTGGGGGGGGGGGGTCCAAACGAAGAATTATGAAATGTGAAGGGGACATGCCCCCTTCATATTCAATGGTGGCAATGCCCATGGTCAACCCACAATCAGTGAAGTCAAATCAGTCTTAATTGAGCAAGTCGGTAATGGTATTTCTTACTTTCACCATAAATTTTTATTTATATGACTTTGGTCGATAGCTATCAAAGGCTTCGGCCTTAAAACTGGTTACCGCTGTGACGTCACGCACTCAGGGCTGGCTCAGCAGAGTAGCTTGAATGCCAACTTTGCGGTTGATTTTAACTCTCAAAAATATATTTTTTATTCCCATTTATACAGCATACAAGAGTCAAGGATGGAGATACTATCCACTCAGAAATGTATTTAAAAATAAAGGTTCTGCGTATCTCCTTTAAGGAGGGTCCAGCAAAGAGCCTGTGACGAGGTGTTCATTATTTTTTGGGCTGCTGCAACAACCGAATGGGAGCCTGACTGAGAAATACATCCTATCTATCCATTTAGCCAAATAAATACTAATGTGAAGTGTGTAAAGGCATGACATGAATGAGACTATTGATGCTTTGAGTTTCGTCATTATGAAGAGGAGACAAATAGATTATTTGGCATTTTTTTCTCTCCCCAAAATATTGATGGGGAGCTATACCTATAGGGTTAATACGGGATGTCAGATTGAGTAGTTGGGCAGTGAAGTCATCATTCTGTGATGCAGGAGCTGGCCCCGTGGCTAATTTGGGAGCATGGAGGATGTATACAAACCCGCTGTGGCTGGGAAAACACGAATTTGTAGAGGGAGCCGACCAGACTCCAGGGCTTGGATTCTGGAGTTCATGTTGGCAAATGATGCTGGACAACTCTGACAAGGAGTTATTTGGATCTGCAGGTGCGGCTGCTGGGCTTAGACTTGTGTTCTCTTGGGTGGCGGAGTGGCCAGAGCTGGGACTGCATGGAGATGTGGGCAGTGTTTTCATTTTTGGCGGCTTCCCTAGGAGCAGAGGAGCTGAAAAGATCTGCAGCTGGGGACTCAATGTGGATGCCCCCATAACAGTGCAAACAGTTCCTCAAGGGAAGCTCTGACTGTAGTCGCGATGCTGTTTATTAACAAGATTTCCAGGAGCCTGGGCACAGGCCATTCATTAATCCTGGGAGCAGAAGACCTCTAATTGCCAAACAAAAGCTCTGGCAAATGGAAATGGTGCTCTCTTGCAAAATGGCTTATAGAGGAAGCAACAAAGGTAGGCAGGTTAAAGCAGCTTAAATGAGGTGCTCTATGAGAGATATGCCAATAGAATGCATAGAAGGGAATCAGTTGAGCTGACTGCTGATGTGGGCTGGCTTAAGATCAGCTGCAGTCAGCTGATGTAGCTGGGATTGAGGGCTGAGCTTGACTTCGTGGCCTCCCAGAACTATGCTATGCTTGACTTCTTAGAATGCCATTTTGAGGGACTTTAGCTCCTACTTCAGGTTAGGTACTCTCTCAATGCAGGAAAAACCATGATTATATGGTGATTGATCCAGAAGTAAGTGTACGTTTATTGGTCAAACATGAGCCAATGTAGCACTGGCAACTGACATGTTTTAAAGATCTGTGTAAGGTGTTAGCAGTGTAAACAACAGCTCTTAACATTAGCATTAAAAAATGAAAAAAGGGCAAATGGACAAACAGTGAAGTCCAGGCTTTATTGATCATATTTGTGATGGAGGAACTACAGTGCAATTTTGACACATTTAAGCAAAATATAAAAATCTTTGCTGGTATTTCCTGCTAGCAAGCCGGCTGATGTCACTTCAGGGTTCCAGCTGGTGGTGTGAATGCAAACAGAAAAAAGCCCTTGAAGGTATTTAGTTCTCAGGGGAACTGTACAGTTGATAGTTTCTCTCAATAAGTCCCTAGAACTGTTTGGACCAAAAGTGCCTCTACTGTGCATGGCACATAGTTCCTATTGCTAAGTATAAAGGGGCATACCAATGACCTGGATCAGTACATATGAAACTTCAGAAAATTACTCGGAAATAATCTTAGAAGTCTACTTAAGACTGAAAAAAGTCTTAATTTAAAGCTGGAAGTAATAAATCCTAATTGTATACTATTAGTAGTACTACATTTACATTTATTGCATTTAACAGATGGCTGGGCAGCTGTGTGGAGTTTGCATGTTCTCCCTGTGTCTGCGTGGTTTTCTTCCAGGTGCTCCAGTTTCCCCCACAGTCCAAAGACATGCAGGTTAGGCTAACTGGTGGCTCTAAATTGACTGTAGGTGTGAATGTGAGTGTGAATGATTGTTTGTCTCTGTGTTAGTGCTGCGATGACCTGGCGACTTGTCCAGGGTATACCCCGCCTCTCGGCCATAGTCAGCTAGGATAGGCTCCAGTTAGCCTGCGACGCTGTACAGCAGACCTGGGCATTTTACGGCCCGCGGGCCGCATCCGCCCCTTTGGTTCATTCTGACCGGCCTGCGTAAGGTTAATTAGAAATTACAAAATAAACGTATTTTCTAATTTTACCTCATGCATGGACTGAATGTGCATTGCTTTTATTTTGAAGTTGTGTTCAACAAAAACGCAATGCGCGCGACATGAACATGACATGAAATCCCACGAAACCTAAATCCCGGGATAACTACTTCCGTAATTTGTCCAGACCAACCACAAACTTGTACGTCATCCTTCAAACGGTCCAGCCAATCACACAGTGTGACGTCACCAGCAGGCACCGAAGCCCGAGCCGATCTGTAGATCTGATACCTACACCGAATCGACTGATGATCATCTGTCAGCTGTGCTTCGCATCTCCACCTCAGACATTCAACCTGACTTTGATGCACTTGTTAAAGACCAACAGAGACTAGAGTTCTCTCACTGAACAAATAAAAAACTGAAAAACACCAAATGAGGTGATTAGACTACAAATGTGGGCTTCATTATTATAATATGATGCATCTTGCTTGATATTTGGAGTAGAAAGACAATATTGTGATGTCTTTATTGTGTTTTGGGGTGAATGTGACTGAAAAAAAAATGGTACAAACGTTCACATTTTGTTAACCATTGTTTTGGGAGGTGGCACGGTGGTGTAGTGGTCAGCGCTGTCGCCTCACAGCAAGAAGGTCCGGGTTCAAGCCCTGTGGCCGGTGAGGGCCTTTCTGTGTGGAATTTGCATGTTCTCCCCGTGTCCGCGTGGGTTTCCTCCGGGTGCTCCGGTTTCCCCCACAGTCCAAAGACATGCAGGTTAGGTTAACTGGTGACTCTAAATTGACCGTAGATGTGAATGGTTGTCTGTGTCTATGTGTCAGCCCTGTGATGACCTGGCGACTTGTCCAGGGTGTACCCCGCCTTTCGTCCGTAGTCAGCTGGGATAGGCTCCAGCTTGCTTGCGACCCTGTAGAACAGGATAAAGCGGCTAGAGATGAGATGAGATGAGATTGTTTTGGGAAATTTGATTGAATAAATTACATTTTGTGTAAGGCAACCTTGTTTTTTCCATACTCTTACCAGTCTTAGCAGCTTGTAAAAACAATGTTATTTATTGCTTTATATAAAGAAATACAATTAATATTATGCAGAATTTAGTTCAGCCTTTTGGTCCGGCCCTCCACAAATTTTCTGTTTCTCGTGTGGCCCCATGGAAAAAATAATTGCCCACCCCTGCTGTACAGGATAAGTGGTTACAGATAATGGATGGATGGATAGCAGATGGCCTTATCCAGAGTGACTGACAGAAGTACTTTGAAATCTCCATCAATAAATGCATCCTGATACTGATTCACTAGGTCACAAACTAAGAATACTACTACTACTAGTATCCAGTATTTGATTATACTGCTGCGGGGGTCCCTGGCACAGGGGTAGGCAGCAGTCAGCTAGTCTTCACACCGTGTTTCCAGGCAGCTCTGTCCAGCAGATCCACACTGGTGAGGCCGCACACTTTGATGTCCTTCTTGACACACTCTATCCAAGATTTCCTCGGTCTACCACGACCTCTGTTGTCTGGCAACTGCAACTTGGTGATGGTGTTGATGCAGCCACTGGCTCATTCAACGTGTCCATACCACCGGAGTCAGCACGACCGCAGCACTGAGGTGATGTCCTACACACCAAGTCTAGCATGTAGGGCTGCTGACAGTGTTTCATCCTGGGGTTTGACGGCACAGATCCATCTAATCATGGATCTGTCATTGCGGCGCAATCGCTGGAGAGCCGAGGCGGTAGGGGCCCAAGTTAAAGTACTACTACTACTAATAATAATAATCCTAATAATAAGAGCAAATGTGAATAGTTATGCTTAATAAAGCAGTTCATAAGCTGGGGGCCAGAGCAGCCCCCCCCCCCCCCCCATCCAGGCACTCATGTAAGTAAAGCAACTGTGTCTTCAAACCCAAAAGTGATTCCACCGCATGTACCACTTGCACTTCCTGAAAAGCATGATGGCTATCAGTGTGAGGATGCAGGGACTTACAGATGTATGTGCGGTGGAAGACAGCTTTCGAAGAGCAAACCAAGCCAAAACGAGAGACAGGAATCATAGTCAGTAGGCTAGCGTGGGTCGGGCGATCGGCAAACAGCATAACGAGGACAAGACAAAGAGCGAGAAAATGAGGAGGAGCTAGCAAAGGTCAACAGTTGGAAAAGCAGTCAGAAAGATAGAAGGCTTGGTATGAACTGGGAACCTCAGGACAATACTTCGTGATGGTGTGAGTGTGACTGGGGTTTATATGGAGGGACAGGTAATTGCGGAAATGCGAGCCTGTTAGGACTAGGACTGTTTTGGCCTCTAGAGGCCGCTGTTATTTCCTTTTCATGTCGTGTTTATTTTGGCCTCTAGAGGCCGCCACTGTTCCTGTGTCTTGTGTTTGTGTTAATTGCCTAATTATCTTCACCTGTGTCCTTAATTAGTTTGTCTATTTATACCCCTGAGTTCAGTCCTCTTGTCACGGAGTCTTTGTGCTGTTATGTTTATCTCCAGTTTCCTTTGTACTGTGTTTTTTGATCTTCTTAGCTTTTGAATTTTTGCACTTTGCTTTTCTTTTTGATTATACTCTTTGGTTTTTTTTTTGTCTTTTGTTTTGCCCTGTATATAGTGTATATAGTTTAAATAAACCTTTTGATTCTTTTTCTACTTCCGCCTCACGCCTCTGCATTTGAGTCATCCCCCTGGTGGCCTAGTGGGGGTTTGCTGGATTATCACACCAACGAACCAGGTTCGAATCCCAGCAAAACCCTAACAGAAAGACTCCGTCATGACCGACTCAGCAGAGGCTGCTTCAACTGTCTACCCGGCCAACCTTCAGGGAATTATGGCAGCTTTGACACGCTTCGGAGCGACCATGGACGCTCATGGACGTACGCTCACCAGCCAACGTGAGGCCCTCGCTCGCCACGAGGAACTGCTTCAGCAAATTGGGAAAACCCTGGCACAGCTGACATCTCTGCCTGCATCTCCTGCTCCTGATCCAGCTCCCACTCCTGCTCCAGTGCCTCCTGCAATGCTGCCTTCTTCACCTCGCGAACCCAGCCTTCCTGCACCACAGAGGTATGACGGCAAGCACAGTGAGTGCCGAGAGTTCCTTACCCAGTGTCAACTCACCTTTGAGCTTCAGCCTACCACCTACACTACGGATCGCCGCAAGATTGCCTTTGTGATCACCTTATTAGCTGGTAAGGCGCGAGCCTGGGCTACTGCTATCTGGCAAAGACAGGGACCTGAGTGCTTTGATTTCCAGCTGTTTTCTGAAGAGATGCTTCGGGTCTTCGATCAGGCAGACATCAGTACCGACGCAGCCCGAAAGCTCATGTCCATCCGGCAAGGAGGAAGCGTCGCAGATTACGCCATCTCGTTCCGAACACTCGCAGCAGTAAGTGGATGGAACGAGACTGCCCTGGTGTCAGCCTTCCACCATGGTCTGTCTGACCCCATCAAGGACGGTCTGGCCTCTATTGGATGCCCAAGTGACCTCGAAACCCTCATCTCACATGCTATTCGTCTGGACAACAGGATGAGAGAACGCCACCAGGCCTTGAGCCCCCCCAGCCTCCCTACCTCTACCTGGAGACCGTCTACCTCCTTCAGTGACTGTCCAGAACCCATGCAAGTGGGTCGTACTCGCCTCTCTGCATCTGAGAGGGAGCGCAGAAGGAGGGACAAGTGCTGCATCTACTGTGGCAAGCCTGGTCACTTCCGAGCATCATGTCCCGAACTCTTGGGAAAAGGACCGCCCCGTCCAGCCGAGGGAGGGTTGTGACGGGGCCTACCCTCTCTCCCGGACTCCCTGGCCAAGGCATCTACATCCCGGTCTCCATCTCCTGGGGTGAGTCTGTCCATTCTTGTCAAGCTTTGTTAGACTCAGGGGCGGCTGGGAACTTTATGGATATTCACTTCGCCCAAAGCATCAATATTCCGACTGCACCTCTTGAAGTCCCACTGTCTGTGTCTGCCCTCGATGGCCAAGCGTTAGGTGATGGAAGAGTCACCCAAGTTACTTCTCCAGTTTTCCTCCAGTCTCAAGGTCACAAGGAAGAAATATCCCTGCACCTGATTCCTTCACCTGAGTTCCCAGTTATTCTAGGCCTTCCTTGGCTTACTCGCCACAACCCTCGCATAGACTGGGTAACAAGCCAGGTTGTGGAATGGGGCCCTGCATGCCATGCCTCTTGTCTGCTCTCTAGCTCTCCTGTGTCTCCTGCCGAGCCCCCTGATCTCACCGAGTTATCTCAAGTTCCCACAGAGTACTGGGATCTCAAGGAGGTATTCAGCAAGAGCAGGGCCGCCGTTCTTCCTCCGCACCGGGCCTACGACTGTGCCATCGACTTGCTCCCTGGGACTACCCCTCCTCGTGGCAGACTGTTTTCACTCTCTCAGCCAGAACGCAAGGCCATGGAGGAATACCTCAAAGATGCCCTGGTCTCTGGGTTTATTCGACCCTCCACTTCACCTGCTGGAGCCGGCTTCTTCTTTGTCGGCAAGAAGGATGGGGGGCTCCGACCATGTATTGATTACAGGGGCCTGAATAAGATCACTGTGCGCAACCGATATCCCCTTCCGCTGATGTCCACAGCTTTCGACCTGCTCCAAGGCGCCACCGTCTTCACCAAGTTGGACCTACGGAACGCATACCACCTCATCCGTATCCGACAGGGAGACGAGTGGAAGACTGCCTTTAACACCCCGTCTGGGCACTACGAATACCAGGTGATGCCCTTCGGACTCACCAACGCACCAGCTGTTTTTCAGGCCCTAATCAACGACGTCTTAAGGGACATGATTAACCTATACGTTTTTGTCTACCTCGACGACATCCTTATCTTTTCCAAGACCGTGCAGGAGCACCGCCACCATGTCCGCCAGGTTCTCCAGAGGCTGCTACAGAACAATCTGTTCGCCAAGGCCCAGAAATGCGAATTTCATGTTCCCGAGGTCTCCTTTCTGGGATTTATTGTACGGACAGGCCAACTCCAAATGGACCCTGCCAAGACCCTGGCCGTCCGGGATTGGCCTACTCCCAAGTCCGTTAAGGAGGTTCAGCGGTTCTTAGGATTCGCTAACTTCTACCGCAAGTTCATCAGGAACTTCAGTTCTGTGGCAGCACCCATGTCTGACCTCACCAAAGGGACAGGTGGATCTTATGGCTGGTCTCCTCAGGCAGAAAAGGCGTTCAAAGACCTCAAGGACCGCTTCTGCACGGCACCCATTCTGGTTCTCCCGGACACCTCCCAACCATTCATCGTGGAGGTGGACGCCTCGGACAGTGGTGTCGGCGCGGTGCTCTCTCAACGTTCGGAAGGAAAGCTGCACCCCTGCGCTTACTTCTCCCACCGCCTGAGTCCTGCTGAGTCCCGGTACGATGTGGGGGATCGAGAACTGCTAGCGGTCAAACTGGCCCTTGAGGAGTGGAGGCACTGGCTGGAGGGAGCACAACATCCATTCCTGGTTTGGACTGACCACAAGAACCTGGAGTACCTCCAGCAAGCCAAGAGACTGAACCCTCGACAGGCTAGGTGGGCCCTGTTTTTCAGTCGGTTTGACTTCACCCTCTCATACCGCCCCGGCTCCAAGAACACCAAACCTGACGCACTGTCCAGACTGTTCTCTGCCACTAACAGGGAGAATGAAGTCGGGCCTATTATCCCTGTGTCCCGGATTGTGGCCCCTGTCCGCTGGGGTATTGAGGAGGCTGTCCGACGAGCCCAACGCCAGGACCCCGGTCCTGGGACGGGGCCACCAGGCCTCTTGTACGTCCCACATCAAGCCCGGGCCAAGGTTCTCCAGTGGGGTCACTCTTCCCCTCTCACCGCCCACCCGGGAGCTCGGAGGACCCTGGACTTCCTGAAAAGACGCTTCTGGTGGCCTAACATGGAGAAGGAAGTAAGGTCATTTGTCCTGTCCTGTGAGGTTTGCACCAGAACCAAGAACCCACGACAGCGTCCCCAGGGTCTCCTGCATCCTCTGACCATTCCCCGGCGTCCCTGGTCCCACGTGGCAGTCGACTTTATCACGGGTCTCCCTGAGTCACAAGGTAACACGGTCATTTTGGTCTTAGTTGACAGATTCTCCAAGGCCTGCCGCTTCATACCACTGTGCAAACTCCCCTCTGCTCTTGAAACTGCGAAACTTTTGTTTAATCATGTCTTCCGAGTCTTTGGTCTTCCACAGGACATCGTCTCAGACCGAGGGCCCCAGTTCTCCTCCCGAGTGTGGCACGGGTTCTGCAAGGTCATCGGAGCCACTGCCAGCCTCTCCTCTGGGTTTCACCCACAGTCCAATGGTCAGACGGAGAGGCTCAACCAGGACCTGGAAACCACCCTGCGAGGCCTGGCTATGGATAACCCGACATCGTGGAGCACCTGGCTGCCATGGGCGGAGTACGCCCACAACACCCTGCAGTCATCGGCCACCAAGCTGTCGCCATTCCAGTGCCAATTCGGGTTCCAGCCACCTCTGTTCCCGGACCAGGAGGAGGACGCGGGGGTGCCCTCGGTCAACCAATATGTGAGACGGTGTCGCAAGACCTGGAGCAAGGTCAGGAAGACCCTCATACAGACCTCCAGAACCAACCAGACTCAGGCCAACCGCCATAGAAGACCTGCACACGCTTTCCGCCCTGGGCAGCGTGTTTGGCTGTCCACTAAGGACCTTCCACTGCGGGTGGAGAACCGCAAGCTTGCTCCTCGCTACATTGGCCCCTTCAAGGTGGTGCGCAGGGTGAACCCTGTCTCCTACCGGCTCCAGTTGCCCCGGACTCTGAGGATCAACCCCACTTTCCATGTTTCCCTGTTACGGCCCGTACTGACGTCTACGTATGCCCCTGCCCCTAGGAACCCCCCACCCCCCCGCATCTTCCAGGGGCAGACTGTGTTCACTGTGAATCGCCTGCTTGACTCCCGCCGGGTCCGCGGCGGGTTGCAATATCTGGTGGACTGGGAGGGCTATGGTCCTGAGGAGCGCTGCTGGGTTCCTGCTCGGGATGTCCTTGATAAAGAACTATGTCGGGACTTCCATTCGGCCCATCCGGATCGCCCTGGGAACGTCAGGAGACGCTCCTAGGGGGGGGGGTCCTGTTAGGACTAGGACTGTTTTGGCCTCTAGAGGCCGCTGTTATTTCCTTTTCATGTCGTGTTTATTTTGGCCTCTAGAGGCCGCCACTGTTCCTGTGTCTTGTGTTTGTGTTAATTGCCTAATTATCTTCACCTGTGTCCTTAATTAGTTTGTCTATTTATACCCCTGAGTTCAGTCCTCTTGTCACGGAGTCTTTGTGCTGTTATGTTTATCTCCAGTTTCCTTTGTACTGTGTTTTTTGATCTTCTTAGCTTTTGAATTTTTGCACTTTGCTTTTCTTTTTGATTATACTCTTTGGTTTTTTTTTTGTCTTTTGTTTTGCCCTGTATATAGTGTATATAGTTTAAATAAACCTTTTGATTCTTTTTCTACTTCCGCCTCACGCCTCTGCATTTGAGTCATCCCCCTGGTGGCCTAGTGGGGGTTTGCTGGATTATCACACCAACGAACCAGGTTCGAATCCCAGCAAAACCCTAACAGAGCCAGCTGTGATTCAGTAGGCAGGAGATAGAGGGCGCTGTGTACATTGGGAGTTGTAGTCTGGGTTGTCCATATTTGTAGTTTGCTCACTCTCAGCGGGTTTACTGACAATCAGGGGAAATGCAAAGGCTTTATTGTTCAATATGCAATACTTGTGCACCCATGCATTTTGCTTGAGATACAGACAAAGTCCCCCAGTGCTAACCGTCCAGCGAGGAGCAAGTGAGAAGACAGCTGAAGAGACTCCATGCAGGAAAATCAGCAGGCCCGGATGGTGTTAGCCCCAGGGCCCTGAAGACCTGCTCCCTCCAGCTAAGTGGAGTACCTCAGCATGTCTTCAACATGAGCCTGGGTCTTCAGAGGGTCCCCATGCTGTGGAAGACGTCATGCCTCATCCCTGTACTGAAGAAGCCACGTCCCTGTACCAAAGAAGCCACGTCCCAGTGACCTCAAAGACTACAGGCCCGTGGCATTGATGTCACACATCATGAAAACCCTAGAGAAACTCATCCTGGAGTAGATCTGGCCTATGGTCCAACCACTTCTTGACCCCCTTCAGTTCGTCTACCAGCCCCGTCTTGGAGTAGAGGACGCAATCATCTACTTGCTCAACAACGTCTACAGCCACCTGGACAAGCCAGCCAGCACTGTGAGGATCATGTTTTTTTTATTTCTCCAGTGCTTTTGACACCATCCGGCCGGCTCTGCTTGGTGAGAAGTTGACAGTGATGCAGGTGGATGCCCACTGGTGTCCTGGATTGTGGATTATTTGACTGGCAGACCACAGTACGTACGCTTGCAGTGCTGTGTGTTGGACAGAGTGATCAGCAACACCGGGGCTCCGCAAGGGACTGTCCTTTCTCCTTTCCTTTTCACTCTCTACACCACTGATTTCAACTACTGCATGGAGACCTACCACCTCCAGAAATTTTCTGATGACTCTGCAGTGGTTAGACGTATTACTGGTGGTGATGAAAGCAAGTACAGGACGGTGGTGGACAACTTTGTCACGTGGAGCAGGAAGAACCACCTACAGCTCAACGTGATGAAGACTAAAGAAAAGGGGGTTGATCTGAAGAGAATCAGGGCTCTGGTGAACCCTGTTAACATCCAAGGGGTCAGTGTGGACATGGTGGAGGAATATAAGGGGGTGTACTTGAATAATAAACTGGACTGGTCCAAAAACGTGGACACGGTATACAAAAAGGGCCAAAGCCTTCTCTATTTTCTGAGACGGCTGAGGTCCTTCAACATCTGCCGAATGATGCTGCGGATGTTCTATGAGTCTGTGGTGGCCAATGCCATCCTGTACGCTGTCATCTGCTGGGGCAGCGGCTTGAGGGTGAAGGACACTAACAGACTCAATAAGATCATCAAGAAGGGTGGCCATGCTGTAGGTGAGGAACTAGACTCTCTGACAGTGGTGTTGGAGAAGAGGACACTGTCCAAAATAAAGACAAATCTTAGACTGTCCTTTCCACCCTCTACATGAGGAGCTGATCAGCCACAGGAGCACGTTCAGTAAACGGCTGATTCTTCCACGCTGCACAACTGAGAGACACAGGAAATCATTCCTACCTGTTGCAGTCAAGCTGTACAATGCTACTGTGTAACTGTGGTACACTGTCTTACCATGTATACTGTATCCTTAACTCAGGTGCCATATATGTATATAGGAATATATAGGAATCATTGTATATAGAATCACTTCATTTTGCTTTTACTTGAAGTTATTGAACTTATTTAAATTTATTTTATTTTTATCTTTTTTCAGATGATTTTATCTTCTATTTTTAGACATGTTTACTTCTCTGATTCAGGAGCTTGGTAGCAAATTTGAATTTCCCTCCGGGGATTAATAAAGTGATTCTGATTACCTTGGCGGCAACTACATTTAATCTCACACTGCTGAACCAAACCTATGCAGGCTTCAAACAAGAATTCTTCAAGAAGTCTTCAACCACCCAGAAATTGGAAAGGACCTGCAAAGCAAGCTCTTATCATTAACATTTCGCAATTTGTCTGCAGAGAGTGGATGGAACGTGCCTGCTCTGAAAACCATGTTTCCACAAGCCTTCAATGACGTACTCCAAGCTGGTCTGGCGTGCCGAGGCAATTCCCTGACACTTTGTTTTCCAATTCATCCAGTTCACTGTTTGCACAGATAAACCTGATTAGAGCCTGTAAGTCAAATATACCTCCTCTTCCAGACTTCTACAACCCATCTCATCTGAAAACAAAGCATGAACCCATGGAAGTATCCTAAACCAGCCTATCCTCAGGGGACTAGGAATCCTGTAAGCACCTGAGCCTGTATTTTTATTTATTTATTGTGGGAACAAGGGACATATATATTGCCCTCTTGCTCTCTCACACTACAGAACAAATGTCAGGACAAGGTGTCCCACATTGTCACTCCTATGATTGAAAACAAATGCATCTCACTGCCTGTAAAATCATCCTGGTGCTCTTAGTCCCATTGCATCTCTATCCTTATTTAGAGACTGGGATTTTCCTGGACAGAATTGTAGCTGACATGTTGAATCCCTCTCATTCTTCTAACAAGCCTATTGAATGCCAGACAGTATTCCGCTTGGAGGAGGGAAAGTAAAAAAAAAAAGCACCATCCCTCTGCACACAGGCCTATTGCATGAGGAAACTGCCACACAATCCTTTCATCATTGGTTCCCTGGTTATTTACCCATGACCCAGTTATCTCTTGGAAGAGTCGTGAGATATAGTCCTTGAATACAACCTGTTTCTAACATTATTTGTCTCTCCCATATCACCCTACTCTTATAGAAAGCCCAGAAACCCCCAAAAAATGAGAATTCTGGCACCTTATGCTGACTTGAGAGAAGTGCTCAGCAAAGCAAAAGCATCACCACACCACCACTACCACCACACCAACTCTGAAGCTGTTCAGTTGAGTTACTGGTAACTACACCCCCTAGATGGCATCTGTACCCCCTTTTGAGTCCAGAAATAAAAGCCATGGAACAGTCTATTGCTGAGGTCTTGGCTCAATGTCACCAAGCTATCCACAGCCCTTGAAAACCACTGAAATCCTGTTCCAGGAAGTTTTCAGTCTTTATGTTCTTCCAGAAGACATTATCTCAGACAGCAGTGTCCAATTCACCACCCAGCAAGGCTTCTGTAAAAGACTCAATATCAGGGTCAGTGGCTCTTCAGGTTACCACCCTAAATCTAATGGCCTGACATTGAGACTCAGTCAGGAAATTAGGGGGTTCTTGAATGCCACAACCGCAAACAGGATGGGAGCAAGCAGTTTCCTGGGGCTGAATATGCACAGAACTCCCTCATTCACCTGATTTCTAACATCTCATTCCACTATGTGCCTGGGTACCAACCTCTGCTTTTCTTATGGTTTCGTGAACCTTTCAGTTTGCCAGCTATGGATAATTTGGATTAGACTTAGCAAACACACCTGGGATGCAGACGACATCTGTCTCCAGAGAGCCAGTCAATGACAAAAGAGGCTATTGGACTGATGACAATGCCCACATCAAGCCCTGCAACCAGGCCAAAAGGTCTGGTTGTTCACCTGAGACCTCCTACTGAAATGACCATTTCGAAAGTTAAGTCCACAGTTCATTGGTCCCTTAAAATAATAAACCACATTAACAACACTGGGTTGTAGGCTCTTGGCTGGGGGGGAATTATGTGACTTTTCCTTTCCAGACTGTCAGAGATTGCCCTCAACTGAGTATTGGTGCACTTTTCTTTAGTTGTTTCCCCATTTCCTTTTGAATTACTATAAAAAGCAATTGAACTTGAACTTCTATGCAAAGTATTACAGTTTTTCAGCAAATCTTGTGAGTTCTGAGCTATATTTTGTGGATAGATTGTGTTTGACGTTACCTTTCCTTGACCCATTTTTGCTTAGCATTGCCCTTCTATTTTGATGCTATTCTGATATTGTGATATTTTGACCCTGCCTTGCATAATGATTCTATTTCCATCCATTATCTGTAGCCGCTTATCCTGTCCTACAGGGTCGCAGGCAAGCTGGAGCCTATCCCAGCTAACTATGGGCGAGAGGCGGGGTACACCCTGGACAAGTCGCCAGGTTATCGCAGGGCCGACACATAGACGCAGACAACCATTCACATTCACACCTACGGTCAATTAGCCTAACCTGCATGCCTTTGGACTGTGGGGGGAAACTGGAGCACTCGGAGGAAACCCATGCGGACACGGGGAGAGCATGCAAACTCCACACAGAAAGTGCCCTCACCAGCCGCTGGGCTCGAACCTAGGACCTTCTTGCTGTGAGGCGACAGTGCTAACCACTACACCACCGTGCCGCCATGATTCTGTTTGGATTGTTAATAAACCTCATGCATATGGATCCTTACTCCATGTCTCTGAGTCCAACATTATACTACACACAAACTTTTATCTAATAGAGCCACACTCAGTTCAGGAGTGTGAGGTATAGTGACAGCCTGGAATTCAGTGCTCCTGAACAAGCTAAATCCAATGAGATTGTGGATTGAGAAAAAAGCAGGGTAATCCGACTAGAAACTAGTGCACTTTATAAGTAAAATGTGCATTTGTTCATATTTACAACATACATAATGAATTGTACAGTTTTGCTCTTGAGATAAAATGAATAGTGTCAGCCAGATGCATTCCTTATGGTTAGTGGTTATGGATGGTGTATTAGCACATCAGTCCAAATTGTATTCTGTTTGATTAAATGAGTAAACACAAAGAATAACTTCATGATTGACTGGTAATGTTCTTTTGTGAAGTGTAACATTATCTTTCTGTGTACGGAAATACCTTTTCTGTCTTAGTACTGCCACCTTTCACTACTCTTAACAATTTTAGACACCACTGAAGCCCTCCAAATTTTTTAGGTGTTCTCTTAAAATTTTGTACATTTCTCCCTTTCTTAGGTCTAAATATAGTTATAAATGTTTTAATTTCTAAGATTTTTTTTTTTTGCCACTTAAGAACAATATTTTACTCTGAGCACCTTTATATACACCTGCCCTGGTTTCAATTTTACCAGAGCTCATTTCTTCAGAATGTGTGTGTGACAAAGTAATCCACAAGTATCCTTCATCACTGATAACTACACAGTGGTAAATTCAGAAGTTTATCTAAATAGGCTTTGGTAATCTTGAAAAACTTTTGTACCTGCAAATTCATAGTACTGTACAGTATATACCATTTACTGAAAGTCACCAAGTGTACTTTTTTCTCTCATATTGCATTAGGATCTAGAGGAGCAACTGGACAATTGCCATCATCAAGTTGCAGAAGCAGAACGAATAACTAGGAAAGCAGAGGAGGAGCTAGCTGTGGCAAAAGAACGATTATTACTGCAAGAAAATGAACTGCAAAACAAATCAGGTAAATCAGGGAAAAACAAATTTAGCTCCATGTTCTGGTGAACTGGCCACAAGCGCACAGGAAATTTATATATAAATGTTGGTTATTGTATTTTATAAGCACTATTTAAGTAAGTAAGTAAGTAAGCAAATAAACACACACACACACGATTCCCAGTATTAGGTGCACCCTGTTTATTCCTATATTCACTGCTGGCCATTTTATCAAGCACTCCTCCCATATAGATATACACTGTAAATATAAACTTACTGACTATAGCCTTTCTGCGACTATATACAATTTCAACTTGCCTCTACCTTTACCATCAGAGAAAAGCATCACCAAAGCATCACCACAGGACCACCACTGAGCCATTTAGATGGCCATTCTCAGCACAGTATTGACACTGATGTGGTAGCGGCAATTTGGTGGGTTTTGCAGTGGTCCAAGGATATAAAGAGGGGAAGTGTTGCTGGCATTTATTAATGCCACACTATCACCTGGTGGATTTAGAATAGTCAGTTTGCATTAAAAAATGATGAAGGGCTAGAGAACACATTTTCCATGTAGAACAGTCTCTAAATATACAGCTACACAGTGAACTAATAAGGGAAGTGTGTTTAATAAAGTTTTTGTAAGAACACACAATGGCTTGAAAAACCCAGAATTTCTGCTGTGCCTGATATATGCATATAAACACAACATCCAGTACCATGCCATTATCATGTTGGTTAACTGCCCAAGAACAACACACAAGAATGGACAGCAAACCCAAATGCTTTACACTGATGAAGGATTTGCTCATTTAGGCAGTTTTTATTATTTTATTATTAGGCAGTGTGCCAATTGTGAGCATTTGTGCTTTCTTCCTAAGACATGCAGTAGGTTGTGAACCTTGGGTTTGTGACCTCTTACTGGGTTGCTTGAGATGTGGATGGAGTTGCAAGAGATTTTACCAACTATTTGTATAACGTTATAATACACACAAACCTAATTTATTAAATATTTAATAATAATTAAACCTGTCAGACTATTACTAGGAGTGAACATTTCATAGATAAAGAACTTGATTATGATCCAGTGGCAAAAAACAATGCATGTTTTTGACATTTACAGATCAGTAGTCATTTTTTAAAAAATAGGTAAAGTACCACTATCTTTCAGTAGACAAAGCCAGCAGTACTCAGTTTGGTCACAGCACTCCCAGTCAGCCAGTCACAGACCTGTTTTTGCTCCCTGATTTTTGAATTAAACCAATCTTTGGATCTCCTGCTTAAATCTCAGTCTTTCTTCATAAGTAAGAGGATAAGTAGACCTTTCCAATTTCAGGTTGACAATATTAGCTGTGTCTGCTCTGTTGTGCCAAAAAGCAGTTAAGATAACTAAATTTCACTGAAGCAGGACATGACAACTAACTAAATAGTCCAAAAAATTAAACAACAAAATTCCAAAATAAATGCAAATAACTAAATTGCTTTTTATACTGACAATTTATTTACAATATTTACGAATCCATCATCCATAACCGCTTATCCTGTACAGGGTCGCAGGCAAGCTGGAGCCTATCCCAGCTGACTATGGGCAAGAGGTGGGGTACACCCTAGTCTGGTTAACACCAGACCATATCACAAGTGAAATGTGGTCTGGAATCCGCCTATTGAATTTCTCGTAGGGGAGGTGTGGTTTACGATTGTCAACGGCCGTTTATTGGACGTTGCAAATGTCTATCATTTGGCATATATGTAGCCCATGGCCAATCATGGCAGTTGTACCCAGTGACGTAGTTAGAGCGACGAAGAAGACGAAGAGGCGAAGAAAGACTGAAACGCCAAACGCTGTTCTTTTTTTAAAACAAACTTTCGCTCTAAACTATTCAGAACAGTGTCTAAAGCTTGATCGAAAGTTTGGTTCGTATCGCTTGCCGCCATGTTAAATGTGATCCGTAAACAGTCCCAAATAAACTACAAGCTTCCGTTTGTCGAGTAGTACGCGTCACCGTCTTTCCACCCCTCCCCACTCTCTGATTGGCTCCCTAACTCAGGCGAGCCTTTAGACCATAGTTTCCATGCTGTCTTTTCAGATCGGAACGATTGTGCAAAGCAGCATGGGATGCTAGGACTTTTCCAGGGTGTACCAGGCTAGGTACACCCTGGAAAAGTCACCAGATCATCACAGGGCTGACACATAGAGACAAACAACAATTCACACTCACATAATGTGAGTCACATTCATACCTGCAGTCAATTTAGAGCCACCAATTAGCCTAACCTGCATGTCTTTGGACTGTGGGGGAAACCAGAGCACACCCACACAGACACGGGGAGAACATGCAAACTCCACACAGAAAAGCCCCCGTCAGCCACTGGGCTCGAACCCAGAACCTTCTTGTTGTGAGGCAACAGTGCTAACCACTACACCACCATGCCACCCTATTTATGAATTATAAAGATAAAATAACAAGCTAGGCTAGTTTGGTAAAACTGTTCTGTATTTGGCTACTCAGTTGATCAACTATTGTGAGTCTGAGTACTCAGAGTCTGCTGGACTGAATGGCACTGATAAGTTTGAATTTGAAATGCTGCCATTCATGATAATTATTTCAATTATTGGCATTTGGTTATGAGGTTCACCCTCTTTAAGAGTCTCATAATCATGGTATGGATAATCTGTGCAGGGAAAAATGCCTTTACGAATTGCATACTGTCCAATAAACTTGGAGATATTTTTTCCAATACAAAACCAACTTGTGAAGCACTTATTGACTCCCAGTAAAGCTGTGCATCTGGATAGAAGCCAAAATAACGTATTAAAAACCTGTTGACCAATGAGTGTAAATTCTCATCATCGTTGTCACTGCCAAACCCAATGCGGGCTTGGGGCAAACCATGGTTGTTTGACTTGACCAGAATTGCAACAGTAGGGTAACCAGTTCCTTTCTGCACAGTCACATTCACACCTATGGGCAATTTAGAGGAGCCAGTTAACCTAACTGCATGTCTTTGGATGATGGGGGAAACCCACGTAGACATGAGGAGAACATGCAAACTCCACACAGAAAGGCCCCCATCGGCCACTGGGCTCAAACCCAGAACCTTCTTGCTGTGAGGCAACAGTGTTTTTATGGTTTTATTTTGTTTTTCTGTCTTTTAATGAAAAATTGGATGTTAAAAATTTTAACAAAAATGAAACATGGCATAAAATAATCTTAAATTTTAAAAGAGGAATTGCAATGCCTTATGTAATGCATACACTGCATTATATTAGTCTGTATCCACCCTTTGGTTGCTTGTCATCTCATTGTTTATCCCAATTACGTGTGTCATCACTTACAAACTGACAAATCAAGTTCTAAAGAGTTTGGTTAAACCGTTCAACCTAGCTGTCTGTCTGTGGGTGATAAATGCTGGTGTGGCTGGGTTTAACCCCTTTAAATCAGGTAATATAAATGCTGTACCTTAATTTTATTCTCTGTCATGAATTCATAGAGTTTGTGATGTGTGCATGACATAAATGTAGTGCCCTGTTCAGTCAAGATTTCTTTGGGAATCCTGACTCAGGAGATAATTTTAAACAGTGCCTCTGCCACATTGCATGCTGAAATGTTACGCAATGGGACTGCTTCTGGGTATCGCGTTGCATAGTCCATTAGGACTAAAATAAAGCAGACTGGTCTAATGGCCTGAGGAGAGCCATACCAATTCTTTTGAAGGGGGTCTCACTCAGGGGAAGAGGGTGCAATGGCACCTTTTGCGTGGCCGCTGGATTCACCAGCTGGCATTCGCAGCATGCTGCACACCACCTTTGGACAGCCCTGCAAATCCCTGGCCAATAGAACTGGGCCATTATATGGGCTAGTGTCTTATCCTGTCTGAGGTGTCCGGACAGAGGGTTAATATGAGCTGCATAGAGTTCCCTACGGCTCTCTGGGATTAATAACTAGGTTATTTTTTCATGGGTTTGAGTATCCTGTGTCACTTGGTATAACCTGTCTTTAATCACTGCGAAGTACGGGCAGGAGAGTGCAGCACTTGGCTGGAGGGTGTGACGACTGACTATTCTCATTTGGTCAAAAGTATGGTACAGAGTCTCATCTCAAACTTGCTCTAAAAGCAAATCCTTGAGGGAATTACAGAAAGAGAAAGGAGGGGCGGGCTGCTCCCCTCTCTCCGTGTCGCTACGATGTGGTGCTGATGTGGATGGCTCTGAGACAGCAAAATCCACCAGTACATGATATGTATTCCCTTGAATACTCACCGGTATGCAATATGCTCTGGCTCAATTGAGGGCAATCTCTGGTGTGTCCGGGATCTGGATTACGGCCTTCACCTCCATCATGTCCACTGGTCCTGGAAATGCCCAGGCTCACCACAGTGCCAACATACTGGTCCAGGCTTCACCTCTGCACAGGTGGCTCAGGGATCACTCACCTGAGGGGAAGAAGACACAAACACATAAGGGAAGAGAGGGAGGGGAGCACCGCAGGCTTGGGGGGGGGGGGGGGGGTGTTTGGCCCTCGTTTTCATGGTGCAGGGATGGGGCAGGGGTGGGAAGAGGGGGCAGTGAGAGAGAGAGAGAAGAGGCAGGATGTCCACCTACTGCTGGAACCTCTGCCAAGTGGTCCTCTGCCAATGCGATCGCTCAATCCAGCGGCATCAGGAGGTGGCACTGGACCCACTCGAGCTCCCTCTTGGCAGTTGAACGATGAACTGTTCCAGCACCATCGCATCGATGATCCCCTCGGCGTCATGATCTTCTGCCCTCAGCCACCACTGGCAGGCATCCCGGAGCTGTTGGCTGAAAGCGAACAGCTGGCCGACCTCCTCCAGAGTCAGTACGTGAGTGCTGACAATGTTGTTCTGGGATGCGACCGATGCATTGCAGAATGGGTCACCTCAGGTCGGTATAGTCCAGCCGGTTGTGAGTGGGGAGTTTTTGGGTGGTGAGCTGGGCCTCTTCAGTCAGGAGCAGCAGTAGGTAAGCCGCTTGCTGTTCAACTAGCCACCTCCATGCCTCTGCGTCTTGCTCAGGGCAAGGAAGGCCTCCAGGTTGTCATGAGGCCCCATTTTCGCTAGAGTGACATGGGGGAGGTCTGGAGGCATGGGGCTGAAGGCCCTGCAGATGCAAGCAGGTTCCGGAACACCTTGTCTATCCTGTCTATAAGTGCTGTTCCTGCTGCTTGTACAGGGTAAGCAGCACTTGGTGCTGGTTTTGTTCAGCAGCGGTGAGGGCATAGACAAGTTCCTTGAAGGGTGAGGACTCCATGCCAGGTGGTTCCCTTCAGTGTCCCAGGTTTCAGCACCAGTGTAAATGTCCCTGAGGGTGGGTGGAACACTGAAGCACAGACAGGTGGGTAACGGTGGTAACTTTGCTTGTTTTATTTCGGTACGGCATTTCAGCTCTGTCTATTTTGTCACTTCACACATGCACCCACTCACACGAATGCTCTAATCAGGAGAGGAACGCCACATCTCCACTCTGCCCTTCGTCAGCCCTCAGCCATCACTGCCAAAAAAACATACGCGCGCGCACACACACACACACACACACACACACAATATCAATTAACCACAGGTGTGATCTATTTACCACTCACCTTCCCCGGCCTCGCCCTCCATTCACAAACCGAGGCTTGAGCACACCTGTAACACGACTATGACAGACCAGATGCTCACGGATTATAAATGAACTCAAGGTTTTAATGAGAAAAGGGTAATCAAAAACAGTGTACAAAAGCCAGGCCAGGTCAATACAGAGAGATCCAAAACAGTAACAAGGGCTCGACAAGTCATGGTCAGAAAACAGGCAATAGTCAAAGAACCGGGAATCAGGAGATACGGGCAATCTATACACAAGGGATAGGCAAATCGTAATCAGAAAACAGGCAAGGATCGAGAAACCGGGAATCAAGAGAAACGGGCAATCAAAACACAAGGGCCAGGCGAAGCGGGGGAAAAAATGGAAGGTAAAAAGGGCCATACACAGATAAACAATCGGTACACTGTAAAAAAAAAAAATCCGTTGTTTTTACGGAAAAACACTGGCAGCTGCGGTTGCCAGAATAATCCTGTTAAAAATACAGTGAAATGTAAACAACATTACAGAATAACTTGTACATTTCACTGGGATTCCATGTACAATTAATGATAACTAAATGTAAATTTTACAGGTATTCAATGTACAATAATCAATACATAACTGTTAATTTTACGGATATTCATTGTACAATAAACAATGATTCAAAATGGTTACAAGCAATGACCTACTAGACAGATATTTTTTGGGGGGCTTTTTTCACCTTTATTGGATAGGACATTGTAGAGACAGGAAATGAGCTGGAGAGAGATCAAGAAATGACCTTGGGTCGGAATTGAACCCGGGTCCCCAGATTCATGGTATGGCGCCTTAGTCAACTGAGTCATGACGGTGGCTGTTTTTTTATTTTTTTTAACAGGGTAATGATGTAATTTTAACTATCACATTCTGTTTTAGTATTACAGTGTGTCTGTGTTTAAACTACAACAATTTGTAAATTCCACAAAAAATATGATCAATTCAACATATTTTTACAGTATATTCATGTAAATTACACACTGCTTCATTGTTTTTGTATTTACAGTTTTTTTATGTCATGATTGTACATAAATTCACTGTTAATTCTACGGACATTTTTTACAGTGTACAATAACGCTCAGTAGACTTATGAAAAGTGAAGGCAATACTGTGCAAGGAACAAGACAGACAAAGGAGTATAAATATAGATATAAACAAAAAGGTACAGGTGATTGTGAGTAGAACTCGGGTGAACCACTCCTAGGAAGGGGTTCCGGATTGGATGACGGAGTGCACGTGGTAATGACTGGTGTCTGAGGGGGATTATGGGAACTGGAGTCCTGAGGGTTGAGACAGAGGGAGGGTGAGCCCGGAAACGTGACAACACTGCCACAATAAGTTTTAGTAATTTTATTTTGTTTTTCTGTCTTTCAATGAAAAATTGGATGTTAAAATTTTTAACAAAAATGAAACATGGCATAAAATAATCTTACATTTAAAAAAAGAAATTAGTGTCTTATGCAATGCATACACTATTATACTAGTCTTTATCCACCCTTTGGTTGCTTGTCATTTCCAGATATGATTCTGTCAGTCCTGTGCACTGTGGCGTGTGCATCTAAAGGACTCTCAGGCACACCCCGGGCTGCGCATGCGTCGAGTGGATTCTTGCACGTATGCTGTTAACGATGCACATCTAAACATAATTAAGGAGCGATATGTGCACCTATATAAAGACTGTTTAGACACACTATCAGTGTGAAGTAGTATGCTACGTCAGTACGCATTAGCGAGCCTTTATTCCCGTGTTTGATTTCCTGATTCTTGTACCTATTCCTCGTTCCTGTTTTCTTGCTGCCTGTGATATCCTGTTTGCACCTCGCCCGACCCTTTGCTTGTTTCTTGTTTTGGATTTTGCCTGCCGATTTGGACTGTTTGCCTGTGCATGTGATTTTCACTGTAAATAAATATCACTTCTGCACATACATCCACCTCATACCTCGTACCTGACAGATACATGGATCTCCATGTCAGCCATGTCGAATATTTATCCCCATGTTGAATATAAATGAAAGAGTATGGGTTTTAATTTCATTTATTATAACAACTTAATAGACATGTCTTGAAGGGGTTTACGGTATGTGGGGCAAAAGCATCATAGCACTATACCAAGGGGGTACTGTCAGGTGCAAGGTAGGAGGCGGATGTAAGTGCAGAAGTGTATTTATTATTATAGTGAAAACACACAGGCAAACAGTCCAAATCGACAGGCAAACTCATAAAATGTTAAGACCTGCAAAAGGTCGGGTGAGGCACAAACAGGATATCACAGGCAAAGAGCAAAACGTAAACTAGGAACAGGCACAGAGATCAGGGAACCAGGAAATCAGACATGGATAATCTAAGGCTTGGTAATACAAACTGACATTGCAGAATACTTCGCACTAGGCATGCATCTAAGCAGTCCTTATATAGGTACACATATTGCTCTTCAATCATGTGCAGGTGTGTGTCGTTAATGGCATACATGCAAGAAGTCACTCAACGCATGTGCAGTCTGGGATGCACTAGAGTGTTCTTCAGGTGCGCACACCAAAGCACGCCAGACTGACAAAACCCCTCCCCCCTAAAGAGCTCCTTCCAGGAGCGAAAATCCATCTTTCTTGGCTCAGGCTCAGGACAAGACTTGGACTCCTGACTTGAACTGGTCTTGGGCTCTGGAGATGACTTGGGCTTGAGCTCTGGAGATGGCTCTGGACTGGACTTGGGCTCAAGCTCTGGACTAGACTTGGGCTGTGGACTGGACTCAAGCTCTGGAGATAACTCTGGCTCTGGACCGGACTTGGGCTTGAGCTCAAGACTGGACTTGGGCTCAAGCTATGGAGATGACTTGAACTCTGGATTGGACATGGGCTCTGGAAATGACTTGGGCTCTGGGCAGGAAGCACGCTCAGACTCTGGACTTGACTTGGACCCTGGACTTGGCTTGGATTCAGGACTGGAAGTGGACTCAAGCTCTGGGCTGGACTTGAGCTCTGGAGATGATTCAAGCTCTGGGCTGGACTCTGGCTCAAGCTCAGGAGATGACTCGGGCTTGAGCTCTGGACTTGGCTTGGACTCAGCCAACAGGCACTGGTGCTGGCTCTGATTCTGACTCTGGTGCTGGCACTGGTTCTGGAGCAGGCACTGGCGCTGACTCTGGCACTGGTTCTGGAACAGGCACTAATGCTGGCTCTGATTCCAACTCTGGTGCCAGCACTGGTTCTGGAGCAGACACTGGCACTGACTGACTCCAACTCTGACACTGGTTTGGGAGCTGGTGCTGGCACTGATGCTGGCAATGGCTCTGGCACTGGAGCTGACTCAGGTGCTGGAACTGGCTCTGGTTCAAGAGCTGACTCTGGCTCTGACGCTGGAGCTGGCCCTGGCTCTGGCCCTGACGCTGGTGCTGGCACTGGAACTGACTCCGACTCTGGCACGGGTTCTGGAGTAGACACTAGCGCAGGCTCTGATGCTGGCTGTGACATTGGAGCTGACGTTGACTCTGGCACTGGTTCTGGAGTAGACACTGGCGCAGGCTCTGATGCTGGCTCTGGCATTGGAGCAGACACTGGCACAGATGCTGGCACTAGCGTTGGCTCAGGCTTGGGTTTGGGCACTGGCTCTTGTTCGGGCTCTGGTTCTGGCTCTGGTGTTGGCAGTGACTCTGGCTAGTGCTCTGGTTCAGATGCTGGCTCTGATGCAGGCTGAGGAGCTGGTTCTGGTTCTAGCTCAGGTTCAGGTGCTGACTGGCTGTGGAACAGGCTGTAGGACTGGCTCTGGAGCAACGGCCTCCTCCGCTGCCACTGGAGGGAGCTCTGGAGCAACAGCCTCCTCCGCTGCCACTGCATCGGCCATTGGAGGGAGCTCTGGAGCAACAGCCTCCTCCGCTGCCACTGTATCAGCCATTGGAGGGAGCTCTGGAGCAACAGCCTCCTCCACTGCCACTGCGTCGGCCATTGGAGGGAACTCTGGAGCAACGGCCTCCTCTGCTGCTGCTGTATCGGCTTCAGGTGTGATTGCCCTCACCCAAAAAATTTCATGGGAGTCTTCTTCTTCTTCTACTGATTCATAGATGAACATGAGCATGTTTAGGAAAGTCTGTGAGCTCTGAAGGCATGGGTGCTCTACTCTGTTGAGGTACCCCTCGGCGAGCTCGTCCAGCTATCCAAGTGAGCATGCAGCTCACCCAGATCAGTTCTTGTGGCTTGGGTTCTTCGAGGTCCTCATAGAACAGATTGCAGTACAGGCTGAATCCTCTAGGATGATATATTCCATAGTATGGTGCTGGGAGGTTCATTCCAAAATGCTGCCAGAAATAAGAAGCTAGGGGCTGAGATAAGGGAACCCGGTAGATGCGTGGAATGGCAAACTGTATAACTTCCGCTACATCCATTGCTGGCAAAGTATTCTGTCAGGTGCGAGGTAGGAGGTGGATGTAAGTGCAGAAGTATATTTATTATTATAGTGAAAACACACAGGCAAACAGTCCAAATTGGCAGGCAAACTCATAAACGTTAAGACGTGCAAAAGGTCGGGTGAGGCACAAACAAGATATCACAGGCAAAGAGCAAAACATAAACTAGGAATAGGTACAGAGATCAGGAAATCAGACACAGGTAATCTAAGGCTCGGTAATACGTACTGACATCACATAATACTTCGCACTAGGTATGCGTCTACACGCAGTCTTTATATAGGTGCACATATTGCTCCTCGATCATGTGCAGGTGTGCGTCGTTAACGGCGTGTGTGCGAGAGGTCGCTCGATGCGTGCGCAGTCCAGGATACGCCAGAGAGTTTTTCAGGTGCCCGCGCCAAAATGCGCTAGACTGACAGGCAGTGTTGCCAGATTGGGCGGTTTCAAGTGCATTTTGGCGGGTTTTGAACATATTTTGGGCTGGAAAACGTCAGCAGTATCTGGCAACACTGCTGACAGGTGCCCTTTCTCGAGGAAGTGTGTAAGATGTCTTAGAGAGAGGAAGCATAATAATAATAATAATAATAATAATGTTTTGGCAACCTTGGTCCTCATCTGTCAGTTGGTCTCTGCAGTTTTCTGTACTGGATGTGAGGTTATTTACCATTCCAAAAGAAGAGTTTTGTTATTCTGTCAAATTATTTTGAATATGACAGAGGACTTTTTAACAAAAGTAGATGAAATTGATAATCTTCAGAATAAAATTCATTTTCAGAACATTCAGCTTCCCTGAAATAGGCAAGTTGATGATCTATTGAGATAACAATTTTTTTAAATAATGGGTCAAAATTTATTTTCTGTCAAATCATTCAGCAGTGGGGGAATAAGATGCCAAGATATCAAGTTTCCTCAGCCCAGATCTTGATATGGAAAGCATCTATAGGTATATAGAGTAGCTCAGTTTTGCTGGGATTTAGGTTTAGCCGATTAGCCGCCATCCATAATGAGATGTTCATTAGACAGTGCTGAGATCTGTGCAGAAGCATTGTGTGAGAAGTGATGCTGATAGAAGTGATAAGTGGTTGGTAGTTTCTGATGTGTCTAGTGTGGGCTTGTTCAGGATGGATGTAACTCTTACTATTTTGACCAGATCTTATGGAGTAATTTATAATGGAAATGATGGAGGGGAGAGGGTCTTGCAAAATGATCGGCAGCATTATTGAAGGAATATGATCAAGTAGGCATGTGGTGGGACTGCTGGACAGCAGAATCTGTAGGATCTCTAGTGTAAAAAGAGGAGGAAATGTAAAATGTGTTAAAGGCAGGAAGGATAGTGCACTGCAAGAATGGAGTTAGGAGGTAAAATTAGGCAGGTTTTGTTGTCAAGGAAGGTGACAAAGACAGCAGTCAGGGTGGAAGGTGAAGGAGGAGGGGGACTGACAGAAGAGAGCAGCTTGAGAGATTATCAGTATCAAATTGTGATTTCCTCCACTTTCTTTCAGCTACTCTTAATTTTCTTTGATTGCTCCATAGTACATCCTACATCCAAAAAGCAGGGCAAAAATACTTTTTTTGGCTTGGAAGATTGAAGTCAGAGGAGGTTAAGAAATGAAAAAAGGTGAAAAGGGGAAAGGATGTGTAGCTGATTTAAAGCCAAATAAAACCCCCAAAATAAACTGCTTTATACTGGCAGATAATATCCATATAATACATGATCAATTATGCATTTGTTCATGTTTGTACTGATATTCTGTGTACAGATTGTTTGTTTTTCTCTGAAAATAAAACTTCCATGGACACTGCCATCTTACTTTCTCCGGGGTTCAAATATCATGCCCTAAGTGCAAACTACACAGGAGAATCCGAAATTGTGACATAACTTACACAGCACATGACTTACTTTGTCAGTGACAGCCTAAGTTCATGGCAGCCTTCAAATATGGCCGCCAAGGACTACAACTCCCAAGCGCCACAGCGCCCTCCCTCTCCCAAGTTCTGATTGGGAGTACACCTGTTTCTAATCACTCTTCCTATGTAAGCACGCCAAACACTACAGCCTGTTGCAAAATATCATTCTGTGTTCTCATACCTGATCATGCTGAGCCTTTCTATTTCTTTGACCTGACTCTAGGGCAGGGTTTCTCAAACTTCTTTGCTCTGGGGCCCAGCAATGTTAGGCCTTGGTGCTGCAAGGCCCTGCATAGGCCTATGCCTCTGTGTGCCCCCCTGGAACCCTCACACACACACACACACATTGTGTGCGCCTCCGTAGATAGATACATACATACATACATACATAGATTATTATTATTATTTATTTTATTTTTTTGTTAGTAGTACCTGTTACAAGTAGCAGGCTTATACCAGCATAATATTTTGGCTAAATAAGACCTAACAGGAGTGCATTGGCAGAATTGTAGAAAATTGCCAAATGACCAGTAACTGTCCAAAGATCTCATCTCATCTCATTATCTCTAGCCGCTTTATCCTTCTACAGGGTCGCAGGCAAGCTGGAGCCCATCCCAGCTGACTACGGGCGAAAGGCGGGGTACACCCTGGACAAGTCGCCAGGTCATCACAGGGCTGACACATAGACACAGACAACCATTCACACTCACATTCACACCTACGGTCAATTTAGAGTCACCAGTTAACCTAACCTGCATGTCTTTGGACTGTGGGGGAAACCGGAGCACCCGGAGGAAACCCACGCGGACACGGGGAGAACATGCAAACTCCACACAGAAAGGCCCTCGCCGGACCCGGGGTTCGAACCCAGGACCTTCTTGCTGTGAGGCGACAGCGCTAACCACTACACCACCGTGCCGCCCCTGTCCAAAGATATGCCATTATTATTATTATTATTATTATTATTATCAGTAGTAGTAGTAGTAGTCCTATTATTATTATTATTATTATTATTATTATTATTATTGCTTAGGCCTAAACTATTATTAAACAAGGGAAACTAACAGAAGTGCTTTGGCTTTGAGATTATTGCCAAATTACATAAACATACTGATATGTAGGCCCAATAATTTAACTATTATTATTATTATTATTATTATTAACCTATTATTACCATTTGCGTAAGAACCATTAAACCAATTTTTTTTTTAACTTTTGTATTTTAGATTTTTTTTTAAACTACACCTTTGAACTTGAAGCACTGCCAACAGTGCCTCAATAACATACACACACTTATAAAAAGGTCTACCAGAAACATGGGACCTCAAACCGAGAAACCTAAAGACCCACTGTAGCCCTAATACTGACTGATTACACAGTCCCAGTATGAAGAAGGGATAACTGAACGTAGGCTACGTGCTGACTTTTAACCTCAAATGACAGGCCCAGTCACCCACAGAGATTTGGTAAAAGAAAAGTCAGCATTCTAATGCGAAGGATGTGCCTCCTTTCTCGCCACTAACAGGTCGAAATGAGGAGGACAGGGTGACAACGCCACTCGGAGCGTGTTTTCTGAGTTGAGCCTGTTCGGTATTTTGTCTTTGTGGCTGTCAAACGTGAAAATGCGGTCTTGCAGAGGTATGTTGAATGGAAAGGCATCAGTGTTTTCAGTGCCATCTCACTCAGCTGGGGATATTCATTGCAGCATGACAGCCAGAATTCAGACAGAGAAAGTCGACCAAATCTTAACTGCAGACCAGCATCGCACGAAAGCTTCAGAAGTTTATCCTGCACCACAGGTGGCAGAGCGCTCGTTTCTGGGTTGGTGAACAGATCTCTTACCCATTGCTTTTCCGTGAGATGGGATTTTGAGGGGAAGTACTGTATGAATCAAAATGACGCAGTGTTTCGGTAAGGTGTTGCACAATCACTGCCGGCACCTGCCCCAAATCCACACCTTCATCAGCCAGAGACGACAGACAGCCGAACATGTCAAACACACCTCTATTAACTCTGTTGGTCCGGACTGAGAGCTTCTTTTTGAAAGCCATGATTTTATCATTGGCTTGAAAAATGTCACACACTTGGCCTTAGATCGACAGGTTTAGCATATTGAAATGGTCCAGGATGTCAGAAAGATAAGCTACTTTTATAAGCCAAGACTGATCTCACAGGTGATTGGCAAGATTGGACTGTTTATTTGTCAAGAATGCCTCAACCTCATGCCTCAACTCGTACACTCTGTTCACCACTTTACCCTGTGACAGCCAACGAACCTCAGAGTGCAAGAGCAGATGAACATGATCTGCACCCATCTCATCACACAGAGCTGTAAATAGATGGAAATTTGTCAGATTGGCCTTAATGAAGTTCACTATTTTGACCACTTGATTTAAAACTTCATGAAGCTCTGTGGACAGGCGTTTAGAGGCAAGTACCTCTCAATGAATAACACAGTGCGTTGCCTGCACTGATGGTGAAATGGCTTTTACCCGAGCAACAACTCCGATGTGCCTGCTGGTCATAGCCGCTGCCCCATCTGTGCAGACACTGACGCAATGCCCCCATATCAACCCATGCCCAGAGATGTACCCATCAAGCATACGGAATATTTCTCCAGCGGTTGTGGTCCCTGGAAGCACCTTACAAAACAAAAAATCCTCATGAAACCGGCCCTCATGAGCATATCTGATGTAGACCAGAAGCATAGCCAAGTTAGAGAGATCCGTGGTCTCATCCAATTAAATGGCAAACCAGTCAGATGACTTCGCCCTTTCTAAAATTTGAATTTCGATGTCTGCCGCCATATCGTCAATTCGACGACAGACCATGTCATTTGACAGAGGAATTTCTTTTACTTTGACTGTGGCAGCCGGACCCAACACCTCACTACAAGCAGTAACAATCAAAGGCATAATTAGCTTCTCCCCAATTGTGAAGGGTGCCTGACATTTGGAAATGTGGTGTGAAATCATGTATGATGCCTTTGCTAGCTTTTCATTCTTGGCCAAATTACTTTTCAGCACTTTAGTTTGGGTGACCAATTCATCACATTTTCTTCTGAAAAAATCCTCTGATTTATCCTTGAGATGCGAATGTTTAGTTTCCAAATGCCGGCGTAATTTGGATGGCTTCATAGCTTCGTTGCTTAGAATGGTTTGGCAGATAACACAGATTGGTTTCGAGGGACAATTATCACTTGAAATAAAGCCGAATTGTATGTATGAAGGGTCGTAATTGCGAGTGAATGGGTGATATTTTTTTGCCTCTGGCTCATGTTGTGTATCTGCACTGTCACATGGGCACTTTCCAAAGAAAGAGTCAAGAGTAGCTTGCTTTGAACATGCCATGATATTGCTCTCATAAAGCATGTGTGCTCGAATGACTGGACTTGGGACAGAATGAATGAATAAGTGCAAGTGTGCAACCTCACACGGGCAGGAACACTTAACATTCTAGAATGGGGGGGGGCGGGACTTACGCTACGTGGCACACAGTGACAAAAGCACTGAGAGCAGAGCCAGCCAATCGCTCTTCTACATAATCTGATTGACAGTGACCAGTAGTTTGAAATTATAATACTGACTACTAGTGCAGAGGCAGGCTTGCGGACCAACGGTAATCTTCTCACGGACCGGTACCGGTCCACGGCCCATAGATTGAAAAACACCGCTCTAGGGTATTCTGTCTCTTGCTACATATTTACTGACTTTGAGACTCTGGTTTTCCTCCGACACTCCGATTGCCTATTGACTGACCTTTGACATGGACCTAACCTTGATTCTTATGGCTTGGCTTTGTTCACCAGTTTGCGATGCACCTGCTCTCTCCTGCAATTGCATCCATAAGTGCCTGCACTCTGACATACTTAAGCTTAGATCTAGTGGATACATCACTTCTAAATTGTTAACAACCCTGAAGATGCCCAAGTGTCAAGCGTTTGGATGTAAAAATAAGCCCAAACATCACCAAGGGAAATCATTTTTTACCATCCCCAATCATATGAAGGATATTACTTTGAAGGAGCAGTTGGCAAAATGGCTGCATTTCATTGCTTCTGGAATCACTTTCACTGTTGTGTTACTAAGACAAATGGCAAGCAACATCACAAGTGGATATCCAGTTTCTGTGCAAATGGCTGTGCCCAGGTAAGCCTATTTTTAGCAATATTGCAACTTTTAAAACGGATACTTTGTTAAGTTTTATTTTTAATTAAAACATGCAGAGGGCACATCAGGGCACTTGCTGTGATTGGCAAACTGTTTATTTTTGGGGTTTTTTTTTGGCCTTAAGTGGTAGAGAGGAAAAGGAGTCAGGGTGTTGTTGTTGTAAGTGAGGGAAGAAGGGGATTATAAAGTTGCTGTTACAGTATTTTGCAGAGGGCATGAGTAGGCAGGGATGATGATGAAAGGATACTTACACTCACTGGCCACTTTAATAGGAATATTGTTCTTGATTGTAAGATTCCTGTTCTTGGCTAGCCTGAGTGGAACCCAATGTGGTCTTCTGCTGTTGCAGAAGATGCTTTTCACCATGGTTGTAAAGTGATTAAACGAGTTACTATACCATTCCTGGCAGCTCAAACCAATCTGGCCATTTTCCTCTGACCTCTCTTAACAAAACGTTTCCACCCACAGAATTGTCACTCAATCCCCCTGCACCATTCTGTGTGTGCGTGCGCCTGCCCACCTGTGTAAGAGAACCCCAGGAGGTCAGTTTCTGAAATACTCAACCCAGTCCATTTGGCACCAACACCGATGCCACAGTGAAATTCAGAGATCACAATTTTTCTCATTCTGCTGTTTTGATGTGAAAATCAACTGAAACTCTTGATTTATATCTGCATGATTTTTTATGCATTGTGGTGGTGTCAAGGGATTGCCTGATTTTTAGATAACTGCATAAAACGGGTCAATGGGTGTACTTAATGTGGTGGAAAAAGAATTAAACATGCTGAAACCCAGAACCTGAAGCAACAGAAGAAATGGGCTTTATTCAGTCTTGCAAGATAGGGCTCTCACTAGAAAACAGAATGTTTCTTCAGTGAAGAGCACATCTCATCCCTTTTGTGCTCGCTTTATAGCCTGAAAACCTTAAGCCTAGGCTAGTGCGTACAAACATTATCTAATAGATATAGAATGAATGCAAACAGTCATCATGGGCACACACACACGCGTGGACACACACTCTCAAGGACAAATTTTTAGATGGTTGAAATGAAACCTTTTAAAGTTGGACGTTTAAAATCTTCTTAAACACTTAGTTTTCCATTACACCCCCCCATAACTTCAATAACATACTGCATACTAAGCTAACCATGTCAACTGCCAAGCTAACTACAAAACTTCTCCTCACCACATCTATGTTTATGTTTCCCTTTAGGCTTTAGGTAGATATTTTCATTTATAGGAGAATTAAAAACTAAGTATATTGTGGCTTTGGTGACACATGGACACATCTAGAACTTGGCATTCTTTAGATAAGAAAAGCAATGCATGGTGCTGCTAAACTTAAATATTGTCCTACAATATCTCCTTCAGGTCCTAGTCATCCTCATCCCTGAATGGAGGATCACGGTCCCCGTGAGGTGACGAAGGCCAGTCTGGAAGCTCATCTGGGTCAATTTTAACCAGTTGGTAACCACGTAGATATGCTGACATTATCATAGTTGAGACATTGCATCAAACATGGTGCACAGAAACAACTCAACAATCTCAGAACAGGAATAAGCATAGAAACATATGCTGTCCATTTCCTGAAAACTCCATACAACCACCCCTAGTTATAATCTCCATGCTCGTCCAAGTGCAACTGGTGTGCTATATCTCTCATTTGGCTGATGATGGGTTCTTCATACTGTGGTCATTGGGGAGAGGTTCGGGTTGGGTGTGTTAGGACTAGGACTGTTTTGGCCTCTAGAGGCCGCTGTTATTTCCTTTTCTTGTCATGTTTATTTTGGCCTCTAGAGGCCGCCACTGTTCCTGTGTTTTGTGTTTGTGTTAATTGCCTAATTATCTTCACCTGTGTCCTTAATTAGTTTGTCTATTTATACCCCTGAGTTCGGTCCTCTTGTCACGGAGTCTTTGTGCTGTTATGTTTATCTCCAGTTTCCTTTGTACTGTGTTTTTTGATCTTCTTAGCTTTTGTATTTTTGCACTTTGCTTTTCTTTTGGATTATACTCTTTGGTTTTTTTTTGTCTTTTGTTTTGCCCTGTATATAGTGTATATAGTTTAAATAAACCTTTTGATTCTTTTTCTACTTCCGCCTCACGCCTCTGCATTTGAGTCATCCCCCTGGTGGCCTAGTCGGGGTTTGCTGGATTATCACACCAACGAACCAGGTTCGAATCCCAGCAAAACCCTAACAGAAAGACTCCGTCATGACCGACTCAGCAGAGGCTGCTTCAACTGTCTACCCGGCCAACCTTCAGGGAATTATAGCAGCTTTGACACGCTTCGGAGCGACCATGGACGCTCATGGACGTACGCTCACCAGCCAACGTGAGGCCCTCGCTCGCCACGAGGAACTGCTTCAGCAAATTGGGAAAACCCTGGCACAGCTGACATCTCTGCCTGCATCTCCTGCTCCTGATCCAGTTCCTGCTCCTGATCCAGCTCCCACTCCTGCTCCAGTGCCTCCTGCAATGCTGCCTTCTTCACCTCGCGAACCCAGCCTTCCTGCACCACAGAGGTATGACGGCAAGCACAGTGAGTGCCGAGAGTTCCTTACCCAGTGTCAACTCACCTTTGAGCTTCAGCCTACCCTCTCTCCCGGACTCCCTGGCCAAGGAATCTACATCCCGGTCTCCATCTCCTGGGGTGAGTCTGTCCACTCTTGTCAAGCTTTGATAGACTCAGGGGCGGCTGGGAACTTTATGGATATTCACTTCGCCCAAAGCATCAATATACCTACTGCACCTCTTGAAGTCCCTCTGTCTGTGTCTGCCCTCGATGGCCAAGCGTTAGGTGATGGAAGAGTCACCCAAGTTACTTCTCCAGTCTTCCTCCAGTCTCAAGGTCACAAGGAAGAAATATCCCTGCACCTGATTCCTTCACCTGAGTTCCCAGTTATTCTAGGCCTTCCTTGGCTTACTCGCCACAACCCTCGCATAGACTGGGTAACAAGCCAGGTTGTGGAATGGGGCCCTGCATGCCATGCCTCTTGTCTGCTCTCTAGCTCTCCTGTGTCTCCTGCCGAGCCCCCTGATCTCACCGAGTTATCTCAAGTTCCCACAGAGTACTGGGATCTCAAGGAGGTATTCAGCAAGAGCAGGGCCGCCGTTCTTCCTCCGCACCGGGCCTACGACTGTGCCATCGACTTGCTCCCTGGGACTACCCCTCCTCGTGGCAGACTGTTTTCACTCTCTCAGCCAGAACGCAAGGCCATGGAGGAATACCTCAAAGATGCCCTGGTCTCTGGGTTTATTCGACCCTCCACTTCACCTGCTGGAGCCGGCTTCTTCTTTGTCGGCAAGAAGGATGGGGGGCTCCGACCATGTATTGATTACAGGGGCCTGAATAAGATCACTGTGCGCAACCGATATCCCCTTCCGCTGATGTCCACAGCTTTCGACCTGCTCCAAGGCGCCACCGTCTTCACCAAGTTGGACCTACGGAACGCATACCACCTCATCCGTATCCGACAGGGAGACGAGTGGAAGACTGCCTTTAACACCCCGTCTGGGCACTACGAATACCAGGTGATGCCCTTCGGACTCACCAACGCACCAGCTGTTTTTCAGGCCCTAATCAACGACGTCTTAAGGGACATGATTAACCTATACGTTTTTGTCTACCTCGACGACATCCTTATCTTTTCCAAGACCGTGCAGGAGCACCGCCACCATGTCCGCCAGGTTCTCCAGAGGCTGCTACAGAACAATCTGTTCGCCAAGGCCCAGAAATGCGAATTTCATGTTCCCGAGGTCTCCTTTCTGGGATTTATTGTACGGACAGGCCAACTCCAAATGGACCCTGCCAAGACCCTGGCCGTCCGGGATTGGCCTACTCCCAAGTCCGTTAAGGAGGTTCAGCGGTTCTTAGGATTCGCTAACTTCTACCGCAAGTTCATCAGGAACTTCAGTTCTGTGGCAGCACCCATGTCTGACCTCACCAAAGGGACAGGTGGATCTTATGGCTGGTCTCCTCAGGCAGAAAAGGCGTTCAAAGACCTCAAGGACCGCTTCTGCACGGCACCCATTCTGGTTCTCCCGGACACCTCCCAACCATTCATCGTGGAGGTGGACGCCTCGGACAGTGGTGTCGGCGCGGTGCTCTCTCAACGTTCGGAAGGAAAGCTGCACCCCTGCGCTTACTTCTCCCACCGCCTGAGTCCTGCTGAGTCCCGGTACGATGTGGGGGATCGAGAACTGCTAGCGGTCAAACTGGCCCTTGAGGAGTGGAGGCACTGGCTGGAGGGAGCACAACATCCATTCCTGGTTTGGACTGACCACAAGAACCTGGAGTACCTCCAGCAAGCCAAGAGACTGAACCCTCGACAGGCTAGGTGGGCCCTGTTTTTCAGTCGGTTTGACTTCACCCTCTCATACCGCCCCGGCTCCAAGAACACCAAACCTGACGCACTGTCCAGACTGTTCTCTGCCACTAACAGGGAGAATGAAGTCGGGCCTATTATCCCTGTGTCCCGGATTGTGGCCCCTGTCCGCTGGGGTATTGAGGAGGCTGTCCGACGAGCCCAACGCCAGGACCCCGGTCCTGGGACGGGGCCACCAGGCCTCTTGTACGTCCCACATCAAGCCCGGGCCAAGGTTCTCCAGTGGGGTCACTCTTCCCCTCTCACCGCCCACCCGGGAGCTCGGAGGACCCTGGACTTCCTGAAAAGACGCTTCTGGTGGCCTAACATGGAGAAGGAAGTAAGGTCATTTGTCCTGTCCTGTGAGGTTTGCACCAGAACCAAGAACCCACGACAGCGTCCCCAGGGTCTCCTGCATCCTCTGACCATTCCCCGGCGTCCCTGGTCCCACGTGGCAGTCGACTTTATCACGGGTCTCCCTGAGTCACAAGGTAACACGGTCATTTTGGTCTTAGTTGACAGATTCTCCAAGGCCTGCCGCTTCATACCACTGTGCAAACTCCCCTCTGCTCTTGAAACTGCGAAACTTTTGTTTAATCATGTCTTCCGAGTCTTTGGTCTTCCACAGGACATTGTCTCAGACCGAGGGCCCCAGTTCTCCTCCCGAGTGTGGCACGGGTTCTGCAAGGTCATCGGAGCCACTGCCAGCCTCTCCTCTGGGTTTCACCCACAGTCCAATGGTCAGACGGAGAGGCTCAACCAGGACCTGGAAACCACCCTGCGAGGCCTGGCTATGGATAACCCGACATCGTGGAGCACCTGGCTGCCATGGGCGGAGTACGCCCACAACACCCTGCAGTCATCGGCCACCAAGCTGTCGCCATTCCAGTGCCAATTCGGGTTCCAGCCACCTCTGTTCCCGGACCAGGAGGAGGACGCGGGGGTGCCCTCGGTCAACCAATATGTGAGACGGTGTCGCAAGACCTGGAGCAAGGTCAGGAAGACCCTCATACAGACCTCCAGAACCAACCAGACTCAGGCCAACCGCCATAGAAGACCTGCACACGCTTTCCGCCCTGGGCAGCGTGTTTGGCTGTCCACTAAGGACCTTCCACTGCGGGTGGAGAACCGCAAGCTTGCTCCTCGCTACATTGGCCCCTTCAAGGTGGTGCGCAGGGTGAACCCTGTCTCCTACCGGCTCCAGTTGCCCCGGACTCTGAGGATCAACCCCACTTTCCATGTTTCCCTGTTACGGCCCGTACTGACGTCTACGTATGCCCCTGCCCCTAGGAACCCCCCACCCCCCCGCATCTTCCAGGGGCAGACTGTGTTCACTGTGAATCGCCTGCTTGACTCCCGCCGGGTCCGCGGCGGGTTGCAATATCTGGTGGACTGGGAGGGCTATGGTCCTGAGGAGCGCTGCTGGGTTCCTGCTCGGGATGTCCTTGATAAAGAACTATGTCGGGACTTCCATTCGGCCCATCCGGATCGCCCTGGGAACGTCAGGAGACGCTCCTGGGGGGGGGGGTCCTGTTAGGACTAGGACTGTTTTGGCCTCTAGAGGCCGCTGTTATTTCCTTTTCATGTCGTGTTTATTTTGGCCTCTAGAGGCCGCCACTGTTCCTGTGTCTTGTGTTTGTGTTAATTGCCTAATTATCTTCACCTGTGTCCTTAATTAGTTTGTCTATTTATACCCCTGAGTTCAGTCCTCTTGTCACGGAGTCTTTGTGCTGTTATGTTTATCTCCAGTTTCCTTTGTACTGTGTTTTTTGATCTTCTTAGCTTTTGAATTTTTGCACTTTGCTTTTCTTTTTGATTATACTCTTTGGTTTTTTTTTTGTCTTTTGTTTTGCCCTGTATATAGTGTATATAGTTTAAATAAACCTTTTGATTCTTTTTCTACTTCCGCCTCACGCCTCTGCATTTGAGTCATCCCCCTGGTGGCCTAGTGGGGGTTTGCTGGATTATCACACCAACGAACCAGGTTCGAATCCCAGCAAAACCCTAACAGGGTGACCCTTTGTCCTTGACGTTTGTTGGTGCTCCAAGTGCAGGCACACCCTTTTGCACTCTTTCCACCTCACCAAGACTCCGGGACACCCTATTCCATCACCAGCTCCTTTCTTCACTCACTATTTTCCTTGTCCTCTTCTTTCCCTTCAGATTCAGGCATTGGCGCTCGCTTTCAGTGGCTGGCATGTAGCCACATGGCTCTCTCGACGACATTAACAGCTATCTGTGTCATCAGGAGGATCTGGTATGGACCAAGCCACCTGGGATGTCTCCAGCTTTTATGTTGGAAGTCCTTCACCACTATCCAGTTGCCCAGCTGTAGATTGTGAAGTGCACCTGTTGCAGGCTGTGGAAAAGTGCCTTTCACCTGCTTGTGGGTGGCACACAAAACATAAGATAGTTCTGCACAATAATGCAACATTTCATCTTCACACAAATTTATTGTTCGGTGTGGCATCAGCTTTGGCCCTATTCCTGTGTTCGCCAGTCTGCCAAACAGTCCCTCAAACAGGCTAAGTTTCTTTTTTGGTCTGACCCGTGTGCAGATATGGAAAAGAACAATAGATAAGGTTTTTACCCAATTTAGTCCTGTTTCTGCACAGCATTTAGCCAATTTTGTTTTTTAGAGTGCCATTCTCTCTCTACTGCACCCCCACTCATGGGATGGTATGCACAGTGTGTCTCCTATGTGTTTGAGGGCTTGGTTTGACAAGTGGGGTCCTGTTATCACTATTTATTTTCTGTGGAATACCCCACCTGGGAATTATTTCAGACAGCAGGGCCTTTGCTACTGCTCTTGTGTCTTGTTTGGATGTAGGAAAAGCTTCTACCCACTTAGAAAACATGTCTGCTCTTACGAGATAATATTTCTTCCCTTCAGCAGGTGTCATTTCAATGAAGTCCATCTGTAAATGGTCAAATGGGAGGTTTGGGACTGGGTGTGCAGCCTGAGGGGTTGCCTGCCCATGGCCTATGCTGTGTGTGGTGCAGATGGAACATTTTTGGGGAAATACTGCAAAGCCTTTTGGGTCATTCCATGCCAAATCAACAAATATCTGACAAATTTATGCTCGACCATCTCAGATTTCAATGAAATTTGGAGGGCTCAGAGATACTATTAAAAGAAGTTAATCCCCAAAATTTGAGCTTCCTATCTCCAACGGTTTCAGAGATACAGTCATTTGAATTTTTCAATTTTTTTGCATTTTGCTCAAAACATCCATATTTCAAAGTGTAATATAATCTTTATTATGCAAGATAGAAACCTAAAATTTTGCACAGAGAGACTCAATGTCTTGTATTACAAGCTTCAACATAGAATTTCAATGGTCATTGTATATTAGATGGTGATTTTAACAAGGAAATTAAAAAGACAAATTTGCATTTTTTGCATTTTTAATTCATTCTGGAAGCTTGCCTGAGGCAGTAATGCTTAAACTAAGAATGTTATTCAAATCTACACAGAAATATCTACCAATTTCAGTTTTACCAAGTCTCCACTATTCCTAGTTTGTCTGTAATAGGGTTTTGAAATTCGCCGATTTCTAAAACATGCCATTTTCAGTAGCAAGAAATCCAATGTGGGATAGCAGTTAGGAACTTGTAAATTTTTTTTCAGTAATCTCCTAGACCCATATTTTATATTTCCAAGTTTTTGTTCTGTGTCTCTCAAGTATTTCTGAGCTACAGGTGTTTAAAAAGTCCATTTTTTCCAAATTCGAATTTTTTATATTATTTCCATTTTATTGATGATGAAGGACTGATAAATACAACTAAATGATTTGTATAGATAAGGAAACATTTTACTTGTGTTCATGTCACAGAAATATGGTTTTAAAAATATTATCATTTTGAAATAAGCTAAATAATATATGAACATTTCACATTTTTCAGTAAATATATATCTAAAAACGAAAGAAGTCAGTCATTTTTCATATAAATCACTTAACTTACAATTTCTGTTGTATGTTAGTTTATGGCAGTCAGAATCTTTCTTTAGTCCAATTCCTATAGAACAGGGAGGAAGTTCAGCCATTTCTAGATGTCTAAGAACAAACTCATTTATACTGATCTCAAATTGAAAGGAACTACAATTAAATTCCCTAGTCAACTATTCAAAATATCCAATCCTTGCAAAGAAACACATTCAGTTAATAACATTGGTAAATTTTCTCAGTGCTCTGTATTACAATGTATTTAATATAATCCAAGCAATATAATATTATCTGAACAAGTATGCAGTTTACAGACTCTAAAACTATAAGATATGAGCCACCTGTTCTGGTATCAAAGGTCACCTATGGTGCTGTGTTGATATTGATAAGGCTGGCTGTTGACTGGTACACAATAGCTGGTCATTGATTGCTAATGTTACACAGTCTTAGATTAAAATTAATTTACAAATAATTAATACTGAGCATTAATTGAAATTTTATTTAAAATTGAGGAAGAAACATGTCTCCTAACCTACTTGAGCCTTATTGAAGCATTTATTAACCCTCAAATATCAGTTATATGAAAATATATCAAAAATTCGAATTTGGTGAAAAATGGATTTTTTAAACCCCTGTAGTTTAAAAATACTTGAGAGACACAGAACAAAAATTTGGAAATATAAAATATGGGTCTTGGGGATTACTGAAAAAAATTTACAAGCTCCTAACTGCTATCCCACATTGGATTTCTTGCTACTGAAAATGGCATGTTTTAGAAATCGGTGAATTTCAAAACCCTATTACAGAAAAACCAGGAATAGTGGAGACTTGGTAAAACTGAAATTGGTAGATAACATTCTTAGTTTAAGCATTACTGCCACAGGCAAGCTTCCAGAATGAGTTAAAGATGCAAAAAATGCAAATTTGTCTTTTTAATTTCCTTGTTAAAATCACCATCTAATATACAATGACCATTGAAATTCTAAGTTGAAGCTTGTAGTACAAGACATTGAGTCTCTCTGTGCAAAATTTTAGGTTTCTATCTTGCATAATAAAGATTATATTGCATTTTGAAATATGTATGTTTTGAACAAAAAAATCGAAAAATTCAAATGCCTGTATCTCTGAAACTATTGGTGATAGGAAGCTCAAGTTTTGGGGATTAACTTCGTTTAATAGTATCTCTGAGCCCTCCAAATTTCATTGAAATCTGAGATGGTCGAGCATAACCTCCTGTTGATTTGGCATGGAATGACCCTTTTGTGAACCAGTGCTTAGCCACTGTACTCATCATTCCCTCTTTTGATATGTGGTCTTGCCCATGTATCAACTTGGCAAAATGTTGGAAGTACCCCTGTGGCAGACACGGCTTACTGGACTCTGGACCATACTAAATGGCATCGCACTTTTCACAGCCCACTTTCTTCCACTGCCAAATCTCCTGCGGCGTAGCTTGTTTTTGCAGGTCCTGCAAATAAAGTGTAGGTGTTAGTGCTGTGGAAGAAACAGAGGTTAGCATATGCATGTGAGGGGAGGCCCTTGGCTGCTGCGGCCTTTGCCGCAGCGTCTGCAGCAGCACTACCTCAGGAAATGGGATCTAAGGAATTGTGGGTATCACATTTTACAAATTGCTACTTGTTTAGGAAGCAAGACAGCATCAAGAAGGTGTTGAATAAGCTTGTGATGTATAATAGGCTTCCCTGTGGAGGTAAGAAAGCCTCTGCTTCCACAGGGTGCCAAAGTTGTGGACAACACCAAAAGAATATCTACTGTCTGTGTAGATGGTTGCTTACTTACCTTCAGCTAACCTACATGCTTTTGTGAGGGCCACAAGCTCCGCCACCTGCGCTGACTAATGCTTAGGGAGTGACCCTGCAGTGAAAACAGTGTTCTGAAACAACTGCAAAACCAACCTGACTTGTGCCCAACTTGGGGTCTCACAAGGTGGACCCATCCACAAAAAGGATCAGGTCCAGATTGTGTAATGGGACCTCTGAGAGGTCTGGATGTGGACTGCAGACCTGAGAAACTGTTGTGATGCAGCACTGGGGCTCTCCATCCTCCGCTGTTGGAAGGAAAGTCTCAGGATTCAAGACTGTGTGTGACGTTTCACTGTGATATCAGGCATTTTCAAGAGAACTGCGTTGTACATGAGCCAGCGTGCTGCTGACAAATGTGATGCCTTTTGTTCAAGCAAGACCATTGAAGCCACATGCAGGACTAAGTGTTGGGTCTGCATATACCACAACATCCCTGGATGCGACCACTGTCTTTTCAGCTGCAGCAATTGCCCTAAGGCAGAGTAGAAGCCCTGCAGCCACAGGATCCAGCTTGGCTGAATAATAGGTAACCGATCATAAGTAGCCTCGATGCTCTTGCAGGAGCACTGAGGTCATACACCCATTTCTCTCATCTACTGTCTGAGTGAAGGGGTGTCTTGGATCTGGAACCGAGACTGAAAAATAAGTGCTAATTGGCAAGATTGCAGCGATTGCAGCCTGCCTGAGGCCCAAGACCAAAAAGGGAGCGAGACAGTTCCTGGGCCTGGCTACTATTGTAGGTTCTTACCTAGTTATTCGGACGTCACCAGTCTGCTGACTGATCTCACTAAAAAGGGAGCACCAGATCTGGTCCAGTGGATGGAACAGTGCCAAAAGGCTTTCACTAGGGTAAAAGCTGCAATGTGTGTGGGGCCACTTCTACACTCCCCGGACTTCTCTCTCCCCTTTATTTTACAGACGGGTGCATCAGCCAGAGGGCTGGGGGCCGTTTTATCCCAGAAGGTGGAGGGTGAGGAACATCCTGTGCTGTACATCAGCCGCAAGCTCTCGATGCATGAAAGTAAGTACAGGATGCCAATGTGCGGCTCACCCGTTGGCATCTCGCCCTCCGGCCATCTAAATGGGGGGGGGGGGTTCCACTGCAGGCTAGATGGCTCCCTGGCCTGAGTCGGGCGGTGGGGGTATGTGGCAGTGGGGGCGAGCATCAGTTTGTGAATGGAGGGTGGGCTCTGGGAAGGTGAGTGGCCAAGTCATTACATGTCATGTTAGGTGGGGTTTACATTAGACCGTATCAGCGGATCATCAGATTAACGTTTTTAAAAACGATTAGCGTGCACACAGCAACGCCAATACACGATTCGCGTGCACACAGCAACGCCAATACACGGATACGCTAATCACATGACTAATTAGACGGCACGTAAGTTGAAATGTAATGTGTAAATTTCTCCTCAGCGGCTCGGCTCCGCAGGCATCCTGCGCTCCAAATCACTCCGCCCTGAACAGCGAGTGCCCTCTGGAGGGTGCGCACTCCCCGGCCCTGCGCAGCTCACAGAGCGCGCGAGTGAAGCGCACGAGCAGTGATTCGGGACTGAGCCGCTGTGTGTGTGATCCCAGTGCATATCGGGCATGCGCAAGTCACTTACCACTTGCAAGTGGAAGGATGGCAAGCCTAAAGACAATCATAACTACACAATGGGCAGTATTTGCATCAGTATTTGCAGTATTTTCATACTTTTATACTCTTTAATGAAAGGTGATACAAGGCGGAAGTCTGCACCGTTTTTCAGCAGTCGCGTCACATGACCAACGCCAGCGAATCAGGAAGGTGGAGGTCACAGTGACGTTGTCCAATGACGACGTCAGCTAGAGCTCAGCACAGCGTATCCTCGTATCTCAATGTTTACACAGCACCAGATCAGATACGAACTGGGTTGAATACGTGGACCCTGGCGGATTCCCGTTTCCCGGCGTTTCCCGGCGTTTTAATGTGAACGGACAGTGCATCCGCGAAGAAAACGAGACAGATACGGTCTAATGTAAACTTGGCCTTAATGTGTGGGTGTTTGTTGCAGTGATGGTGGAACATAGAAAACGAGGGAGAGAGAAGGAGAGCTCCCCGGACCAGAATACGACTGTGTGTGTATGCATCCTAGCGTGAGCAAGTGAAGCTGAAAAGCATTGATAAACATGCGTGTGTGTATGTGAATATCATCTCCCGCCTGCTGTGCTTTTGTACTCCACCCACATCAGGGAAGTGCTGCACTTACATACAGTGACATGAATGTCATTGCAATATTTGGGCTTTCAGTAATTTCTTTGAACTGTTCTTTTTCTGTGGCAGAATGATTGTACAGCATACATCTTAAAAAAACAAACAAACTAGAATTTGGTGCACAAGTTTTAATTTTTGTTGGGTTTTCTGAAAACACAGGATCAAACTTATACATACAGGATCAAATTTACATACACTTAGATTATTAATTCAGAGGTGCTGAGACTTCCAAAATGTCTTATCTTGGCAATGCCGAGGTTTCTTAACTTCCTGTTAGTGATCATGATTGACTACAGCTGGTAGCTTCTCTGTGCCTTCATAAAAAAGAGTTTGTTTACAGCACTCACTGGATTGACCAACACACAGTAAAATGGGAAAGTCCAAGGGGCTCAGTGCAGATCTGAGAATGAGGATCGCAGATATACACAACTCCAGAATGTCTCTTGGAGCAATTTCTAAACATCTGCAAATTCCAAGATCAGTTCAAACAATTGTATGCAAGCTATTGTGAGGTGTAGTCACTTTTCCAAGCCACTTTGCTTCAAGAAAAGCCAAACTGTCACCCTCAGCTGAAAGGAAATTGGTTTGGATGGTCAGGAACAACCTGGGAACCACCATGGCACAGCCCTGCCATGAACTGGAAGCTGATGGATCACTGTCTACAGTTCAGATCACCATGGACTAAGAGGCTGCTATCCAAGAAACAACCCCTGCTCCAAAATTGACACCTTCAAGCTTAACTAAAGTTTGAATCTGACCACATGGACAAAGAAAAAACCTTCTGGAGGATAGCTGTATGGTCAGATGAGACAAAGATTGAATTGTTTGGCCACAATGACCACCATGGTGCAGTGTGCCTCTGTACAACTGGTGGTGGTAGGATTATCATGCTCTGGGGCTGTTTTGCTGCCAGTGGAACTAGTTCATTGCACAAAGTAAATGGAATAATGAAGGAGGAGGACTACCTCAGAATTCTAAAGCATAAACCATCAGAAACTTTAACACTACTTCGGCGTTACAACAGGACAATGAACCAAAACACACATCAGAGCTGGTTGTGGAGGATAAAGCAGGCTAACATTAAGCTTAAAACAAGCCCTGACTTCAACCCTATTGAAAATATATGGACCGTGCTTATAAGTCGAGTCCATGCAAAGTAAACAAACAAATTTAATTGAACTCTACCAATTCTACCATGAAGAGTCATGAAATATCCAACCAGAGTTCTGCCAGAAGCTTGTTCATGGTATGGTAAACAATGTTTGGTCAAGGTGAATCTTGCAAAGAGACATTTTATCCAAATATGAGGTGTGCTGTATGTATAATTTTGACCCTATGTTGAGTTTCAGAAAACCCAAAGAAAAGTAAAACTTGTTCACTAAATTCTAGTGGGTTTTTATTTTTTTTTTTTAAAGATGAATGCTGTACATTTGTCACAGAAAAAGAACAGTTCAGAAAATTACTGAAAGTCCAAATATTGCCATGACATTCATGTCACTATATGCAAACTTCTGACCACAACTGTATCTAATAAATACCAAATTAATGCAAACAGTCTCATCATGTCCGTACACACACTCCAGGACATTTTTCTGCTTAGATGGTTGAAATTAAACATTTAAACTTAGATGTTTAAAATCTTTTTAAATACTTAAAAGTTACCATTACACTTGAAGTATTCGCTGAGTGTATATGAAATGCTATACATGAACCTGACTATTTATAGGACACATTCATTTATTGGTCAAAGGTTGTGAGAATTTTAGGCCCTTTAATTTAGGGTCCCTGGCTTAAAAAAAAAAAAAAAGTTGAGAACCCTGTCCTAAGATGTTTTTTGTGACTCTCTCTCAAATTGGTTACGAAAATACTGAAACAAGTCTTCATTACTCTTTAGAGGAACTGTTGAACCAAAGCTCCTCTCAAGTGCGAGTGTCTGCTGAAGTGGAGGAATTGAAATCTCAACTGAGTCGTCTCAATATCAGGAACAAAGAATTGGAACTTCAAAACAGCGGCCGCTCTAATGACCATGCTCGCATGCTGAAACAGGTACCCCCCCAATACACTTGTACTGTTGAATCCTGCCTGCATACTCAAACATGTTCAATTGGGAAAATCACATCTAGATGCTCAAACATCCTTTCAGAGGTAAATAATATCCAAACACAGGTAAACCATATCTGCATACTTGAGCAGGTTAATTGTGCCCAAAGTTATTTGGGCAATTCTCAATGCTCAGGCAGGTAATTTAGGCAATTAATTATGCCGACACATTTATATTTAGTTACATGATTAAAATGAGAAAATATATCCCAAGCTAAACACAAGATTAAATATGGGATGTTGAACATCCCATTCCAGAGTTTCCCCCCTTTTGCTATAACAGCCTCCACTCCTCTGGGGAGGCTTTATGCTAAATTTTGGAATGTGGATGTGAGAATTTGTGCCTATAACTTACTGAACCTATAACTTACTGAATTCCTCTACTGTACCTGCTATGGAGTGTCAACTGAATCCACAGCCATCAAGCTAGAGCAAGAGGGAGAAAAGGCAGAAGAAAAATTTGCAGCAGTGTATGCATTTACAATTTGTGAACAAAGACAATGACCCACAATTTTGAAGGGAGAAGAGACTTCAACATAGTTATTTTGCTATGATCAGATACACCAGTATTATCAATACCCAAGTTCTATGGCATCTTTTATGTATATATGTATACCAGATGTAATCACTTAAACATCAATATGCAGATTAAAATCTCCAGTAATAATGAATTTATCATTTTTAAAACACCCAAGGTAGTAAATTCCAATAAAACATTTCACTAAGAAAGGAAAAAAATCAAGATCGTTTGAAGTGAATGCTGTTTAGAATAAAGCTCTTACATTGGAAAGAGACCTTACATTTAAATGTGACATCTTAGCAATAATTCTAGGCCTAGGATAGGAGTTGAACAATTTTATAGGAATCAAATGATAAACTACATTATTGTTTTTGCTGTTTCTCACTAGCTTTGGCCTAACATATGAAACTCAACAGGGAATATAATGCTGAGCAGAGAGAGCAGCAGAGGGGTAGTTGTTATATGATAAATCTAGAGATTCACAGGCAGATCTACCCCCAGAACAGAAGGGGCTACAATAGCAGGGGCTAATGTAAAATTGTTCACAGCCTTCTCTCAGCAGAGTCAACAAAATTATGAGAATTCAGTCATTTTGTGATATTTAGCACTGAGTAATGTGTTATGGAAAATCAGCCTTGTAGTTTTCACAAACAATGCCCAACATGAAGTTAGACTAATGTACCTCAAAGTACATAGTCTTTAGATATTTACAAATTAGATGTATATTCTGTACCCACAAGACTTATGCACATGTTTAAATAGCTATGTAATAAACATGCGCATTAAACAGGTTTTGATTGTAAATTTATCTCTGAACTAACTAAACCCACATATGTGTATATACAATGTGCTGTATATGCTACTTACTGTTGGAGTGTGTGTTTTTAGCATGCAGATGCTTTGTCTTCCATGCGCCTGGAGCTGCAGCGTGCTCATGCTGAGGAAATTCAGCGCCTCCATCAAGAGGTGGAGAAAGAACGATTAAATGACAAACAAGAGTTGGAGGAGGAAAAGAAAAGAGTACTGAAAAATATGGAAGAGGAAAAGGTCCATCTTAAAGAGAAACTAAGGAAGGCACTGGAAGAATTGATCTGTAAACATGCCAGTGAGTTACGCCAAACACAAGCTTCACTGGAAAACGAGAGAAAGCAGGTAAAGTATTCTAACAACTTACAAGAGGCATACTTTGGCAATTGCCATATTCGCACACTATAATTACATCTAGGTGCAAATCTTTGGAAATGAATGTGTCCCATCCCAGTTTGATTACATTCCACTAGACTTCACACAAACATCATTTCAAGTATATGGAAAGAATGTTGTAGTCTTTCAAGTGTCTTGTAATGCAAGTAATGGGGAAAAAATGCACTAGTAAGGTTTTAGGCATCATAAGCTGCCAGAACAGTGTTGGTGCATCTGGACATAGGTTCTACTCTTTATAGTCTCTGGAAATGTGCTGGAGGGATGAAACATTGTTCTTCCAAAAGATATTCCCTCAGGTGCTGTTCTAATGATGGTGATAGAGAAACTTGTATAAAAAGTTGGTCCAAAATACACCCTCTATCGACTTTAACAGGAAAATCTGTATACCTGCACATTCATGCAGTTATCTAAAAAGCCAACAGCTGAAATATCTTGTTGATGTGAGATATGAGAGGAGAATGACCAGACTGATTTGATCTGATAGGAAATCTATAGTAACTCAAATAAGCACTCTTTACAACTGTTGTGGACAGAAAAGCATCTCAGAAAACACAACACATCATACCTTGAGGTGGACAGGCAACAACAGCAGAATGCCGCTTTTCCACTACCAACGCGGCTGAGTTGGGCTGAGCCGTGCCGTGCTGAGTTGGGCCGAGTCGAGCTGAGTGGGGCTGTTGGAGTTGCATTTCGACTACAACCACGCTGAACCGTGCTGGCTGGAAGTGGGTGGACACATTGGGTGGAGTTAGCGAAAGTGGGTGGACGTCACGTGATGTTGTTAGGCGGCGCAAACAGTGACATCAGTGACCTTTTAAGCGGTAGTCTCACGACCCGGATAGTAAACAATAAACATGGAGGACATGGAGTCGTTAGTGTTGCTGGTCTTGGTGCTGTGGCTTGTTGTCACCGACAACGCCAACAGATACTGGCAAGAGCGTATAGATGAGGCGAGGCGCAAAAGGCTTCAGAAATTCTCGTAATTCGTAATTCTTCCGGGTTTACGGTGTTTACAGATTCCAGTGTGCTCGCGGGGCGTGTGTGGGCATGTGAGGACACTCCTCCTCGCCAATCAGTGCACAGGGGAGTGTCTCCTCACACCCCTAGCCCCACTCGACTCGGTTTGGCTCGCTTCAGCACTACTCCAAAACCGTGCGAGTTTTGGGTGCTGAGTAGGGCTGAAGCAAGCTGAGTCGTGCTGCTCTGAGGTAGTCGAAATGCGAGCCGTGTCGGGCTGAAGTGAGCTGAAAAAGGGTAGTGGAAAAGGGCCAGAAGACTATAGCAGATTCCACTCCTGTCAGCCAAGAACAATAATTTGAGACTATCATGAGCATACACTCACTGAAACTGAATAGCTGAAGACTGGAAAAGACCAGATGCTTATATATGAGTTACTATATCCTTCCTGAAACATAGGCCCTGCCCACACGGCAACGGATTCAGGTGAATCCGATAAAATTTTTTATCGTTTCGGCCTGGCGTCCACATGGCACCGGCGTTTTGGGTGCCCCAAAACGATATTTTTTGAGAACGGTTTCCAGCGTGGAAAAATCTGGCAATGGCGCCGTTGCAAAGTCGTCTGGATGAGTAGAACGGATTTGTTTACGATGACGTCACAACCACATGACTAGAACAAGCAGCACTCACTCATTCACGCCGGGTAGAAGAAGGGGTTTATGTGCATGCGTCCTACTTCTTCTATTGTTCGATCTCCGATGGGACCGTCTTACAGCGCACGTAGAGGTGTGGCATGTGTATTGCATCGTTTTCAGCAAGCGTTGCGTTGCCATATGTACCTGATATTTTACTGATCCGTTGCCCATGTGGACGCGAGATTTTTTTTTTACCCGCTAAAAAAAAAATCTCGTTGCCGTTGTCGTGTGGATGTAGCCTCAAACTAATCTGGTCATTTTCCTCTAACCTCTCTTATTAACAAGGTGTTTCCACCCACAGAACTGTTACTCAAAGTTTTGTTTTTTCACACCATTCTGTGTAAATTCTAGAGACTGTTGTGTGCGTTAAAATCCCAGGAGATCTGGCACCAATATCCATGTGTAACAGCTTTTTCAGGGTGGGAAATGAGGAACTGGAGACAGATGCCAGAATTCAAGGTGTGCTTTTTATTTACCCTACACTTTTCACACACAGACATGCACGTGGGGAGATACAGCTCTCTCAGTACTGGCCATCTGAAAGACACAGAGACGCACGTTAATAGACAGCCAGTAATTAAATTATAATTTAATTAATAATTATTTATTAAATTAATATAATTAAATAAATCCCCCCCCCCTCGGGACAGGTAATCCATCACCACCATCTGTACCCCTGGCCTCTAGACCACCTTGAATTTAAAGGGTTGAAGGGCCAGATACCAATGAGTGATCTGTGTGTTGGCATCCTTCATGTGGTGGAGCTACTGGAGCGGGGCATGGTCGGAACAGAGGGTGAATGGGCGTCCAAGCAGGTAGAACCGGAAAGCGAGGACTGCTCACTTAATGGCCAGAAACTCTTTTTCTATGGTGCTGTACTTTGACTCTCACATGGAGAGCTTGCGGCTGATGGACAGCACCGGGCGCTCCTCCTCTACCACCTGGGACAAAATGGCCCCCAACCCTCTGTCTGATGCATCAGTCTGCAAACCAAAAGGGAGGGAAAAGTGAGAAGAACACAACAGCAGGCCCCCACACAAAACTGCTTTTACCTGAGCAAAGGCCTGTTTACATGGCTCCATCCACTGGACCAGATCTGGCCCCCCCTTTTTAGTGAGTTCAGTCAGTGGGCTGGTGACATCCAAAAAGTTAGGCATGAACCGCCTACAATAGCCAGCCAGCCCCAGGAAGACCTTTTTGGTCTTGGGCAGGCCAGAATCACTGCAGTCTTATCAATTTGGAGACTCACCTGCCCATGACCCAAGTGGAAGCCCAGATACCGTTCTTCCAATTGCACGTTTTTTTTCGGGCTTGCTGTTAGCCTAGCGCACGTCAGTGACCTCAGGACTGCCCTGAGATGTTGTAAATGCTACTCCCAATCATTACTATAAATGATTGTCATCCAAGTAGGCCACCGCATATGCATTGCGGGGACAGAGAATTTGGTCCATGAGATTGCTGAAACGTTGCTGGGGCCCCAAACAATCTGAAAGGAAGGATGACAAATTGGCATAAGCCAAATGGAGTGGAAAAGGCCATTTTCTCACAGGATAATAGAGACAAGGGGATCTGCCGATATCCCTTTGTTAAATCCAGTGTTGAGTAAAAGTGAGCCGTGCCTAACCAATTGAGCAGTTCATCAATGCAAGGCATTGGATATGCATCAAATTTAGACACCGCGTTGACTTTTTTTTCTATAGTCCACACAGAATTGGACTGACCCATTGGCCTTGGGAACCAAGACCACCAGGCTGCTCTAGTCACTGTGTGACTCCTCAATTACCCCCATATTAAGCATAGCCTGGAGTTCATCCCGAACCACATTTTTCTTGTGCTCAGGGAGCCAATATGGGCGGCTGTGCACCACCACCACCCCCTGTGGCAGTCTCAATGTGGTGTTCTATGAGGTCAGTGTGACCAGGGAGGGGAGAGAACATGTCACAGAATTCCTCCTGCAATCTAATAACCTGTGCTGTCTGGGATGGTGCGAGGTGGTTTCCATAGGGGGGCTGGGGTGGATTGGGCCGCACTTTAGACTTGCCTCTGGTCCCAGCTCTGCCCTCTCCAGCACTCCCAGAGCCACAGCAAACTCCTTTCTCCATGGTTTTAGGAGATTGAGGTGGTAAATTTGGTGTGTCTCCTCTATCTGGATGCTTGACCTCATAGTCAACCTCCTCAATTCGCCATGTGACCTCAAAGGGCCCTTGCCACATGGGAAGTAATTTTGAGCTTGAGGTGGGCAGTAGAATGAGGACTTTATCTCCTATTCCCTTAGCAGTGTCCCTCTATTGTACAGGCGAGATTGACATTCATGGGCCTGTAGTAAATTCTCCTGGGTTATGTGACTCAGTGTGTGGAGTTTTGCTCTCAGGTCAAGAACGTATTGAATTTCATTTTTGCTTTGAGAAGGCACCTCCCAGTTTTCTCGAATGATGTCTAAGACGCCATGGGGCTTGTGCCCATACAGCAATTCAAATGGGGAAAACCCGGTGGAGGCTTGCAGGACCTCGTGCGTTGCAAACAGAAGGTCTAGCCACCTATCCCATTTTTAGCGTCCCCATGAATGAACTTATGAGTCAAGTGCTTTGTTAAATCGCTTGACCAGCCTGTCCATCTGCAGATGATAAACACTAGTATGAATCAGTTTAATCCCCAATAATTTGTACAACTTGCATAATGTGCATGACATAAAAGTAGTGCCTTGATCAGTCAGGATTTCTTTCGGAATCGCGACTCGGGAGATAATGTGGAAGAGTGCCTCGGCAACACTATGCACTGAGAGATTGCAGAGAGGCATTGCTCCCAGGTATCATGTTGCATAATCCAGTATTGTGGTTGAGTCATTAAACTTCGAGTCCAAGTCCAATCTCGAGTCCCCAGTGTTCACATCTGAGTCAAGTCCAAGTCATTAAAGAAAATTTCGAGTCAAGTCCATTATTGATCCGAGTACACGACTGTAACCACACCATCTGATGGTGGCTGTTGCTATCTTTGTGAAACCACCTCTGCTACTGTGTTGGACTAACATTACTGCTTGACTGCCCCATTTTTAGTTAATACGCTACAGATTAAAAACTTGTTCATTGCTCAGCAAGCCCCACTATCAACAGGGCAAATAATATGAGAGAGGGTTAACACTAGCTAGTTCATTGGTCAGTAAGCAAGCCCTGCTATCAACAGAGCAATGAACATAGGATGTTGCTTACTTCTCTGGGTGTAGTCTTACCAAATGACTATTGAATTGAGGTTGTCCCCGTCGTCTCCTCAATAGTTCTCCATATGGAACACATAGTAGTGTATTTGTTTCCCACTGCACGAGAAGTCTGTATAAGCAAAGTGGACAATCCAAGGGGCATTCTCTCCAGGCATTCTAGTGTGATTTTAACATTAGTTTGTTCCTGAACATGACGTATGAACAGGTGAATGTGCATTCTCTTGCATGAAATTAGTATAAAAATTATTGTAGTTATAAATATCTTAGGCCAAATTATTATGGCATGTTAAAGTAAAGAAAAAACCTGAGTCCTTGTCTCCAATTTATGAGTCTGAATGTAGTTAATGCACGAGTCAGAGTCCAAATCTGAGTCATCAGTGCTCAAGTCAAAGTCAAGTCATGAGTCTTTAAAATTAGGGAACGAGTCGGACTCGAGTCCAAGTCCTGGACTTGAGTACTACAAGCCTGGCATAATCCATTATGACTAACGCAAAGTGATACCCACATGCAGATCGATCTAATGGGCTGACGAGATCCATACCAATTATTTTGAAGGGGATCTCAATTAATGGTAATGGGCGCAATGGTGCTTTTGGTGTGGCCTCTGTATTTACTAGCTGGCATTTGTGACAAGTTGCACACCACCTGCAGACACTGGTGTGAATCCTTGGCCAATAGAAACAAGCCATGAGAGGATTTAGTGTTTTATCCTGACCCAAGTGCCCAGCCATAGGATTATGATGAGCTGCATGGAATAAAAGTTCCCTATGGCTCTTCGGGACCAACAACTGTCGTCTCTTCCTTAGTTTGAGTGTCCTGAGTCACTTGATAGTCTATCCTTAATAATACAAAAATAAGGAAAGTGCAATGGTAGGTTGGAGTTGGCGATCAATTACTTTCACTTGGTCAGGGACTCGTCACGTCTGTTCCAATGGGGATTCCTGAGAAAGAGGAGAGCCCTCCTCACTCTCCATGTCATCATGATGTGGAGCTGACTTGGACATCCCTGGGACTGCCTCTCCAGCTAATGTTGTAGCGGGACTCCCCTGTGACATACTACTGCAGGACCCACCCACTAGTAACTGTTTCATAAAGATTTTAAACCCTGGCCAATCTGTTCCCAGGATAAGTGCGTGGGTGAGGCTCGGACTAACCGCTGCCTCCACATATGCTCTTATCCTAGGAACTGAATAGTGATGGGCATTAGTGGATATCTGTGGGTGTTACCATATATACACCTGACCTTCACCAATCGTGCATTTCCTAGTGCCCTGCACTGAATCAGGCTTTGATGCATGGAGGTCTAATTACAGCCAGAATCCACCAAAGCCTGATGTGTACCCCCTTGAATACTCACAACAATTCTGTACGTTCCTGCTTGAACAGGGGGAAGTCTGAGTCAGGAATGTAAATCAGTAGCCCCACCTCCTTGAAGATGTGCTGGTTCCAGGAAGTCCCAAACTTCCCTCCTCACTGACAGACCTGCCCAGGCTCACTCCTGGTTCTGGTGGGCATGAAATGAGTCCACCTGGAGAGAGAGAGAGAGAGAGAGAGGGAGTTAATGGCAGCCCAGACACAGAAGGAGAATGGAGAGGAGAAACACGAGGATAGACACGAGTCCGGGGAGCAGGATTTGGGGGTATTTGTCTCCATTTCTGTGGGGCTGGGGTAGGGGAGGGGCGAGTAGAAAGAGGGAGGGGAAGAAAATGAAAGTGAGCAAGAGAGAGGAAGAGAAGCTCTGGAAATGCCTGCTCCCATTAATGCTGTCAGGTGATCCTCTGCTAGCCAGACTGTCTCCTCCAGTGACTCTGCATGGTGACACTGGATCTACATCAGTCTTGTTTGGCAGTTGGGCAGTCAACTGCTTCAGTGTTGCATAGTCTGACATCCTCCATCCACTGTCGGCAGGTGTCTCTGAACTGCTGCGCAAATGCAGATGGTCAGCCAACTTCACTGTAGGCCAGCACACAGAACCACTGGCGATGCTCTTCTGGACTGCGGCCAACTCGTTGCAGTATAGCCCAGTTCAGGTCTGGGTACTCCAGCATGCTGGTGGCCAGGAGCTGCTGAGCCATGAGCTGTGCCTTCCCCAACAGGAGCGGCAATAGGCGCACTGTGAGGTTGGCCACAAGTTTGCCTCCACGACAACCTCAAATAGTTCAAGGAAGGCTTCTGGGTCGTCCTGCGGCTCCATCTTGACCAATCTCACAGGAACGCTGGAATGACTGCTGGAGTACCTGCTGACTGGACTAAGCTCCACATCATCTGCTGGTTGGGTCTTGCACAGGGCCTGTAAGCACTGCACCTGCTCATTTGATAGTGTGAGCAGCTCTTGGTGCTGGCATTGGAGATTAACAGTGAGGGTCTGGAGTAGCTCCCTGTCTGGTATAGACTCCATGGTGGTGTTTGTTCCTCAAGTCCTGGGTTTCAGTGCCAGTCTAACAGCTTTATCAGGGTGGGAAATGAGGAACTGGAGACAGATGCTGGAATTAAGTACTTTTTATTTACTCTACACTTTTTTCAGTTATTTTACTGTTCACACACAGACAAGCACATGAGGAGATACAGCCCTCTCTCAGTATTGGCCATCTGAAAGACACAGACACGTTAATAGACAGCCAGTAATTAGACACCGGTGTATCTCATCACACGTTACCTGCTGGTTCAACCTCACTCCTCGCCATTCACAGCTGATGCTCAACCACACCCTTGCTGCCACACCATGCCATGATCAAAATCACAGGTCATACTTTTTCTTCATTCTGATGTTTGGTGTGAACATTACCTGAAGCTCTTGACCTGTATCTGCATGATTTTTTCCATTGCGCTGCTACCACATGATTTAGCTAATGAGAACACCACCAATATGCAGGTGTACAGGTGTTCCGAATAAAGTGGATGGTGAGTGTATATGTTAAATTGGGGGAGATCTGTTAACTGAAGGCTACAGCATATACACTATATGGCCAAAAGTTTGTGGACATCTGACCATCACACCCATACAGTGTTCCAGCTAGCTTTCCAAGAGGGCAGGATGCCAATGATTTATCCCTGGCAATTATTCATGCATCTTGGGCAATTTTGTGTGCATCACTATAGACAAAGAATCCATCATGTAAAATTAGACATACTGGGCAACAATGCAAAGTAGATTACTTTTGTAAAATAAAGTAAGCAAATCTGAAGCTTCAGTTAACCAGGTTAATGTAATGCGTCATAATGTCACATTCACATGCATTTGCGCTGGGCACACCTTGAACTGTTACTCTTATTCACACACTTTTGCTCTGAGCAAGCAGTGTGCACCACAATGACCGTTTTATAACTGTTTGCCAGCATGCTTTTCAATAAACTCTTTCAGCACTATCTGTCTACCACCCATTAACATGACCATGTAATGTTAACTAATACTACTAATAATAGTAATACTCGTAGTGTTAATTGATCATTAATATTATTCCAGGATATTGTTAGATTAGATCTCATCTAACCTGTTAACGCCAGTGACAAGTTTTTCTATAGATCTTTATCAAGAGTCTAGATCTGTTGGTCCTAATTTTGATTGAATTTGTTTAGTCCTCAACTTCTAGATCGACAACCCCAATTCCAAAAAAAGTTGGGACACTGTGTAAACTGTAAATAAAAACAGAATGCGATACTTTGCAAAGCATGGAAACCCTATATTTCACTGAAAATAGTCCAAAGACAGTATTTCAAATGTTGAAACTTACTGTTTTTTGAAAAATATATGCTCAGTTTGAACTTGATGTCAGTAACACGTTTCAAAAAAATTGGGACGGGGCATGTTTACTGCTGTGTTGCATCACCTCTACTTTCACCAACACTCTGTAAATGTTTGGGAACTGAGGAGACCAGTTGCTGTAGTTTTGAAAGAGAAATGTTGTCCCATTCTGGCCTGATATACAATTTCAGTTGCTCAACAGTTCAGGGTCTCCTTTGTCATATTTTGCACTTCATAATGTGCCAAATATTTTAAATGGGAGACAGGTCTGGACTGCAGGCAGGCCAGTTTAGCACCCGGACTCTCATACTATGGAGCCATACAGTTTTAATATGTGCAGAAGGCAGTTTGGCATTGTCTTGCTGAAAGAAGGAAGGCCTTCTCTGAAAAAAAGATTTCGTCTGGATAGCAGCGTATTGCTCTGAAATGTGTATATATTATTCAGCATTAATGATGCCTTCCCAGACGTACAAGCTACCCATGTCATGTGCACTAATGCACCCTCATGCTATCACAGATCCTGGCTTTTGAACTGTGCACTGATAAGCCAGATGGTCCCTCTCCTCTTTAGCCTGGAGGACATGTCCATGACTTCTAAAAAGAATTTCTGATTTTGATTCGTCAGACCTCAGGACAAATGTTCCACTTCACCTCAGTCCATCCTAAAAGAGCTCAGGTCCAGAGAGGGTGGCGGTGTTTCTGGATATTGTTTATATGGTTTTAACTTGCATTTGTGGATTCAGTAATGAACTGTTTTCATAGACGATGGATTTCTGAAGTGTTCCTGAGCCCATACAGTAATTTCCTCTACAGACACTTGTCTGCTTTTAATGCACTGTCGCCTGAGGGTCTGAAGATCACAGGCATCTGTCAGTTTTCAGCCTTGTTTCTTGCATACAGAGACTTCTCCAGATTCTCTGAATCTTTTAATGATATTATGTACCATAGATGATGTGATCCCCAAATTCTTTGCAGCTTTATATTGAAGTTATTCTTAAATTGTTGCACTGCTTGCCCATGCAGTCTTTCACAGAGCAATGAACCCTTCCCCATCTTTATTTCTGAGAGACTCTGCCTCTCTGGGATGCTCTTTTTATACCCAGTCATGTTACTGACCTGTTGCCAATTAACCAAATTAGTTTTTTTAAAGCATTACACAGCTTTTTCGATCTTTTATGGCCCCTGTCTCAACTTTTCTGAAATGTGTTGCTGACAAACTCAAAATGAGCATATATTTTTCAAAAAACAAATTTCTCAGTTTCAACATTTGATATATGTTGTCTTTGTACTATTTTCAGTGAAATATAGGTTTTCCATGATTTGCAAATCTTCACATTCTGTTTTTATTTGTTTTACACAGTGTCCCAACTTTCTTGGAATTGGGGTTTGTAACAACTCTCGGACTTTGGGAAACAGAGAAATTGGGAGCAGGCTTCAGAACAGGTGTGTTCTTTTGATTATTCATATTTTTCAGTGACTGATAATGAAACATAAGCACACTACACACACACACACACACACACGTGATGGGGTATCACAGCTCTTTCTTTCATTTCTGGGTGTCTGCAAGACACACAGTGACACAGGTTAACAGACAGCCAGTAATTAGACACAGGTGCACCTCATCACATGTTACTTACTGGTTCAACCTGACTCCTCACCATTCATAGCTGATGCTTGACCATGCCCCTGCTGCCACAGGGTTGTATTTGCGTTCTGACAGAGATGCTTGGTTCTGTGAGCCCCTTGCTGCTTTTACCAATTCTTTTCTTTAGGGCATTTGTAGGCATCGATGCATTTCAAACATACCTTGCTTCACAAACTCATTGTAATAAGACAAAATGGTTGACAGAGCGGGACTATGACCCTGCGCTAATAGTGTGTTTTAATTGGTCAGCATGCATTACCTTCATTGCAAATTGGCAACACTCATTAGGGCACAATTTCTTTGTGGCGGAATGTATGTGCTGGGCGCTTGGAAAGTTCTGGAAAATTATGAGTAGGGCACATGTAAATTTGGGCATGAGGCTGGTATTTGAGGGCAGGGCACACATTCTTGAGGGCATGGCACTTTGGTAAAATAAACTTGCTGGAACACGGTCATATATAGGCCTTCCCTGCCTGACATCAGTAATTCACTTGTGGCTGAATAGGCAAAGCTCTACAGCTATACTAAAAAATCTAGTGGAAAGTGTTCCCAAAAGAGTGGAAGTTGTTATATTAGCAAAGGTGGAACTAAATCTGAAGTGGGATGTTCACAAACGTTTGGCCATATAATGTAACTTGTATAATTTTCTTGTTCATCAAACCATTCTGTGGCCCTTTGTGTCCTGTGGATGGGGCACTGTCATCCTGAAAAAGACCACTCCTGTAAGAATAAAAAAAAAGATTCATCATAGGATGGTGGGATCAGTTTCAAACCAATTGTGCAATAAATTTTTCTGCTCACCATGAGAATGAAGGTTATTTTTGTTTCTTTTGAACCCAGTGGAGTATTCTAATTTTGTTTCTTGTCTTAATGTAGTGGTGACCAGCAAAAAACAAACAAACAAAAAAAAACCTGTTCTAAGGGAAAAAGCACTTTGTAACTGTCTTTCATTGGTTCATATGACAAGTTGCACAAACTGCCTATTACCAAGTCCTGCTGTAGTAACTTTTTTTGCATGTAGGTTGGAGAGGTTCACTACTTTTAAGACAACTTTTGTCTACTTTATTAATCACAGGGTTTTATAAATAATTTCTCTCAATTTTCTAAACCTTTCATGTGTGTTAACAATCCCAGTCATCTTCCACATTTCACTGGTGTCTTTCATTGCTTAGAATGTTGCTTGTCATATTTCTCTGCCCACTGCATGAGTTGTGGGCATTATTTATGAATGGTCAGGAGGTGCATCTGCTATTGCATACAGTATCCATGCACTTTTCTCAAATCACTGCTTCAAGTCGCTTTTGGAGTGCACATTCGCTTTTGAGTTTTGAAGGGAGAATGATGATAACCAGAGAACCTCACTTGGGCAACTATATTTCAAAATGGGTGAGGTGTTTGAACAGCTGTGCCAGTTGAAAGATCTAGCTTCAGTTTCCCTTAGGCACTGATTATTAGCCTGGTTTAAAAATCTTGAATTGTAACACCCCAAAGCATTTGAGGGACAAAATTGACAAATTAATTATTAATTTTTTTTAGGAATGGGCTGTGCTGAATTCATTTAATCAATTTGCCAAGCTCTGTATTAACTCTGTATTAACAATCTAAAGAACAAGGGTGAAGGTGAACATGAAGTGGTTGGAATTGTTTATTGTTAGGATATTAGTCAGTCCATATCTTAAATAAAATGCAGTTTTCTGCAGGACTTGGATGTGATATTCATTGAAAAATTTTATAAAGCTGTGTTTTGGTTTCTGTTGTAGATATTTGAATTTTAAGCAGTCACTGCAGTTCACTTGATGGATCTGATCTGCTCACTGGAAAGAGAGGCCTATGGCCCCAGAACTTTGTATATTTTTGTCAAGAAATCCTCTATTTTGTCAAGCTATCATCTACTGATACACAACCTGATCTCTCTATTTGCAAGTAAAGACTTAAGAAGTGCAGTTGATGCATTTGTGGCAAGCAATGATAATTACAACTTCCAGTTCTGATGAACCTACATCCAAATGGGCCAAATCCTACTCCTTTTGACCAGAGCATGGAGGAATGACCTTTGAAAACTTCAAGCTACCTTCAAGATGATGCTTCCCTTCTTTTTCCAGTCCAATCATACCAACTATGCAAAATGGGGCACCTCTACATCAGAAAGATGAATAATTTGCCAGATGAAGTGAAGGCACAGTTTGAGAGTGGCAAGAGCCACTTGTTGTGTAGGTGTTGGAGCAGAAGTTCAACCATGTTGCCCCGGATCAGAGCCAGGAGTGGCTGAACAGCATCAGGAAAATGGGCCGTGGTATCACTGGTATCATGAAGACATCAGCTTTGAGCAGGTAGGCTCTGTCATTCAATCGGAGATCTCATCTGGCTAACGACACAAAGGTTGTGGGATAGGGTGAGAACACATTCACTCATAATGAATGCTGCTAGCCAAGCAGAAACTTGAAGTGAAGGATGATCTCCTGGAAATGCTCCAGTGCTTCAAGATGTTCTCAGACGATACAGGTCCAGAACTATACAAAATTTCAACAAAAGACATTATAACAAAGCACATCGAAGACTAACTGCGCTAATGGCTAGCCAGAAAAGTCAAGATCAACTGATCCAGTTTATTGAATACAGATTTACACTTGGTGAAGATAGCAGTAGAAAAGTCCCATTCAGAGATACTTTGAGAAAGTACTTTGAAATTCAACAGAAAGAGACTCAGACAGCAGAGAAAGTTGTCTATGCAGATAATGTTCCTTCAGCAGCTAAATACTGCCTCCAAGGCTGGAACGGACGTCTATCTGGAATGGATATTTATGCACAAACTGATGCCTGCACCTTCTGCTCTTGCAGAAATGAATAGCAATTTATGATTGTCAGTAAACCTGCTGATATTGTCCAAACCACAAACATGGACTCCTTGAACTACACTTCCCAGAACTCACAGCACCCTCTGTCTCCTGACCATTAACCACAGCTGTCACTCATCACTCTAATTAGTCCCTCTGCCTTTTTAAACCTTACTCTCACACAACCAGAGGTGGAAAAACCCGGGTGCAGAAAGTAAAAACCCTGCCACATTTTTGCTCCAGCCAATTCAATGAACCAGCTGATCCTAATTACCACATCCCCTAAGCCAGGTTGATGAGCTAATTGGTGAAATCACCTGTGTTGAGAGCACAGGCAGAAGGAAAACCTAAGCAGGACTTTTACTTTGTCAATCCAGTTTTTCCACCTCTGCACACCACTTCATTGCGAAGTATTGTTCTGCTATCCTCAGTTCATACCAAGCCTGGTTTCTTCTGACTGATTCTCATTTTTCTGGCCTTTGCTTCCCTCTTTCACATTTACTCTTTGTCTTCTCTCATTTGCCCTGTTTGCTGTTCACCCAACCATCGCTAGTCCCTCGACTCTGATTCTCATCTCACGTTTTGGCTTGTTCACTGTTTGCGCTATGCTCCTCTTCTGCACATACATCTGTAAGTGCCTCCACCATGACAGGATACTTTGCCATCATGGATGTAGCGGAAGAGGCAAAGCAGACAGCTCTCAACACTCAAGGACACTTACTAGGAGCACATCAGCAGATGCTAGTCGATCTCAACACAAGGATGTCTCAACTAGCAACTGTGATGTTGCAGGCCCTCCTACCGTGCTCTGAACCATCTCCAAGCCCAGTGCTACAACTTCCTGCTCCAGAGAAGTTTGCTGGAGATCTGCTTGCATGTAAGGGTTTCCTCCTCCAATGCTCCATGTACTTCGTTGCCATGCCGAACATGTCTGATGAGCACAAGATTGCTAAATTCCTCTCCTTTCTCATGGGTAAAGCCATTCGATGGGCCAGTGCTGTCTGGAACAACGGCAGTGGACCCATGAAGTCTTATGAACAGTTTCTTGCTCAATTCAAAAGGATTTTTGACCATGAACTCGAAGGCATCAAAGTAGGCGAAAGTTTACTCTCCATGTCACAAGGTTCCAGAAGCGTAGTAGAGTATGCTCTGGAATTTAGAACACTAGCCGCTAGTGGATGAAATGATCCTGCTCTGAAGGCTCTCTTTTGCAAAGGGCTGCACCCTGAGATACTGAGTGAGCTTGCCTGCTGAGATGAACGGTTGACACTAGATTCTCTCACTGACCTCGCAATTCATCTGGGCAATCTCCTAACTCCTCGACCCTCCCTGCAGGAGGCTGTAGAACAGGCTCCGATCCTGGAGGACAGTTCCACCATGGAAGTCTCACGCACCCGGTTAACTCACTCTGAACGCATTAGGAGGAGAAGGGAGGGACTCTACTTTTATACTGTGGAAGCTCTGAACATCAGCTCAGCCGCTGTCCTGTTCGTCCTCCTCATCCATCTTCGGCAGTGTGTCCTACACACCATGTAAGTCTCACATGCAGGTTTAATTCCAAGTCATTCAAGGTTCCAGTGTTAAGGTTGACTTCTTCCACCCACATCCCCTCTGCTTTCATAGACTCAGGAGCAGAGGGGAACTTTCTCAGCAGCGCTGTTGTCCAGAAGTTCAACTTGCCAACAATCCCTCTTCAAAGTTCGCTCAGCATTCATACAATCGACGGAGGACCCAAAGGTCTAGTCACCCTATGCACTGCCTCCATTCTGAGCTCATTTCACTGTCACCACCACGGTCCTTGGCTTCAACTTCACGACCCCTTGATTTCTTGGCAGAACAAAGAAATTCTCCAATGGTCACCCACATGCTTTCAAGGCTGCATCTCTCACCCTAAGATCACAGTCGCCTCCATCTCTGTGGAGAATCCTATGCCCGACTCTATGGACAACGTCCCAGCATGCTATCTTGACCTCAAGAAGGTTTTTAGTAAGGGTAAGGCATGTGGGCTGCCACCTCACAGGCCGTATGTCTGTGCTATCAACCTACTGCCGGGCACATCACCACCAAGAGGGCGTGTCTACCCTCTCAGAAGGAGCAAGCTGCTATGGAGGAATACATCCATCCTTCAAAGTCTCCAGCCTCAGCAAGCTTCTTTGTGGAGAAACTTGGTGGTGGCCTTTGCCCATGTATCGACTACAGAGGATTGAACCAAGTGTCAGTCATATACCTGTATCTACTCCCTCTTGTCCCAGCAGCCTTGGAACAACTCGGATCGGCCAAGATATTTTCTAAGCTTGACTTGCGCTGCATGTACAGTTGCATCAAAATCAAAAGGGGTGACGAGTAGAAAACAGCGTTCCGCACCACCGCCAGCTATTTTGAGTACCGGGTAATGCTGTATGGCCTTTCGGCGCCTAACGTATTCCACTCTCATCAACGATGTGTTACAGGACATGCTAGGCAGCTATGCCATCGCCTATATCGATGACGTCTTAATATATATTCTCCTGATGAAGAAAGTCACATTGAGCATGTTAGGACGGTCCTCAAACGCCTGTTCCAGAATCACTTCTACATCAAAGTGGAGAAATGCAAGTTCCATCAGCATCGCATCTCTTTCCTGGGCTACATCATTAGCTCCGAAGGTGTCAGTATGGACCCATCTAAGGTCTCTGCGGTCACGTCTTGGCCCATACCCACATCAGTTAAGGAGCTTCAATGTTTCCTAGGTTTTGCCAACTTCTATCGACGTTTTATTTGGGGTTTCAGCTCCATCGCTGTCCCACTAACTTCACTATTCAAGAATGGACCCAAGCGCCTTCAGTGGAACCCCACAGCGGAAGAAGCTTTTGGTAGTCTCAAGCAAGCCTTCACCTCAGCTCCCATCTTGCAGCATCCAGATCCATCCAAACCTTTCACTCTGGCGGTCGATGCATCTGACACTGGAGTAGGGGGTGTGCTATCACAATGTTTCGGGGGAAAAACAGAAACTCCATCCAGTATCATTCTTTTCTAAGAAACTCTTTTCCACTGAAAGAAATTACAATGTGGGAAACCGGGAACTACTCGCCATAAAACTGGCTCTCGAAGAATGGTGACACTGGCTTGAGGGAGCCACTCACCCATTTGTTATTCTCATTGACCACAAGAACCTTGAATATCTCAGGAAAGCCAAATGTCTAAATCTTTGTCAAGCCAGGTGGGCTCTTTTCTTCACAAGATTTAATTTCACCATCTCGTTCCGTCCTGGCTCCAAGAATACCAAGGCCGATGCCCTATCGTGAATCTTTGCATCCACTCACCAAGATCCCATTACTCATCCCATACTTCTATCTCACTGCTTCCTTCAGTCCATTACTTGGGATTTAGATAAAGAACTCAGACTCTCAACCCCAACCACTTCCTGATGATCTTCCACCTGGTCTACTATATGTGCCCAAGGATCTTAGAGGGAAACTAATTATGTGGGCCCACGCTTGACCAGCCACTGGACACCCTGGCGGCCAACGCACCCATCAGATGATCAAGAATAAGTACTGGTGGGAGAACATGCTCACAGAAATTAACCAGTTCATCACCTCATGCTCCGTCTGCACCCAAGCCAAGGTTCCTAGAACACCTCCCACTGGCAAACTTTGTCCCCTCCCTGTTCTTTAGAGACCCTGGTCCCACATTGCCCTCAATTTTATCACTGACCCCCCCCCCCCAGGCAACACCACCATCATGGTAACAATTGACCGTTTCTCCAAAGCCCTCAGACTCCTTCCGTTACCTGGCATTCCCACAGCATCCCAAACAGCAGAACTGTTATTCCAGCAGGTATTCCGTTACTGTGGTCTCCCTGAGGTTATTATCAGTGACCGGGGTGCACAGTTCATCTCATGTTTCTGGAAGAACTTCATGGCAAGATTAGGAGTTTCTGTGAGTCTCACATCCAGATACCACCCTCAGTCCAATGGCCAAGTCAAAAGAGCAAATCAAGAAATCAGCTGCTTCTTGAGAATCTTCTGTATGCGCAACCAGGGGGACTGGACACACTTCCTTCCATGGGCTGAGTATGCACAGAATTCCCTCAAGCACTCTCTGCAACCCAACTAACACCGTTTCAGTGCATATTTAGCTACCAACCACCCCTGTTCCCTTGGGACGACTCGCCCAACCAAGTTCAAGCCGTTGAAGATTGGTTCTCACACAGCCAGACAGTTTGGGAGGAGGTACACCGACATACTGAAATGGTCAGTGCCAAGTACAAAGAGTATGCAGATAAACACAGAGCAGATACACCTACATACAACTCAGGGGACAGTGTATGGATAGCAACAAAGAACCTCCGAGAACCCAATTCATGCAGGAAGCTACAACCACAATACATCGGGTCATTTAAAGTCACCACTGCATCAATGAAATTTCATACCTGCTAGAGCTCCCCCCCTCACAGCAGACTATCACCCACATTTCATGTATCCTATCTGAAACCTGCTATCCCGGGACCTCTCGCTGAAAACGCACCAAGCCAGGAACATCCAGCTCTCAACTTAAAAGGTGAACTCATCTACCAGGTAAACAAGATTATCAACTCCAGACGAAGAAGAGGGCAGATCAAGTACCTGGTAGATTGGGAGGGTTACGGACCCGAGGAACAGAGCTGGGTTCCTGCCAAAGACATCCTAGATCCACTCCTCAAGCAAGAATTCCATGCCACACACACATCCAGACAAACCTGCACCCAGAGGTAGGGGGTGCCCTAGAAAATCTGTAGTTCCTGGTAGGAGCTCCTTGGGAGAATATCATAAATTTACTTAAATTTAAATAGTGATTTATGATTGTCAGTAAACCTGTTGATATTGTCCAAACCACAAACATGGACTCCTTGAACTACACTTCCCAGAACTCAGTGCCCTCTGTCTCCTGACTATTAACCACAGCTGTCACTCATCACTCTAATTAGTCCCTCTGCCTATTTAAACCTCACTCTCACACCACTTCATTGCAAAGTATTGTTCTGCTATCCTCAGTTCATACCAAGCCTTGTTTCTTCTGACTGATTCTCATTTTTCTGACCTTTGCTTCCCTCTTTCATGTTTACTCTTTTGTCTTCTCTCGTTTGCCCTGTTTGCCATCCTCCCAACCATCGCTAGTCCCTCGACTCTGATTCTTGACTCACGTTTTGGCTTGTTCACTGTTTGCTCTACGCTCCTCTTTTGCACATACATCCGTAAGTGCCTGCACCATGACAGTGATAAGGTCAACAGTCTATCCTGACAGTCACTGACTGGCGACACGCCTTGCCCTGCAGTCCTGCAGCCTACTGACACTGGTGAAAATGGATCATTTGTAGTAAATGGGCAAACAATTGGAAAACCATCAATGGCTATGTGGTGGACACTTTTGTTGCATCAATTCTCCAGGCTGGGGCTATGTCCAACCACATAGATGCCATCTTCAACAGACATGCTCTCTTGATCAAGATGCAAAAATAATGTGGAAAAAAGGCAGCAACTGAGACACAAGAAATTCAGGACAGGACTGTCCCACTACCTTAGAAATGGAACAACTTTGTTGCACATGCACAAGACAAAGTAGACTTGATAAGAATTTTGTCCCAACAGCTGGTGGTATAGGCACCATCAAACAAAATCACTGGCATTGCCGGCAGCTTCAGTAACGAACAACATGTTGGGTTTTCAACCTCTTTAGCCTGTCAACACAGAGGAGGTGAAGGCCTGGCACAATGGAACAGACACTCAAAGGGACACACAGTGCTCCACTGTGTCAAGAGCCAAGCATCTAGTATTGTTGTCTGTTCTTGTGATACTGATGTGCTGGTCCTTCTGTTGGCCCATTTCATAAAGATGTCATGTCTGAGGGTTTGGATGAAGTCGGGCACCTCAAAGAAACGGAAATGCATCCCAGTCCACTCAGTTGCAGATCAGTTTGATAGTTACATTTTCAGCATTCTGTTGGCCTTTCATTCACTGACAGGTCCCAACACTACTACTTTCTTGGCTGGTTACACCAAGAAATCCTGCTGGAAAATCTTCAAAGAGCATCACAATCTTCTTTCAACCCTTGGCGAAGGTGATCTCTCAGCAACTGCACTTGTGCTGATGCTGAATCCTTCATCTACAAAGCTGACTCAAGTGACAGTCAGTGCTAAGTCAACCCTCTTTGCTCAAGCGCATCTCTTTGAGACCTTGCCAACAACACAATGTCCTGTCCTTTCACATGAAGTGGGCAAACTACCAAGCATCAGTATAGCAACAGGCAAACTAGTGCCCTGTACTACCTCCACCAGTGACTATGGGATGGAGAATTGAAAATGGGGCTCGTCCCTATACTGATCTGAGTTATGATCATGTGCAGTTGTACCATACAGTGCAGAAGGGGTAATTGCAAGAAGATGAAGCTGCCATGTACTGTTGCACGTAGATACAAGTCAGTGGACACATTTGCAGAAATAAGATTGAATGCATTCTTCCTTTGACTGAATTATTGCTTTCATTGGCTTGTTTCATTATGACCATGTGTGCACTGAATTAAATGAGAATCTGTGTAAACTCCAAATATTCTGAAAATATAAACTGAAATCAGATTCAGAAAGAAGTGATTTTGCTGCATAATTAGAAAAAAAACAGTACATTGTAAATAAAAATCACTGGTCAGACATGTTAAATTGCATTGAAATTAATGTTCTCTTTTTTATTTTGTTCTATAACATGCCATTTATTTAGTATGACGAAAGCAAGAATCGTGTTAACAGCTGTTTTCTATTGGAAATGTTGAAATCAACAGATTATTTCCTTTCTTTCAGCATATAGTATGATCAGTTTGTTTGCACAGTACCTATGTTGACTAATCATTTCTTGTAATGAACACAATGCTGAATTTGACAAATGAAAAAGAAAAAAAGAGTTCAGCATACCCAAATCCTTCAGGGGAAAACAACAACAAAAAAAAACATTTGTCAGCTTTATCTTGCACTTGCTGACAACCTTTAAACTAAGGCGATTTTGCAGAAATGGAACCAGGCTATATCAGTCTGCAGTACATTCTGTCTGATGCATTATGCTCTGGTCATGAGGAATGATCCACTATCAGCACTCTCCATCATGGTGGGTAGAGAGCAAGAAGCAGCCACTGAGAGTACAATGACACCAGGGTCTTATTTTATGTGAGGTAGCTGTATTAAGCTCCTGAATTCTACATATGAATTCTACACTGTTGCATTGCTGCTAACTGCTCTTACATTTGTCTCATTCCTGCTGCCAACTCCTCATTTCAAAATAGTAAGGCAGAATTCCTGTTCCAGGGGGCTGAGTAACCAAGCCTTCTGTCCATTTCAGTCATGGCCGTGACAGCAGTTTTTTTTTTTTAAATGAGAGGCCTCCGCAGCCATGTTTGCATATCAGTTGTTCACTTTAATCAGAAACCATTTTGACACTGATCATCTAGTCTCGCAAGCCTCACAAGTGATGCACATTTAATAAACACATCAGTGAACAAATATCAACAGAGATCTAGAAAAAAATGATAGATGTTTTACATCTTGAATCCCTCCTCAACTCTTTGACAGGACAAGAATGTGAAGGAGAACAAACATTACATATTGGGGAACTTTTATAATCCATCCATGTAGACTCAGTGTCACAAGGTGGTGACTTTACTATTAATATTCAGCAAGAAAATCAAACCGGAATACTCCACTTGTTTCAAGGGAAATCATCCTAGCTGTCCAGAACAAAAGCATATACAGTATAACCTACCTTTTTCTGCATCTTTGTAGTGTGAAAGCCTCAGTTATAGGCATTAATGTTTCAGTTACCACTAAGAATTTCTGGCCATGTCCCACCACAGGCAGAGGAATACAGAAAGACTGGGGAGGAAGAAAGAAATAAACTGGAGACAGAGAGAGGGGAACTACAGAAACAACTACAGTTGTCTGCTGTAAAGGTGAGAATAAGAAGAAAAATATAAGAAAAAAAACCATGCAATTAATAAGACATTATCCACATAAAACTCTAAAAATAATGAAATACAGTTGTGGTCAGATGTTTACATACAGTGACATGAATGTCACCTTGGATATGAATGTCATGGCAATATTTGGGCTTTCAGTAATTTCTTTGAACTGTTCTTTTTCTGTGGCAGAATGTACAGCATGCATCTTTAATTAAAAAAAAAAACACTAGAATTTAGTGCACAAATTTTAATTTTCTTTGGGTTTTCTGAAATCAACCCAGGGTCAAAAATATACATACAGCACACCTAATATTTGGGTGAAATGTCTCTTCAAGATTCACCTTAACCAAACATTTTTGTTTACCATGAACAAGCTTCTGGCAGAATTCTGGTTGGATATTTCATGACTCTTCATGGTAGAATTGGTAGAGTTCAATTATTATTATTATTATTTTTTTCCTTGATATGGACTCGACTTATAAGCACGGTCCATCTATTTTCAATACAGTTGAAGTCAGGACTTGTTTTAAGCTGAATGTTAGCCTGCTTTATCCTCCACAACTAGCTCTAATGCATGTTTGGGTTCATTGTCCTGTTGTAAGTCCTAAGTCATGTTCATGTTTCTGATGGTTTATACTGAAGAATTCTGAGGTAGTACTCCTTCTTCATTATTCCATCCACTTTGTGCAATGAACCAGTTCCACTGGCAGCAAACCAGCCCCAGAGCATGATGATCGTACCACCACCACCAGCTGGTACAGTGTCCCTCTGTACATGGTGGTCATTGTGGCCAAACAATTCAATCTTTGTCTCATCTGACCATATAGCTGTCCTTCAGAAGGCTTTTTCTTTGTGTGGTCAACTTCAAACTTTAGTTAAGCTTGAAGGTGTCAATTTTGGAGCAGGGGGTTGTTTCTTGGATAGCAGCCTCTTAGTGCATGGTGAGCTGAACTGTAGACCCATCAGCTTCCAGTTTATGGCAGGGCTGTGCCATGATGGTTCCCAGGTTGTTCCTGACCATCCAAACCAATTTCCTTTCAGCTGAGGGTGACAGTTTGGGTTTTCTTGAAGCAAAGTGGCTTGGCAAAGTGACTACACCTCACAATAACCTGCATACAATTGTTTGAACTGATCTTGAAATTGTTTAGAAATGGCTCCAAGAGACATTCCAGAGTTGTGTATATCTGTGATCCTCCTTCTCAGATCTGCACTAAGCTCCATGGACTTTCCCATTTTATTGTGTGTTGGTCAATCCAGTGAGTGCTGTAAACAAACCATTTTTATGAAGGCACAGAGAAGCTACCAGCTGTAGTCAATCATGATCACTAACAAGAAGTTAAGAGGCATTGGCTTTGGCAAGATAAGAGACATTTTTCAAGTTTCAGCACCTCTGAGTTAATAATCTAAGTGAGCGTATGTAAATTTTTAACCCTGTATGTATAATTTTGGAAAACCCAATGAAAATTAACTTGTGCACCAAATTCTAGTGGGTTTTTTTTCTTAATTAAAGATGCATGCTGTACAATCATTCTACCACAGAATAAGAACATTTCAAAGAAATTACTGAAAGCCCAAATATTGCCATGACATTCATGTCACTGTATGTAAACTTCTGACCACAACTGTAGGATTTTGCAATATAATGGTAAATAAGCACAGCACTGTAATTCTTCAGTTCTATCCTTTGCATTCACATTAGCATGTGCTATTTGTTCCTGTGGGTTTCCTTGGTTTAGTCCAGTTCCTTCCCCCTCCCAGAAAAATGTTTTGGTATGTGGCTTGGCTACTTTATTAGGCATGAATAAGTGTGAGACTGTGCGATGCCCTGGACTGTACTCATTTACTGTGTGTTTATACCTCACACCCAGTTTATGGGACAGGGTATGGATCCACCTTATATCTCTTCAAGGGGCAGCATGGTCGTGAAGTCATAGCTGTTGGGAGGGTAAATCCCCAATGGTTGCTGCATAGCATCTTAGATGACATCTTAGCAGAACCTTTAAAAAAGAACCCCTCCCCCCCATCCATCCATTATCTGTAGCCGCTTATCCTGCTCTACAGGGTCGCAGGCAAGCTGGAGCCTATCCCAGCTGACTATGGGCGAGAGGCGGGGTACACCCTGGACAAGTCTCCAGGTTATCGCAGGGCTCCATCCCCCCCAAAAAAGTTGTGGGTTAAAAATGTTGCTTACAATTGGTTAAACAATGGTGGTTTATATATATATTGTTTTAATTAGTTATTGAGTAAATAATTGGGGAAAATTAATATTGGAGCAATAATATTGGCTAATCATTAATTAAAGCTTGTGTGCACGCGCTAGCGTAGTGACTGGTTGGAGTGTTACGACCCACATGGATCTTTTTCAGACCTCCATGTTGTGGAAGTTTTTTAGTAGCGTTTTAAAAAAAAAAAAACTTCTGTCTAGTGAAATGTATTTGAGAATCTCAAAAAGTTAGGTGTGTGTGTTGAATGTATACTTTTGATACTTGGGGCATAGGAGCTATTTAGGGCTAGTAATGAGATAAAAATCAAATAATGATGTGATTTGAAAAAGGTGATATCAACAGGTGATTGTTTTTACTGTGCAAAAAGGAAGCCTTATGTTAACATCCTTTTTCCGCTTCCGGTTGAGAGTACATCGTGCGCATTCTGGCTGCCGCTTCTCACCGGAGCTTTATTTTATTTTCTCTCTTAATTTTATTTATTTCTAAAAAAATTTTTGTATTTGTGTAGTTTGATGTTTTTGTTTGAGTGTTTATGTCCACTGGTTGTGGTGTAGCTCTGGACCCAGTTTTGGGCGTCGGTTCCCTCCAGGCCTTGGTTCACCGTGGGTGATGCCTGTGCTCCTAGCTATGGACTGCAGTGAGCTCGTTGCTCATTTTAACATCGTGGTTGTCCAGCGCTCTGTGCTTTAGTGTTTGGCGTGGTGTTCCGAGCGATGTTGCTCGGTGGCGTCGCGATGGCTGTGCAGGTGGTTTGGGACATACCGGCACTTTGCGTGGTGGTGCTTCTGTGCTCCCTTTGTGGATCCATGGCGTGGTGTTCCGAGTGATGTTGCCGGCGGCGGCACGACGGCTGTACTGGCGGTGTGGGACTTGTTTTCGTATGCCTTTTGGTGGGACTGTGGCTGCTACACCATTGGAATGACATCCTGGCCTCTATTTGGTGGACTTTTTATTTTTTAAATTAATTAATTTGTTCCCTATAATTGTAAAGCGACCTTGGGTTTTGAGAAAGGCGCTATATAAATTGAACTTATTATCATTATTATAACTGTCCAGAAGCTTCAACTTCTCTGAGCTTGGAGGCATGTGGGATGGATCATCTTGCAGTAGAAATGGGTATTGTGGTCAGATGAATCAGTATCCCAGGTCTTTTTTGTGTGTGTGTGTGTAAGAAATGGATGCCGCTTGCTCCAGATCAAAGACATAAAAGACCATCCAGGCTGTTACCAGCAACCAAATCCAAAAGCCAGGGTCTGTCATGGTATGGGGTTGTCAGTGTCCTTGGTAAAGATAACTTACACTTCTGTGATGGCAGCATTAATGCAGAAAAGTACATTGAAATTTTTGGAGCAACATTCATGAAGACATCTTTTCCAGGGATATTTCAAAAAGACAGTGCCATATTCTGCACACATTACAAGGGTATGGCTGCAGAAGAGTGTCAGTGTCATGCTCCGCCCCGGAGATCCACTCTGGAGATTACAGATCTCTCATGCCAGCGCCGATCCGGATCCGGGACAGGAATTCCTTCTCCCCGAACTCACTTCCTGGTTTTCACTGCTGCTTATTTAAAGGTCATTCTCAGACACTGTTTTTGCCAGAACGTCTCGTTTGCTTCTCTAGCCGTTTCTGTGCCTCGCTTGCTCCTCATGGTTTTTATCTCTAGCGATTTTTCTCGTCTATGGTTTTTGCACTAGCGTTTTTCTGGTTCTTGGTTTTTTGCACTAAGGGTTATTTCTGGTTCATGGCTTTTTGCGCTAGCGTTTTTGTCTTTGCCTGTCTCATGTTTAAGTTGTTTGTTCTTATTTTGCCCGGACTATTTTTGCTACTTGTTTTTCGTCCTGTTTGTTTACCTTTTGCCACACCCTTTCTTCCTTGTGTTAAATCATCTTATTTATTGGATTACTGTCTGTGTTCTGTTTTTGGATCCTAACTTCACCATACCTCCATCAGCCCTAACAGTCAGTCCTCTCAATCCTCAATGTGTGGTGAACTTTGAAATGAAAAATGACAACGATGACCCCATACTGCTGTACAACTTAAGACATGTTTGCAGGAAGAATGGAACAAAATAACACCTGAAATGCTTAATCAATTGGTGTCTTCAGTCCCTAAAAATCTTAAGTATGGTGAGAAGGAATAGCAATATTCACAAAGTGGCAAATGCTTTACCATCTCAACTTTTTTTTTTAAACGTGTTTATTTTGAAAGAAAAACCAATCAAATTCATGAGGTAAAACATCAAATGTGCTTTTGTATTATTTTGAGTGTAGTAGAGGTCAAAGCCTATTTACAAGTAATAAGGTAAAAAAAATATGAATTATAAAAAAAATAGAGCATTTGCTGGAAGGGCGAACAGCATCTTTGTTACTGAGGTGGTGGTAGAAACATGCTCACATTCTGGTTTGCTTTTAGCCAAGAGCAAGCATAGTTTAATCCAGTGGTTTTCAAAGTGGGGGCCACCAGGGGGCGCTAGGGGGGCCTCAGAAAGTTGGAGGGACGATAAAAAAATTGCGAATTTTAAAAAAAAAAAAATTATTATTAAATATATTGTAATTAGTTTTTTCATCATTATCATATTTAATCATAATCATATTGAAACGTTGTTTGCCATGCTCATCTCTCCGATTGCCTGTGACGTTGCGATTTGCACCATTTATCAAGCTGCTTTGCTCCTCAAACTAGCATATTGCTAGCGCAAAATGGACAGGTTTTTGAAGAAGAGACCAAAGAAACAAACCCACAGCCCTGCTGTGGAGGACACTGCTGCGAAAAAAACTAAGTAGTCCTGGCCAACTAAAGTCCAAAAATATGAGGCAGCATACATTAAGTATGGCTTTACAGCCATACAGAAAAATGGCCATGATTGCCCGAAATGCGTCCTCTGTCTGGAGACCCTGTCAAACGAGTGCTTAAAACCTTCGAAACTTCAGCGTCACTTGGTACAAAAACATCCGACAGATGCCGAAAAAAACAGTAGATTTCTTCAGACGCAAAGAAGAGCATTTGGTCAGGCAATCTGCTGCATTCACCCAGCAAGCTACTGTCCCCGAGTGGGCCCTGAAGGCATCATTTTTAGCCTCATACCACATTGCTCGTGCTAAAAAACCTCACTCAATTGGAGAAGATTTGATTTTACCAGCCACCAAAGACATTGTTCGAGAATTGCTTGGTGAGGATGCTGCCAAAAAAAAATCGATGCTGTCCCACTCTCTGATAACACCGTGAGCCGATGGATTGGTGACATGGCTCAAGACGTATCTGCTCAGCTGTTGGAGCAGGTGAGAGCCAGCGAATACTTCGCACTTCAGCTGGATGAGAGCACAGATTTATCCAATGAGGCCCAACTGCTTGTGTACATCAGATTTATTTCACAGAAAAGATTTGTGGAGGAAATACTATTTTGTAAAGCATTTGAAAGAAGAACTACTGGGAAAGACATTTTTCAAGTTTTGGACAATTACATAGAGTCTAACGGATTGGACTGGACCCGTTGTGTGGGGGTGTGTTCGGACGGAGCCGCGGCAATGACCGGAAAGATCAGTGGAGTGACCGCGCTCATTAAGCAGAAGGCCCCGCATGTAGTGGCCACACACTGCATGCTCCATCGCGAGGCACTGGTCGCAAAAAGGATGGATAACGAGTTGAATCAGGTACTACAGGAGGTTATACAAGTAGTGAATTTTATTAAAGCCCGTCCCATGAAACACAGACTGTTTACCCTGCTTTGCAATGAGATGGGCGCTCATTTTGAGGGGCTGCTGCTTCACTCGAACGTGCGCTGGCTGTCACGGGGCGCAGTTTTGAACCGTGTCTATGAGCTGCGGAGGGAGGTTGCAGAGTTCCTCTCATCTGAAAAGCATCAGCTGGCAGATCGGTTCACCGATGTAACCTGGATCCGCAAACTTGCATACATGTCAGACATTTTCCAGCATCTACCGGTAAATGTACTGAATCAAAGCATGCAAGGACGTGACACGTACATACTCCAGGTGCAAGACAAAGTGCGTGCTTTTTCCAAAAAGATCATGCTGTGGTCAAACAAGCTCCAGGAGGGAATTACAGAAATGTTCCCACTACTTCACCAGGAGCTGCTGTCATGTGATGATTTGGGCTCCGTCTCTCCATTGATCCAGTCCCACCTGGAGCACCTCCAAGGATATTTCAAAGACTATTTCCCTGATCTTGAAAACACATTTAAACTGGGTTAGGAACCCCTTTGCCCCCGGTCTCGGTTCTAGTCTGGACTTAAAGTCACAGGAGGAGCTGATTTGAGATGACAAACTCAGGGGATTTAAAAATGGACTTTGAGGCTCTTCCCCTGTCTAACTACTGGCTACATGTAAGAAAGGACTATCCTAGCTTGGCTGACAGGGCATTGAAATGCCTTCTCCCTTTTGCAACAACCTACTTGTGTGAGTCTGGCTTTTCAACTTTAAAGGTACTCAAAACCAAACATAGAGCACGTCTACATGTGGACAATGACATGTGTATGGCACTGACGGAGATTAAGCCCAGGGTTGACAAACTACGTAGGAGCCACCAAGCCCATCCCTCCCACTAGTGTAAACTGTCTGTCACTCTCACACACACACACACACACACACACACACACACACACACACACACACAGTTGAGAGTGGTTTGATTTCTTTTGTGCTGTTCTTATCAACAGTTTGTTGAAAAGTTTATTGTTCAGTGCGAAAATATTTGTGTTGAAAACGTGTTAGTTAATAATATTCTTATGCTAAACAAATGTAACAATTATTGAATATTGAATAAAAGAGAAAACATTCTAAAAGTTGATGTTTCTTTACATATTTTGTAGCATTGTCTGTGGGTTTGCAAAGGGGGTCCCCGGCCAGAAGCTAATGCTGTTTGGGGGGCCTTGGCATGGAAAAGTTTGGGAACCCCTGGTTTAATCTATTTTAATTTTTTACTTTCAGAAGCATTTTTATTTTTTCTTTGAATAGAACAGTCAGGAAGCAGAACCCTACTCGAATTACCATGGCTGTTTGGATGAACGTGGTTTGTTTTTAGCCAGGAGCTAGCATACATCCACTCTGAGGATTCATGCCTCCACTCTCCTCCCTAACTAGCTCCCCGACCAGCTGCAGACACTGCCCATTTGTCAGAAAAAAACTGTTGAGCTGGAAAGTAGGATAACTAGATAGTAGCTGTACCAGATCAGAGAAGATGAGGTCCTGCTTGACTCTATGATGGCTGTGGCTAATGTTCCAGCTAACAGCTCTGCCTCCATAGCTGCCACAGACACCACTATTAGACCAGAGGTTCTCAACCTTTTCTTCTTTGAGGCCCACCTATTCATACTTGTAATGAGTTAGGGCCCATTAAAAAAGATACTCAATTATTTTGGTTTATCTATTCTATTATAATCTAATAATCTTTTGTCAAGTGTATTAACAAAATGCAACATCACTCCCTGTCACAGATGGGAGCCCAGGAATTAAATAAGTACAATAAAAACAAAGGGTTTTAATTGTAAGTATTGTATTCAAATCTATATGGATGTACCAGAAGCCAACATAAAACCATGCATGCAGGGCATTCTCAGCCAAAAGGGATTAATGGCCCAAAAGTGGAGTCTAGTCAATTAACACGAGAACTTATTGCCATGTTTGTGTACAGCAAACAAGCAAGTTATTAAAACCAAGAAGTACACTCAAAAAAAGTGGATATAGAAACCACTCAATGGGATAGGTCCTTACACATTAATAAAGAAGGATTTTTCCTGTGAGTTGGAAAATTATCTATCTGTTGAGTTCCCCAACATCACAAACTACCTGGTGCTGCAGACATCGTTCTACATGGACAAACAGATGAAAACCTGGAAGAGCGTGGAGGCATACAACTTTTTACCTGTGGCTGGGTTAAAGATCTGATGATCAGGACACTACAAGATATTGTAGATGGCGATAGCTGGATCTAAGTGCAAGGAGAGTGTTTATTAGCGGGTGTGATAGCTAAGTCGTTTATTTTTATAGCGCTTTTAACAATAGACATTGTCGCAAAGCAGCTTTACAGAGAATTAAAGACTTCAAACATGAGCTAATTTTATCCCTAATGAACCTGCATTTCATTACAGGTGCAGTAGCTAGGACTCACCACTGCATTCTGTATGAAACTGTACAATGGTCCTCCCTCTCTCTCAGAGGGAAATTCCATTTATTGATTTTCATTGTTAAAGCATTAATGGGTAAATTACCCTTCTATATTTCAAACTTGCTTACTTACCATAATAGTGTTTATAGGACAAGGTCATCAGAAAAAATACTACTAATTATTCCATCAGCAAGAACAGAACTTGGTAAAACAGCTTTCTCATCATATGCACCAAATGTCTGGAATGAACTCCAAAACACTTTAAATCTAGAATCACTTCCATCTTTCAATACTTTTAAAAAACTTTTAAAGTCAACTCTGACTGAACAGTGTAATTGTTTTTAACTAGGTGCCCTTTAAGTTGTGTCTGTATTAGCTTGTTATTTGTCATATTAAGTGTAATGTCTTGTATGGGATTTGTAGTGTAGTATGTAACTTTGTCTTGTTTTTTATGTATTTTGAAACTTTTTGCCACCAGTCTTGGCCAGGACTTACTGGGAGAAGAGTTATTGTAACTCAATGGGACTTTTCCTGGTTAAATAAAGATAAAATAAAATCCCCAATGGGCAAGCCTGTGGCGATGGTAGCAAGGAAAAACTCCATCAGACGACATGAGGAAGAAACCTCAAGAGGAATCAGACTCAAAAGGGAACCCATACTCATTTGGGTGATGACAGATAATGTGATTATAAATAACTCACTTCTATAACTGTGTCCTATAGGAGTCATAAAGTATATCTGTGTAACCAGGAAATTCATTATGGTTTTAACATGAAGTCTGTTTTGTTGAAGTTATAAACTGTTCATTGATAAAGACTTGAGTGCAAAACTTTTTATGACAACTGCAGTCCTAAAGTTATCATGCCAATTGTAGTCCTCAGTCATTACAGCAAAACTATAAGTGTCCAGAGCCATCTTCGAAGTTCAACTTTCAACTGTCTATATGGGGCCATCCTCCACAGGATCAATGCCATGAGACTCCAGCCAGACATAGGGCATCAGGATGGGAATGCACAAATATACCTGGGCACAGACACCATGTGATGCAGTTTATTCAATCATATTCTACTGGTAGGTCAAAGGTTGATCAGCTGACTAAACAAAATGGTGTTGTCCACAATGCCACAAACCAAAGATTCTTCAATAAATCCAAAGTATTTTGTGCACTTCAATTCTGTTATGGATGACAAAGCACAAGTTGTTACAGATGTGTGATGGGCAAAGATTGTGGAATGTTCAAAAAATATGATCACTCTTCATGAAAGAGACAAAAGACACAGAGGAAAACTTGGTAAGCTAAGGCTTGTTGGAAATTTTGTATGCAGAGGTGCGGGAAAGGCAGCCTGATCTTGGGTTCCAGCTGTGATGATTGATGCAATGGCTCATTTTCAGTCCATGCGAAATATCCCTGATACCTTTGGAGAGCTTTCTGATGCTATACTCATGCAACTATGTGGTATTGCAAGAAAGACATTTTGTGTGTGACATATATCCACCTATGAGCATTAAGAATATAGCGATCAAGGCATGCTCAAGGGGTTCACAAGTTGTAATGATATATGGCAAGGAATAGAAGACACCATACCAATGGAAAAAGTTCCTGTTGGATGGTACAAATAAAGCTTCAGTAGCTACGTCTTCTTCATGACTGAAAAGAAGAGTACAAGTAGAAGCATGGACCTCACACAGACGCAAAACAATTTGGATACGGGCTTTTGTAGACGTCTCGTTGGACTGCATGTTTTCACAGGATGTGACTCAACAAGTGCCTTTTATGAGAAGGGAAAACCCAGAGCATTGCAATTTCTTCAAGATAACCCACAATTCCAGGATGTGTTGGCAAATCTGGGGAATCAGTTTTGCATTGATGATGACATACTGAATTCACTGGAAGAGTCTGTTTGCCTCTTGTATGGTCATAAAGTCCACAAAATAAATGACGTCCGATACAAGATTTTTGCTCTTCTTCAGCAAGGGAACAAATTTTGCCCCCTGTAAATTTTCACTAACCCAACAGTGCAAGCTGTGCAATTACCAAGCTGCAGTGCAGAAAAGGACTTTATAGCAGCAGATACTTGTGCCATCACCCACTGGATATGGTTGGGAAGTGGACAAAGGAGAGCTGACCATTGTATGAACTACCTGACCACTGGCTCCAGAAACTCTTGTGCACTGTGTGAGCTGCAGGTTGGGGAAGTGTGCACAAGATTGATTTCTCTTGCCTAAATGATAGTTTACCATGTACAGACATATGGAAATATGTGAACTGTGAGAATTCCCAGGCAGATGAACATGACATAAAATCAGCGATGATGATTATCCAAAAGACCTGTCTGATGGTGATGAAACAATGTAGAGCAGGTACTGTACATTTACCTGTAGGCCAGTTGGACACAATTGGATGGAAGGCTTGTTTGGTGTTAGGAAGAGTTTGTTTAGGATCCTAACATCTTGTTAGGATGTTCTTGCAAGAAAAGATTTGAGCAGGAAAGGCAGTTCATCTTGTCTGGCCACTTAATGAATGAACAACATTGTTTCAACGGGCTTTAAAGGGAATTTATTACTAAAAATGCATATATGTTTTCAGTTACTACAAAACTAGGGTCATAACTTGTGCATGTAACTTGTGCATCATTGTTAAACTTGCATAAGCTGAAATTCATTTTAAATTTGGAGAAAATAAAAATTTTATTATTTTCCACTGCGGGCGGCACGGTGGTGTAGTGGTTAGCGCTGTCGCCTCACAGCAAGAAGGTCCTGGGTTCGAGCCCCGGGGCTGGCGAGGGCCTTTCTGTGTGGAGTTTGCATGTTCTCCCCGTGTCCGCGTGGGTTTCCTCCGGGTGCTCCGGTTTCCCCCACAGTCCAAAGACATGTAGGTTAGGTTAACTGGTGACTCTAAATTGACCGTAGGTGTGAATGTGAGTGTGAATGGTTGTCTGTGTCTATGTGTCAGCCCTGTGATGACCTGGCGACTTGTCCAGGGTGTACCCTGCCTTTCGCCCGTAGTCAGCTGGGATAGGCTCCAGCTTGCCTGCGACCCTGTAGAAGGATAAAGCGGCTAGAGATAATGAGATGAGATGAGCTTTTCCACTGCTAGTTGTTCAGTAGCTCTATTATAAGGATTTTGATTGCTATTTTGTCATTTTTCTCTGTTAGGTATAAGTTCATTGAATTTTGAAAGGTCTTGGAGGATTTGTTATGCTATGTGAAATGAAGCATGGCATCAAATTGCACACAATTAACATTTTGACTAACTTGCAAAGTTGACTGGATATTCTTTGGAGAACTTTTGGTATAGTGTTTTAAAGACATGAGAAACCATATATGTATTCCAAAATAGACCCACAGGAGTTGGAACAAAACTAATTTTCTGGGCACTTGTTCAGTTGCACCTTATGGCCTATATTCCAGGGTCTCACAATGCTCCTATCCAGACCACAGATCCATGGTCCCAACTGAAGGCAAGACTGGGCTGGTGAGTTGCTCAACACTCTGTCTGTTGGAGGCATAGAATGGTGGCTCACAGAGGAAAGCAAGGTGGCAGATGCTCCAACCAACACCCTCAACTCCTGACCCAACCTCCAACTAGGGAATAGATTCTCCATTTTAGAAGAACAGGAGGACTACCCTTTGTCTGCATCTCCTCCACCTGTTTTGTCTGCTGCACAGCTGGTTGTGTCCAAGTCACCACACCAGACCTGGCAGGGTTCACAGAGCCAAGTGACCACTACTACTCACCAGCCTTCATCTCCAGTGCTGTTGCTGCCAGTGGCCTCACCACAACGCTGTCCTGGATCCATGGGGTCTCCCATCAGCTGCATTGATCTTGGGAGACTCAATCCTCAGAAATATAAGTAAAAGATATATGGTTGTCCACTCCTTCTCAGGAGCCAAAGTTTCTGACCTCTTACACTACTTATCGAGTCTACTTAAATACATATGTTTCTGTGCAGCATGGGATTATTCATGTAGGGTGAAATGACATCCATGACTGGAGGTCTGAGATTTTGAAACATGATTTTCAAACTCTTTAGTTTCCTTCAATTGAGTGGAAAAAAAACTGTTTTTATCTCAAATTCCATCCCATGGAGAAGGACCTGGGCATTTTAGCCTCACTCTGAGCCTGCATAATTAGCTCTAGTTGGTGCACCCTTCATCCAATCTAGTTTTTATCAACAATTTTAACTTTTTTTTGGACTCATCCTTCTTTCTTCAGGAGCAACAGAATTCACCCAAGTACCATAGGCACTTGAGTTCGAGCAGATAATATATTTTATGCAGTGTAGAACAGCACTATAAAGTGACTGAATCACAGTTCTGATTGTTCCAATGAGAACCATCTCATCGACCTTTTTTCCTCGTGTTGATATTATCTAAATAATTCTTGTGATGATTCAGAGAGCCTAAATACCATCCCTATTATAATCAATACTAGACTAAATAAATGCCATAATGCAGCTGTTAGGGTTTTGCTGGGATTCAAACCTGGTTCGCTGGTGTGATAATCCAGCAAACCCCCACTAGGCCACCAGGGGGATGACTCAAGTGCAGAGGCGTGAGGCAGAAGTAGAAAAGTATCAAAAAGTTTATTTACAAAATGTACAATCCACGGCAAAGAACAAAAGTAATCCAAAAGCTCAGAAGATAAAGGGAAAATAAAAAAATCTCCAAAAGTTCAAAGTCCAAAAATAAGAAAAGAAAAGGCAAAAATGCAAACGCTCAGAAGATTTCAAAAATGGTAAAAACAAAATTCAAAAAGGTCCAAAAAGAAAGCAAAGTACAAAAACCACAAAGACACAGGCAAGGACCATGGAACAGAGGGAACTAGCACTAACAGACATAGCATAGGAAAAAGACTCCGTGACAAGGGAATAAACAGAGGGGTATTTATACACACACTAATTAAGGAACAGGGCGGGGCAGGAAACAGGCAATGAAGACAAACACAAACACAGTGGCGGCCTCTAGAGGCCAAAACAAACATGACAAGATGGAAATAACAGCGGCCTCTAGAGGCCAAAACAGTCCCAATCCTAACAGGACCCCCCCCTCTAGGAGTGTCTCCTGACGTTCCCAGGGCGATCCGGATGGGCCGAATGGAAGTCCCGGCATAGTCCTTTATCTAGAATGTCCCGGGCGGGGACCCAACAGCGTTCCTCAGGGCCATAGCCCTCCCAATCTACTAGATATTGAAGCCTGCTGGCGGGAGTCAAGCAGGCGATGCACAGTGAACACAGTCTGACCCTGGAAGATGCGGGGGGGTGGGGGGTTCCTGGGGCAGGGGCATACGTGGATGTAAGTACAGGCCGCAACAGGGACACATGGAATGTGGGGTTGATCCTCAGAGTCCGGGGCAACTGGAGCTGGTAGGCGACAGGGTTCACCCTGCGCACCACCTTGAAGGGGCCAATGTAGTGAGGAGCAAGCTTGCGGTTCTCCACCCGCAGTGGAAGGTCCTTAGTGGACAGCCAAACCCGCTGCAGAAAGCGTGGCAGAAAGCGTGGGCAGGTCTTCTATGGCGGTTGGCCTGAGACTGGTTGGTTCTGGAGGTCTGGATGAGGGTCTTCCTGACCTTGCTCCAGGTCTTGCGACACCGTCTCACATATTGGTTGACCGAGGGCACCCCCGCGTCCTCCTCCTGGTCCGGGAACAGAGGTGGCTGGAACCCGAATTGGCACTGGAATGGCGACAGCTTGGTGGCCGATGACTGCAGGGTGTTGTGGGCATACTCTGCCCATGGCAGCCAGGTGTGCCACGATGTCGGGTTATCCATAGCCAGGCCTCGCAGGGTGGTTTCCAGGTCCAGGTTGAGCCTCTCCGTCTGGCCATTGGACTGTGGGTGAAACCCAGAGGAGAGGCTGGCAGTGGCTCCGATGACTTGCAGAACCCGTGCCACACTCGGGAGGAGAACTGGGGCCCCCGGTCAGAGACAATATCCTGTGGGAGACCAAAGACTCGGAAGATGTGATTAAACAATAGTTTAGCTGTTTCAAGAGCAGAAGGGAGCTTGCACAGTGGTAAAAAGCGGCAGGCCTTGGAGAATCTGTCAACTATGACCAAAATGACAGTGTTACCTTGTGACTCAGGGAGACCCGTGATGAAGTCGACTGCCACGTGGGACCAGGGACGCCGGGGAATGGTCAGAGGATGCAGGAGACCCTGGGGGTGCTGTCGTGGGTTCTTGCTTCTGGTGCACACTTCACAGGAAAGGACGAATGACCTCACTTCCTTCTCCATGCTAGGCCACCAGAAGCGCCTTCTCAAAAAGTCCAGGGTCCTTCGAGCTCCTGGGTGGGTGGTGAGAGGGGACAAGTGACCCCACTGGAGAACCTTGGCCCGGGCTTGATGTGGGACGTACAAGAGGCCTGGTGGCCCCATCCCAGGACCGGGGTCCTGGCATTGGGCTCGTCGGACGGCCTCCTCAATACCCCAGCGGACAGGGGCCACAATCCGGGACACAGGGATAATAGGCCCAACTTCACTCTCCCTGTTAGTGGCAGAGAACAGCCTGGACAGTGCGTCAGGTTTGGTGTTCTTGGAGCCAGGGCGGTACGATAGGATGAAGTCAAACCGACTGAAAAACAGGGCCCACCTAGCCTGTCGTGGGTTCAGTCTCTTGGCTTGCTGGAGGTACTCCAGGTTCTTGTGGTCCGTCCAAACCAGGAATGGATGTTGTGCTCCGTCCAGCCAGTGCCTCCACTCCTCAAGGGCCAGTTTGACCGCTAGCAGTTCTCGATCCCCCACATCGTACCGGGACTCCGCAGGACTCAGGCGGTGGGAGAAGTATGCGCAGGGGTGCAGCTTTCCTTCCGAACGTTGAGAGAGCACCGCGCCGACACCACTGTCCGAGGCGTCCACCTCCACGATGAATGGTTGGGAGGTGTCCGGGAGGACCAGAATGGGTGCCGTGCAGAAGCGGTGCTTGAGGTCTTTGAACGCCTTTTCCACCTGAGGAGACCAGACATAAGATCCACCTGTCCCTTTGGTGAGGTCCGACATGGGTGCTGCTCAGTGGCGGCTGCTGGTTTTTAAAACAGGGGAAGCCCATTTTACGCATTCATTGTAAAACCTGTAGGCCGGATATCAAAGCATAGAAAGGTGTGCCCCATTAGCATAGTGAACTAGACAACCCTACCTAGTGGCAGAAAGTATTTTTGCTTGTACATTTCATGTTATAGTCTGGCTTGCTAGGCTAGTGCCTTAATCAAAAATATCAAACATCCAAAAATCACTGGCTATTCAACGAAGAGCCTTGAACATCATACCCTGATATGCAACACAGAGTCTTTAACACAACACCCAGCTGTACAACACATCCTGGAACATCTTCTGCAACACAGTCTGGAAATTCATAACCAGGTAGGCTATGCAACACACAGAACCTTGAATATTATACCCAGGTATAACCTATAACACAGAGCCCACCATTCTCTTAACATTACTGAACAATATACACACTTCAGATTCATGAACATTATATGATGCACACTATTTATACACAAATTCTGCCCTCCGCTCCTTTTCCAGAAAATGGTCTGTGACCCTATCATACTAGCTGGTTGTGCTTTCCAGAGACTTCACCAATTTCTGTTAGCAGCTAGCACTGCAGATCCCAATAAGGCTCAAGCTAGCCTACAACTAGATTGAACTACAAATGAAATAAATGAGTGAATTCGCGAATGATCAAACTGATAGAATGGATGAAAGTTAACGGAGCACAACGAGTAATATTTACATTTATTTACAGAGTAATGTACAGAGACATCAATGAGAAGAAACATTTATATGAAAAGAAATTTGGACAGCACTTTGGCACATGACTACACTTTCTCGACATCCGCTGGGGACTCACTGATCATACTTCCGTGTTCCTCGCCGACAGAGCCCGCCCTCCTCATGTCTTTCAAACACTACCTCCAATAATCCTTCATCAGCCTGGCTTCTTGCCCCTCCCACTGTCTCGTTTAGTCCCAGAGAAGCCCGGCTTCCCTGGAAGTGACGATTTTGTCAATTTTAACCAATAACAACTAGCCGAAATTGGCTGTTCAGAGCCGTCTCATAGACTGCAACAGATACCCGGCTGCCAGCCATAGAGCCCATTGAAATAAGAAAGGTTACAGCGTGTTGCCAGATTGGGAGGTTTTAAGTGCTTTTTAGCGGGTTTTGAACATATTTTGGCTGGAAAACGTCAGCAGTATCTGGCAACGCTGGTTACAGCCTGGCAGCAAAGGTGATTCTCGTAGCGAACTGCAAGTTCGTCAGACATCACTCAAATAAGTTACAGGATAGTTATGAACGAAATACAATCTTGGGCATATATTATGTTATGCAAGTTATTGTTTTAATGAGAATTCAACATCACAGATGCCACAGTTTGGGGAGAGAATTTTAGGGGAAGCTTGGCTTCCCTTGTTGTCTCTGAGAAATCGCCCCTGGTGCTGCTACAGAACTAAAGTTCCTGATAAACTTGCGGTAGAAGTTAGCAAATCCTAAGAACCGCTGAACCTCTTTGACGGACTTGGGAGTGGGCCAGTCCCGGACGGCCAGGGTCTTGGCTGGGTCCATTTGGAGTTGGCCTGTCCGTACAATAAAACCCAGAAAGGAGACCTCGGGAACATGAAATTCGCATTTCTGGGCCTTGGCGAACAGATTGTTCTGTAGCAGCCTCTGGAGAACCTGGTGGACATGGTGGCGGTGCTCCTGCATGGTCTTGGAAAAGATAAGGATGTTGTCGAGGTAGACAAAAGCGTACAGGTTAATCATGTCCCTCAAGACGTCGTTGATTAGGGCCTGAAAAACAGCTGGTGCATTGGTGAGTCCGAAGGGCATCACCTGGTATTCGTAGTGCCCAGATGGGGTGTTAAAGGCAGTCTTCCACTTGTCTCCCTGTCGGATACGGATGAGGTGGTATGCATTCCGTAGGTCCAACTTGGTGAAGACGGTGGCGCCTTGGAGCAGGTCGAATGCTGTGGACATCAGCGGAAGGGGATATCGGTTGCGCACAGTGATCTTGTTCAGGCCCCTGTAGTCAATACACAGTCGGAGCCCCCCATCCTTCTTGTCGACAAAGAAGAAGCCGGCACCAGCAGGTGAGGTGGGGGGTCGAATGAACCCAGAGACCAGGGCATCATTGAGGTATTCCTCCATGGCCTTGCGTTCTGGCTGAGAGAGGGAAAACAGTCTGCCACGAGGAGGGGTAGTCCCAGGGAGCAAGTCGATGGCACAGTCGTAGGCCCGGTGTGGAGGAAGAACGGCGGCCCTGCTTTTGCTGAATACCTCCTTCAAATCCCAGTACTCTGTGGGAACTTGAGATAGCTCGGTGAGATCAGGGGGCTCGGCAGGAGACACAGGAGAGCTAGAGAGCAGACAAGAGGCATGGCACACAGGGCCCCATTCCACAACCTGGCTTGTTACCCAGTCTATGCGAGGGTTGTGGCGGGTAAGCCAAGGAAGGCCTAGAATCACTGGGAACTCTGGTGAAGGAATCAGGTGCAGGGATATTTCTTCCTTGTGACCTTGAGACTGGAGGAAGACTGGAGAAGTTACTTGGGTGACTCTTCCGTCACCTAAGGCTTGGCCATCCAGGGAAGACACAGACAGTAGGACTTCAAGAAGTGCAGTCGGGACATTGATACTTTGGGCGAAGTGAACATCCATAAAGTTTCCAGCCGCCCCGGAGTCTAACAAGGCTTGACAAGAGTGGACGGACTCACCCCAGGAGATGGAGACCGAGATGTAAACTCCTTGGCCAGGAAGTTCAGGAGAGAGGGTAGGTCCCATCACAACCCTCCCTCAGCTGGACGGGGCGGTCCTTTTCCCGAGAGTTCGGGACATGATGCTCGGAAGTGACCAGGCTTGCCACAGTAGATGCAGCACTTGTCCCTCCTTCTGCGCTCCCTCTCAGATGCAGAGAGGCGAGTACGACCCACTTGCATGGGTTCTGGACAGTCACTGGAGGAGGTAGACGGGCTCCAGGTAGAGGCAGGGAGGCCGGGGAGGCTCAGGACTTGGCGGCGTTCTCTCATCCTGTTGTCCAGATGAGTAGAATGTGAAATCAGTGTTTCGAGGTCACTAGGGCATCCGATAGAAGCCAGACTGTCTTTGATGGGGTCAGACAGACCATGGTGGAAGGCTGACACCAGGGCAGTCTCGTTCCATCCACTTACTGCTGCGAGCGTCCGGAACAAGATGGCGTAGTCTGCGACGCTTCCCCCTTGCCGGATGGACATGAGCTTTCTGGCTGTGTCTTTACTGATGTCTGCTTGATCGAAGACACGAAGCATCTCCTCAGTAAACAGCTGGAAATCAGAGCACTCGGGTCCCTGTCTCTGCCAGATAGCAGTGGCCCAGGCCCGCGCCCTACCAGCTAACAAGGTTATCACAAAGGCAATCTTGCTGCGATCCGTAGTGTAGGTGGTAGGCTGAAGCTCAAAGGTGAGTTGGCACTGGGTAAGGAACTCTCGACACTCACTGTGCTTGCCGTCATACCTCTGTGGTGCAGGAAGGCTGGGTTCGCGAGGTGATAAAGGCAGCATGGCAGGAGGCCCTGGAGCAGGAGCGGATGGTGGAGCAGGAGCAGAATCAGGCGGAGGAGATGGGGGCAGAGAAGTCAGTTGTGCCAGGGTTTTCCCAATCTGCTGAAGCAGTACCTCGTGGCGAGCAAGGGTCTCACGTTGGCTTGCGAGAGTCCGTCCATGAGTGTCCATGGTGGATCCGAGGCGTGTTAACGCAGCCATCATTCCCTGAAGGTTGGCCGGGTAGACAGATGAAGAAGCCTCTGCTGAGTCGGTCATGACAGAGTCTTTCTGTTAGGGTTTTGCTGGGATTCGAACCTGGTTCGCTGGTGTGATAATCCAGCAAACCCCCACTAGGCCACCAGGGGGATGACTCAAGTGCAGAGGCGTGAGGCAGAAGTAGAAAAGTATCAAAAAGTTTATTTACAAAATGTACAATCCACGGCAAAGAACAAAAGTAATCCAAAAGCTCAGAAGATAAAGGGAAAATAAAAACTCTCCAAAAGTTCAAAGTCCAAAAATAAGAAAAGAAAAGGCAAAAATGCAAACGCTCAGAAGATCTCAAAAATGGTAAAAACAAAATTCAAAAAGGTCCAAAAAGAAAGCAAAGTACAAAAACCACAAAGACACAGGCAAGGACCATGGAACAGAGGGAACTAGCACTAACAGGCATAGCATAGGAAAAAGACTCCGTGACAAGGGAACAAACAGAGGGGTATTTATACACACACTAATTAAGGAACAGGGCGGGGCAGGAAACAGGCAATGAAGACAAACACAAAAACACAGTGGTGGCTTCTAGAGGCCAAAACAAACATGACAAGATGGAAATAACAGCGGCCTCTAGAGGCCAAAACAGTACCAGTCCTAACAGCAGCATGCAAAACTTTTCACAAAAACTGCTAGCCTTTTAAGATTAAAAAAAAAAACTAGTGTAAATCAGCTTGAAGTTTATCTCTGCTCACTCCTCATATGTTATGAAGTTTGTATTATTGAACATTAGATCACTCTCTAATAAGACTTATATTAATGATTTTATTTCTCAACTTGGTCTTCATGTTTTATTTCTGACCAAATGTTGGCTGTCATCCACTGCCTCAGCAGCTTTTCCCCCAGCCTACAGCTTCTTATTTTCTCTTAGACAAGGCAAAAAAGGGGGTGGAATTGCATCTATGTTTTCTAACTTATTCACCTGCAAAGAATGCACTTTTAGAAACTTAACACCTTTTGAATATTTAGTCATTATTATCAGATCTCAACATGTTCTTTTACTAACCATTAATAGACCCCCAAAGCAAAATCCTAACTTCCTATTTGATTTTTCTGAGTTAGTGTCAACTGCTCTTGTCAAATATGATAAAGTAATTTTATGGGGTGATTTTAACTTGCATGCAAACAAAAGTTCAGATTCTAAAGCAATGGAACTTACTACGAGTTTTGACTGGACCTAATTTTTACTAAGGGTATTAAGGTTTTATCAATTTTACAGGTTCCATTTTCTTGATCACTTATGTGTCTTTTTCAGTGACTTTCTCTGTACTCCAATTAAGTTCTCTGAGCTTAGTACATACACATCACCATACTGACAACAGTGCTAAGTCTATATTGGCTGAGTGTGTACCTGACATACTTGACTCATATAGTGCAAATTGGGATTCCATCAATAAATCTCACAGACAATCTGAATAGTGCCTCACTTAATGTGTTTCAAACTGTCATTCCTCTTGTGAGAAAACGCACCTGGATGACACTGGTTTTCAGATGACACCCATGCACGCAAAATGACCTGCAGAAAACTTGAGCACAGGTGGCATATGGTGAAACAAGAGACTTTTCGCCTTGCCTGGCTAGAGGCTGAAATAACAAAAACAACATAACTGTCAGAGGGATAAATCAAGACACATAAATCAAGAATTTGGGACATTTTTAAAAACAAAACATGCACAGGTGAGCTCAGCAACACCAAAAGGCCTGGAATACTATGGAAGACAACTAAAGCAGACAATCAAATTTTTTTTCTTGGTGAAGTAAAACCCACTGGCAATATCTAGGCAAGTCAAGAACACTCTGGAGGAGGCAGGCCTATCATTGTCAAAGTCTACAATCAAGAGATACCTTCTTGACTGTAACAAAAGGTTTACACCAAGAGGCAAACCATTGGAATGGCCAGATTAGACTATGCTTGAAAGCTTGCCCAGTTCTGGAACACAATTCTTAAGACAGATGAAATTAACTTGTGCCAGAATGAAGGGAACAGAAGTGATGAGGAAAGGAGGGGTTCATGATCCAAAGCACATAATCTGTCAAACATGGTGGACATGGTCATGGATGGCTGCCAACGGAACTAGTTCACTGGCATTTAATGATGATGCTGATAGATGAAGCAGGATGAATTCTGAAGTACATAGAGCTATGGTTCTGCTCAGATTCAGTCAAATCCCTGAAAAAAAAAAACTTCAATCACATCTTGAACTGCTTCATTTTAAATTCATTGCAGTGATGTACAGAGGCAAAATTTTATATATATACACATACACACAGTGGTGCTTGGAAGTTTGTGAACCCTTTAGAATTTTCTATATTTCTGCATAAATATGACCTAAAACATCATCAGATTTTCACACAAGTTCTAAAAGTAGATAAAGAGAACCCAGTTAAACAAATGAGACAAAAATATTATACTTGGTCATTTATTTATTGAGGAAAATGATCCAATATTACATATCTGTGAGTGGCAAAAGTATGTGAACCTTTTGCTTTCAGTATCTGGTGTGACCCCCTTGTGCAACAATAACTGCAACTAAATGTTTCTGGTAACTGTTGATCAGTCCTGCACACTGGCTTGGAGGAATTTTAGCCCATTCCTCCATACAGAACAGCTTCAACTCTGGGATGGTGGTGGGTTTCCTCACATGAACTGCTTGCTTCAGGTCCTTCCACAACATTTCCATTGGATTAAGGTCAGGAATTTGACTTGGCCATTCCAAAACATTAACTTATTCTTCTTTAACCATTCTTTGGTAGAACGACTTGTGTGCTTAAGGTCATTGTCTTGCTGCATGACCCATCTTCTCTTGAGATTCAGTTCATGGACAGATGTCCTGACATTTTCCTTTAGAATTCACTGGTATAATTCAGAATTCATTGTTCCATCAATGATGGCAAGCCGTCCTGGCCCAGATGCAGCAAAACAGGCCCAAACTGTGATGCTACCACCACCATGTTTCACAGATGGGCTAAGGTTCTTATGCTGGAATGCAGTGTTTTCCTTTCTCCAAACATAACGCTTCTTATTTAAACCAAAACGTTCTATTTTGGTCTCATCCATCCACAAAGCATTTTTCCAATAGCCTTCTGGCTTGTCCACATGATCTTTAGCAAACTGCAGACGAGCAGCAATGTTCTTTTTGGAGAGCAGTGGCTTTCTCCTTGCAGCCCTGCCATGCACACCATTGTTGTTCAGTGTTCTCCTGATGGTGGACTCATGAACATTAGCCAAATGTGAGTGAGGCCTTCAGTTGCTTAGAAGTTACCCTGGGGTCCTTTGTGACCTCACCAACTATTACATGCCTTGCTCTTGGAGTGATCTTTGTTGGTTGACCAGTCCTGGGGAGGGTAACAATGGTCTTGACTTTCCTCCATTTGTACCCAGTCTGTCTGACTGGGTATGTGGATTGGTGGAGTCCAAACTCTCTAGAGATGGTTTTGTAATCTTTTTCAGCCTGATGAGCATCCACAACGCTTTTTCTGAAAAAAAAAAAAGTTGGGGGAGGAAGCAGAGAAAGCCTTTTCCAGTCTCAAGCACAGGTTTACCACAGCACCCATTCTCACCATACCTGATGCTACCAAGCAGTTTATCGTCGAGGTCGATGCCTCCTAGTCAGGGGTCGGCTTCTATCCCAGAGGGCCAACGACAACAAGGTCCACCCATACTCCTTCTCCCGCCAGCTATCCCCAGCCGAACGAAACTATGACATTGGCGACCGAGAACTATTGGCCGTGAAACTAGCCTTGGAGGAGTGGAGGCACTGGCTCAAGAGGTCTAGACCGACCATAAAAACCTGGAGTACCTCAAGTCTGCCAAATGTCTCAACTCCCATCAAGCCCGTTGGTCTCTCTTCTCCTGATTCAACTTCACACTCTCCTACCACCCAATCTCCAAGAACGGCAAACCGATGCCCTGTCCAGGATGTTCTCTCCCCACCAAGAGGAGTCCAAGCCACCCGAGACTCTCCTTCTTCCATGCTGCCTGGTGGGAGCCGCAATTCTAGAGGTTGAGACGCTCGTGCAAAAGCCCCTGGAGCAGGACCCTGGTGAAGGTAACTCCAACAATATTCCTCGTAACCATCTGTTTATTCCCTGTCATGTGCAAACTCAGGTGCTGCAGTGGGGTCACAGTTCCAAGCTGGCCTGTCATCCAGGAGCCGCCTGAACCCTGGCTCTCATCCAGCAGTGCTTTTGGTGGCCATCCATCAAAGAAGACGTCCAGGAGTTTGTGTCAGCCTGCGACACATGCTCTCGGAACAAGACAGCCAACTGACCCCCTGCTGGCTTACTAAGACCCCTTCCTACTCTGCATCGACCTTGGTCACACATCGCCCTGGACTTCATTACAGGACTCCCCAACTCAGGTGGCAATACATGCATCCTCACTGTCATTGACCGTTTTTCAAAGACCGTCCATTTCATTCCTCTGCCCAAGCTCCCTCAGCCAAAGAGACCGCAGAACTACTCATCCACCACGTTTTCCGCCTACATGATTTGCCTACCGACATAGTTTCTGACCAGGGTCCTCAGTTCATTGCACAGTTCTGGAGAGCCTTCTGCAAACTCATCGGGGCCACCTGTAGTCTCTCCTCAGGCTTCCACCCACAGACCAACGGCCAGGCAGAACGGGATAACCAGGCTTTGGAGGTTGCACTCAGGTGCATGGCGTCCAGGGATGACAGTTCTTGAAGCAAGTACCTACCTTGGATCGAATACGCACATAACACTCGCCCTTCCTCTGCCACAGGTCTCTCTCCGTTCCAGTGCTCACTAGGGTACCAACCACCACTGTTCCCCAGCCAAGAGGAGGTCGTCGCCATACCATCAGCCCAGGCCTTTATACACTGCTGCAGGAGGACGTGGGCATTGGCCTAGAGAAGACTCATTCGCTCCACTCTCGCATCCAAGAAGCAGGCCAACAAACGTCGCTCCAAGGCACCCACCTACCGAGTGGGTCAACAAGTTATGCTCTCCACGTGCCACCTGCCACTTAGGGCCATCTCTCGCAAGCTGGCACCCAGGTTCCTTGGATCCTTACTCATCAAGAAGGTAATCAACCCATGTTCCATTAGACTAGCATTACCACTCACCATGCGACGTGTTCACCCTACCTTTCATGTATCACAGCTTAAACCTTTGGTTTCCAGTCCTTTGCTCCCACTCTCCAAACCCCCTCCTCCTCCCAGGCTCATCAATGGCGGTGAGGCCTACACAGTCAAGAAGCTGCTGAAGGTGCGGCGGCGAGGCAGAGGTCTCCAGTGCCTGGTGGACTGGGAGGGTTACGGTCCCAAGGAGAGAAGTTGGGTCCCTGCCAGGTTCATACTGGACCCAACACTTATCACGGAGTTCCACCAGCAACACCCTGACGCTCTTCCTAAAGCGCCTGGAGGCGCTCATTGGGGGGGGTACTGTCATGATCCGCCCCGGACTTCCACTCCGGATATTTATTATCTCCCAGCTCAGCGCAATCCGGATCCGGGATGGGACTTCCATCTTGCCGGCATTCACTTCCTCGTCTGCTCTGCTGTGTATAAATAGGCCGTTCTCAGAAGGGGACTTTGCCAGAATGTCTTGTCTATTTTTCACGTCGTCTCTGTGCCATTATTGCTTCCTGGATTTTTGCTCTCTGTTTTGCCTAGTCTTTGCCACAGTTTTTTTGCACTCACGTTTTGTCTTTTCTTCATGTTTTTTGTGCCACATTTTTTATCTCCAGTTTTTGTCAGGACTATTTTTCATGTTTTTTTCATACCAGCGTTTTGTCTTTGCCTACCTTGTTTTTGTCTGGACTATTTTGCTAATTTTTTTTTCATTTACATTTTTGGACTTCAATTAAATCTTTATTTCATTGGATTTTCTGGTTTGTGTTTCTGCTTTTGGATCCTAACTCACCACATCTCGTCATTCATAACATTTAGATTTTCCAGATGATCTAGTATTACTGTCCCATACTTACCAACATATGTAGGAGAAATCATCTTGCCTCAGTGATTTTGCTCAACAGATTGGTCTGATGATCAACCAAAAGAAATCAGAAGTTATGACCTTAAACACTCAGAACCCATCCCCAATCAAGGTAAATGGCAAAGTTTTACGAACAACAGAGGAGTTTACCTATCTGGGAAGCATTGTTATAAGTGAGGGAGGACCAGGTAAAGATATCAAGAACTGACTCAGTAAAGCTAGATATGCCTTCAATATGCTCAGCAATGTCTGGAAGTCTCAGCAATACAGTATTAAGACCAAACTGAAACTGTATCAGAGCTGTGTCCTTTCCACCTTTCTATACACATCAGAATGCTGGAGAATGACAGAAGATGACCTTAATAACTATCCGTCTTACACACAAAGAACTTACAAAGAATCCTGAGAATATTTTGGCCAAATAAGATCTCAGATGAAGAACTACTGAGTAAATGCGAACAAGAGAGCATGCAAACTATACTTGTGATAAGGATAGGGCATGTCCTTAGAAGGGAAAAGGATGACAATGCAAAAACAGTGCTGCATTGGACACCTGAGGGAAAGAGAAAACAGGGTAGGCCAAAGAACACCTGGTGCAGAACGGTGGAGGGAGAACTGAAAACATGGGGACACACATGGGGTACCATCCAGAGAATAGCCCAAAGCAGACAGAAGTGGAGGGCTTTTGTTGTTGCCCTTTGTGACCTCGCCGACTATTAGATGCCTTGCTCTTGGAGTGATCTTTGTTGGTCGACCAGTCCTGGAGAGGGTAACAATGGTCTTGACTTTCCTCCATTTGTACCCAGTCTGTCTGACTGTGGATTGGTGGAGTCCAAACTCTTTTGAGATGGTTTTGTAATCTTTTCCAGCCTGATGAGCATCAAAAACGCTTTTTCTGAGGTCCTCAGAAATCTCCTTTGTTCGTGCCATGTTAGACTTCCACAAACATGTGTTGTGAAGATCAGACTTTGATTGATCCCTGTTCTTGAAATAAAACAGGGTGCCCACTCACACCTGATTGTCATCCCATGGATTGAAAACACCTGACACTAATTTCACCTTCAAATTAACTGCTAATCCTAGAGGTTCACATACTTTTGCTACTCACAGATATGTAATATTGGCTCATTTTCCTCAATAAATAAATGACCAAGTATAATATTTTTGTCTTATTTGTTTAACTGGGCTCTCTTTATCTACTTTTAGGACTTGTGTGAAAATCTGATTATGTTTTAGGTCATATTTATGCAGAAATATAGAAAATTCTAAAGGGTTAAAAAACTTTCAAGCACCACTGTACATGCCAGTCAGGCATAATGGGCAGAAGTAAGTAAGTATGGACAGATACTCCCATCTCTGCTGTGGATCTTTGCAGCTCCTTCAGTGTTATCTTTGGTGTCTTTGTTGCATCTCTGATTAATGCCCTCCTTGCCCAGTCTGTGAGTTTTTGTGGGCAGCATTCTCTTGTCAGGTTTGTACTGGTGCCATGTTCTTTCCATTTTGCTATAATGGATTTAATCGTGCTCACTGGGATATTCAAAGTTTGGGACATTTTTTATAAATCAACCCTGATCCATACTTCTCCACAACTTTGTCTCTGACATGTTTGGAGTGCTCCTTGGTTTTCATGCTGCTTGCTTAGTAGTGTTGCAGAGTCAGGGTCCTTCCAGAACAAGTTGATTTATACAGACATCATGTGACACTTTGATTGCACACAGGTGGATCTTAATCAAATATTTATGTAACTTATGATGTGAATTGGTTGGACCAGCTCTTATTTAGGGGTTTCATACAAAAGGGGGTGAATACCTATGCACACTCCAGATTTTTTTTTTTTTTCATTTTAATTATTGTTTGTGTCACAATAAAACAACAGTTTTCACCTTTAAAGTTGTAGGCATGTTGTATAAATCAAATGGGGCTAACCCTCCAAAAATCCATTGTAATTCCATCTTGTAATGCAACAATACAGGACAAACACCAAGGGGGATGAATCCGTTTGCAAGACAGTGTGCGGGCGCGCGTGTGTATACACACTTGTGTATATATAAAAAGTAATTTTTTTTACACACACACACACACACACACACACACACACACACACAATTCCAGAAAAGTTGGGACACTGTGTAAGACATGAATGAAAACAGAATGTGAAGATTTGCAAATCATGGAAACCCAATATTTCATTGAAAACAGTACAAAGAAAACATATCAAATGTTGAAACTGAGAAATGTTTTTGTTTTTTGAAGAATATCTGATCATTTTGAATTTGATCTCAGTAACACGTTACAGAAGAGTTGGGACGGGGCAACAAAAGGCTGAAAAAGTTGTGTAATGCTTAAAAAAACTAATTTGGTTAATTGGCAACAGATCAGTAACATGATTGGGTATTAAAAAATGCATCCCAGAGAGGGGGAGTCTCTCAGAAGTAAAGATGAGGAGGGGTTCACCGCTCTGTGAAAGACTGCGTGAGCAAACAGTGCAACAATTTAAGAATAAAGTGCCCCAATGTAAAATTGCAAAGAATTTGGGGATTACATCATCTTTGGTACATAATATCATTAAAAGATTCAGAGAATCTGGAGACATCTCTGTATGCAAGAGCCAAAGCTGAAAACTGACATTGGATGCCTGTGATCTTCAGGCCCTCAGGCAAAACTGCATTAAAAGTAGACACGTGTCTGTAGTGGAAATCACTGTATTGGCTCAGGGACACTTCAGAAAACCATAGTCTATGAAAACAGTTCATTACTACATCCACAAATGCAATTTAAAACCATATATAAACAACATCCAGAAACACCGCGACCTTCTCTGGGCCCGAGCTCTTTTACAATGGACTGATGCGAAGTGGAAAATTTGTCCCAAGGTCTGACGAATCAAAATTTTAAATTCTTTTTAGAAATCATGGACACCACGTCCTCCAGGCTAAAGAGGAGAGGGACCATCTGGCTTGTTATCAGTGCACAATTCAAAAGCCATCATCTGTGATGGTATGAGGATGCATTAATACACATGACATGGGTAGCCTGTATGTGTGGGAAGGCATCATTAATGTTGAATGAGATATACACACACATTTCAGAGCAATATGGTGCTATCCAAACAAAATCTTTTTCAGGGAAAGCCTTCCTTCTTTCAGCAAGACAATGCCAAACTGCTTTCTGCACATATTAAAACTGCATGGCTCCATAGTAAAAGAGTCCGGGTGCTAAACTGGCCTGTCTGCAGTCCAGACCAGTCTCCCATTTAAAATATTTGGCATATTATGAAGTGCAAAATACAACAAAGGAGACCCCGAACCGTTGAGCAACTGAAATTGTATATCAGGACAGAATGGGACAACATCTCTCTTTTAAAACTACAGCAATTGGTTTCCTCAGTTTCCAAACATTTATAGTGTGTTCGTAAAAGTAAAGATGATGCAATACAGTGGTAAACATACCCCTGTCCCAACCTTTTTTGAAATGTATTGCTGACATCAAATTCAAAATAAGCATATATTTAAAAACAAAAAAAAAAACCAACTGTTTCAACTTTTGATATGTTGTTTGTACTATTTTCAATGAAAAATAGGGTTTCCATGCTTTGCAAAGTATTGCCTTCTGTTTTTATTTACAGTTTACACTGTGTCCCAACTTTTTGGTATTGGGGTTGTATAAGTGCATCTCAAAAACTTTAAAGGACATGGGACATGAAACATAAATGCATGCTATATCAGTTTCTTTCCATTAAAAATATGAAATAATTGCATCAACAAATACAAAATTATCTATTAAATTCAGCAAAATCGTTATATTCGTGATGATTATATGGCATTTCTGTTCGAGCTCCGATATGCATATTTTACAACCGGAAGAGCCGCTGTCACGTGATCATACGTCACAAAAACATTCAGGTACAGCACAAGCGGGTAGATGAATATGGAGAAGTGTGAATCGTGATGATGACGAATGCGACAAAATAGTTTTTGTGTCTTGGATGACAAGAAAATTGTTTCGTTTTTAGAGTGTTTAACGTACATTGAACATCATGGTGTATTGCGACCTCCCAGTCAGTCAGACGTGCTGTTACTCCTGTTAGCAATGTAGCTAGGCTCAGCATGGCCAATGGTATTTTTTGGGGCTGTAGTTAGATGCGACCAAACTCTTCCACGATTTTCCTGTTTACATAGGTTTATATGACCAGTGACATGAAACAAAGTTCAGTTACACAAATTGAAACGTGGCGATTTTCTATGCTATGGAAAGTCCGCACTATAATGACAGGTGTACTAACACCTTCTGCGCGCTTCGACAGTAGTGATGGGAATTTCGGCTCTTTTTCGGGAGCCGGCTCTTTTGGCTCTTCTTACTATAAGGAGCCGGCTCTTTCGGCTCCCAAACGGCTCCCGAGATTTTATTTTTGATTTAATTGCTGCAATTAACTAGTTAATTACATTATTATTTATATTTTATCAATAGGATGTTTTCCATTTTATTTTTTAGTTTTTGTAGCCATTGTAAAGCTTTGTAAAGTATAGCAGTGTAACAATGTTCTAGCTATAGGCTCCTGAAATGGGAGGGGGGCTGGGCTGAGTGGCACCTTGAGCGCATGTAAAAAGAGAAAAAAGTGCCGCGCTCTGCTCCACCAGTAATGAGAAGCCGCTGGAACAGCAAATATGCTCCTGTTATAATGACTGCTGTCTCGTTGTATACCGCAGATTAATCTGGCCATGCCAAGGCGGTTGCCGACCGAACCTGTCAATTTATGAGCGACGATTTATATCATGAGCTTTAGGAATTCACGGCAACAAAACAATGATCATGGTTGTCAAATAGACAATCATCCTTCAGCTGAGCTGAACTCTCTCTCTCTCTCTCTGAGGCACCTAAGGACAAAAAACTAATTCGGCTCCCCAACTCAGCTCCCACTGAAGAGCCGGCTCCCGTCATTCACTTCAAAGAGCCGGCTCTTTGAACCGGATCGTTCGCGACCGACACATCACTATTCGACTATTCGGGAATGTCACTGTCGATGGTGTCCATTTCGGTAACCTGTTTACATTAGATGCCCAAGCGCTGGCTCCTTGAAAAGTTTTTGTGACGTCACGGGTCACGTGACCACTTAGCTAATTAACGAATCATTGTTTTACGCTGATGTATAAAAAAGTTGAATAATGTGATGATTTTCACATTTTTGATGCCCTGCAGTGATTTAGATGGCATTTCTTATGTCCTTTATACATAATTATACCCAGAAAAAAATCCATGTCCCATGTCCTTTAAATGTGTCAAGTCTAGTTAGTTTATTTGTACAATGCTTTTAACAACAGACCTTGTCACAAAGCAGCTTTACAGGAAAACAAAGACTTTAAACATATGAGCTAATTTTATCCCTAATAAATTCATCCCTGATGAGCAACCCTCTGGTGATGGTGGCAAAGAAAAACTCACCCAGACGACATGAGGAAGAAAGCTTGAGAGGAACCAGACTTAAAAGGGAACCCATCTTTATCTGGGTGATTATAAATAACTTGCTTCTGTAAATGTGTCCTATCTAGTCACAAAGTACAATCGTGCAACCAGGAAATTCATTAGAGACTTTGCATGAAGGCAATTTTGTTGAAGTTATCAACTGTTCATTAATGGAGACTTGAGTGCAAGACTGTTCATGACAACAACAGTTCTAAAGTTATCATGGCAATTGTCGTCTTCAGCTGTCATAGCAAAACCAAGTATCCAGAACCATCTTCCAAGTGCTGACTGTCCATATGGGGCCATCCTCCACAGTCATGATGTGATGAGACTCCAGCCAGACATAAGGCATCAGGATGGATCGGCCAGGTCTGAAGAGCGGAAGAGTTCGGCATTACTGGTGTCTCAGGATCAACATGTAACAACAGAGACAGACAGATAGATGGAGAGAGAAGGGGGGAAGAAACAGGTTGTTTGGTATGTCCAGTGTCACCTAATGGTTAATAACAATATACAATTTGTGCTGAGTGCAAGCGGGGACTCTGGCAAGACTAACCATGACTGCATAACAAAAAGCGAGAGCCAGAAGGTAACAGAGACATGAAGGAGCCCTGTGACATAAAGCAGCCAGCCACTCCACCGTCAATGAACCCAGTTGAACATGGGGGGCAGCATCCATACAGCCCAGTTTACCAAAACAGTTTCTGCCTTAGGACCCTTCTGATCAACTTCTTTACCTCATAAAAAGCTATTAACAAAAGGTTTGATAACCCTGAGACTGTGTCAGAATCCCAAACATTACTTGAAAGTCTATTCTATAACTCTGGAAGTGTGTGGATCTGAGGTAGCCTCAGACTATGGAAGTGTGACTATATTTTCTATATTTAATCCAAATGTTCATATTAGGGCGGCACGGTGGTGTAGTGGTTAGCGCTGTCGCCTCGCAGCAAGAAGGTCCGGGTTCAAGCCCCGTGGCCAACGAGGGCCTTTCCGTGTGGAGTTTGCATGTTCTCCCTGTGTCTGCGTGGGTTTCCTCTGGGTTTCCCCCACAGTCCAAAGACATACAGGTTAGGTTAACTGGTGACTCTAAATTGACCGTAGGTGTGAATGTGAGTGTGAATGGTTGTCTGTGTCTGTTTGTCAACCCTGTGATGACCTGGCGACTTGTCCAGGGTGTACCCCGCCTTTCGCCCATAGTCAGCTGGGATAGGCTCCAGCTTGCCTGCGACCCTGTAGAACAGGATAAAGCGGCTACAGATAATGAGATGAGATGTTCATATTAGATCAAAAGTGTGACCACCATTATGAGTTGGTCTGATGACATTCTGATTAAGCCCTACTGAATCTAGAATGGGCATGAACACTGTTTTTTCAGAGGGCCTTCTGAGCTTCCAGAGTGAAGATTAAAGTCTCCAACAATTAAGACTTTGTCTAAGGAAATAACCAGGTCTGAAATGAAATCCACTAATTCAGAAAGAAATTCAGAATATGCACCACCTGGACAACTAGCAGTTCAGCAACCATAACTTGCTGTAAGCTACATGGCCACACCACAATGGGATGGGACCAGAGCATACTACAGTATTGGACATCGCCTTTGATAACAAACATCTCTACAAAGTTACTCTTAGTAACCTCAGACTGATGGTGTATATCAATAGATCCTATATGAATGACTATCTTTTGAAAACCTGTGCTTGCCTGGAACCCTAAGATTACCTGCTATGTCTGGTGCCCTGGCTCCTGGTATATATCCAACTAAAGTTGCTGGTGCCCCTGAAGGCCTAGCTAATTTCATGTGCTGTAAGATAGTCTCCTATAACCAGAACTCATTCATGCTTCTCAGCGGGTGCTTCACTGAGGAGAGCAAACCTGTGAAACACATGAAGCGGAGAGGAGTAGTGCCCTGATGGGGGAGCCTCAGTGGTAGCTTTGGCTCTGAGATTATGCCGTCAAGTTATCACCCATTCGCCCTGCTGTGAGGGCTCTAATGCTGGAGTTGGGGGATTGCTAACTCCACCTACAGTAAGGCATCCAGACTTTCCTCTACAGAAACTACACTGCTTTCATTTTTACTAACCTTCTCTAGAGTCTGGATGCATACCTCTGAAGTTGTAATCTTCTCTGTCAGAGAGCTAACTAAAAATAAAGCAATTACTAACAACGGAGAATGAATGACTAAACATCCTGCATTCAACACACACTAAACAAGCTGAATGTGTGCCATGATAATGGTTTATGTACCTTAATTGAAGATCTGTTGATATTGAAGCAGATCTGATGTGGATGGCATCTGATTGCTGTCTTTGCATGGGAAGGAAAAAACTTCTGGTTTTGACTTGGCTTCCAACTTCGCCAGATCTCAATCCGATTGGACAAACAAATCTGATCCAAATCTGGCCCCTCTTCGCAACTTACAGAACTTAAGACATTAGCAGCAGATCATGTTTTGTCAACCTTGAATGATGATAGGGGAACTGTCTACTCGGAATTTAAGGAGCAGCATTAATTTTTTTATGGACTATGAACAACTTCAGCCATCTTGGACTCTTGCACAAACTTGTGCCCACTGTGGATTGCACTTCAGGTTGTGCTCTGAGAGCTCCACATGGTTACACCATCAGACCAAGCAAGGATATAGGTTCTATGCATCAACAGAGAGGGGGTGCAATTTTATTAAAGTCCATTCCAGTAATCGGAAGAACATAAGTCTGTCTGTCTCTCTCTCTCCCCAATGAGCAACTGGGATGAACCATATAAAAGACAGAACTTGCTTACTCTCACTTAGGCTGTCCACCATGCATGATCTGACTGAAATGAAGAGGCCTAAACAGGGCTGTGAAATAGAAATGACAAAATCTGAGGAAACAATTTTAGCAGGGGGTCTGGGGGGAGCAGCCCCCCAGGAGCCGGGGGCCTGGGGCCCACAGGGCCCCAGAAGCTGAACAGATTTTGTGTATATTGATAGATTTGAAGCATCTCCTGAAAGCAAATATTTTCTCAACCATGCCATTTAATTTGAACTGTTTATTATTATTATTATTATTATTATTATAAATTGAATATATAAATGTGAACAAGATAGTCTACCTGGTAATCTATAGTTCGACAGCTTCAATTTCACCAATTCTGCATGTTTTTTTCCTTTAACATGGTCAACCAAATGCGTTCTTCCACCAGAACCGTACTTCACATCCTGATGGCACAAGATGCAGTAAGCTTTCCTCGGTTCTTTTATCTTCCGTATGTGCTCATTCACTACCGACTTTAAACTCCAGCCATCGCCAATTCCATGGATTTTTGATGCCGTTTTCCTTGTCAAATGTTTTTGACATTGTCAGTCTCACCATCCTCCCTCTGAATGATGTCCCTCCGTGACACGGACATACCGCGAAATTCTCCTTTTCAAAACCGTTGATATCGAAAGCGTGTTTAAAGAGCACAAGATGCGCGCCATGGTTTGTAAGCATGGCGCAAATGCCGTAAACCGGTCTGTCATTGTCGCAAAAGAAACCTCCCCCCCCACATTTTTATTGCAAAATTAGATGATTTACTAAAATGATATTTTTGGCGGCCAAATTCGCGGAATTACGCGGATCCGTGGATTTTTCACAGCCCTGGGCCTAAATTTCTGCCAACGGAGATTGTAATGAGAGAAATGGTCGCCTTTCCTAATTACATAAAATTAACCAGTGCTTCCTAGTAGCATTGTGCATGTTTGTATTTTTCCCCATGCAAGTTTATTTTCACTTTTAATGACATGCGAAACAGCTTCATTGGATGGCCAGAATTTTATCAGGGATTGAAAGGTAAATTTAAATTCTAATAAAATTCAGAACTTAAAGGGAATATCCTATGAGACTGATCATTTTATGAGACTGTTGATTAATTATATTTATGCTGAAGCACTTATATTGCTAGTATGTACCATGCATTACCAGTGTTTCCTGTATAAACAGTACCATTTCAGTACCCTATACAGTTTTGTTTTTTTAACATTTGCAACTATATGTATTGTGGTGTCCCCTAGTGCTCGGGCTCAGATAAAGCATTGGGAGACAGAAGTGCAGTGGAAAAAACAAGTGCTCTTTTATATACACAAGTGGTAGGGAGTGGGAATAAGGGAGTGAGGGTGTGAGGCATTGGTGATTCATCCTCTTGTGGCATGATAATGTCCCTTTAAGGTTGTGTAGGCTCCACTGCTCAGGGGAGGCATCAGGGAGGAGAGCTGTTTTGGCCCAAAGATGGGTGAGCATTGTTGGAACTGGAATCTGTCAAAAGATTCATTATTTCCTCTCATCCTTCTACTTGCTCAACTGATTAAGCAGCATCCTTTTATATCCTCCCTGTGCGTCATGGAGGGTGATTGAGCATCTTGATTAGAGAACTCCAGCCATGCTGTGTTAGATACCTCTGCCCCTTGGCTATGTGCGTGTTGTTTACAAAACAGTGGCAACATGGTGAGGAGTGCTTGTGATCTTGTGCCCAAGGGCCACCAGCCTGTTGTCGTCACAGCAACCCCCCCAGCTCCAAGCCTGCTGTTGTTGGGGCCTGAGCCCAGAGCGCACCTCTCCTGGAGAGGCCATCGGCATTTCCGTGGTGGACCCCCACTCGATATTGGACCTGGAAAGAGAAGTCCAGTAGGAAGAGAAACCATCAATTTATTCAGCTGTTTGAGTCCTTTGCCATCCATTGCAAGGATGCATGATCTGTAATGAGAGTGAAATAATGACTAGATAAATAATATTGTAGCTCCTCTAAGGCCCATTTGATGGCCAGGGCTTCTCATTCCACGGCAGCATATCGTTGCTCTGTGGGGGTCAGTTTCCTACTCACATATATACAATCAGGTGCTCTTCTCTGTTAAACTCCTGGGAGAGAACGGTGCCCAGGCTGGTCTCAGAGGCATCAGTGTGCACCAGGAAAGGTTATGACAAGTCCTGATTTTGGAGCACTGACTCACTGGTAAAGGCTGCTTTCAGCATGGAGAAGGCCTTCACGTCTGCTGTCTGTCAGACTTTGCCTGGCTCACCTTTCCTGGTTAAATCTGAGAAGGGGATGGCAATAGAGGAGAAGATAGGAGGCACAAATATTCTGTAATACTCTGCTAAGTCCAAGAAAACATGTACCTGGTGTTTTGTTGCAGGTCAGGAGTAGTGTTTTACAGCCTTGATCTTTTTGTCCTGGGGTTTCAGGAGGCCCTGCTCTCTGTGATAGCCTAGGTACTGTGCTTTGTTGAGTCCCAGGTGGCACTTCCAGAGGTTGGCTGTCAGCCCAGCTTGCCAGAGTTTGAGCAGCACCTGTTTGACCTGGTGTACATGCTCCTGCCATGTGTAGGAGTGGATGATGACAATTGAGATATGTGGCTGATGGGGCCACAGGAGGAATGTCCATTAATCGCTGGAAAGTCGCTGGCACCCCATGTAGCCCAAACAGGAGAACTCTGTACTGTCAGTGGCTTGTGGTGGTACTGAACATTGTCTGTGGTCTGGAGCTGGGAGTGAGGACTACTTGCCAATATCTTTTGGTGAGGTCTAGTATAGAGCTGAAGCAGGTTCTCTCCAGGCACTCGGTGAAGTCATCCACTCAGGGGATGGGGTGGCTGTTGAACTGCGTAGTCGCTGAGACCCAACAGGCTTAGGGACTGGGATTACAGGGCTGGACCATGGGCTGTTGGACTCTTCAATGACCCCAGATTGAAGCATATGGGCTATTTCAGCCTCTATATGCAGGCCTCTGGGACCTGGTAGGGTCTTTCTTGAGTTACCACTCCCAGTGGTGTCTTAATCTCATGTTGGAGTACATACATCCACCCTGGTTCAACTAAGAACATGTCCCCAGACTGGTCCTCCAGTTCTCTGAGCTCCTGCTTCTGGGCCCACATGAACTCTTCACTGGGGTGGATTCAGTCATCAACAGGTTGTGAGGGATAGAGAGTGCTGAGAGCACTGGCACAGGTTCAATCCATTTTTTCAGAATATTAATGTGGTAGAGCTTGTTGGTGGCTCTCTTACATGACTGCTGCAGGCAGTAGTTTACTGGGCCTACTCTCTCTGTGATGGTGTAGGAGCCTTGCCAACAGGCCAGGAAATTGCAGGCACTGCTGGGGATGAGGTAAAGCACTCTGGAACTCTTAGGGCTGTGGTGTGCAGTTATAATCCCTTTGTTATTCCTTCTGTGCTGCATGCCCGTACTCCTTTACAATGGGCACCCCCCGCTCCATTCGGTCTTGTAGATCTTACACATTTGATGACTGAGTGGAATGGCATAGGCTGGTTCTCCCATGATTCTTTGGCCATGTCTAGCAGGCCCTTGGGTTTTCGTTCAAACAGGAGCTTGACCTGTATGAAGCTCGTCAAAGCCTGTGGGGTCTACCAAATGGCAAAGGGCATGTAGGGTAAGAGTAGATCCCAGTTGTGGCCTTCCTTGTCTGAAACTTGTAGCAGCATTTGAGTCTGATTGAATCTTTCAACTAGCCCATCTACCTGCAGGTGGTAAAGCGAAGTTTTTAAATGTTTCACCTGCAGCAGCTGGCACAGATCTAGCATGAGCTTAGACATAAATGGAGTGCCCTGGTCAGTGAGGAGGCCCTTAGGGATGCCGACCTGGGTGAACAGGGCCAAGAGCTCACAGGCAATGTTCTTGGAGGTTGGAGGTGTCTTGCCACAGAAGGATGGCCTCAGTATATCTGGTGGCATAATCCATGATTACCAGGATGTATTTGTGGCCACAGGCAAACTTTCTGAGTTGCCCTACCAGGTCCATACCCACACACTCAAAGGGGACCCTGATGATGGGCAGGTGGATGAGAGGTGTCAGGGCTGACTTATAGGGAGTAGTCTTCTGGCACTGGGGGCACCTCTGACAGAAATTCTGCACCTCGGCCATCATGCCTGACCAGTGGAACCAGCATGTTTCAGAATCCCAGATGGTCACCTCGTGGGTGGGTGTGGGCCAGATGCATGACAGTGTGACCATGTCAATCTTTGAGGAGGGCACAATGAGGAGATCGCAGGGCTGTGGCAGTCACACTGCTCAAATAAGAGCCCATTACTGACCATGAAGCAAGCTGCCAGAAGCACCTGGTTGGGGTTGATATTCTCCCTGTCAATCTGCAGCACCTGGCCCCAGCAGTGCTTTAGCTGGTGGTCCTTCTTCTGTTCTCTGCCAAAGCTCCCTTCTTTGGCAACCTGGTCATACAAAAAATTAAGAGGATTAGAGGAAATGTGCATCTCACTTTCCAACCAGGCCTCAGCATCTGCTTCCTCTTCCTCAGCAAGAAGGGCAGTGCACACAGGGGTTGGAGCTCAGCACTGGTGTCTGCATCTCCATGGGGCTCGCGGTCTCCTCTCAGCCTTTGGTCAGTAGAGCCTCAGTCAAGCTTTCCCTATGAGTAAGGACACAAGTAGATTCAGGATAAGCCCAATGGTTAGTGGCCACTCACCTCTTCTACTGCCTGCCTGAACCTCAGCAGTGGGGACGTCCCTCACATTTCTATGAACATAGGTGACCATTAGAGACCCTTTTTGCTCAACTGGGTGAAGCAGCACTGATGGGCAGGCTAGGGTGATGGTGCTTCCTGAGTCCAACAGGACCTGAACTGGTCTTCCATTCAGCCAGAGGGTGATAGTGGAGGCACTGGCTCGGAGGACATGGTGCATCCAGCTATCCACAGCTTGTAATTCTTTAGGAGAGCCCCATCAGTCTCAGTAGGCATGGGCTTGCCAGAAGGTGCCGGCTTGGGTGATGGTAGCCATTCCTGTGTCCTTCTTGGTGCTCTGTAAGCCACAGCTGGACAACAAGGGAGCTCTTGGGGCCTGTCATGTTCCCGTAGTGGATTCCATCTCTTCCCGAGCTCCAACATAGAGAGGGCATATTCTAGGGCTGAGACCATGTTCCATGGCATCTTAGCTGCTTTCATCCCCACAACTTTTCTTTCTTCTTTGGGGAGAGCTCATGAAAAATTTGTTGAGGGTGACATGTTCCACTATTTCAGCCAGGCACAGCTGATCTGGCTGGAGCCATCTTCATGTGACACACAAGAGGGCATCCATCTCTCCCTGAGGTTCCTTGCTGTGCTTATAGTCCCAGCAGTGGAATTCAGCGGTGGCTCAGGTGGAGGAGAGCCCACAGTGGGCCCAGATCTTGTCTTTGAGTGTGGAATAGTCATCTGCTTCTTCCTCAGAGAGCACATAGGACTGTTGTGCCTCTCTGGAGAGTAGAGGGGCCAGTGCGCAAGTCTAGTGATGTGGGAGCCAGCCCTCTCTGGTGGCAACCCTCTCTAAGATGCCCAAGAATGCCTCAAAATTGTCCTTGGCTGTGAGCTTTATGAGCATGTGTTGGGCATCTCAGGCTGCATCTGGAAGGGGGATGGCAGCCACTGATGTGGCCTGCTTGAGGGACAGGAGCTCTTAGGTGGCCACAAATGGAGGCCCTCTGCCATTGCCCAGGAGAGCTGTGACTGCTGTAGGCTGACTTTCAGGAGATGCTGCATGACTAGATCTAGGATGGGAGGGTTGGGGTGTGGATCTATGTCCTCTGCCTGCATTCTCCACCAGTGCGGTGCCCCCTAGTGCTTGGACACAGACTCAGGAGATAGAAGTGTGGTGGAAAAAACAAGTGCTCTTTTATTTACACAAATGGCAGGGAGTGGGGAACAGGGAAGGAGGGTGTGAGGCATTGGTGAGTCATCATCTTGTGGCATGATAATGTCCCTTTAAGGCTGTGTGGGCTCCACTGCACAGGGGAGGTATTGGGGAAGAGAGCCGCTTTGATCCGAAGATGCAGGAGCATTGTCAGAACTAGAATCTGCTGGCAGATACAGAGAGCAACACAGACTCATTTCCTCTCATAATCCTCCTACTCACCCAAGGGGCATCCTTTTGTAACCTCCCCATGCCTCACAGAGGGTCTTTGTCATATATACTAAAGACAGTGTCACACAGCACAGTGAAATTCTTATTCTAGGAGTCCTCCAGCAATGTCACCTAGACATGAATAAAAAAAAAACCAAGGACAAAGTCATTAAAAGATGTAGCAAAGTGTAAAGTGTCAGTGCAAATAAATAGGTAGTTCAGTGCAAACTCTGCAGGACTGAGGGGGAGGGGCAGTGGCTGAGTTTTGTTCACAAGCCTGATGGCATGGGGGGAACAAACTGTCTTTCAGTCTAGTTGTTCTGGCTGCAATGTTCCTGTCACATCTCCCTGATGGCAAGAGCATGAATAGTTTGTGTTGTGGGTCGGTAGTGTCCTTGATAATATTAAAAGCCCTCCTGAGAACTCTGGTTTTATAAATGTCCTTCAATGCAGGGAGTGCTGTTCCAGTAATGCTTTGTGCTGATTTTACCACTTCCTGTAGAGCCTTGGTGGTCCTGTGCTGTACTGCTCCCATATGAGACTGTGATGGAGTGGGTGAGGATACTCTCAATTGTATATCTGTAGAAGTTGCTGAGAATAGTGCTTGACAAGCCAAACTTCCTCAGCCTTCTCAGGAAGTACAGACGCTGTCGGGCTTTCCTCGCCAGGTCTGTGATGTGGGTCCAAGTGAGCTCCTCAGCAATGTTAATGCCTAGGAATTTAAATGCGGCAACTCTCTCCACCTCAGTATCTCCAATATGCAGTGGTGGGTGCTGTCCTCTCTTCCTCCATGTGTCAATGATCATCTCCTTTGTTTTGCTGATGTTAAGAGAGAGATTATTGTCCTGACGCCACTTCACAAGACTTGCCACCTCCCTCCTGTATGCTGACTCGTCTTCCCCAGAAATCAGTCCAATGACTGTGGTGTCTTCCACAAATTTAATAATGCTGGTATTAAGCTGGATAGTGACACGGTCATGAGTGAGGAGTGTGTACAGCATGGGACTCAGAACACAGCCTTGTTGGATTCCTGTATTTATGGTTATTGTTTTGGAAAATGTTGTTCCCCAGCCTGACTGACTGGAGTCTGCCTGTTAAAAATAGCATGGATGGTTCCACCTGTGGAGAGAGAGAGAGAGAGAGAGAGAGAGAGAGAGAGAGTTAGTAGCAGCATTGGCCCAGAGGTACTTGGGGGTAAGGGAAAGTAGGAAGGGACACAGTTTGGGGAGAAGGCTTTGGGGGAAATTAACCCCCATTACCCTAAGCCAGGGGAGGGGCAAGAAGAGAGAAAAGGGGCAGGAGCATCTGCTCCCAGAAATGCCGCCAGATGGTCCTCCTCTGGCAATGCCATGTGGTGGCACTGAACCCAGGCTGACGTTCCTTTTGGTATTCCAAAGGCCAAATTGCTCCACTGCCACTTGGTCAATTATGTCCTCAGTGTTGCACTTCAGTCAGTAGCAACTTACAGCAGGTGTCTTGGAGCTGTTGAGTGAAGGCGAACTAGTAGCCAAACTTACTGTTTGCCAGTGCATGGAAGCATTAGCGATGTTGTTCCAGTGTGTGACCAGCCCACTGCAGAATAGCCCGGTCCAGGTCTGGATACTCCAGCCGGTTGGTGGCTGTGAGCTGTTGAGCTCTGAGCTGGGCTTCCTCCGAAAGGAGTGGCAATAGGCTTTGGCAGGTTTTGGCACTCTTGCAACTCAGGGAATGAGGAACTAGGAGACAGGCTTAACAACTTAAGGTGCGCTTTATTTTCACTTTGGAAATCATTTTTCAGTGATTTTTATTTTCTGGGTATCTCAGCTCTGTCTGATTACTGGCTTCTCTCTGAAAGAACACAAAAGACACACACACATGCCAATAATCAAACAGGTGAAGAAGCTGATCACGTGTTACCTGCCGGTTCTACCCGACTTCTCACTGACCACAGCTAATGTTCAATCATGTCCTTGCTGCCATAATCCTATTATGAAATTTGTACTCCTACTTAAGTCTGTATCCTTTTTAAAATTTGACTGTTTACTCTGGTGATTTATAGTCCCACTATCTGTTGTCACCCAGAAGAGTCTAGTTCCATCACTGATCATTTAGGTCTACATGCATATTTCTTTAAAGCCTGCTTTTTGGTTGTTCTGTCCTCATCAAGCGCCCCTTTGCCTAACTAGACAGACAGCTAACGCTAGGCTATTCAATAAACATCCAAGGCAGAAGTAGATTTCAAGCTTTTACTTCACTCTTCAATTCGATGAATTCCTTTTTCATCTCCTCTCGTAAAACTACAAATAAACAGAAAATGTACATAAAGATGTATCTTGCATATTTACATACTATCCTACATGCAGCATGACCTTACACAAGGTATCTAACCTAGCAGTTAGCATAGCATATGCTAGCCTGGTACCATTTAGACATGTGACTTTACAGAAAACATGTTACAATATTATCTATTTGACCGTAAACAGGTTATTTCTTAGTACAGAAATTATACCACAGTACTACACACTTACAAGCAAAGCCTTTCTCAAGGGCACAAACGTCTTTTGAAGGAGTGTGAGCATCTTTTTGCTACCATGCGGTCTGAACCATCTGAAGCAACTTACTTCCTAGTTTGCTTGCACTACGACCTTACAGGAAGTACTCAATGTCAAAACCTGACCTTTTCTTAAACACTTTCCCTATTCAAAATTACACCACAAGGTGGCGCTAAAACGAAACAATTTCTAATGCCATGACACTCCCCATCTGGTATTGTGAGATACCACTACAATTTTGAACTACCGTATATGTTACGTAAACACAATTACAGTCTCTAAACACAGTTCCGTAACTCAGTCTTCAATTTTGTTGGCCCCTGTCGAGAGTTGGGTTTCTGCAGGAAACCCAACTCTCGACAGGGGCCAACAAAATTGGTACCGCAGTCTGATCGAATCTGCTTGGCAGGCCCACATAGACTGAAGAACCGCCGTAGGGCATTAATGAAACTTGATGTGTCCATGGACTCGATCATCTCAATGTGGATGGCGCGTGTGCTCAGGCACGTGAAAAGAATGGCCCACCGCTTGCTGTTCGCCTGGCCCCCTCTGGTGCGTCGTGTGACTACTGGCCAAGGCCCAAATATGTCTAAGCCCACAAAAGTGAAGGGAGGTTCCATACTCAGCCGATCGGGTGGGAAGTCTGCCATTCTCTGAGTGTTCGCTCTGCCTCTGAGTTTGTTACAGGTGATGCAGTTGTGCAGGACATGCTTGATCAGTCTCCTTGCTCCGATGATCCAATATCCAGCGGATTGAACTGCTCCTTCTGTGAAAACTCAACCCTGATGCATCACTCGCTGATGTTAGTGTTCTATAAGCAGTTTTGCGACATGACCCCCTGGAACAATGAGAGGATATTTCTCTTTGTATTCAAGGTTGCCGTGTCTAAGCCTTCCTCCTATCCTCAGCATTCCCTCTTCATCACAGTAGGGACTGAGTTTGTGCAAAGGACTGTATGTGGGGATGTCTTTTCCATTGGTTATGCAGGCAAGTTCTTCCTTGAAGGTCTCTTTCTGCGCGCTTTTAATGACAATGTTTTCAGCTTTTGCCATTTCCTCAATGCTGCGTGGCTGTTTGCAGTAATCCCATGAACGGCATGTCTGATCATGGTCTTCGCTTCTGAAGGACTGGACAATATAAACTAGCAGGCTCATGGCCCTGATCAGCTTCCTCCATGATGAAAAACGCTCAAACCTCTGACATCCAAGCTGAGGCCAATCAGTGAGCAGGTGAGTGGCGATTGCTTGCACTTCAGCGTCTGAATCAGGGTCAATGAGTTCATAGGCTTCCATGTCTGGGTGTCTGTTGACTTGTGACAAGAAGGCAGACCCTTGGAGCCAGGCACTGTCACCCAACATGGCTGCAAACACAGAGCGAGTGCCTATGTCAGCTGGGTTACAGCCTGTGGAGATACGGTATAATGCCACTGTTTTGGTTCTGATGCTCTTCTGATGTGCTGCACCCTGTTGCCAACATATACATAGAACCTTCTTGTCTGGTTACTTATGTATCCTAGGACTACATGACTGTCTGTGTAGAATTTGACAGCATCCAGAACAATGTCCAGTTCGTTGGTAATAACCTCTGCAATTTCTACAGCTAAAACGGCAGCACCCAGCTCCAATCTGGGGATGGTATGAGCAGATTGTGGAGCTAATTTGGCTTTGCCCAGCACAAATCCAACATGAGGCTTTCCCTCTGCATCAGTGACCTTGAGATAGGCAACAGCTGCAATAGCCTTCACTGAAGCATCTGAGAAAACACGTAGCTCTTTCCTTGTAGCTGATGAAACTGTAGTGGCAGCATAAGGTCTCAGAATCTGAAGCTGTTGAAGATTGCTAAGTAAATCTCTCCATGTATTCCATTTAGCTTCCCTGTCTGCAGGAAGAGGAGAGTCCCAATCCAAGGCTTTGCTTGAGAGCTCTCTCAGAAGCATCTTTCCCTGAATTGTGACTGGAGCAGCGAATCCTAGCAGGTCAAAAAGTCCATTGATGGTGGCAAGGACACCTCTCCGTGTGTAGGGTTTCACCGCAGTCACTTGAAAGGTGAAAGTGTCCCTTGATAAGTCCCATCTTAGGCCAAGGCTTCACTGAATAGGTGTTGCATCAGCATCTAAATTGAGTTCTTTGAGTCCTTTAGTTTGGTCGTCGACAGGAAATGCTTCCATGACTTCCTTGTTGTTAGATGCTACTTTGTGGAGACGAATGTTGGATATGGCAAGCATCTTCTGTGTTCTTTTTAACAGATCAATGGCTTCACTGGCTGTGGATCTTGACAGAAGTCCATCATCCACATAGAACTCCCTCTCAATGAAGTGTCATGTATCAGATCCAAATTCTTCTTCGCCATGAGCTGCAGAACGCCTAAGTCCATATATGGCAACTGAAGGAGATGGGCTGTTGCCAAATACATGAACTTTCATGCGATACTCACAGATGTCGTTGGCGGGATCATTGTGTTCATACCAGAAGAACCGCAGAAAATCTCTATGGTCCACTCTAATGACAAAGCTGTGAAACATCTGTTCTATGTCCACAGTTACAGTGATTGCTTCACGTCTGAACCGCAGCAAGATTCCAACCAAGCTGTTATTTAGGTCGGGTCCAGACTGAAGGACGTCATTTAATGAAACACCACAGCACTTTGTGCTTGAGTCAAAAACCACTCTGATTTGGCCAGGTTTCTGTGGGTGGTAAACTCCAAAGATGGGTAAATACCAGCACTCTTTTTCCCTCTGGGAAAGGAGGAGCCTGCTCGGCGTGGTCACGATCAAAGATGTTCTGCATGAAGGTGACAAAGTGCTTCTTCATTTCAGGTCTTTTCTCCAGAGTGAGCTGAACAGAAGCCAGCCGTGTGAGTGCCTGGTCGCGACTGTGAGGTAGGCGTTCACGAGGTCTTCTGAATGGAAGTGGCGCCACCCAGCTATTCGCATTATCCATGAACATCTCTCTATTCATAAGCTCTAGGAAAAGTCTGTCTTCAACAGAAAGTCCTATCTTGTTGTCATCTTTGGTTATATCAAAGACTGTGCTCCCTAGCATGCATTCATAAGATATGTGCATTTCCGGGACAGGAAAGACTGTGTGCCCAGACCTGGACCCAAACTTCTCCTTGACATGAAGCCTGTTCAGACACGGGCTGAAAAAGGAAGAGTGTTTGTTTTCAAGGATGTTAGTGCGGTAAGTCTGAATAGCTGCAGGCTTGTGAGTGTTTCCTAGGCAGACATCACCTATGATGACCCATCCCAGGTCTACTCTCTGCGCGTATGGGGCATCACATGGTCCGTTCCGTTGCTCTCTCACCTTATGGACTCTGAGTAGGTCATGGCCCAGTAAGAGGAGGATCTTGGCTTCAGGATCCAGTGGCGGGATGGAGTGAGCTATGGACTTGAGGTGAGGGTGATGTAAAGCCACTTCAGGAGTTGGTATCTCAGCCCGGTCACTTGGAATGTTATTGCATTCAATTAGTGTGGGCAATGTGATCATTGTCATTCCATCTAGTGACTGCACAACGAACCCTATGGCTCTTCTTCCCGTCATCTCTGTTGTTCCAGCACACATACACAATGTGAAGGGTGAGTCTGACCCCTTAATGCCATACATGTCAAAGAAATCGGACCCAGCAAGAGACCTGTTACTGTGGTCATCTAAAACAACATAAGCTCTTGTCACTCTTTCTGGATGTGCTTCTGGGAAGACCCTTACCAAGCAGATCTTGGAGCAGGACTGTGCACTTTGACCCTCTCCACACACTTCGGTGCAACTTGAATCAACAGTTGGTGGAGGCGTTTCTTTTGCACTCTCCCCGCCATGCCCAGGTAGTGGTGGTGGCGGTCCAGGATGCAGAGCAGAGACGTGACGCTCACTGTCACACTCTTTACACTTAATGATTGCATTACACTCCTTGGCCATGTGACTAGTTGAGGAACAACATCTAAAACAGACGCCGATGTCCTTCAAAAAAGCTTTACGCTCCTCAAAGTGTTTGCTGCGGAACCCTCTGCAACGCTTGAGGGGATGCGGCTTCTTGTGAAGAGGGCACTGCTTCTCAACATCACCAACTTTGTTGCCTGAACCTTCTTGCCTGTCATTCTCTTGTGATATATCTGTCTTGTGAGCAGACACTAAACTCTTCTGCGGTCTCTTCACAGTGGCACACGGCTTCAGGTAATCGGTGTTACCAGGTTGCAGCCTGAATCCTGGATCGTTGCGTGCTCGTGCCTCTTTGCAGACAAATTCACAAAAGAAGGAAAATGGTGGGAAGGTTACATCATGAGTGGCCTTGTACTTGAAGCCCTGGTTTAGCCACTTTTCTTGGAGGTTGTATGGTAATTTGTCAACAATTGGAGCAACACCACGTGCAGTGTCCAAGTAACTTAAGCCAGGCAGATAGCCTTCTAGTTTAGCGGCTTCTAACTCATGAAGGAGATTGCTGAGTTCTCTCAGCTTCACCGGATCCTTTGGGAAGTTTGAGAGTCTGTCAAAGAGTGACTTCTCCATTATCTCTGGAGACCCAAAGCACTCTTCTAAATGCTCCCAAGCTTTACTTAAGCCGACAGAGGGGTTACCTACATGCACCGCTCTTATTCTTCTTACATGCTGCGCAGAATCCTGCCCTAACCACTTAATGAGGAGATCCAGCTCTTCACTGGCGCTGAGGTGTAATCCAACGATAGCATTGATGAATGATGATTTCCATGCCCAGTAATTCTCAGGGCAATCATCGAACTTCGTGAGGCCAGAAGTAATAAGATCTCTGGGTGCCAAGTATCTTGCCACATCACTGATGTCTGCATTGCCATCTAGTGGTTATTGTGGAACATCTCTTTTAGGCGAGAACTTCACTGCACCAGCTAAAGGCTGCCCTGGATAAGTGTAACAAGGTGTGGTTTTGATGGATTGAGACAGTGAAGGAGAAGGTGCCGGCCTGGAAATGTTGTTGTTTGCCATGTTGAAAAAATGAGCTTCTACCATAAAATTGGTAAGACGCTGTCTTGCAGGGGACTCAGGTTTCAGCACATGGACAATTGGCATTAAGGGCTGTTCATCTGGTTTAACATTTGCTGTTACTTGTTGTTGCTGACATTCAACGTACTGACATGTCCTCTCCTTGACTTCTTGTAGTACTGATTTATCATCGCCCTCTTCCGAGCCTTCTGCTGCTTCCAGTGCTCTAGCTTCCGCCAAAGCTGCTACCACCTTTTCATGCCTCAGTGTGTTTAATCTAGCTTCAATTTGGGCTTTCTCAATCATTATGTCTGACTCCATCTTAGCAAATTCAGCTCTTGCGCGGGCTGCTTCCACTTTGGCACAAGCTGCGGCTACAGCTCTGCTAGCTGTCGATTTGCTAGATGTTCCATAGATGACTGACTTGGGCTACATCCACACGACAACGGCAACGAGATTTTTAAAAAAAATATCGCGTCTACATGGGCAACGGATCAGTAAAAATATCAGGTACATATGGCAACGCAACACTTGCTGAAAACGATGCAATACACATGCCACACCTCTAGGTGCGCTGTAAGACGGTCCCATCAGAGACACCACAACAATAGAAGTAAGGACGCATGCGCATAAACTATTATGCACGAGACTTCATATTAGCCACAAAGTCAGAAAAATCTGTTCGTAAAATTACGTTATAATGACCAAATACAATGAAAAGTATTTTTCCAGTCTCACCTGTGAAAGGTAATCCCATGTGATCTCGTTTGGACGGTAAACCTGTTGGTACAGTTAAACGCAGCACATGAATGAGGCATCTTTATTCTCCGCTTTGACCCATCCAATATGGCGGCGAGGATGACGTATGATTCTACGCGGAAGGCGGTGTCTTTAATGGTCCGGAATAAATTGAATGCTACACGTTGATGGATTAATTTGTTCTTCTACGCCCTTTTTGAGGAATGTATTGTAGGACTTAAACCAACATCTGAAGAGGTGAGATCACTCCTTTTTTCCCTATTTTTGCTGGCGGGATTGACTCTCACTCTCTCTCTCTCACTTTGCACCATTACACAATAAATATTCACAGTGAAAATATTTTGTAAGCATGTTTCATGAACCAAGTTATAGGATTTGTTGACAACTCACATCGAGTTCGTTACACTTCTACCTGGTGTGAAGCACGTGGTTGTGACGTCATCGTAAACAAATCCGTTCTACTCATCCAGACGACTTCGCAACGGCGCCGTTGCCAGATCTTTCCACTCTGGAACCCGTTCTCAAAAGATTTCGTTTTGGGGCACCCAAAACGCCGGTGCCGTGTGGACGCCAGGCCGAAACGATAAACAATTTTATCAGATTCACCTGAATCCGCTGCCGTGTGGACAGGGCCTTGGTCTCTACGGTGGACTGCTGTGCGTTTTCCTTAGCTACTTGCTTCTCATCCATCGTTCAGAGCTGCTGTGAGCCAAGCGTGAGCAGAGGTGAAGATGAAAAGAAGTGATGCAACTGAAGATCACTCTCCTTGAATAGCTCTGCCCGCCGTGCAGGTTGCTTTTTTACTGTTCTGTCCTCATCAAGCACCCCTTTGCCTAACTACACAGACAGCTAACGCTAGGCTATTCAATAAACATCCAAGGCAGAAGTAGATTTCAAGCTTTTACTTCACTCTTCAATTCAGTGAATTCCTTTTTCATCTCCTCTCGTAAAACTACAAATAAACAGAAAATGTACATAAAGATGTATCTTGCATATTTACATGCTATCCTACATGCAGCATGACCTTACATAAGGTATCTAACCTAGCAGTTAGCATAGCATATGCTAGCCTGGTACCATTTAGACATGTGACTTTACAGAAAACATGTTACAACGTTATCTATTTGACCGTAAACAGGTTCTTTCTTAGTACAGAAATTATACCACAGTACTACACACTTACAAGCAAAGCCTTTCTCAAGGGCATGAACGTCTTTTGAAGGAGTGTGGGCACCTTTTTGCTACCATGCGGTCTGAACCATCTGAAGCAACTTACTTCCTAGTTTGCTTGCACTCCGACCTTACAGGAAGTGCTCTGAATGTCAAAATAAAACCTGACCTTTTCTTAAACACTTTCCCTATTCAAAATTACACCACAATATGGCGCTAAAACGAAACACAATTTCTAATGCTATGACATTGGTAATATACAATGTTAAAAATGCCATGCAAAAACAATTGAATTGAATAAATACAATAATAGATTCATGAATATTCTTTGCTAATAGTAACTTCATAATGAAAAAGTTGTCCTAGTTGGGTCAAGAATATAGCTTCATATTCAATTTTATTTGTAGTGCTTTTAGCAGTGGAAATTGTCACAAAGCAGCACATACCTTAACCTGTACCATAAATATGCACTGTCTACCCTAGATGTATCTAAGGTAAATGTTTTGCCTGCAGATAGATAAACTGGAGGAAGTAATCCAGGCATTGGAGAAGGAAAGAGAAAAATCCAGAGGAGGAAAGGAAGAACGAGATTGTGAACAGGAAAGTGAAAGAGAGCAAGAAAAAGTGAAGGAAATGACTAGGCTGGAGCCTCTGTGCAAGTCTGAGTGCGAAAGACTAAATGAAGAACTGAAAAAAACACAGCATACCATACAGGAAATGCAGGTATGTACACACACACACACACACTTTCAAATAATTATGCTGCCCAAATAAAGGGAGAGAAAGAGAGAGAATGAATGCCAGATGCATTCACACATGTACCGTAGTACCATACCACTTTTTTAGTCTCTGAACCCCCATCCATCTTGCAATGAAAAATCTATCTTCCAGGTTGAGTTTGCTATGGAGAAGGAACAACTGCAAATGGAAATCTCCACTCTCAAACAAGAGAGGAAGGAACTACAGCAGTCAAACCACAGTGTGGAGGCAAGAATAAGGTATGTGTTTGGTCATTAGGAGTCAACCTTACATTAGTCAAAAAAAGAGCCAACTTGATAATCTGCTTCTTCAGTGCCCTTCATTCTGTATGTTTCTCCCCAATTCATTACCCAAACATCCATTTCAGAAAGTTGTTAAAGTGTCTAACTTAACCAACAAGCTACATGTTTTTGTGATGTAAAGACTGAAAAAGATAAATCATCATGTCAGATCTTTTCCCACCTTTAATGTGATATAGCAACTAACAGAATTCCGGGGTGTGTGTGGATAGAACGTCTTCGTGTAAAGCCTCACTCACAACCCACTGTACGTGCTGTGGGCGGTCTACGGTAAATAATTTGGCAAAACTGTGCTTGAGACTTGCGCAACACTTGCGCGTGTTCAGTGCCATAGAAGGTCGCACACTGCCCGTGGAGACTTTTGGTCCTGCACATGAAAATTCTATGGGTCTTGTGACAAATCAAGAATGCATACACTACGTATGGGACCCATACTCCTTTTGTACACCTGAACCAGGTCAGCAGCACGGCTAGTAAGGGCTTTTTGCGATGACAGTAAAACACATGAGTGATGCACGATCATTGTATGAGTGACGTGCCTCAGAAGTACTACACAAGTATTCCACGCTTGCTATTTGTGCGGCCCGCAAGACAGAAGTACATCTCACGTTCTACCCCTATGTGTGGCTTGCCCGCAGCGCACGTGACCTGCATGCAACACGAGGGGCAAGACTCTGGGTATATATACTGGGGGAGGAACCAAAGAACTGATCATGTAGCATTGTAGAAGGGAAGAAGACCATCTCATTTGCTGTTTTTATATGAGTATATGTTAATTTACCATGCAAAACTCAAATAATAAAACATGAGTATAAGGGAATAACACATTTTATTACATTGTAAAAAATCCCAACTAAATAGCCCAACAGTTTGAGCACTGAAACACACTTTGACTCTGACTCCGAGCTACTGTCCTGCTCCTACTCCTACTGAGTGGTGGGATGGGGTGTTGGGATGTCCTTGTCCTTATCACTGAGCATGGCACAATGGCCTGACAGTGATGATGGGATTGCAATGTCCTCACTTCTGGGCGTCGTTAGCTGAAACATACATGAAAATCAGCATATATAATATTAATTACATAAGCATATAGATACTGAAATGAATGTTTAAAACATGTGTATTTACTTGTGAAAAGCCCTCTGGTGGGGTGTTGTGCCTTCTGCTGGCTTGAAAGCATACTTCTCCCTGTCCATGCAGGGCTCGCCGGTGCTGCGACCATCATCATCAAATTCTTCCTCCTCCTCCCCCCCGCTGTTTCAGGCTGGGTTACTTCACTTTTGCTCGCTTCTTCTTGGGTCCCATTTTCTAAACTTTAAACTGAAAATTTTTTTAATTTTCCCACAAAAGATCCAATGTTCTTCAGCCAAAAGACAGATGTAGAATGCTGCAGACACGCTGGTTTTATACCCACTCCTGGCTTGCGTCACACACAAGTTATGAGTGATTGTAACATGCTAATCACATGCGTCACACATGCTTCACAAGTGTGGCCTGAACTCATAGTGCAGGAAACTGGTAAAATGCAAGTCTCACATGCACTCCACACTCACTGAACACACACTGATCACGTGCATCAGATATATGCTTTCCATGGGCTAACGGCACAATTTTTGCCATGCCTCAAGGGAAGTCAGGCATGCAACCTGTACTTGACAAGTACTTTGCCCATACTCCTCCCCCAAACTTTCCCCCGGGTTCACTGCAACTCTGCGGCACGGCTGCGAGCTACCAAAACGTGCGACCCGTGCGTGTCCAAAACACTTATGGTGGGTTGTGAGTGAGGCTTAATCTGGTTACATAAGTGTGCACACCCTTTTATAATGGGGCATGTGACTGTGCTTAGAATGAACCAATCACATTCACGCTCATGTTTAAAAGTAATTATCATACACCTGTAATCAATTAAGTGATTCTGATTAATGCCAAATAAAAATCAGATGTTTTGCATATTCTAGACATCTTGGTTGCATTTGACTGCTGAAGGCATGGCCTGCAACCAGTTTAAAAGTATGTATGGGATCTCATTGTCGAAAAGTATTGATCAGGAAAGGTTTACTATGGAACAAATGGAGAAAATAGGGCCCCACAGTGATGTCACTAAGAATAGGACCCTCCATAACTGATGAACAGACAAGATGACTACTTATGAGGAAGACTGCCAAAAAACTTATGGCAACATTAAAGAAGCTGCAGGAATATCTAGCAAGTATTGGTCATTCCATGCATATGAAAACAATCTCTTATATTCTTCAGACATCTAGACTATGGAGTAGAGTAGCTACCGGTAGGTGAAAGCCCTTTATCACAAAGAAAACATCCAAGCCTGCCTAAACTTTACCAAAAACTGTGTGTTATTGTCTGACTGGACCATGGTGCAATTTTTGGGTATAGTTCTAAAGGATATGTTTGGCACAAAAACAAAACATCTCATCACTCAAAGAATACCAAACCCACAGTGAAGTATGGTGGTGGCAACATCATGTTATGGGGCTACTTCTCTTCAGCTGGGACTAATGTTCTACAAAAAATCAAGGGAATCATGGATAGCTCCAAATACCAATCTGCACTCACTGGTCACTATAAAAGGAACACCTGCTCATTTATGTAGTTATCCAATCAGCCAGTTATGTGGCAGCAGCACAATGCACAAAATCATGCAGGTACAGGTTACAAGCTTCAGTTAATGTTCACATTGAACATCACAATAGGGAAAATGTAATCTCAGTCATTTTAAACTTGGCATGGTGGTTGGTACCAGATGGGCTCGTTTGAGTATTTCAGAAACTGTTGATCATCTGGGATTTTCACACAAAACAGTCCCTATAATTTTCACAGAATGGTGTGCAAAACAAAAAACATACTCTGTGCGGAGGGTCTGAATGCTGAAACACCTTGTTGATGAGAAATCAGAGGAAAATGACCAGACTGATCTGAACTGATGGGAAGTCTATAGCAGCATTTCTCAACCTTTTTTCAGTCACGGCACCCTTCAGAAGTATGCAAATTCTCAAGGTACCCCCATATAAAATATACGCAGTCACACTGACCCCGCAGTGACGTTGTGACATGGGAAAGGGGGCCGTGAGACAAATTTTGATGATTCATGAGGCAGCGATGATCTGCATTAGTGTAACTATCATTTTTTGGAATTTTAATTCATTTTATTTATTTCAATGTTAGAATGTATAATTTTTTGACGGGACCCCTAACGAAGCCAGACGGCACCCCAGTTGAGAAAGGCTGGTCTATAGTAACTCAAATAAGCACTTTTTGCAACCATAGTGTGCAGAAAAGCATCTCAGTACACACAACACATCAAACCTTGATGTGGATGGGCTACAACAGTAGAAGAGTCCTCCTGTCAGCCAAGAACAGGAATCTGAGGCTATCTTGGGCAGAGATTCACCAAAACTGGTCAGTTAAAGACTGGAAAAAGACCAGGTGATTTTTTTCCCCCCTCACCTAGTCTTTAAATATCAAGTTTGGGTGAGCCTGTGCCCATGATAGCCTCAGGTTCCTGTTCTTTTCTGACAGGAGTGGAACCCACTGTGGTCTACTTGGTCATCTCAAGGTTTTGATGTGCTGTACATGCGGAGATGTTTTTCTGCTCGCCATTGTTGTGGAAAGTGATTATTTGAGTTACTATATCCTTTCTGGTTGCTCACACCAGTCTGGCCAGTGTCCTCTGTCTTCTCTTATCAATAATGTATCACTCATGTAGGGTGTTCTGAATTTTAATTTACACCATTCTGTATAAACTTGAGAGATTGTTGTGTGTGGAATTCCCAGGAGATCAGCAGTTCATGAAAGACTCAAAAAAGCCCTTCTAGTACCAACATTCATGCTACAATCAAAATCACAGAGATCACACTTTTTCTTCATTCTTATGTTTGATGTGAAGATTAACTGAAGTTTTTGAACTGTATCTGCATGATTTTTTTTTTTTTGCACTGTGCTGCTACTAGATGATTGTCTGATTAGATACTTTCATTAATGTGCAAGTGTACAGATGCTCCTAATAAAATGGATGGTGAGTTTATTTTGACACAAAACCCATACATCTCCACTAGACAGTCGAATAATGAAATTTTGATGAGCCAAAGCACCAATCCAATGTAAAGGAGTGGCTTCAGAATAAAATAAAAAGGTTTCAAATAACCCAGTCAGAGCCTAGATCTAAATCCTATCAAAAACATGTGGAATGATTTGAAGAAGGCTGTGAACAGGAGATACTCTTAGAATTTGATAGATTAGCATTTTTGCAAAGAAGAATGGAATAAAATTACCAAATCAAGATGTGTTAGGTTGGTAGACTCTTACCCCAAAAGACTGAATCCTGTCTAACAAGCAAAGGGCACTTTTAAAAAGTATTAGCTAAAGGTTAGCTAATGTTTTTTATAAGTTTTGTTTTTACACTATATATCAAAAAGTATGTGGTCATTCCAAAGCCATGGGCATTAACATGGGGCTGATCACCCATTGCTAGTATAACAGCCTCCAATTTTCTGGGAAGGCTTTCCATTAGATTTTGAAATATGGCTGTGGGGATTTGTGCTCATTCAGCCACAAGAGCAGTAGTGAGGTGAGGCACTGATGTCAAGTGAGAAGGCCTGGTGTGCAATTGAAATTCCAGTTCACCCCAAAGTGTTCAGTGGGGTTCAGGTCAAAGCTCCAGCCACTAATTTTTTTTTTGCTTTGTAGACAGCAGCACTGTCATAAAACAGGTTTGGGTCCTTTAGTTCCAGTGAAGGGAAAACGTAAATACTACAGCTGTCAGGGTGCAGGTATTTACGGATGTATGTGCAGGGGAGAGTGGGGAAAGCAAACTGGAAACAAAGCCAAAATGCGAGACTAGAATCAAGGTCATGGGACAGGCAAGTGTTGATCGATTGGTAGACAGGGCAATGTGGACAGGGCTAGAGAATAGCGAGAAAGATACAAGAGCAAGGGTCAAGAACACAATAAAGCAAGCAGTAGAATAAAGGGTCAGTATGACTGGAATGAACACTGAATGATACTTCGCATCGAGTTCTGTTTGTAGTTGGGTTTGGACTGGTGCTCTCGACAGCATTACTGACAGAACGCCCCCCCAGGAGATCCCTCCAGGAGCTACATTCTTCCTAGGATGCCCTCTCCCTTTGGGTGCAGGCTTGTTGGGGTGTTGGCTGTGGAACTCCTGAGTCAGGAGAGGGTCCAGAATAACCCTTGCTCCTACCCAGCTTCGATCTTCAGGTCCATAGCCCTCCCAATCTACCAAGTACTCAAGCTGACCTCTTCTGCACCTAGAGTCTAGGATTCTGTTTACCTGGTAGATGGGATCCCCTTCTGGGCAACGTGATGGGTGGTCTGGGTCTTTATGGGCAGAGGACCTTGGATGACAGGTTTTAGGCAGGAAACATGATATGTGGGTGACAAGCAACTGTGTGGGGGGAGCTCAAGCCTGTAGGAGACTTCAGTGATGTGTCGCTCCGACCTTGTAAGGTCCGGTGTAGCATGCCTGTAGTTTTGGGTTCCTTGAGGTCCTTAGTTGACACCCATAGCCAGTCACCAGGAGAAAACTTAGGGTTGCCGCTCCTGTGCTTGTAGGCATATTCCTTATACTTGGCATTGACAGATTCAATACATTGATTAGCTTCCTCCCAAACTGACTGGCTGCGTGAGAACCACTCGTCCACTGCCTGTATCTGTGCCGGTGAGTTGTCCCATGGGAACAGGGGAGGTTGGTAGCTGAGCATGCGCAGAAAGTGTGTTAGTTGTGTAGTAGAGTGCTTCAGAGAGTTCTGTGCATACTTGGCCCACGGGATGAAATGGACCCAGTCCCCCTGGTTCCTCATGCAGAAGATTCTGAGGAAACATCCTATCTCCTGGTTAGCCCTCTCTACCTGGCCATTGAGCTGGGGGTAATATCCGGACGTGAGACTCACCGAGACACCTAACCGCGCCATGAAACTGGCCCATAGATGAGAGATGAACTGAGGGCCACGGTCACTGACTATGTCCTCTGGGATGCCAAAGTATCTGAATTCATGCTGGAATAACAGTTCGGTGGTCTGGAAAGCTGTAGGGATGCCGGGTAATGGGACGAGTCTCAGTGCCTTGGAGAACCTGTCGATGATGACCAGGATGGTAGTGTTGCCCTGGGATGGTGGTAGGTTGATGATAAAGTTGATGGCCGGGTGAGACCAGGGTCTCTGAGGTACAAGGAGAGGGCATAGTTTACCAGCGGGAGGTGTTCGAGGTACCTTAGCTTGTGCGCACTCCATGCACAAGGAGACAAAATGGATGATCTCAGTCAACATATTCTCCCACCAGTACTTGTTCCATAGCAGTTGGTGAGTACGATGACTGCGTGGGTGACCAGTGGCAGGAGATGCATGTGCCCAAGTGATGAGTTTACCTCAGAGATGGTTGGGTATGTACAGGTGGGCAGTTGGCTGGAGGAGTCTGTGGTTGCGACTATTTCTCTCCTTGTCAAGGTCCCATGACATTGCTTGGATGAAGCATTTGAGCATGAAGATGGGGTGAGGTTCAGGGTCATGAGAAGATGGGCTGAAGACATGTGACAGGGCATCCACCTTAGTGTTCTTGGTGCCTGGACGATGGGATATTGTGAAGTGGAAGTGCATGAAAAACAGAGCCCACTGGGCTTGGCGGGGGTTAAGTCTCTTGGCCTTCTTGAGATATTCCAAGTTCTTATGATCCATAAGTGTGATGGAGGGGTAAATGGCTCCCTTCAGCCAGTGTCTCCATTCCTCCAGAGCAAGCTTGATGGCGAGTAGTTTGCTGTCCCCGATGTCATAGTTCCTCTCTGCTGAAGTGAGTTTCTTTGAGAAGAATGCGACTGGGTGGAGGTTGGGCTTCTCACCGAAGCGCTGGACCCTTCCTACACCCATCTTGGAGGTGTCCACCTTGACCGTGAAAGGTTGGGTAGGGTCAGGGTATTGGAGGATCGGGGCTGTGGTGAAGGCAGTTTTGAGCTTGTTGAAGGCCTCTTTGGCTGCAGGGGTCCAGTGGAGGCGCTTGGGTCCCTTCTTTAACTAGGAGGTCAAGGGCGCCGCGTGAGTACTGAAATTTCTAATGAAACAGTGATAGGAATTTACAAAATTCTCTTTTCATCTGGGGAGTAGATCAGGATTATCATCGATGTGTGCCACCACGTATCTCCCTAACATGTCCTGATGTACATCACTGATGAAACACTGGAACATGCTTGGTGCTGAAGAGGGGCCATATGGCATCACCTGGTACTCAAAATGGCCGGCATTGGTGCTGAAGGCCGTCTTCCACTCATCTCCTTCTCGGATACAGACCAGGTTGTAGGCACTGCATAGGTCTAGGTTACAAAACATCTTGGTGCTACAGAGCTGTTATAAAGCCGAGGGCACCAAAGGAAGAGGATAAGGGTACTTCACTGAGATCTGATTGAGTCCTCGAAAGTCTATACATGGGCGGAGGCCGCCCCCTCTCTTCTTCACAAAGAAGAACCCCACCGATACAGGTGATGTAGATGGGCGTACTGTATGTACCCCTGCTTGAGGGCCTCTTGTATGTACTCCTCCATTGCCGCTTGTTTCATCTGGGACAGAGGATAGATGTGACTACGTGGTGGAGAAGTGCCTGGTAGGAGGTCAATGGCACAGTTGTAGGGGTGGTGTGGTGGTAGGCCACATGCCTTACCCTTACTGAAGATCTCACTTAGATCCAGGTAACACTCTGGGACCCCTTCTAGGGAGTCAGGCTGGGGACTCTCTACAGAGGTGGAAAAGAGACTTAGTTGAGGATGTTAAAGACAGTTCTGAAAACAGGTCAGGAACCATTGAAGACTCTCCTTATTCTGCCAGGAGATGAGCGGGTCATGAAGCTGCAACCAAGGATACTCCAAAATGATATGATGTATGGTAGTGGTAACTTGGAGTGAGATTAGCTCTGAATGGAGGGCTCCCACCTGAATGTGCATGGGACCGGTCCGGGTGGTGATGAGGCCTTCCCCTATCGTGCCTCCGTTGATTGTCCTGATGCTGAGTGGGCTCTGCAGAGGGTTTATGGGCAAATTGAACTTCTGGATGACTGAGCTGTTGCTGAAGTTTTCCTCTGACCCCTGAGTCAACAAATGCAGACAGTATGTGGGTCGAGGAAGGCAGTTTCAGCAATACAGGAACCTTGAAAGACTGAGCTCTAAATGATCTCACTGAACTCACTGGGTCAGCCTCTGTCTCCGCAGAGCTGGTGCGTGGTGGGCGGACTGGACACTGAATAATCTGATGGTTGGCACTCCCACAGGAGAAACACAGGCCCTCTCTCCTCCGATCTTGTTTGGAGTGTTTCAAATGAGTTTGTGAGACCTCCATGGGTGTGGGAGTGTCAGTGGTTGAAGTGGGCATGGCCTCCTCCTTGAGTGATGGGCAGACTGGATAGTAGATGGCCCAGCCAAATCACGAGATCAATCAGGGTGTCTAAAGTGAGATGTTCATCACGGCATGCCAGCTCACTCAATACAACAGGGCGAAGCCCCTGGCGGAAAACAGCTTTTCGAGACAGCTTGTTCCATTCGCTGGCTGCTGTGAGAATTCAGAAATCTAGGGCATAGTCGGTGACTCTCCTAGAGCCCTGTGTGATGGTCAGTAGGCTCTCGCCAACCTCAATTCCTTCAGATTCATGATCAAACACATGCTTGGATAGTATGAGGAAACGATCATATGAGGTTGTGTGCTACCCTCCACTCCTCCACACTGCCCTGGCCCACTGCATAGCCTTGCCGGTCAAGAACGAAAGAAACCTTGTGATCTTACGTTTGTCGGAGATGTGTTGGGTCATAGAGAAGTACATGGAGCAGTGAAGCAAAAATTCCTTATTGCTCCATGCATCCCTGGCATATTTCTCTGGGCATGGAAGTGAAAGCACGGAACTTGAGGGGGATTTTGGGGCATGTTGGGAGGGCCTGTGACATCATGGCAGCTAACTGAGTCATTTTGGTGTTGAGATCGGTGAGCATCTGCTGATGTTCCCCCAAGAGGCGTCCCTGAGTGTTCAGAACAGTTTGCCTCACCTCTGCTGCATCCATCATGGCGAAGTATCCTGTCAGGGTGCAGGCACTTACAGATGTATGTGCAGGGGAGAGCAGGGAAAGCAAACTGGAAACAAAGCCAAAATGCAAGACTAGAATCAAGGTCGTGGGACAGGTGAGGGTCGATCGATTGGTAGACGGGGCAATGCGGACAGAGCTAGAGAATAATGAGAAAGATATGAGAGCGAGGGTCAAGAACACAATAAAGCCAGCAGTAGAATAAAGGCTCAGTGTGACAGGAATGAACACTGAACGATACTTCGCATTGAGTGAGAGTGGGAGAGGCATTATTATATAGCAGGGGCTGATGAACCAGGAAATAAGTAACAGGTGTATTTAATAAGCAGGTGATAGAGGGTTCTGTGGTTCGTGGGTGTTGTAGTTCTGAGTGGCCATGTTTGTAGTTGGGTTCGGACTGGTGCTCTCGACAGCATTACTGACAACAGCATACAAAGATGTGGCAACAGTTTCTGGAAGACCCACATGAGTGTGATCGTCAGTTGTCCACATACTTTTGGCCAAATTGTATCTTGGGTTCATTTTTTATATCACAAAAACCTGCAGGGGTGTATACACCTTTTATATTCACTGTAAGTGAATACAGTGGACATAAACATAATTTTATATCAAATCGAGAAGATCAAAAGTATAAGAATTGTAATTGTCAGAATGGGAATGAATAACTGATCATAAAATATTGTGAACTTTAAAAAAATATATTTCAGCTCCACTCCACCTTTCTTGACAAACTTTCCTGTCCCAGGTGTCATCCCTCTAGGTCATGCTGTACATATTTTCTGGATATAAGTCTTTACTTTTTTGTTGTCATTATATTTGTACAAACTGTGGTATATATATAGTAATTTATTATGGTGTGATGGGAGTGAGGACACTAGTGGCAGGCGTGAGAGAGAGCAGTGCTGTGTTCATTTGCTCTTTTTGCTTCATGCTTTTCAGCATGAGTACTTTCGACTTTCAAAAAATGAATTTACATCAGAACTCAAGAAGCTGCATTCAACACACAGGCTCAGCAGGATTCTGTTACTCACCAACTCTTTCTGTCTTCATGTTCAGCAGCTGAGTTCAAGACATACATGTATACAGTATATTGGCATCCCATTAATTAAACACACATGCCCATTCTCTGCAACACCTCCCATTCACAGTGGGAATTCGATCACACCCTCACCAGTACATAGAGTGCCTTACAAATGTATTCAACCCCCTGAAAATAAATATTATAAAATTTGTCTGGATTACAAATGACAGTTACATAGAATGTTCCAACCAATCTTTTTTTATTTTTATTTTTTATTGCAAACCAATATGCACTTAAAGTAAATTCATTATTTCTGAGCACATCTAAAACTGAAAAATCTCCTGAAATAAGTTTTCAACCCTTCAGACTAATATAGCACCTTTTGCTCCAATAACAGCATTAAGTCTTTTGGGGTTGGGTCCTACCAGCTTTGCACACTATTTTTGCCTATTCTTCCTAGCAGCTTCTTCAGGTAGGTTGACTGCAATTTTCAGTGCCACAGACTCTTCATGGGATTCAAAGCTGGACTTTCACTTGGACACTGTAGAGCACTGACCTTTTCAATTTTAACCACTTCTGCATTGTTTTGCCTTGTGTTTGGGACCATTGTCCTGCTGAAAGTTGAAGTGTCTTTTTGTTTTAGCAATCTGAAGCAGGTTGTCTTGTAAGATTCCCCAGTATTTTGTATTGGTGATGGATCAGTGATGCTGACCTGTCCTGCTCTTCAGACCTTCCTGATTCATCCTGATGTCCTATGTCTGGATGGAGGCTCATCACATCGCTCCTGTGGAGGATGGCCCCATATGGACAGTTGAAAGACACTTAGATGGCTCTGGATGCTTAGTTTTGCTATGATGGCTGAGGACTACATTTGCCATAATAACTTTAGGACTGCAGTTGTCATGAACAGTCTTGTACTCAAGTTTCCATCAATGGACAGTTGATAACTTCAACAAAATTGACTTCATGCTAGAACTATTTTGAATTTCCTGGTTACACAGTTGTACTTTGTGACTATCACCCACATGAGAATGGGTTCCCTTTTGAGTCTGGTTCCTCTCAAGGTTTCTTCCTCATGTCGTCTGAGGAAATTTTTCCTTGCCACCATTGCCACAGGCTTGTTCATGAGGGACAAATACATTTATTAGGGATAAAATTAGCTGTTATGTTTATAGTCTTTATTTTTCTGGAAAGCTGCTTTATGACAATGTCTGTTCTTAAAACCACAATACAAATAAACTGAATTGACTTGACTATTTTGCTCCATCCATTTTCTCCAATTTTGACAAGATACCCAGGTTCTGATGATGATGAATATTTGTATTTATCACTGGTTATTCAGACAAATCTGATAAATTCCAGGGAGGTTGTATACTTTTGTAAGCCATTGTATGTCATTCTAATATTTTTCTTTCTATTCCAATTTTTCCCTGTCTAATTTACTAGCAAAATTGCAAGCTACTGTATCTTACTCGTGGTATAGTAGGCACACTGTAGTGTTGCCAATACTTTACTGGAAAGATCATTGGAGTGAAATCAATTGTGGACTGCATGCTGTCTCAATTTTAAGTCACTTTGTATAAAGTCATCTGAAAAATAAGTATATAGTTTAAAATGTATTTTGATTGAAAATTCCTATAACTTAGGGCTTACACATTTCATTCTGCCACAATAGATGAAATATAATTTTGTCTAATACAATTTAAGTTGGCAATCTTAAATTATATGACAAATGAAGATGGCACTGCGCGTTAGTGCTGCAGCTCTTCACTACCTAGTTTGGTGCTTATCTGTGTGTATGTTGGATTTGTTTGACAAGTTTAGTCAGGCACAGTATCTGTATAGTCATCAAGACTTAATGTTGGACTAGAGTACAGTACTGTGATTACAAGTGACTTTAAAAGAATGCACAACATACTGGCAGACATCTCCAGATCACTGGGGTCTCCGTGGATTCTTATCGGCTCTGGGAAGCAATGCAGGTGGTTTAGGGAGAGGAAGCAGAAATGGGGATGTTGGGTGGGCCAGCTGGCTAAGCTAAAGAAGCAGCCACACAAACCACCACTACCAAGTGGAGTTACAGATAGCAGTGAACAAGTCTGTCAGAGACTGCTGTGTGATGTTAATAACGGAGACCTGGCTTCACCTGATGATACATGATGCTTTGGTGCAGCAAGCAGGCCACACAATCCACTGCCTGAACTGAAGCAAAGACTCCAGTAAGAGCAAAGGAGGAGGACTGTGTATCTACATGCATAATGGCTGGTGTACAGACAGCCAGATCACTGACAGGCACTGTTCCTCTGATTTAGAGGCTCTGTCGGTTGTGTCAACCCTTCTATCTGCCAAGGGAGTTCACAGTAGTAATTATTGTGGCTGTTTACATTCCACCAGATGCCAACTGTGTACGGCCCTAGCTCATCTGCATAGTGTTATAAACAAACAGCAACAAGCCCATCCTGAAGGTGACTTCAATCAAGCATGCTTGAAAACTGTATTTTCCAATTTCACCCAAGATGTGAAATGTGCTCCCAGGGGGAGGAATAGACTCAGTTGTGTGTATTCAAACATGAAGCATGCCTACAAAGCTGTGCCTCTTCCACATCTGGGTCTGTCAGATCACTTTTCTGTACTCCTCATTCCAGCATACAACCCCATCAGGAGAACAGACAAACCCATCACAAAGACCATCAAAAATGGCCTGAGGGAGCCCTCCTTCAGCTGCAGGACTGCTTTGCACACACCAAATGGGATTAATTTGAGCATCCGGACTTGGAAACATACACATGGACTGTATGTTACATCACATACACACACTACATTAACATGTGACCGTAAACAAAAGAATCAGGGTAGTGTTTCCTAACCAGAAACCCTGAATGACAAAGGAGGTTCAGACACTCCTCAGAGCCCATGAGATTGCCTTCAGGTCAGGGGACATGAAACTGTACAGTGCTGCCAGGGCCAACTTGAAGAGAGGCTTCAAAGATGCCAAACAGGCCTATAAGAGGAGAATCAAGGACTGCTTCTCAGACAAGGATGCTAGACGGATATGGCAGGGCATTCAGCACACCACTAACTATAAGGGCAGCAGTACCACATCCAAAAACACGAATGCCTCACTGGCTGAGGAGCTGAAATGCTTCTTTTTTTTTTTTACTCTTTTTGAGGCAAAAACAATCTTTCCAAAGTCACTGATGCCATCGACCATTGGCTTTTGTGTACTTACTGTACAGGAGTATGAAGTGAGATGCATACTTAGATCAGTGAACCCAAGGGCTGCTGGCCCTGATAGAGTACTCAGAAAAATACTCAAAGCATGCGCTAACCAGCTCTCCACTGTTTTCACCAGCATCTTCAACCAATCTCTAGCACAAGTCATTGTTCCACCCTGCCTGAAATCATCGGTCATCATTCCTGTCCCCAAGAAACCCAGCACTGACAGTCTAAATGATTACAGGCCAGTTGCACTCACACACATTATTATGAAGTGCTTTGAGAGACTGGTACTAAAACACCTCCAAACCAGCCTCCCCTCAGCCTTCGACCAGCCTCCCCATTCACATCTGCACTTGGATTAAAGACTTTCTAGCAGATCACCCACAGACTGTCAAGCTTGGACCCTATCTCTCCTCCACCATCACACTTAGCACCGGCTCACCACAAGGCTGTGTGCTGAGCCCATCATTCTATTCACTGTACACTTATGCCTGTACACCAGCACATTCAACAAATACCATCATAAAATTTGCAGACAATGCAACAGCAGTTGGGCTCATATTAGGTGGAGCTGAGTCTGCATACAGGGACGAGGTTTTGAAACTGGTAAGGTGGTGCTCAGCAAAAAATCTGACATTAAACACAAAGAAAACCAAAGAGCTCATTATTCATTTCAGGAAGCACAGCACAGACCCCCCATTGCTTTTTATAGATGGTGAATGTGTTGAAAGGGTTCACAACTTCAAATTTCTTGGTACCCAAATCTCTGACAACCTCACCTGGTCTGCTAACACTGTGACTGCTGTGAAAAAGGCTCAGCAACACATGCACTTTCTGAGGTTATTGAAAAGGAATGGTTTGCATGAACAGTTGCTGGTGATCAAATCATTAATTTTCTTTTGTTACAGACATGTAAAAGTTTTTTCCTTTACCTGACATGTTTCGACGGTGTACCTTCCGTCTTCATCAGAGGGTCACCCGGATGTTGCTGGTGATATTCTACCGCTCCTCTATTGAGAGTGTGCTGGTGTACTGCATTACAATCTGGTACACCAGCTGCTCCGGAGCAGACAAGAAGGCTCTGCAAAGGGTAATAAGTACAGCTCAAAAATCATTGGCTGTCCTCTTCCCCCACAGAAGAGATTGCTAACACCCACTACCTCAGCAGAGCCTCAGCCATCAAAGACTGTACACACCCAGAATTCCATCTGTTTGACTTATTGCCCTCTGGGAAGCAATACAGATCAATTAAAACCCGGACTATCAGATTCAACCACAGCTTCTTCCCTCAAGCTATATGCACCTTAAACAGTCTCAGTCATACAAAATGAATGTTACTTCTCATACAACCCCGATTCCAAAAATGTTGGGACAAAGTACAAATTGTAAATAAAAACGGAATGCAATGATGTGGAAGTTTCAAAATTCCATATTTTATTCAGAATAGAACATAGATGATATATCAAATGTTTAAACTGAGAAAATGTATCATTTAAAGAGAAAAATTAGGTGATTTTAAATTTCATGACAACAACACATCTCAAAAAAGTTGGGACAAGGCCATGTTTACCACTGTGAAACATCCCCTTTTCTCTTTACAACAGTCTGTAAACGTCTGGGGACCGAGGAGACAAGTTGCTCAAGTTTAGGGATAGGAATGTTAACCCATTCTTGTCTAATGTAGGATTCTAGTTGCTCAACTGTCTTAGGTCTTTTTTGTCGTATCTTCCGTTTTATGATGGGTGAAAGATCTGGACTGCTGGCCATTTCAGTACCCGGACCCTTCTTCTACGCAGCCATGATACTGTAATTGATGCAGTATGTGATTTGGCATTGTCATGTTGGAAAATACAAGGTCTTCCCTGAAAGAGACGTTGTCTGGATGGGAGCATATGTTGCTCTAGAACCTGGATATACCTTTCAGCATTGATGGTGTCTTTCCAGATGTGTAAGCCGCCCATGCCACACGCACTAATGCAACCCCATACCATCAGAGATGCAGGCTTCTGAACTGAGCGCTGATAACAACTTGGGTCGTCCTTCTCCTCTTTAGTCCAAATGAAACGGCGTCCCTGATTTCCATAAAGAACTTCAAATTTTGATTCGTCTGACCACAGAACAGTTTTCCACTTTCCCACAGTCCATTTTAAATGAGCCTTGGACCAGAGAAGATGTCTGCGCTTCTGGATCATGTTTAGATACGGCTTCTTCTTTGAACTACAGAGTTTTAGCTGGTAACGGCGGATGGCACGGTGAATTGTGTTCACAGATAATGTTCTCTGGAAATATTCCTGAGCCCATTTTGTGATTTCCAATACAGAAGCATGCCTGTATGTGATGCAGTGCCATCTAAGGGCCCGAAGATCACGGGCACCCAGTATGGTTTTCCGGCCTTGACCCTTATGCACAGAGATTCTTCCAGATTCTCTGAGTCTTTTGATGATATTATGCACTGTAGATGATATGTTCAAACTCTTTGCAATTTTACACTGTCAAACTCCTTTCTGATATTGCTCCACTATTTGTCGGCGCAGAATTAGGGGGATTGGTGATCCTCTTCCCATCTTTACTTCTGAGAGCCGCTGCCACTCCAAGATGCTCTTTTTATACCCAGTCATGTTAATGACCTATTGCCAGTTGACCTAATGAGTTGCAATTTGGTCCTCCAGCTGTTCATTTTTTGTACCTTTAACTTTTCCAGTCTCTCATTGCCCCGTCCCAACTTTGAGATGTGTTGCTGTCATGAAATTTCAAATGAGCCAATATTTGACATGAAATTTCAAAATGTCTCACTTTCGACATTTGATATGTTGTCTATGTTCTATTGTGAATACAATATCAGTTTTTGAGATTTGTAAATTATTGCATTCCGTTTTTATTTACAATTTGTACTTTGTCCCAACTTTTTTGGAATCGAGGTTGTATATGTACAGTAATATGTGCAATATGTGCAGCAATATGTGCAATAATCTTTACTTTTTATGCTGTTATAGTCATTTGTTTTCTTTGTATTTATTGTTATTGTCTTTTTTGTTATTGTTATTACTGTTATTGTATGGTACATTGTGAGTGAATGTGTGGAGGTTGTGTGTTGTTGTTGTTGTTGTTGTTTTTTTAAACTAATGGCACTTTACTGGAGTTGCACTCCAAATTTTGTTGTATGTTTTTTAATGATACAATGACAATAAAGACATTCTATTATATTCTAAACATATCAAAGATTGTATACACACATTAAGAATTGTAGCAATAGGGAAATGTATGATTTTTTTTTTTTTTTTGCTTTATTTTAATCATAGACAGTTTTCATCTTGCAGACTTCTGCTGGGGATCAGGGTTGCAGTAGATATCAAAGTTAGGCTAGCAAGTGTCAGAAGTGCCTGCTACCTTTTATGCTCTTGGGTGCCAAATGTTTATGCTCTTTGGATGGGAGCAATGGTATTACTCTCCTTCCTGTCAGAGTAACACTAGTCAATCAACAGCATCCATAAGCTCATGTATGCACTGTGATGTAGCATGAGCAGGATTTTGAAAAGATGTGGTGGTTGCCTTAACATGTCTGGGAGGAAGTATGCTGCATACTAGTTATAGCAGTGGTTTGCCTCAAACCTGGTGGGACAGTCATATACTGTAAGGTGATGTGCTAGGAATCTACATCTGCTTTGCAAGCGCTCCATTAGTGTCCCATATGGCTCGGTGCCAGGTCCTCTGAAATTCTACCATTATACCCACTCTCTCAGTGAGGTATTACTCACATAGTTTTAACATCCTCACATCCTCATATACCACTACTATGCTGATGACACCACTCTTGCTTTCCTTCTTTCCTTCAACAGGCATATTTCTACATGGATCTCAGCACGTCTGACAGAGATCATGTCATGCTGAAGCTAAAACTCAGCAAGACTGAGCTGCTGTATATCCCTGGAAATACATCTCCATAACAAACTGTGGGTGGTAGAAAAGGGCAACTGGACTTGCTTGAAGATTCTTGAAGACGTTTCACCTCTCATCCGAAAGGCTTCCTCAGTTCTGTCTGACTAATAGGGAGTATCAGATATTTATCCTCTCATGGATCAGAATCAGAATCAGAATTCTGATGACAAGCTCATCTAAGGTGTCGTTGAGGCATCATGTTGGTGTGGGTCACTGGAGGCTGGGTGTGAACGGCGAGTCATTAGGGTGATCAAAGGATTGCCCGTTAGGGTGATCAATGGAAAGCTGACTCTCTCTGTCCTCCTGTGAGTCACCGAAAACAGCTGGGTCCTGGCGTACACCCAGCCGTCTGGGAAGAGTGCCCAAGACCACATTGTAGATGGTTGATAAATGATGTCTTAGACCCCCACCTCTGTTCAGTGATGGCCATTCCAGGTTGACAAAAACCCAGCCTCCAGTGACCCACACCAACATGATGCCTCAACAACACCTTAGATGAGCTTGTCATCAGAATTCTGATTCTGATTCTGATCCATGAGAGGATAAATATCTGATACTCCCTATTAGTCAGACAGAACTGAGGAAGCCTTTCGGATGAGAGGTGAAACGTCTTCAAGAATCTTCAAGCAAGTCCAGTTGCCCTTTTCTACCACCCACAGTTTACTATGACCTGGATGATTGAGAATCTTCACAGACATATCTCCATAACAGATTCTTGTTATGGGATCACATCTGACAATGCATACAATCTTGGGGTATTTCTGGACAACCGACTACTTTGTCCCTTCACACTGCTAACCTGAGCCATTCATGCAGGTCCATCATTTACATCATCAGGATCTGGCCATTTCTATCTATGGAGGCCACGCAGATGCTTGTTTGATATCTTGAGATTGAACTACTGCAACTCACTCCTGGAAAGTCCCCCACTGCATGTTTTGCATCTGATCCAGAATGCAGCTGCATGATTTGTTTTCAATCTCCAAGTTCTCCCACATCACCCTACTTCTCCATTTCCTCCAGTGGCATCCTGTAGCTCCCTGCGCCAGATTAAAAAAAAAAACAAAAAACTTATGCTTGCCTACACAGCTAAAATCGGGCCAGTCCCCACCAACCTGGATGCACTTATCACACCCCACACCAAGCACTTAAATGATCACCAATTTAAAGTTTTAAAAATCCCTTGACCTCTGTTTTCTCTTCCTGTATGAACTTCTCTCTCACAGGATTTTAGCTTAATGATATGTATTCTTTGACCCTGTTGAACTAGTATGACAATATGATTCTTTTAAAGACTACAAGGCATTTCTGTAAGTCACTCTGGATAAATGTAAATCAAAGTACCCACCTCCCTCTCTTTATCTAGCATCGACTCTGAATGTCACATGTCTTTCTTCACCTTTTAGCTTGTGTGCTGTGTACTAAGACTTAGTTTTTTTTCTAACTGATGCAGTGAGTTAATTGGAAATTGTTTTAGTTGTTTTTCTATTCGATGTGTGTATGTATGTTTATGGAATTTTTTCCTATCTATAATCAAGTGTTCTTTCAATTTGAGAGCAGTTTTTATTATTTCACATTCAGATTTTGCAGTGTTTTCCTTCAAAACCTGCCTGCTCTCTCAAATAGCCCTTGCTTACATCTAAATTTGCTCTACTCCTGCTCAAAAAACCTGCCCTCTCTTTCAAATAGCTCCTGCACTCAGATTGCTTTTCTGCACTCGTGAATCTTCTGCTCACAGATTTCTGTGCTCTTTCTTGGATTTTCATACCACCCTAGCAGAGTTCACCAACCAATATAATGCAAGATATGACACTGACCAGTGAAACTGTCACTACCTCCTTGGGTGCATTCGCTTTACACATAAGGGTGGGTTACTGTTTAACTGGGGTCAATGTCATGGGAAACCAGTGTGCTATGGGACTACTATATGTAGCTAGTATAGTTAAAAAATATTGACACTGGTATATGTATTAACTTCAAACATCCAACAAGAAAACAGGTGAGTGCCTATTAAGGAATATTCCACCAGTAGTAATGACTGGATGAACTCTGTTAAAGTGCCATTCCACCACTGGATGTATTCTTTGGCATAAAATACAATATATTTTATGACAACATGACTAGACAGAGAAATCTTTTAGCTTCAAAATGATATATCAAACATAATTTTTTGACAACGACAAGTATATTAATTTTGCGACCAAAGTCACCTACCCTTTTAATTTCCGCGCGGTAGTGAAACGTGATGTCATTGGCAGGTTCCCCTTCTTGTGTACCATGTGTCGGTCTATTTTTAGACCAGGAAACCCCCAAAGTGAGAGAGTCATTTCTCCTCGTATATGGGGGCCAAAAAAATTGCGAAAAATTTTGAGTTAATCTTTCAGTTAGCTAGATTTATTGGTATTAGCTAGATTTATTGGTATTATTTTTATCGCGTTCTATCCGCCATTGCTGATAATATGTGCCACGTCACACGGTACACAAGAAGGGGAACCTGCCGATGACATCACGCGCGGAAATTAAAAGGGTAGGTGACTTTGGTCGCAAAATTAATATACTTGTCGTTGTCAAAAAATTATGTTTGATATATCATTTTGAAGCTAAAAGATTTCTCTATCTAGTGATACCATTTATATATGTTGTCAAAATATATTGTATTTTATGCCAAAGAATACATCCAATGGTGGAATGGCACTTTAAGCAGTAACCTGCATGTAAGTAAAGCAAACACACCCAAGGAGGAGGCAGTGATGATTTCACTGGTAATAAATTAATTTACTAATTTGTTCCCTTGTTTTAAGTGTGGCCACAAGTTAAATGCTTTGAGTTTTCTGAAATCAATTCAGGGTCAAAATTGTACATACAAGGTCAAAAATACATACAACAACACACCTAATATTTGGTCAAATGCCCCATAATGCCATCCCAGACCTCCCTCAGGTTGTTCTCCTGCAGCTTTTTTCCCCACCTTCCTTCCGTATGACTCCTTTGCCTCTTTCAGCCTGACTGAGTTCACCCTGTACACGCTTCAGCTCCATCTAGTCTCCATCCTTGAACATCCTCTTCTTATTTAGGAGGTATTTTATGTCACTGGTAATCCAAGGTTTATTATTTGGAAAGCAGTGTACAGTCCTTGTGGGAACTACAACATCCATACAGAAGTTGAGGTAGTCAGTTGTGCAGTGCGTGACCTCCTCTATGTCCTCACCATATGGATCCTGTAGCATGCTCCAGTCTGTAGACTCAAAACAGTCCCTCAGAGCCCATTGGTCCATCGTAATCTGGCATGATTACACAAATGACTGACTGATCGTGCACATGGGATATAAATCATATACAATATCAATAATTCAGATCAATAATTATAAAGATTAACTTACATATGTACATGCATGCAATGACAGCAGCTGTCATATGTCTGTAGGCTTGTAAACTCGCAGGCCCTGTCAAAGCAATCAGAAAATCTCAGCATGTGAAATGCCAGAAAGCAGTTTCATAAGTGGTTGAGTAGTCAGACTGTTGTAAATGAAAAGATTTAATTCGTCACTTGGCAGCATGACCAACACAGGTGCCCAGTCAACTAACTCCATGCATACCAGAAGATGTGCAGAAACTTTCTATGTAACTGTGACATCTTTCTATGTAAAATTAGGTTACTCTCAAATGAGGCATCAGAGATAGTCCCTTAGAGTTAAACTTGAACATAAGGAGCGGCATGGTGGTGCAGTGGTTAGTGCTGTCACCTCACAGCAAGAAGGTTCTGGGTCTGAACCTCATGGCCGATGGGTGCCTTTCTGTGTGGATTTTGCATGTTCTCCCCATGTCTGCGTGGGTTTCCTCTGGGTGCTCCAGTTCCCCCCCCCAGTTCAAAGACATGCAGATTAGGTAAAAATACCCAGCCACTGGGGTTGCACAATCCAGTGTATACTTGGTGTCAGTCCCAAGCCCAGATAGCTTGGGGAGGGTTGTGTCAGGAAGGGCATCTGGTGTAAAAACCATATGCCAAATCAAATATGCAGATTATGATGATCTGCTGTGGCAACCCCTAATGGGAGCAGCTGAAAGAAGACTGGAACATAAGAATGTGTTCTTACCTGAGTGCAGAGCTTCTTTGAAGAGATGTCTGTGGAGTCTTCAGTTTATTAAAAATATAAAGCAAATAGCATATAAGATTTGAGTACAGATTAATCTAAAATAGTAAAATAATTTAAATAAAATGTGCCTGCAATGAGCAATTCTATCAAAAGAAAACACATGCAATAATAAGCATAATATCTGAGAGTAAATAAACATTTGACAGATTAACTGTCAGCAAAAGGCTTCGATAAAATGCCTTAAAAATACGGATAAGAACCTAAATTCTACGCATCCTAACTTCTGTCTCTCACTAGGAGGTTTACTTAGTTTTTTATAGTTAATGAGCCAAGCAAAAATTAGAACACACCTATTACATCAGCAAGTATTCTCAAAAGAAATTGAGGTATTCTTCTTTTACCTTTATTAGGTGACACATTTTGCAAAGCAGTATAAATATATTTCTTTACCCATAATCCCTTGGTTTGTTTACTAATGCATAGACACTTTTTTTTCCCTCCAGTCAGCAGAAGCTGCAGGTGGAGGGGAATTTCCCCATTCCACACAAGTTTGTTATATGGGCTTTGAAATTTGGATTCTCCGAATCTAATAAGTCATAGGTGGCATATGCCCTTACTACCTGGTTTGTCTGGTTCTAAATCAGTTCCCAGACTTTGTCACATTTGCACCTACTCCAAGTTCACAGCAGCCTTCAAACATGGCTGCCGCGGCTACAACCATCCTGCATCATTCCACTCTCAATCTCCAGAATTCTAATCATTTACACCTGTGCATGCTCACAGCCTCATTACTGCTGTGTATTTAAGTACTCTCAGTTCTCTAAGACATTGCAAAGTGTCAGTGTTCCTGTACCTGACTTACCAAGCCTTTATTGTTTGTGCTGATTATTGGGTTATTGACCTAGTTTGCATTTTGATTCCTGCTTCTCGTCTTTGCCTCTAATATCCTGTTTGTGCCTCGCCTAACCATTGCTTGTTTAACAACTCTGCCTTTGAGTACTGATTTGACCAGCTTTGCTGCAATAAACTCTACTGCTTTTACATCCTTCTGTCACCTGCATACCTGACAGATGACTTCACCACATCATGGATGTAGTGGAAGAGAGCTGGCAAGCTGCTCTGTCTATACAGGAGTATTTTTTAGGAGAACATCAGCAGCATTTGAGCAAAATGGATGCCCGCATTTCACAACTCATCGAAGCGGTTACGCAGGTACTCCTAGCGCACTCTGTGTCAATAGAGTCCAAACAAATCCCAGCATGCTCATTCTCCTTCCCGAAAAGTTCTTAGTAGAAGTATCTGAGTGCAAGGGATTTCTGCTACAGTTCTTCTTCACTGCCCAGATGGGGACCACAGATCAGCAGAGAATAGCCCAGTTCATCAATCTGCTCACAGGAAAAGCACTCAAGTGGAAAAGCACCATGTGGGAGAAGGGCGGCAAGCTGAAAGTCACCTACATGCACTCTGCCGAGTCTTCGATGACAGTCTCAAAGGAGTAGAGGTCAGCACACAGTTTCTCACTGTCAAGCAGAGGAGATGATGAGTTGTGGAGTACAAGCTTGCAGCCAAAAATGGATGGAACTAGACAGCTCTCAAAGTGGCATTTTGTCAAGGACTCAACCCAAATTTTCTCACTGAACTAGCCTGCCAAGACAAACAGGCATCTTTGGATGCTCTTATCAACATGTCCATCTGACTCGATAATCTGCTTCAAAACTGACCGTCTCTGCAAAGCCCCCTGTCTCCCCCACCTGATGCAGAGGTCTCCGAGCCCATGGAGATCTCCTGCACCAGAATTGCACACTCAGAACATGAACAAAGGAGCAAGCAAGAAGGGGTGCTGCTGTAGGGAAGCCAAACACTGTGTCACACTGCTCTTCTTGTATGGAAAGCCAAAGGGGTCCCACCTTGGATGAAAGGGTCCCAAACACTGCCAGCCCTCTTCCAGCAAGTCTGTCTAAGCTTCTGTCCTTTAAGTCATTCAAGCTTGATGTATAGATAAGGCTATCAGAATCAGTTCATATCCTCTCTGCCCTGATAGATTCTGGAGCTGCTGGAAACTACATGGCCAGCGAGACCTCGCAGACTCCAAGTGTCCATGTAAGCAGTCCAGCATCCCCTAAGCATCAGGGCCATTGGTAGTGGGCCCATTGGGAAGGGGGTCATCATGACATGCACTGAGCACCTCATCTACAAGTCAACCCCCTGCATTATGAGAATATCTTGTTTCTGATCACAGAAACCAAGACCCAGCATATTGTTTTGGGGTTTCTATGGCTGCAGCTACATGATCTACATATCTCCTGGCAGGACAGAGAGATTCTACAGTGGGCCACATCCTGCATACAACATTGTAAGTCTCCCAATGCTCACAGTTGCTTCCACCCACCGTGGAAAGCCCAGAAGTCACAGCCCAGTTACCTGAATACTACCAAGCTCATGAGGAAGTCTTCAGCAAAGGTAAAGCCAGTGGGCTCCCTCCTCATTGGCCCTATGACTGTGCCATTGAGCTCCTCCCTGGCACCATGCCTCAACGTTGCTGGATATACCCCCTGACCATTTTGGAGCAAAAGACCATGGAGGACTATGTATAGGAGGCTCTACAACAAGAGTACATTCATCCCTCCACATTGCCTGGATCCAGTTTCTTCTTCATGGAAAAGAGAGGAGGGGGCTTCAGGCTATGCAATGACAACTGCTGGCTGAATAAAATTACAGTGAAATCTCCTTACCCCTTGCCATTAGTTTCACCTATGCTGGAACAACTCTGTTCCACCAAAGTTTTTAAGAAACTTGACCTTCGTAGCACCTACAATTTGGTGTGCATCCATGAGGGCAATGAATGGAAGATTGTGTTAAGCACCATCTCTGGGCACTGTGAGTATTGTGTCATGCCATATGGGCTACCTTGCATGCCAAGCATCTTCCGGTGTTTAATAGATGATGTACTGAGGCACATACTCAGCAAGTTTGTCATTTCTTACATCAATGACATCCTCATTTACCCACCTGACCAAGGAAGCCATGAAGCCCATGCTAAGGAATTCCTAATGAAACTGCTGGACAACCACCGGTATGTAAAAACTGAAGTGAGAGTCTCGTGTGGCCCAAGTCTCGTTCCTGCATTATATATTCAGTGTGGAGGGAGTGATCATGGATCAGGACAAAGTTGCTGCAGTCACCACATGGCCTACACCCACTACTGTCAAGGGGCTCTAACACGTTCTGGGATTTGCCAACTTCTACTGGCAATTCATCAGGGGTTTCACCTTTATCACTGCACCACTCACTGCCCAGACACCTTCAGTGGAACCCTGAAGCTGAGGAAACCTTCATGTGACTTAAGACAGCTTTCACATCTACTCCCATCCCCAAGCACCCTGATCCCACAAAGCATTCATTGTTGAAGTGGATGCCTTAGAGTTGAGGGTTGGGGCAGTGCTTTCTCAACCTTTTGGTGAGAAGCCCAAGTTGTACCCTGTGGCTCTCTTTTCCAAGAAGCTTACTCCTGCAGAACAGAACTATGACATTGGCAACCAGGAGCTATTGGCTGTAAAACTGGTGTTAGAGGAGTGGTGACACTGGCTAGAGTGAGCAGTACATCCAGTTACCATCTACACAGATCACAAGAATCTGGAGTACCTCAATTTAGCCAAGAGGCTGAATCCTCACCAAGCCCATTGGGCCCTCTTCTTCACACGGTTCCATTTCACCATTGCTTACAGACCTGGTTCAAAGAACACTAAGGCTGATACTTTGTCCTATGTCTACCCAGCCACGGTCCCAGCTCAAGAATCAAGTCAGTTTATTTGTATAGTACTTTTAACAACAGACATTGTCACAAAACAGCTTTACAGAAAAATAAAGACTTTAAACATACAAGCTAATTTTATCCCTAATACATTTTATTTGTGGACGCAGCTGTTCGGAGCTGTGGCCGCAAGGTCTCCGGTGCCTGTCGTGGCGGCAATCCCCGAACCCGGTGGTGGACACCGGAAGTAAGGGATGCCGTCAAGCTGAAGAAGGAGTCCTATCGGGCCATGTTGACCTCCGGGACTCCTGAGGCAGCCGACGGGTATCAGCAGGCCAGGCGTGCTGCAGCTCAGGCAGTTGCAGAGGCAAAAACTCGGAACTGGGAGGAGTTCGGGGAGGCCATGGAGAAGGACTATCGGTCGGCCTCGAAGAAATTCTGGCAAACCGTCCGGCGCCTCAGGAGGGGGAAGCAGTACTCTGCCAACACTGTTTACAGTGCGGGTGGGGAGCTGTTGACCTCGACTGGGGACATTGTCGGGCGGTGGAAGGAATACTTTGAGGATCTCCTCAGTCCCACCGTCATGTCTTCCACTGAGGAGACTGAGGCTGATGACTCAGAGGTGGACTCGTCCATTACCCAAGCCGAAGTCACTGAGGTGGTTTGCAAGCTCCTCGGTGGCAAGGCACCGGGGGTGGATGAGATCCGCCCTGAGTATCTCAAGTCTCTGGATGTTGTGGGGCTGTCTTGGTTGACACGCCTCTGCAACATCGCGTGGTGGTCAGGGACAGTGCCTCTGGAGTGGCAGACTGGGGTGGTGGTCCCTCTTTTTAAGAAAGGGGACCGGAGAGTGTGCTCCAATTATAGGGGAATCACACTTCTCAGCCTCCCAGGGAAAGTTTACTCCAGGGTACTGGAGAGGAGAATTCGACCAATAGTTGAACCTCGGATCCAGGAGGAACAATGCGGTTTTCGTCCTGGTCGCGGAACACTGGACCAGCTCTATACCCTTCATAGGGTGCTCGAGGGTTCATGGGAGTTTGCCCAACCAGTCCACATGTGCTTTGTGGATCTGGAGAAGGCATTCGACCGTGTCCCCCGTGGTATTCTGTGGGGGGTGCTTCGGGAGTATGGGGTTCGGGGCTCTTTGCTAAGGGCTGTCCAGTCCCTGTACGAACAGAGCAGGAGTCTGGTTCGCATTGCCGGCAGTAAGTCAGACCTGTTCCCAGTGCATGTTGGACTCCGGCAGGGCTGCCCTTTGTCACCGGTTCTGTTCATAATTTTTATGGACAGAATTTCTAGGCGCAGCCAGGGGCCAGAAGGAATCCTGTTTGGGAACCACAGGATTTCATCCCTGCTTTTTGCGGATGATGTTGTCCTGTTGGCTTCTTCAAACCGGGACCTTCAGCATGCACTGGGGCGGTTTGCAGTCGAGTGTGAAGCGGCTGGGATGAGAATCAGCACCTCCAAGTCCGAGGCCATGGTTCTCGACCGGAAAAGGGTGGCTTGCACTCTCCAGGTTGGTGGAGAAGTCCTGCCTCAAGTGGAGGAGTTTAAGTATCTCAGGATCTTGTTCACGAGTGAGGGCAGGATGGAGCGTGAGATCGACAGGCGGATTGGTGCAGCCTCCGCAGTGATGCGGTCGCTTTACCGGTCCGTCGTGGTGAAGAAGGAGCTGAGCCAAAAGGCGAAGCTCTCAATTTACCGGTCGATCTACGTTCCGACTCTCACCTATGGTCATGAGCTTTGGGTAATGACAGAAAGAACAAGATCGCGGATACAAGCGGCTGAAATGAGTTTCCTTCGCAGGGTGGCTGGGCGCTCCCTTAGAGATAGGGTGAGAAGCACAGTCACTCAGGAGGAGCTCGGAGTAGAGCCGCTGCTCCTCCACATCGAGAGGAACCAGCTGAGGTGGCTCGGGCATCTTTTTTGGATGCCTCCTGGACGCCTCCCTGGGGAGGTGTTCCAGGCATGTCCCCCCGGGAGGAGGCCCCGGGGAAGACCCAGGACACGCTGGAGGGACTATGTCTCTCAGCTGGCCTGGGAATGCCTCGGTGTTCTTCCCGAGGAGCTGGCCGAGGTGTCTGGGGAAAGGGAAGTTTGGGCTTCCATGCTTAGACTGCTGCCTCCGCGACCCGGTCCCGGATAAGCGGAAGAAGACGAGACAAGACATTTTATTTAACCTTGATGAGCAAGCCTGTCATTCCATCATCTGTCCTGCCTGTTTTGTCAATCATCTGACTTGGGAGATAGAGAACTTGCACAGACTTTGCCATATCAAATTCCTCCCAACTGTCCTGCCACATCTCTGAGGTCAGCTGATCACTTTGGCACATGCTACTCCCACAACTGGGCACCTGGGTAGCCAATGTACTTATTGGCTGCTGAAAGCAAAGTAATGGTGGATGAACATGTTTTACCAACATCAATCAGTTCATCTCGTCATACTCTACGTGCACACAAGCTAAGGTACTCTGGGGGCTTCCAGTCGGTAAATGTATGCCATTACCCACACTACAATGTCCCTGGTCACACATTGCCATTGACTTCATCATGGATCTTCCCAAGTCCCTGAAACAACATCCTGATCATGGATATCATCAACTGCTTCTCAAAAGCATTAAGACTTATCTATCTACTCCGCCTCCCCACAGCACTGGAAACCAGATAATTCATCTTCACCCATGCGTTTCAGTATCAGCATTCCTGAAGACATAGTCAGCAATCAGGGCCCTAATTGACATGATGCATCTGGGCCAGGTTTATGGACAAATTGGGGGGTTTCGGTAAGCTTAACCTCTGGCTACCACCCACAGTCCAATGGCCAGGTGGAAAGGGCCAACTAGAAGACTGGATGTTTCCTTTGGGTATACAGTGCCAAGAATCAGAGGGACTAGTTACAGTTCCTAACATGGGCAAAGTACCCACAAAACTCTTTATGTCACTCTGCAATGCAACTCACACCCCTCCAGTGCAGACTTGATTACCAACCTCCCATCTTCCCTTGGGACAGCTTTGCCACCAACATGCCCACAGGTGCTGCTTGGTTTAAGCACCGTGAATAAGTGTAGGAGAGTGTCCACCAGTGCCTAGAGCAAATGGTGCAAAGATTCAAACACTTTGCTGATTGCCACAGAGGAGAAACCGCTCAATACAACCCAGGTGACAGGGTGTGGCTGTCCAACAAGGACATCAGAAACACACAAGCATGCAGGAAATTCAACACAAAGTACATTGGCCCTTTCAAGGTCCTACAATAGATTAATTATGTTTTGCATAAACTTGACCTACCCAGATACAACATAATCAACCCACATTCAATGTTTTCTGCCTCAAACCCACCTTCCCAGGTCCCCTAGCCACCACAGTTCCCTCGAGTACACACCCTGCTCCCATCAACGTTGACGGCCAGCCTGCTTACACCATCAGGAAACTGCTAGATTCCCATGGGAGAGATGGCAGACTGGAGTACTTGGTGGAGTGGGAGGGTTGTGGCTCTGAGGAGAAGAGGTGGGTCCCAACACAGGATATCCTGGACCCTATGCTGTGTCGAGAGTTTCATGCCAGACACCCTAAGAAACCAGCCCCTTGCCCCCAGGGCCACTCAAGGAAAGGTCAAACATGGCCACTGCAGACTACAACAACCATCCTGCACCACACCACTCTCAGTCTCCAGAATTCTAATCATTCACACCTGTTCATGATCACAGCCTCATTACCGCTGTGTATTTAAGGACTCTCCGTTCTCCAAGACCTTGCAAAGTAAGGCTCATTGTTCTTGTCCCTGATTTACCAAACATTTATTGTTTGTACTGATTATTTGGTTATTTGTTTACTTTGTGACCCAGTCTATACTTTGATTAATGCTTATCAACTTTGCCTTTGAAATCCTGTTTCTGCCTCACCTGACCATTGCCTGTTTAGCAAATGTGCCTTTGATTATCAATTTGGATTTGTCTGCCAGCCTTGCTACAATAAAGTGTCTACTTTTATATCCATCTGTCACCTGCATACCTGACAGACTTTAAATAAAATGTGGCTACAATGAGCAATTCTATCAAACGTAAACCTGTGCTGGAAATGACATGGAATGTCATGGAAATGACAAAGGTTACTGGTGTATCGTTGTCAATGTCCACCCACTGACTCACTATGTTTTCTAAATCTTCACCATTCAGTTCATTTATGTGTTGCAAATCACTGACATCATCTGTCATTTTGTCCTTTTATCGATCCTTTGAGCACCATTCTCTAATTGTTAGTGATCGACACCTAAGCAAGGCTAGTTGGTGGCATGGTGGTGCAGTGGTTAGCACTGTTGCCTCACAGCAAGAAGGTTCCAGGTTTGAACCTCATGGCTGGCAGGGGCCTTTCTGTGTGGAGTTTGCATGTTTCCCTGTGCTCTGGTTTCCCCCAAATACATGCAGATTCGGTAAAATACCCAGCCACTGGGGTTGTGCAAGCTAATGCATACTTAGTGCTGGCCCCAAGCCCGGACAGATTTGGGAGGATTGTGTAAGAAGGGGCATCTGGTGTAAAACCTATGCCAAACCAAATATGCGGAACAGATCTACTGTGGTGACCCCTAACAGGAACAGCTAAAAGAAGAAGACCTAGCTTAGAAGTGAGCCTAGTTAAACCTTTGTTTTATGGCATTAACATGTTGTGTTAACTTGACTGCAGACTTGATTATTTATTGTTTGTCTCTGGTGGGAAAATGAGCACATAGTTCATTATATGCAAAAGTTCATAGTAAAATAATTTGTTTTAGTGGGCTTGCAGTGTATTCAGTTTTATTAAAATACACTTTGGGAGTTACCTTACACATTCCATCTCATGTTTTCTGGATTCCCATTTAATACAGGAATCATACTGAGGGCCATTTTCAGTGTGATAAGCCCCGAGGCCTCCTTTTCCTGTTTTAATGATCAAGTAATTGAAAGTTTCATTGTAGCATGTAGTCCAATTCAGTTCTGAAGACTGTAATTTTGTCTCATCATTGTTGATTAGGCATATATACATACAAAGGACCTTCCTGTTGTTTCCTAGACTACCGACTGTTTGATTTCCAGACAGATAAGGTATTCTTAGTACTCCTGTATTTTTCTTACATGTTTGTTCCTTTGGCACTCTCTGGAGAACTGGAAGAGGAAGTATAGGCTTCCAATTATATTTGACCTCTCTTCTAGTCCTGGGTTGTTGCAGTTTACATCCTAGTTCTATTTTTCCTGGTAGGTGTAAATAATTTCCCCAAAAAGCTTAGTTACTGTGTTAAAAGTTGTAATATTTGTGGAATTTTTCCACTCCCATTGAAGCACTAAGTGTCATGAAATGGGTACTATTAACTATTGATCGAAGTAGGCATGGCGGGTCGTAAAGGAGCAGAAGTTTACTCGGATACTGTGGCTGAAGACCATTCAGTGGTTTAAAGGTCAATAGTAGTATTTTATAAACAATGCAGAATTTGATTGGGAGCCAATGCAGTGTGGATAAGATAGGGGTCATGTGGTCATATCTTCTAGCTCTAGTAAGGACTCTTGCTGCTGCATTTTGAACTAACTGGAGCTTGTTTATGCACTTATTGGAACATCCAGACAGTAAGGCATTAAACTGATCCAACCTAGAGGTAACAAAGGCATGAACTCGTTTTTCTGCATCATGTAGGGACAATATATTTCTTATTTTAGCAATATTTCTGAGATGACAGAAAGTTATCCTCATAATATTATCGATATGAGTTTCAAATGAAAGACTGGAGTCAATGATCACCCCAAGGTCTTTTTACTGCTGCATGTGAAGAAACGGAAAGGCCATCCAAAGTTGCTTTGTAATCAGAAAACTTACTTCTAGCTGCATTTAGTCCTAGTACAAGTACTTCTGTCTTGTCAGAGTTAAGTAGAAGGAAGTTAATAAGCATCCAGTGTCTAATGTCCTTTACACATTCCTCAGTTTAATTAAGCTGTTATCTTCCATCTGTCTTTGCAGAAACATAGAACTGTATGTTATCAGCAACAACAGTGGAAGCTAATACCATGCATATGAATAATGTTACCCAAAGGTAGCATATTTTAAATAAATAAACAAATAAATAAAGCAGTGGGCCTAAAACAGAACCTTGTGGAACACCAAACTTTACCTTAGTATGCATAGAAAAGTCACCATTTACATCAACAAACTGATCACGATCATAACATGAGTGGGTATAAAAAGAGCATCTTAGAGAGGCAGAGTCTCTCAGGAGTAAAAATGGGGAGGGGTTCACCGCTCTGTGAAAGACTGTGTGGGCAAACAGTGCAATAATTTAAGAATAGCTTTCCTCAGTGTAAAAATGCAAAGAATTTGGGGATCACAATCTATGGTACATATCATCATTAAAAGATTCAGAGAATCTGGCGAAATCTCTGTATGCAAGAGACAAGAATGAAAACTGACATTGGATGCCTGTGATATTCAGGCCCTCGCGCGATACTGCATTAAAAGCAGATATGCATCTGTAATGGAAATCACTGTATGGGCTCAGGAACACTTCAGAAAACCATCATCTGTGAAAACAGTTCATTATTGCATCCACAAATGCAAGTTAAAATCATATATAAACAATATCCAGAAACACTGCCACTTTCTCTGGGCCCGAGCTCTTTTATGATGGACTGAGGCAATGTGGAAAATTGTCCCAAGGTCTGACAAATCAAAATTAGAAATTCTTTTTAGAAATCATGGACACTATATCCTCCAGGCTAAAGAGGAGGACTGTAAAGCCAGTATCTGTGATAGTATGAGGGTGCACTAGTGCACATGACATGGGTAGCTTGTACATCTGGGAAAGCATGATTAATCCGGAATGATATACACACACATTTCAGAGCAATATGCTGCCATCCAGACAAAATCTTTTTATGGGAAGGCCTTCCTTCTTTCAGCAAGACAATGCCAAACTGCTTTCTGCACATATTAAAACTGCATGGCTCCATAGTAAAAGAGTCTGGGTGCTAAACTGGCCTGTCCGCAATTCAGACCTGTCTCCCATTTAAAACATTTGGCACATTATGAAGCCCAAAATACGACAAAGGAGACCCTAAACTATTGAGCAACTGAAATTGTATATCAGGCAAGAATGGGACAACATTTCTCTTTCAAAACTACAGCAATTGGTCTCCTCAGTTCCCAAATGTTTACAGAGTGTTGTCTAAATTAGAGGTGATGCAACACAGTGGTAAACCTACCCCTCTCCCAACTTTTTTTGAAATGTTTTGCTGACATCAAATTCAAAATGAGCATATATTTTTCAAAAAACAATAAGATTTCTCAGTTTCCACATTTGATATGTTGTCTTGGTACTATTTTCAATTAAATATTGGGTTTCCATGATTTGCAAATTATCGCATTCTGTTGTTGTTTACAGTTTACACAGTGTCCCAACTTATTTGGAATTGGGGTTGTAATTACTGTACATCCAGGAGGACTAGCTCCATTTAATGTGACATACTCATTTGGTTTAATCCATGTTTCTGTTAAATACAGTACATTAAACTCCTGATCAGTCATAAGTTCATTAACAATTAGCACTTTAGCTCTAAGAAATCTGATATTAAGTAATCCTACCTTTAGATCAAAGGCATTGGCAGTGGCTATACAGTCAGTATGATCCAATTTTATATTAATTCGGTTACTAGAACAAACTCCAAATAGTTATACTTTTTTTGTATTGCTTGGGGAACAGGCAAAGTCTCAATCTAGTGAAACCTGAGTGATGACTCTGCTGTTAGCAGACAGACAGTCATTTTAGTCTGCTCCCTGGCCTTGGCCCTGGATTGTCACAGTTAACTAGGCCTATTTTGAGACTATGAGCTATGCTGCAAGAAATGAGAGCAGCACCTTCCCGAGTGGGTAACTGGTGAAAGTATAACTGATGAAGCTCATCTTTGTTATTTCTGATTGTTTAACGAAACCATTTATTTCCTGTCTGTGTCAACCTCATGATTCCAACCTATGATTTTAATCAGATCTTTTGGACATATTAATTTTTCCTGTCCTACTATCCCTTTGACTTTTCCTAGTTTTACAACAGGTTCAGAAGATATTTTCCCATTAAAGCTCATTACTACTCGTTTCTCCTGGGGTTTCACAATTTTGGCCCTCTTTTTGATTACTATAATTTCTTCCCCTGTAGCCATTTTAAGGAGTTCCCCCTTGTACCTTATTTTAAGTTTGCCATCCTCCTCTTTAACTTGGTCAAAGTTAATGGCCTTTTTCAAGGGGACTAAAACTTCCTATTCTGAATCTTCTTCAGAGATTTCTTTATCTCTTTTTTCTTTTCATTCAGTTTTTTAGTTTCTTCTGCTTTCAGAGAATTTCTGGGCTTCCTCACTATATTAATTTTCTTTGGAGAGTCTTTCTGAAGGGCTTCCCTTTTTCCTCACCTCTATTCAACTTTGCACTCTGTTCTGGAGTTATTTTCTGCCAAGTCTGATCGCTAACGTTGTCTGATGTCTTTGATGGGGTTCCATTTCTAGAAGGAAAGAACGTATTTGTTTTAGCATTTCAAGGTGGATTTCTCTGTGGTGTCATGTATATTTTCTTTGTTTCACTTTGCAGGCAGTCTTATTTTTTTCTTCTGTCTTTCTACCTGCTTTTAGATCTAAATGCACATGATCCATGACAATCTGAAAGTGCTTTACAAAAAATAAACATAAAATACATACACAAAAAGTACAGGGTGTTTTCAAAAAAACTGATATAATTCTGGGATATCCAGCCCATCCATTATCTGTAACTGCTTATCCTGTGCAGGGTCATGGGCAAGCTAGAGCCTATCCCAGCTGACGATGGGCAAGAGGTGGGGTACACCCTGGACAAGTCATCAGATCATCGCAGGGCTGACACACAGAGACAAACAACCATTCACACTCACATTCACACCTACGGTCAATTTAGAGCCACCAATTAGCCTAACCTGCATGTCTTTGGACTGTGGGGGAAACTGGAGCACCCGGAGGAAACCCACACAGACATGGGGAGACCATGCAAATGCCACACTTGAACCCAGAACCTTCTTGTTGTGAGGTGACAGTGCTAACCACTACACCACCTTGCCGCCTCATTCTGGGATATTTACATCTGAAATAATATTAAATTTTTTGAAATACCCTGTAAAACTAAACAATAAGGAATTCAGAAAACAGAGAACAAGGATACATGTATGTAAAAAAATAATTACTAAAAGCTCAAAACACAAAAGAAAATAATCAAACAAAAATTAAGTGAACATAAAAGGATATGAGGATAAGGACACAGTGCTAGTTCGTTTCAGCCTTCAAACAAGGCCGCCACAGACTACGATCCCCAAGTACCACAGCGCCCTCCAGCTTCTGAGTTTTGATTACTGCTGCACCTGTTCCACATCACAATTACGTAGTCATGCTACTTAAGGACCACGACCACATGCCCTCAGTGTGACGTACTGTTTAGTGTCTCTATACTTGATCATACTAACACATTCTGTTTTCCGTGCTGACTTCCATGATATTGACCCTGCTTTTGTTTATTCTTGAACTCTGAGTTTATTGTTTGCCTCCAACATTTGGTTCGCTGATCGACCGACCCTTTGCCTGTACCTGACACTGCTTCCTGTCTCACATCTTGGATTTGGCTGCTAGTTTGCAACGCACCCACTCTCCCCTGCAACTACGTCCTGTAAGTGCCTGCACCTGCTGACGGGATACTTCGCCACTATGGATGCAGCAGAAAAGGCGACGCAAACTGCTCTTTCTGTGCAAGGACAATTGTTAGAACACCAGCAGATGTTGAGCAACTTGAACATCTGCATCTCACAGCTCATGACTGCGGTTTCACAGGCCCTCCTGACATGTCCAGCACCTGCAGGAAATTCCTCCACAATTGTTACTTAACCAAATAAGTTCTCTGGGGATGTATCCAAGTGCAAGGGTTTCCTTCTGCAGTGCTCACTGTATTTTACAGCACAAATGGGGACTTCTGACCAGTAGAAAATAACCCAATTTCTGAATCTGGCAGGGCCTTATGATGGGCCTCCATAGTATAGGAGCGCGGCAGTGAACTCACAACATTATATGATTGCTTCATTGAACTTTTCAAGAGAGTTTCCAACCATCAGCCTGAGGGAATTGAGGTAGGAGAAAAATTACTATCTGGCAAAGAGAGAGGAAAGTGGCTGAATATGCCCTCGAATTCTGCATGCTGGCTACTAATAATGGATGGAACGACCTGGCTCTGAAAGCCACTTTTTGTCAAGGTCTGGACCCACTCATCCTCACTGAACTAGCATGCCATGATGAACAGCACACAGACTCCCTAATCAATCTGACTATTAAATTGGACAGTCTCCTCCGCAGTTGGCCCTCGTTGCAGCATGTTCCAGTCCATGCCCCATCTGCACAGTCCCCCATGCCCATGGAGATCTCCAACACTTGCCTGCCCCGTACGGAGAGAGAAAGGAGACATCATGAAGGGCTGTGCTTCTATTGTGGGGAGTGTGGTCATCTGCTGGCCCAATGTCCCATCCATCCGTCATACACCAGGAAACATGACCACCCTGGGAAGGTCAGTAGCTCTACCACCCAGTGAGTCTCAAAAACCCTTCAAACCAATGATTCCTTAAGCTCAATATCTTATTAAACATCTCAGGATCTCCCCATGTTCTTCCTGTACTTCTAGACTCCAGGGCAGAGAATAACTTCAACCTTGAGGTTGTTCAAAGGCTCAAGCTGCCCACAGAAGAACTTCAGTGACCTTTAAGTCTCAAAGTTATTGATGGCAGACACATGGGGAGGGGCTGGTCACCATGCGCACTGCACCACTGGAGCTTCAGTTTGGGGCCTTGCACAAAGAACACATTTCTCTGTATGTCACCCATACTTCCAATCATGCTATCGTTCTGTGGTTCCCCTGGCTCAAACTTCATGGCCCTCTCATCTCCTGGCAACAAAGATAAATTCTGTACCATCAGTACTGCCTGCAGCCTGCCATCAGTACTGCCTGCAACTGCCTCACCTCACCCTAGCTTCCATGTCTGTGGAGAGTCCCTCACCCGGAGGCATAGAACGTTCTGGCCTGCTACCACAAATTCAAGCAGGTATTCAGTAAAGGTAAGGCCAGTGGACTACCTCCTCACCAACCCTATGACTGTGCCGTTGACCTCCTCCCAGGCACTACCCCTCCACGCTGTTGCATCAACCCACTTTCGATCACTGAGCAATCTACCATGGAGGAGTATGTCCAAGAAGCACTGCAACAAGGCTATATGCATCCTTCCATGTCTCCAGCATCTGCAAGATTCTTTTTCATAGAGAAGAAAGGAGTAGACCTTTGGCCCTGTATAGACTATCGAGGGCTGAACCAGATCACTGTCAAGTACCCTTACCCACAACCACTATTACCCTCCACCTTGGAACAACTACAGTCTGCTTCCCTGTTCACCATGTTAGATCTTAGAAGTGCCTACAACCTGGTGCATGTTTGAGAGGGTGATGGGTGGAAGACGGCATTCAGTACCACCTCTGGGCACTTCGAATACCTGGTCATGCCATAGGTGCATTCTTGCATGCCCAGCGTGTTCCAATGCCTGATTAACAATGTGCTCCAGGACATACTGGGATGCTACATCATAGCCTACATCGATGACATTCTGCTCTACTCCCCGGACAAAGCTAGTCACCAGGAACATGTCGGGTCAGTCCTCACCAGGCTCCTAGAAAACCAATTATATGTCAAGGTGGAGAAATGTGAGTTTCATTTCTCCCAAATCTTGTTCCTGGGATACATAATCAGTGCCAGAGGAGTTAGTATGGACTCAATCAAGGTTACTGCAGTAACCACCTGGCCAATCCCCAATTCCATTAAAGTTGTTCAACATTTCCTCAGATTTGCAAACTTTTATCTCATTCATTAAGCAATTCAGTACATTTGCAGCTCCTCCCACTGCTCTATTTAAAAAGGGGCCCAAGTGTCTGCAGTGGAACCAATGGGCAGAAAGTGCATTTCTTCAGCTCAAATCTGCCTTCACCACTGCATCTATAGACCCTTTTCAGTCACGTGACCTTTGTAAATGCGACCGCCATTTTGGACATGTAGTGGACTTCGGCTCGAATCAGTTTGAATGCGAGGAAGGCGACAAACGAAAAACATAAAAGAAAAAGGAGCGAGATGCAGAAAACACCTTCACTATCCAGTGATGTAGGGCATTTACAGGGTGAGCAGAGGGAGAGGTATTTGCAAAAATTGAGGTTAGCAGGCTTAGAGAACGACGTTTACCTGCATCCACCAGGATTGTTCACTGATGTACGGAAGTACATGAAGCCCTCATCTTTACCTGACTTCGGCCCACATGATCTGTATATCTATGTCGTTAAAAACCCGTCGCCATACACATACACGCCAACGTCCGAGGTTCCGGAGCGCGCTCCGGCTTGCTCCAGGAGTGCTCCGTCCGAGGTTCCGAAGCGCGCTCCGGCCTGCTCCCCCTCAAATTAAGCAGCGCGCTCCGGCTTGCTCCGGAGCAAGCCGGAGCGCGCTGCTTAATTTGAGGGGAACCTCGGCCGGAGTGCGCTCCGGAACCTCGGCCGGAGCACTCCGGGAGCAAGCCGGAGCGCGCTGCTTAATTTGAGGGGAACCTCGGCCGGAGCACTCCAGGAGCAAGCCGGAGCGTGCTGCTTAATTTGAGGGGGAGCAAGCCGGAGCGCGCTCCGGAACCTCGGACGTTGGCTCCAGCAGCTATTTATACTGGATCCGGTGTAAATAGCTGCCGGATCATAATTACAGTAAACTAGTAAATACAGTAAAGGAAAAACTTGAGACTGAAAGGTTTTAACAGTCATCCAAATGACTGAATGTAAACATTGCTACAGTAACATACCAGCTACTTGCTGACATTAGCTAGTCAACAATAGCTACTACAGAAGAACAAAGAGGTTACAATGGGTTATTTTAACCTATTTGGTTACACACTCGCCGCCACAGAATGTTAGCAGCAATGTAATGCCTTTTCTGGCTAATTTTATTCGTCTTACCTCCAACAAAGTGGTCACTACACAAGCGTTGGTATGCCGAGGGCTGTCAATCTTTCCTGTTAATGGCCGCTATCCATCTTCTCCGTCGGGATCCGATAAAATGATAAACCTTGCCTTGTTTGTTGATGGTTACTACATCCAGGTGCACAACAATATAGTGGCATGATGGAAGTCTTGCTGAAAGTAAAAACTTTCTTTGCTGCTGTTCCTCAATGTTGGCTGTGGTAAACTACTGGTAGTACATGTCCAAAATGGCGGCCGCGTTTGTTGTGACGTCACGTGAAAAGGGTCCATACTAAAGCACCTAGACCCCACCAAGCCCTTCATAATGGAAGTAGATGCATCTGAGACTGGAGTCAGGGGCATCCTGTGGGAGCGCTATCTTTTTTGGAGTGGCCTCAAGTGTGAGGAGCTGGTTTGTCAGGGTGTTTCGATTGCAACTCCTGACAGAGCAGTGGGTCCAGGATGTCCTTGGATGGGACCCAGCTGCATTTCTAAGGGCTGCAATCCTCCCAATCCACTGAGACTCCCTTACCTGTGATGAGAGTTAAGGATTTTGTGCACAAAGTACACTAGGTGTCCTTCCAGACTGATTGGTGATGTGACTGGGATGAAAGAGGCTAAGGGGGCTGAAATGGTGGGTTTTAGACAGGAGACATGAAATGTGGGTGAGAGGCAGCTGTGATGAAGATCTAGCTTGTATGAAACTTCATGGACTCTCTGGAAAACCTTGGAGGGTCCAACGTAGTTAGCACTTAATGTCCTGCAGGAATTGGGATTTTGTATGTCCTTTGTGGAGAGCCATACTCTGTTGGCAGGGTTGTATATGGGTGTTTCTCCTCTGTCTCTGTCTGCAAAGTGCTTGTACCTCCAGGCCATCTGTTCAAGGCACTGGATGCTCTCCCATACTTGTTCACTCTGTTTGAACCAATGATCTACAGCTGGTATATCCGTGGGAGAGTTGTCCCAGGAAAAGAGTGGCGGTTGATATCCTAGCACACATTGAAATGGTGCGAGTTGTGTGGCCAAATTTCTTATAGAGTTCTGTGCATATTCTGCCCAGGGTGGAAACTGAGCCCAACCCTTCCGATTTTTAAAACAGAACACATTCAGGAAGCACCCAATCTCTTGGTTGGCTCCTTCTACCTGGCTGTTCGACTGAGGGTGATAGTCGAACTTTAGGCTTACTGACACCGCCAGTTTGTCCATGAATCTGGACCATAGCCTTAAAGTGAATTGGGAACCCTGGTCACTGACTGTGTCCTCTCTGATGCTAAAATAATGGAAGATGTGTGAGGAAATGAGTTCTGCTGTTTTTAATGCCATAGGCAAGCTGGGTAACAGGATAAGTCTGAGTGATTTGGAGAATCATTCGATGATCACCATAGTGGTTGTATGATTGAGATTTTGCCAGGTCTATGATAAAGTGAGTAGCCAAGTGGGACCAAAGGCATTGGGGCATGGCTAGTGGCATTAGTTTTCTTACCAGAATTGCCCAGAGCATCTTAGCCTGGGCACAAGCAAAACAAAAAGATATAAGCTGGCTTTTGTCTGTGAGCATGTTTGGCCACCAGCAATTTGCTTTAAGCAGCTGATGGATTCTTTGGCTGCCTGGGTGTCCAGTGCCTGGGGTGGTATGTGTCCAGGTGATAAGTTGGCCTTGGAGACATGGTGGGATATACTTCAGGATTGGGGGGGGTCAGTTTTCAGAAATGTGAAAGGGTAGAGTTTGTGTCAGCTCTTTGTCTATGTCCCACGTTAGTACATTGATAAAATACTTGGATGCTAAGATGGGTGCTGCTTTCTGGGCAGGGACTGAGGGAAGGTATACTTGGGAAAGGGCGTCTGCTTTGATGTTCTCGGAACTGGGATGGTATGCAATAGTGAACTGGAACCTTGTGAAGAAGAGGGTCCAGCGGGCTTGACATGGGTTTAGTCCACGGGCGATTGCTGTAAGACAATGAGGGAGGCTCAGCCTCCTCTAAAAATGACGAACATCATGTAGGATGAATTGCGCTAGGCTTATGTTATAGCCGACCTTACAACATTGCTATTTCAGATCCAGAATCATAGAAATATATGTGCTCAACCCAACTACAGTGCGAAATCATTCCGTTATAACTTTCCCCAGTTCGCCTAATGTGTGCGTGAGTTTTTCCCCCTCGTGACAACGCGATGCAGCCCAGCCTCAGTGGACTTCAATAGCATTTGGGAGCTATGCGCTTTTCAATATCAAAATGCAAGACGATTATTGGACAAATACTGCGAAAACGCCTGCCCACGGACTCCCAGCCTCACAGTGGGAGGCAATGAGAGGGACATGGCAAAGCTTTCCGTGAGGAGACTGGTGATTGGTGAAAGCGGCCGGATATTTTCTTTGATTGACAGCTCGTTTCAAATATAGACAGCGGTGAATTTCAGTTCAGTCCCATGCAGATTCGCAAGTGCTGTGGTGTATTGTAAGAGATCAGCTTACATTTTGATTTAATTCATTACATACAGTTTCTACCAGCTTTTTTAGTTTGCATATATTTTCATTGTAAATAAAATGTAAATATAGTGTTGTCAAGTTTGCTATCTTAGTTCCAGAAATTTCATTTATTTGAGTGACTGAACTTGAACTTGAGGGGGCTAGTCAACTAGCAAGAAAGCTGCGCATGGATGCCAAGCATTGTTGATTTAATTTTGGCGAAGCCATTTGCCAGTTTTCCTTTCGAAGAAAAAATTAAAATTAGAGAGCAGGGTAGACCAACGCCTCAAATTGACTTGGTGAAAAAGGTAGGGAATAATACTCGTTCCTTTCACCTCTCCTGGTATGAGAAAGTGAATTGGCTAACAGCAAGTGACCCACATCAACAACAGTAAATAGGCTACTTTAGTAATATGTCATGGATGGACCAAAAATATAGAATCTATTTAAAATGTTTATGCTGAGTATATTATATTGGAATATATATTTCTCTGGATATGAATTAAACACAGCTACAATTTGGAAAACATTTTTAAACAAAAACACAGCAGAGAACATTTCACACTACAGACCTGGATTAAAAGTGAAGGGTTATCAAAATTGTCAATAAAACATTTCTCAGTCAAAATAAGTAAAATATAGGGAAAGTGTCATTGAATGAAATGTGTGGCACCCAGCTCTATGTTTGGCTCCCCAAGGTCAGTGCTTGTGCCTATTCCAGAACACTCTGCTGTTACTGCTGAGGTTCCTGACAAAGAGCTGCTTTCAATAATGATCAATTTTTAAACAACATGCCACAATTTTAAACTATAAAATGTTAAAATATACCCCACCAACACTACCATCATGTATATTGGACAGTAGGCTAATGGGCCAAAAGAACCTGTTATTTCTCAGTTTGTGACCCTGCCAACAATCAGCCAGATCAGAGGCAAGAGTATGGGCAAAATTGATGTGTTTTTTCTTTTAAAATCTGGAAATATCGTAACCGACCAGCCTCCCCTGTTTGAAAGACTACCAGCCGCCACTGGTTTAGTCTCTCGGCTGACTTGAGCTATTCTAAGTTCTTCTGGTCTATATATATATATATGGTAAATGGGTATGTGGCTCCTTCAAGCCAGTGTCTCCCCCTTCCAATGCTAATTTGATGGCCAAGAGTTCCCAGTTACCAATATCATAGTTGTGCGCTATGGTTGAGTTTCTTAGAAAAAAAATATCATGGGGTGTAACTTGGGTTTCTTTCTGAAATGATGCAAGAGTACTGCTCCCACCCCTGACTAAGAGGCATCTATTTCCACAGTGAAGGGTTTTGTGGAGTCAGAGTGCTTGAGGATGGGAGCAGAGGTAAAGGTGGTCTTGAGCTGGGTGAAAGCTGTTTCTGCCTCAGGGTTCCATTGGAGGTGTTTGGGTCCCTTTCTTTAGCATAGATGTGAGTGGGGTGGCAATGGAGCTGAAGCCCTGAATGAAGTGCCAATAAAATTGGTGAAACCTAGAAATTGCTGGAGCTCCTTGACTCTCGTGGGGGTTGGCCATGTTGTGACTGCTGAAACTTTGTTCTGGTCTATGTTGACTCCCTCAGCACTGATAGCATAGCCCAGGAATGAAATTTGTGGTACATGGAACCCCTTTGGACAAATAGCTGATTGTTCAATAGGCTTAAGATGGCTTTAACATGTTCCACACCCTTTGTCTGGAGAGTAAATCAGAATGTCATCAGTGTATGCAATGATGTATTGGCCAAGCATGTCCATAAGCATGTTGTTTATCAAATACTGGAAAACACTTGATGTACAAGATAGCCCATATGGCATCATGCAGTATTCAAAGTGGCCAGAAGTGATGCTAAATGCCGTCTTCCCTTCAATGCCTTCACAGATGCATACCAGATTGTAGGCACTTCTGAGTTCCAGTTTGGTGAATATCCATGCTGAGTGTAGTTGTTCCATGGCAGATAGAACCAGAGGTAAGGGATATGGGTATTTCACAATGATTTAAGGCTACGGTAGTCAATGCAGGGCCCGAGACTCCCTCTTTTCTTCTCCACAAAGAAAAACCCTGCCAATCTAGGTGATGTAGACAGACTGATGTACCCTTGTTGCAGTGCCTTCCTGCACATAGTCCTTCATGGCCTTTTGCTCAGAGATGGTGAATGAGTAGATGCAACAGCATAGAGACACAGTGCCAGGAAGGAGGTTAATGGTGCAGTCATATGGTCAGTGCAGAGGAAGCCCACTGTCTTTGCCCTTACTAAACACCTCTAAGTATGTGTGTGTGAGATAGCATTTTGGAATGTGTGCTGTGTTACAGACATCTGGGCTCTCCACAGAGGTGAAGGCTAGCATGAGCTCAGGCACGCAGAGATAGTGTTGATGGCAGAATGTGAGCCACTGAAGAATCTCCCTGTCCTGCCAAGAAATCTGGGGGTTGTGGAGCTGTAGCCATGGAAATCACAAGATGATCATTTGGTTTTGAATTCTGACAATAAAGGATATGATTTCCCTGTGCAGGGTGCGGACGTGAAGTTTGAGTGGCTGGGTGTGTGTAGTGATGAACCCCTTGCTGATGGGTCCGCCATCATTGCCCTTGATGCTCACAGGCTGTGGGAGCTCCTGTGTGGGTATCTGGAGCCTCTGGGCGACCTCACTGTCCAGGAAGTTGCCGGCGGCCCCCAAATCTATCAGGCCAGAGAGAACATGGGATGACAGAGTTTTAACAGTACATCTAGCTTGAACAATTAATGCAAAGGAATTTTAGGAGAACTCACCGAGAGAGTGGTATTGGTGTTCAGAGCTCACTTGGTTCCTGCAGGTCTCCTCAGGCCTCTAGGCCAAGAGGGACAGTGTGCTAGCAGATGGTCAGCTTCATGATAAAAACAGTCTCTCCTTGTGCCTCCTCTCACACTTGGAGCATGCGATTCTAGTGTTTGAGATCTTCATGGGCATTGGAGCTTCTATGACCAGAGCATTTAGTGAGATGCCTTGCAGTGATGGTCTGTTCTGGAGGAGATTATCCAGCCTGATGGACAGGCCAATGAGTGAGTCCAGTTTTTGTTATTCATCACAGTATGCAAGCTTTGTCAGGATGAGAGGATCAAGTCCTTGATGAAATGCGGCCTTCAGGGCAGGTTCATTCCATCTACTTCCCGCGGCAAGTGTATGGAACTCCAGAGCATATTCCACCACTCTTCTCACCTCCTGCTTAATGGTGAGCCACATATCGCCGACCTCCACACCTTAAAGAAAAGAAGAAACCTTTTTATTATTCGTCACATGCACACTTCAAGCACAGTGAAATTCATCCTCTGCATTTAACCCATCTGAAGCAGTGAACACATGCACACACTCAGAGCAGTGGGCAGCCACACCAAAGCACCCAGGGAGCAGTCAGGGGTCAGGTACCTTGCTCAAGGGCACCTCAGCCCAAGGCCGCCCCACGTCAACCTAACTGCATGTCTTTGGACTGTGGGGGAAACCGGAGCACCCGGAGGAAACCCACGCAGTCATAGGGAGAACATGTAAACTCCACACAGAAAGGCCCTCGCCGGCCGCTGGGTTCAAACCCGGAACCTTCTTGCTGTGAGGCGACCGTGCTAACCACTACACCACCGTGCCGCCCGGACTTCTGGACTGTGGTCAAAGACCTGTCGAAACAACAACAACAAAAAAAAACGGTGTTTGTATGATGTTGTTGGCTCACCGCCCTTTTCTCACATGGTGGTAACCCAACTGAGTGCTTTCCCTGTGAGCAGGTTAATAAACTGGGCAGTTTTCTGCTAATCACAGTGTTTGAAATACCCGTCTGCAGTCTGCATTTTGCAGAATGATTTTCAAGATTGCAGAAGAAAAATTAAACAACCTGCAATTTTGCAGAATGAAAAAATCAGGCTCGGGATTCAATGCTTCTCAATTTAGCAAACTAGCGGCGCTGTAAATAAACTGAAACCTGCACCATGCGAACCTGACAGCGTTTTCCAGGTCAAAGTTGAGCAATATTTACATAATACCAATGACAACCAAATAAGGGCAGTTGCCATTTCCCGATGTAAGATTTCGTCACTTTGAATACCCGCCGGGAGGACCCGACAACTACCTTGGCAGTTTCCGCCATGCATTTCCCAGAATTCAATGCGGCACAACAAACATGGCTCCCAAGAAGAGAATTGTTTCTTCGGGGCAAGAGTCCAACAAAAACACCAAGTAAACAAGGACGATTTTGCCGTATCTCGGCAAAACCGGCAGCCAGCGTGACTCTAACAACAACAGCGACAGATCGCGCATCCACGAGGGTGACAAAAATGAAGATGGTCGCTGCTGACTAGTTCTTATTTTGCATACATACATTATTTACAGTTATGGGGCAGAGAGGTTTGGAGTGAAAAGTGGGAACCATAAAGTACGGAAGGAACCAGCTCATCCCCAGTCCAGGAGGCAACGTGAGATCGATAGGCTTGTGAAGGACAGAAGGTGCCTGAGAAAGCAGTGGAAGAAGGCCGCGGAAGGAGAGCGGAAGGGTCTGGAGGCACTACAGGCAGACATCAAGCAGCGTCTGGCAGCACTGCGACGAGCTGAGTGCCTGAGAAAACAACATAAGAAGAAGGAGCGAGTGAGGACAGCCTTCTATAGAGATCCCTACAGCTTCGTCAAAGCCCTCTTTGTCAAGGAGAAATCTGGTACCCTCAAAGCACCCATAAGGGAACTAGAGGAGCACCTGAGAAAGATCTACTCCGACAGTCAGAGGCATATACCAGCCAGTATTCCGAGTGACATGCCACCAATCCAGCCAGCTGAGCACCAGATGGAAACAAGGCCCCCTACATGGAGCGAAATTGAGAGTACAGTAAGGCGAGCAAGAGCTGCATCAGCCCCTGGGCCCAATGGCGTTCCATATAGGCTCTACAAGAACACGCCAGGGGTCTTGCGGTACCTCTGGAAGTTGATGAGGGTGGCATGGGAAAAAGGAATTATTCCAAAGGCATGGCGAAGGGCGGGAGGGATCCTGATTCCCAAAGAGAAGGATGCCTCAACCATTGACCAATTCCGCCAAATTGGTCTTCTGAATGTGGAAGGAAAGTTATTCTTCAGCATTGTGGCTCAGAGGCTCTCGGCTTTTCTGCAGAAGAACAGCTTTGTTGACACCACAGTGCAGAAAGCAGGGATAAGTGGGTTCTCAGGCTGTCTGGAGCACACAAACATCATCTGGAATCAGATACAGACAGCAAGGAAGGAGAAGAAAGACTTGCGTGTGGTCTTTTTAGATCTTGCCAATGCCTTTGGGTCGGTGCCGCATGAGATATTGTGGACAGCGTTCAATTTCTTCCAAGTCCCCGAGGTCATCACAAGGCTGGTCAGAGCATACTTCCAGGATCTCCAGTTCTGCGTGACAGCACAGGCTAGTACAACTGCCTGGCAGCACCTCGAAGTAGGCATAATGGCGGGCTGCACCATCTCCCCACTGGCGTTCACCATGGCGATGGAGCTCATCATCCGGGCGTCACGATGGGTGGTTGGAGGGGAACGGCTGAAGAATGGGTTGCGTCTCCCTCCAATCAGGGCGTACATGGATGACATGACAACAATAACAACAAGTGCATGCACCAAACGCCTGTTGGGGAAGCTCCAGGAAAACATTCAATGGGCACGGATGGAGATTAAATCAAGTAAATCCCGCAGCATCTCCATTGTTAAAGGCCAGCTTGCTAGTGAGAGGTTTCACGTCAATAACGAGCCAATACCAACAGTTCTGGAGAAACCGGTGAAAAGCCTTGGCCGCTGGTACAGCGCAGAGCTCAAGGACTTGAAGCAGGTGGAACAACTCAAGCAAGATACCATCAGTGGCCTCAGAAAGATCAACAATATTTCTCTACCAGGAAAGTTGAAACTGTGGTGCTTTCAGTTTGGACTGCTGCCCCGTCTTATGTGGCCAATTTCCATCTACAAGGTCACGCTATCCCATGCCAACCGCCTGGAAAGGTTGGTGAATGCGCAGGTGAGGAAGTGGCTTGGACTGCCACGTTGTCTCAGCAGCATAGGCCTGTATGGCAATGGTGCTCTCTCCCTCCCAGTCTCAAGCCTAGTGGAGGAATACAAATGTGCCAAAGTAAGGATGGAAATGACCCTCACCGAATCCCGGGATCCATTTGTCAGAGGAGCTGCCCCTACACTGGCAACAGGAAGGAAGTGGAAGCCAGCAGCAGCTGTGGTAGTGGCAAAGACCGCCCTCAAGCACCGGGATATAGTAGGCCATATCCAGCATGGCAGGGGCGGCCTGGGCATGGAAAAAACACCTACTTGGCAAAAGGCCACTCCAGCTGAACGACGGCACATGGTAGTGGAGGAGGTGCGCCGTCAGGAGGAAGCAGCCAGGTGTGCTAAAGCAGTCTCCCAAGCGCAGCAAGGCCGGTGGATGAGATGGGAGGGTGTTGAGAAGAGGAACATCACTTGGAACGATCTGTGGAGCATGGAGGCGAATAGGCTTAGTTTCATCTTGAGGGCCACGTATGATGTCCTGCCCTCTCCAACCAATTTACACCGCTGGTATGGAGATGAACCAGCCTGTCCCCTGTGTGCAGCCCCAGCAAGTTTAAAACACATCTTGGTGGGTTGCAAGACTAGCCTTACGCAAGGTAGATACACCTGGCGCCATAATCAGGTGCTGAAGAGCCTGGCGGCCGAACTTGAGAGCAAGAGGGTAATCGCCAATGCCATGCCTCCAAATCCACAGCCGGATGTCCTACGGAGAATGGCCTTCGTTCGGGAAGGGGCGAAAAGGGTGACCAAGCCAACCCCGTTGGAGACGGAACCACTGTCTGCAGCCCAGGACTGAGAGATGCAGGTGGACCTCAGTCAGAGGCTTATCTTTCCACCCGAAATCGCAGTAACCAACTTGCGCCCAGACCTGGTTCTATGGTCAAGATCCTGCCAGCGCGTCTTCATCGTGGAGCTCACCGTCCCATGGGAGGATGCGATCAGTGAAACGTATGAAAGGAAGAGACTGCGCTATGCTGACCTGGCAGCTGAAGCGGAGGCGCGGGGGTGGAATGTGAAAGTGTGGCCAGTGGAGGTGGGCTGCAGAGGCTTTGTGGCCAGAACGACCACAAGGCTTCTGAAGGAAGTGGGCATCAGAGGGCAGGCCCAACGGAGGGCATTGAAAGAACTGGCCTCTGCAGCAGAGCAAAGCAGTCATTGGCTGTGGCTGAAACGGAGGGATACAACTTCGGCTGCAAGGTGACCGTGTGGTGCCACAGCACAACTTACACCCAGGTTTGATCATCCTGTGGTGGGCCAACCTTGGAAGAGGGTGTCTTGTGATAAAATGGCCGAAACACCCAATGAAGCCAGGGCACACAACTGACGATGAGTTGGGCTGGTTGCACCACATGGTCATCAGGCCTAAATCCCACTCCAACCAGGTTTCCTTTTCACTTGCCTTGATTTATGTAGGGACCATAACACCTAGTCCTATATTGAAGACCGATATATATTGGTAAATTGTATAGGTTTGTATACTGTATATTGTATTGTTGAATCATGCAAAATTATACTATTATATCCCTTTTGAAGACAGCAACAGTATTTTACCTTTATTCATAGATACTTTTGAATATTTTGTTTTCTCATACCAAGCTACACTAATACATGTTTTGTGTACATGGTCTATTTTTTTTTTTTTTTTTACAAGTGCTGTCTTGCCTGTGGTGCAGACTAGCACAAAGTAAAACAGTTGCCCTGTAAGACAAAGCTCATAGGTTCAGTTCTGTAGCTCTCTCAGTAGTTCTGTAGCTCTCAGTTCTGCCATGATTAGTTTGTACCCAGTTCTCTGTTGTTAGTTTAGAGCAGTGAAGCCCCTGCAGTAATTCTCAGTTCAGTTCATGACCTTGCACTTTAGAAGCCAGGCAAACACAATGAACCCAAACGTCTTTCCATTTGCCAGTTGGGTTTTATTCCTTAATGGCATCAATTCTTTGCATCATTGTAAGATGTAACAGAGTGTAGAATTGAAACCTTGCTTTCAATTTAAAACTACAGGTTGCAGATGCAAACACTGTGAATGAAGTACATTTTGGGTAACAATCTATTGTTCAAGCTAGAAACTTAATCTTGACAAAATGTAACATGACGTGTAACATGAAAATGAACGTTTTGTTTCTTGAAGAACAGTTGTGTTCTATTTTTTATTGTGGTGATACCTTTATTAGTATGTTGTGTGGAAGGATAATGTGTGGGTGTGATAACTAGTACATTTATGAATTAGTTGGTATACTTCAAGTTGTAGTAGCCCGTAGTGTCAGGGCAAGGGGGATGAAAGACCTGTGGAGGTATCATGGAATGATAACTTTGCTGCAGAGAAGGATCTGTGAAGACTGAAATTAAAAATAGAGTGAGAGAATAAAGAATTACAGTAATGCTATGAATTGTAAAGCTAGATATGATGTAAATATAGGCATTATTAGGTTGAGAAGGGTGTAGTATGGAGGCTTGTGTATTTGCAGAAAATATTTCCAAATTGCAGAACAAAATTTTGACATTCTGCAATATTGCAGAATACTGGAAAAAAGTATTTTGACCACTGTAATCAGTAGTATCCATTTGTGCTGTAAAGAAGAATGAATGCTGTAGCATGAAGCCCTTGCATTCTGATACCGCCCCAGAAAACTTATCCAGTCGTGCAACGAGTGTATGAGAGCTCGTGGCTGGTGTGCGACATGTTAAGAGTGCCTGTGACACAGCAGCGGTGAGTTGGGACAGGCGGACTTCCATTTCACTCAAAACCTGCTGATGTTCTAACAATTGTCCCTGTGCCAAAAGAGCAGCTTGCTGATTCCCCTCCACTGCATCTATGATGTAGGTGAAGTAATCTGTCAGATGAGCAGGCAGCAGATGGATGTAAAAGTGAGAGGGAGAGTTTATTCAGCAAACAAATCCAAACTTTAATCCAATAGCAAAGTCTAGATGAAGCAAGGGCCAAGTGAGGCACAGAGTGTGAAAGGCAGAGCAGAAGGCAAAATCAGAAATATGTGAAATAGATTAAATTAGGAAAGCAATATGGAGAATAAAGGCTTGGTAAAGTCAGGCAACATCACTGAACATTACTTTGCAATGAGCTGAATGGGAGTCCTTAAAGGAGATACGCAAAACCTTTTATTTTTAAACAAATTTCTGAGTGGAGAATTTCTCTCCAATTTCTAGTATCTCCATCCTTGACTCTTGTATGCTGCATAAATGGGAATAAAAAAAAAATATATATATATTTTTGAGAGTTAAAATCGACTGCAAAGTTGAAATTCGAGCTGCCCCGCTGAGCTAGCCATGCCTGAGTGCATGACGTCACAGCAGGAACTGGTTTTAAAGCCGAGGCCTTTTACAGCTATATACCAAAGTCATATAAATAAAAAATTATGGTGAAAGTAAGAAATACCGTTACCGACTTGCTCAACTAAGACTGATTTGACTTCATTGATTATGGGTTGACTCTCATTAAAACAGAATAGGTGTTATAACTTATGCAACATACATGTACATGCATGCATTTTCACTGATAAAACGTAAAAGGCTAATTAAATAATCAGATGAACTGAGACAATCACATTCTGAAGCAAATTAACTAATCTTATACCAGTAACTTAAGTACACAATACAAGTTACATGTATTAATCTAAATGCAGGTAAACAATGTGTTGTTTTTGTTGTTTTACAGTATATCCAAATGAGGGTCGCAGCTTATCCGTCTGTGTTCTCGCTTCTTGAAGGCCGAGCTTGTGGCCGATTGTTTTTGAAACAATCTGACTTTCAGTTGTTTGTTCAGTTCTCCATTCATTCACTTCTTCCATGTAAGGGCGAGATGGCAGCAATATCCAGTTTAGAAATAAGACAGCTGCTCCACTCATTCACTGTTTTCTTCATACTGTGTATTCCGCCATTACTGCTGGGCTCAGGCAATTACTAAAACCCGGGACGGAACGGGATGTCACTGGTTTTAGCAACAACTGCGGGGCGGTCACTGCCCGAGTGATATGTCCCATTCCGGGTTTTAGCAACAACCCTTGGCTCACTCCGGGAGAATGGGTGCAACTGAACTTACTTTCCTTTTAAAAAAATTTAAAAATTTAAAAAATACTTTCCTTTTCTTGTAGTTTTCTTTTTCTTTAATTGCTGATACTGCACCCTCTTTCAATACGGGCTTATAGCCAACGCTTCTCAACAGATCACAGGTCTCGTACGAGTCTTCATTAAAATGTGTAGAGCAGAGGAGAGACCACTTCATAGGCGCCCAACGTGCCCATGAACTTCTCACAAAACGCATCCAAATCTTTGCAGTTTGAACATTCTTGGGCCATGAATGCAACATAAATCCACCTTCTGTCATGTTGCTGCACCCGCCAGCAACACATCTACGTGGCATGGTGATAAATTAGCTCAAAATGGAGGCTCGGAGTTGCAGTCAGCTCTGTGTTTTAGTATAGTGGAAATGGCGATGAGAAAAATAGACTTCCTGTTGTGACGTTATGGACATCAGGGTCATTCACTCAGACCATTACCTATATAAATCACTTTAATCATAAAAATTACTATATTAGATTTATTGTTAACACTTAAAACTATTCTTGTGCCATTCTTGAGGTCTCAAGGCATTTATAAATGAAAGTGAGGCCATGGCTCTGCATATATGCTTTAAGTAGTGCGTGGTGGTTGGCTGGAATGTGGAACAGGTGTAGCACTGATCAGAATTCTGGAGAGGGAGGGCAGTGCAGTGTTTGTTGGTGATTGTAGTTCATGATGGCCATGTTTGAAGGCTGCCATGAACTCCAGGTTTTAGCGTCTTGAGTGAGTGTAGATGTCACACATTTAAACTGTACAATTTTGAGTTGATTGAAGTGCGTAGGAACTTTCAAGCTGTAATCCATGACTTCCTGATTAACTGGGGTAAAAATATGAGGTGACACAGAGGCCAGATTCCCTTAGTCATCTACTGTATCAACATGAGAAAGATAAGAGAACACAAAAACCAAATGAGGAAGTGTGTTAACCTTCATAAGTCAGGGAATGGTTATAAAAATAGCTACTCACCTGAAAATGTCCATTTATACTGTTAGGGCAATAATAATAAAAGTGGACACCAACTGGAACTGTTACAAACTTGCCTGGAAGAGGACCCAAGTTTATTTTGGCCCCATGTACAGTAAAGAGGATGGTAAAGAGGCAAAAAACATCACCAACGATCACTGTTGGTGAATTACAAGTAAAAAGTAAAATCTTGGGGTTTCCAAGTTTCCAAAACCACCATCAGATGCCATCTCCATGCCAACAGATTATCTGGAAGGTATGCCAGAAAAATGCTGGAACCATGTTCTATGGTCTGATATAACAAAAATTGAGCTTTTTGGCAATAAAACACTCAAAGTGGGTTTGGTGTAAAAAGAAGGATGGCTATAATGAAAAGAACCCTATATCAACTGTAAAATATGGTGGAAGTTCTGTGAAGTTTTGGGCTGTTTTACTTCCAAAGGCTCTGGAAACCTTAAGGTACATGGCATCATGGCCTCCATGAAATACCAAGACATTTTAAATCTGGCAGCCCCTGCCAGGGAACTAAAAATGGGTCATCATTGGATCTTAAAGCTGGACAATGATCTGAAGCACATGTCCAAATCAACACAAAAGCTGACCACAGAATCAAGCGTCTGCCATGGCCATCTCAGTACCTTGACCTGAACCCCATTGAAAACCAGTGGGGTGAGCTGAAAACAAGAGTGCACAAGTGAGGGCCTAGGAACCTGGATGATCTGGAGAGATTCTGTAAAGAGGATTGGTCTCAGATGCCCTGTTCTGTATTCTCCAACCTTATAAAATAATATAGGAGAAAACTCTGGTGTTTTATTGGCAAAGGGAGGTTGTACAAAATATTAAATGCAGGGGTGCCAATAACAGTGGCACATGTATTTTGTTAGGGATTTGTTTTTCTCTGAATAAATTAATTTCAATTAAAAGGATGGATTTTTCTCATTTTTTCAGTGTGAAATGAAGCTACTTCACCAAATGTACATTTTTTTCTAACCCATTTTACAAGGAGTACCAATAATTGTGACAGGCACTGTATGTATAAAATAAGAACAAAATAAAAGCTAAAGTAAAAAGTATGTTTAAAGCTGCTTTTCAAAAAATGCTAAAAGAACCTGATGAATGTATAACGGCATATTAGGGTCATTGCAGGTTAAAAAAGGAAATATGGAGCTTAGAGAAGGGGTAATATTTAAAGAAAAAAGCTGAAATTAAAAAGTCACAAATTTATGAGGGGGAAAAACCCATCCCAGCTCCAGTGCATTACGGGAAGTGAAGTTGAAAAATCTATAAGCACTTTTCTTTCATATTGCGTGATCGAGGAGGAAAGACTACATTTCCTAGTACTCTTGAGTCAGTCATAGCATCTGATCCAAACCTTGCAAAGTGAAGCAATCTGATTCCTTGATTTAAAAAAAAAGGTGTTTTTTTTTCTAGTAAATTTGTGATTTTTAATCTTGGAAGTTGAGTTTTCTGTTAGACAATGACCAACTTCTCCATTTTCTTGTATTTTATTTTTAGAATGATAAGCAGTCCCAGGTTTGATTATCTTAAGGAACTATTGGGAACATATTCCGTCAGACACTGAAATATACACCAAAACGGACATGGAAGGCCATTTAAAGCTTTAAGTGCTAATGAAATATTTTAAAATGCTAATGAAATATTTTAAAATAGATCCTAAAAGAAACAGGTATCTAATGCAATGCTGCAGTAATGGCCCTGGGGAAGAAGCTGTTCCTCAGCTTGGTGACTCATGAATCTCTTAGTGGGAAATTTATTCAGTTAGGATAGTCCTTGGAAAAAGTTATCCATGCAATTTCAGGACATGTGGAAGAATTACATAAACTGAAAATGAAATAAAAAGTTAAATAACTGAAGGATTAAGACGGTGGGAATTGAAAAGCTTGACTTGCAAAATAGTGTTAAAAGTTTTACTTGAAACTTAAAGCTGAAGCATACTACATCAATGTCTGCACCATATTCAGGAAAGCACAATAAACCTAGAAAACTATGAAAGGGGAGTTGCCTGAGTAGTTTTTAAACTCCCTCCTGTTTTCTCTGATTTTAGTTACTTTAACCTACTGGTAAACCTCAGACTACTATGTGGGGTCTAAAACCATACATATGTACAGTGGTGCTAGAAAGTTTGTGAACCCTTTAAAATGTTCTATATTTCTGCATAAATACAACCTAAAACATCATCAGATTTTCACACAAGTCCTAAAAGTAGATAAAGAGAACCAAGTTAAGCAAATGAGACAAAAATATTATACTTGGTAATTTATTTATTGAGGAAAATGATTCAATATTACATATCTGTGAATGGCAAAAGTAAGTGAACCTTTGCTTTCAGTATCTGGTGTGACCCCCTTGTGCAGTAATGACTGCAACTAAACGTTTCCGATAACTGTTGATCAGTCCTGCACGCCGGCTTGGAGGAATTTGACAGCTTCAACTCTGGGATGTTGGTGGGTTTCCTCACATGAACTGCTCGCTTCAGGTCCTTCCACAACAATTCCATTGTATTAAGGTCAGGACTTTGACTTGGCCATTCCAAAACATTAACTTTATTCTTCTTTAACCATTCTTTGGTAGAACAACTTGTGTGTTTACGGTTGTCGTCTTGCTGCATGACCCACCTTCTCTTGAGATTCAGTTCATGGACAGATGTCCTGACAGTTTCCTTTAGAATTTGCTGGTATAATCAGAATTCATTGTTCCATCAACAATGGCAAGCCATCCTGGCCCAGATGCAGCAAAACAGGCCCAAACCATGATACTACCACCACCATGTTTCACAAATGGGATAAGGTTCTTATGCTGGAATGCAGTGTTTTCCTTTCTCCAAACATGACACTTCTCATTTAAACCAAAAATTTCTATTTTGGCCTCATCTGTCCACAAAACATTTTTCCAATAGCCTTCTGGCTTGTCCATGTGATCTTTAGCAAACTGCAGATGAGCAGCAATGTTCTTTTTGGAGAGCAGTGGCTTTTGCCTTGCAGCCCTGCCATGCACACCATTGTTGTTCAGTGTTCTCCTGATGGTGGACTCATGAACATTAACATTAGCCAATGTGAGAGAAGCAACTGAAGACCTAGAAGTTATCCTGGGGTCCTTTGTGACCTCGCCAACTATTACATGCCTTCCTCTTGGAGTGATCTTTGTTGGTCGACCACTTCTGGGGAGGGTAACAATGGTCTTGAATATCCTCCATTTGTCCACAATCTGTCTGACTGTGGATTGGTGGAGTCCAAACTCTTTAGAGGTAGTTTTGTAACCTTTTCCAGCCTGATAAGCATCAACAACGCTTTTTCTGAGGTCCTCATAAATCTCCTTTGTTCATGCCATGATGCACTTCCACAAACGTGTTGTGAAGATCAGACTTTGATAGATCCCTGTTCTTTAAATAAAACAGGGTGCCCACTCACACCTGATTGTCATCCCATTAATTAAAAACACCTGACTCTAATTTCACCTTCAAATTAACTGCTAATCCTAGGGGTTCACATACTTTTGCCACAAACATATGTAATATTGGCTCATTTTCCTCAATAAATAAATGACCAAGTATAATATTTTTGTCTCATTTGTTTAACTGGGTTCTCTTTATCTACTTTTAGGACTTGTGTGAAAATATGATGTTTTAGATCATATTTATGCAGAAATATAGAAAATTCTAAAGGGTTCACAAACTTTCAAGCACCACTGTACATAGGGGAGAGCAGGGAGACCTGGGACAAGTTTTCAGCTTTTGTTGATTGTATGAATTTCTTTAGAGGTAGTGGTCAGTCATATTTCATTAGAGTGCATTTACTATACGCTCTTGCCACAACATTAGTTTCTCAGCTTGTCACATATACTGGCCTTCAGGCTTCACTTTTTCTGTCATTTTTTGTGAGGAGGCATGACATATTGAGGGGAAATATTGGACATGATGGGAGACTTGGGACATAGTGGGGAGACATGGAACAAAAATAAAATACCTAGGTCTACATGTTTAATTTTTATTTATTATAAAAACTTGTAACATATGAACTGTATGAACACACAGTACTGGTACAGCTATAGAAAAATGCCCGTTTACTGAAACCAGACTAGACAAAACGGTTCCACTCTCAAGAATGAATTAAATAAGCTTAATAGACAGATACACAGATATACTTTATTGATCCCAAGCTGGGAAATCGTTATAGCAGCAAGTTATCAGACATGCGAAAAGACAGACATACTGTACAACAAAATAGGGGGAAAAAAATCCCAAGAACAAGCCGACTATACAATATACAGATAAAAATGTAATGATTAAAAAAATATCATTTTATGTATGTGCTTTGTACAGGTGAACGTGCATTAATAATGCTAATATATAGATTTAGGCACTGCCTAAAAGCAGAGCTCCCATCTGTTTCTGGGTTGTAGAATTTTCTTATATCATAGCCAGCCTCTTATTTTTCTACCATTATAGTTACTATACCCTTTCCTTATGTTGCACAAAATGTCGGGTGACAACAGTGACAAGTTACTCACTACTATACTGTCCCAACTACTATGCTACTTCACTAGTTGTTGGGTTTCCTGTGGTGGCAGGCACACACACAGGACCGAAACCATCAGAAAACAACTCGATGGGTTACTCACTACTCAGCTGTTGGGTTTCCCATGGTGGCAGGCACACACACACACAGGACCGAAACCATCAGAAAACAACTCGATGGGTTACTCACTACTCAGCTGTTGGGTTTCCCATGGTGGCAGGCACGCACACACACAGGACCGAAACCATCAGAAAACAACTCGATGGGTTACTCACTAGTCAGTTGTTGGGTTTCCTGTGGCGGCAGGTGCACACACACACACAGGACCGAAACCATCAGAAAACAACTCGATGGGTTACTCACTACTCAGCTGTTGGGTTTCCTGTGGTGGCAGACACACACACAGGACCGAAACCATCAGAAAACAACTCGATGGGTTACTCACTACTCAGTTGTTGGGTTTCCTGTGGTGGCAGGCACACACACACACAGGACCGAAACCATCAGAAAACAACTCGATGGGTTACTCACTACTCAGCTGTTGGGTTTCCTGTGGGGGCAGGCACACACACACAGGACCGAAACCATCAGAAAACAACTCGATGGGTTACTCACTACTCAGCTGTTGGGTTTCCTGTGGTGGCAGACACACACACAGGACCGAAACCATCAGAAAACAACTCGATGGGTTACTCACTACTCAGTTGTTGGGTTTCCTGTGGTGGCAGGCACACACACACACAGGACGGAAACCATCAGAAAACAACTCGATGGGTTTCTTTATGTATCCACACTCTATGCCTCTGGGGCTCCACTCGCGTGGGCCAAAGGAGCTCCACTAATATGAAGATTTAAATTTTAATTACAGATAGGAGTGTGGTTCAGTTAAAGGTTAAACTGATTTCCGAGGTGAGTAAATACTGATATAGCTAGTTTTGGTGTGGGGATGTTTTAAAGCAGCTTGCAAAGCATGTCATCTAGAATAATGAATACGCATATACAGCTAGTCAGCCGTTTGACACAGAACACGACACATCGGGAGTTTGTCATTTTCATCTTTGGCACTGTGTCCATCTTAGAAAATCACTGCGCTGGTGAGATAATTTGCTATTTGATGTTATTTCTGTGGATTGAGCGGGACAGAAACCACTCCTCCCCCACCCAGTTTTTTCCTCTGCTCTACACCAAAATCATAGGGGACATACTTTCTTATTTTGAACACAAAATGGCAAATTTCGCCAAAAAGTAAGGAAAATATATAAAGCTTTCAAGGTCTTTGGTTGAAATGTTTCCCCTCGTGGGCCAAGTTGCAACAGGAGCCAAACCGTGCAGGCGATATTAAAGCTAAGCTAACAGAGCGCGCGCAGTGCGCAGGCAGCCTTTTGCCACGACTTTACCATCAGCTGTCCTGTCGCTAGTGTATTGCTATTTTCTTTCCTTGTCCATACCGTTTGAATTGATCAATATAACTGGTTTCATAAGCCATGCTCATCATTAATCACTGTTTGCCATAACTTCATTTTCATGCATTTAACTTTGCTGTGTGGAGAGCGGGGAAAGGCCTAGTGGCATTTTTGGATACCAAATGTTTGTCATGTCTCGTTCAAAATGCTCAGTTCATGCTCGTTGTCATTTACATCTCTCATCTGTGTTAACTTTGTCTAATATCAAGAAATGCAAATTACACACGGGCTGTGAAAAACACTCCTATTTATTGGGTAAAACTTTGTGATTACATTTCCGTATTCACTTTACTCACCGGCATTCAAACTCCGGCACTTCCTGGTTTCCGTGGGGAACCTGAGGGACTGTACCACTTGGATCAGATAGAGGGGTTTCATGGGTGGATGGTAGGTTGAACCATTTTGACAGGGGTGGGATTTATAGCAAAATGTCTCATCTCATCTCATTATCTCTAGCCGCTTTATCCTTCTACAGGGTCGCAGGCAAGCTGGAGCCTATCCCAGCTGACTACGGGCGAAAGGCGGGGTACACCCTGGACAAGTCGCCAGGTCATCATAGGGCTGACACATAGACACAGACAACCATTCACACTCACATTCACACCTACGGTCAATTTAGAGTCACCAGTTAACCTAACCTGCATGTCTTTGGACTGTGGGGGAAACCGGAGCACCCGGAGGAAACCCACGCGGACACGGGGAGAACATGCAAACTCCACACAGAAAGGCCCTCGCCGGCCACGGGGCTCGAACCCGGACCTTCTTGCTGTGAGGCGACAGCGCTAACCGCTACACCACCGTGCCGCCCCATAGCAAAATGTTTTGAAAACAAAAGATGCACGATTCATGAAAACACTGATTGGATTCAGGTCAACTTGTCAGATCCCGAAGGATTTCGCAGTGATTTAAAAATCAACATCACTATTTAGAATTAAATTCCTGCAAGTCATAATTTCCATTAATTCATTTTTTACACATTTTCTTTCTCTTTCAGCTTGTCGCTTTGTTGTGAAAGATTTCTTTGCCTTTCTCTCGCTCTTTCACCGCTTCTTTCCTTTTCTTTCTCTGTCAAAACTCTCTTTCTCTTCCCGGTTTTGACTTCATCTTTCTCTCCTTAGTTAACTTGTTCTGACATCTTTTTAAAGTTTGTATTAAAGTTTGTAAAAATGATTATTGTGTTGCGCTGTTTGAGTTGTTCTCGGTGGGAAAACCGAATAAAAATGAAATTATCTGTAGATAGAAATCAGTTATGTAGGCGCACTCGTGCTTCTAGTTCCCGCCAAAATCAAACAGCCAATCAGAATCGTGAGGGGCGGGGACGGACGGACGTACACGGCTGGGATCCCTGTGTGTCAATGAAAAATCAACTCGATGGGTTACCATAGTTTCTTAAGTATGGAGCTCCTTTGGCCCGCGCGAAAGCTCCGCTAAAAACAAGAATTCTGATGAGTGAAAATAAGAAAACTGTGCAAAAGTGGTGGTATTGAATGGAAGATAGATCAACAAAAACAAACTCCAAAAGGTGCAAAGTGACTAATGGCAGTAAACAAATAAGCTCTGATGGTGCAAAGTTAATCCTTATGCAGGTATACTCCCACATTTTTAACAAAAAAAACCCCTTTATATTCGTAAATCACAAGAAAAAAAAACTAACATGAACTGTTCCAACTCCCCCCCCCCAAAAAAAAAAAAAAAATAAATAAATAAATAGTTTTTCCACAGAATTTAAGTTTAATAAATAATACTACATATGGTAAATCTAGGTTCTATACTTTAATTCCTAACAATTCCGAATTCATCAGCATACATTACACCACAGAATGCAGGTGGATTGTGAAGTAGGAAATACACATTTTGGTTGACAAAAATATTTAACTGCACATATCTTGCTGCAGTGTCCAGCATTGTGGCTCCAAAGGGAGTAGGTTACTCTAAGGGACAACATCTAGTTTCTGATGTAATCTAAAACCCGACTGGTTAAAATTAATCTATGGTAATATAAACTGTTCCAAGTCTCCCTGCTCTCCCCTACAGTATTATGGGACACTGAAATGTGTCCCCATTATATCTTACCGTATGTAGTGTGGTATTCATATCAAAAGCTATCCTTTTTTTCTTCTTTTGTCCCCCCTTTGGGGGGTGGGGTCAGAAATGACCAATGTAAGAGAATATACAGTTTAAATCATGTTATGTTAATTTTTCATAAATTGCTCTTTAATTTGAATGATGGATATAATACAAGACATACTGTATGTCTGTTTAGGCTGCAGTTTGAGAAGCATTTCTCTGATCATGTAGCAGAGCTACAGAAAGAGAGGGAAAAGGAGATCAGAGACATTAATGTGCATTGGCAACACAGGGTAGAGGAACTACAGACACAGGTAACACACACACACACACACACAGTTGTTGTTTGTCTTCTGTAAACTTATGTCATGCTGTACCTATAGCTGGAGGAGAAAAAAGTACTATTCCAGAGGAGCAAGGAAGAAAGAAATAGGGAAGAATGCCATGGTAATGAAGAAATGGAGAGAATGATGCTGGAGAGCCAAAAAACAATATATATGAATAGTTCACTCAGTGCCCAGCTTTATGCTACAATTCAGGAGAAAGAGAAGTTAATAAAGAAACAGCAGTTGCAGGTAAATTGAAAAGCCAGGAAAATACTACACAATTTGAGCCTTTTTCTCTCATTTTCTTCCCAATTTGGTTACCTACTAATTCACACCACCAGCTAGCTCTCGCCTATCATAGGAAAACTTCCATTTGGATAGGTAAAGGCTAATGTGCTTCCACTAAGATGTATGAAGCCAGCTAACCACAGATGAAAGTGGTCTTTGCCCTCAATTGCATACATGAGCTCATAGATGCCCACTGTGACTGATAACCAACATGTCTTAAAATAGCCTTTATTAAAATACAATATTTACAAAAAAAAAAACTTTGTAACTTCAAATCTTAGTGTGTAAATCAAATGGTAAAAAAAAGACCCATTAAGTCAATTTAAATTACAAGTTGTAACATTACAAAATGTGGAAATCATGTCACCATTTCCAGATATAACCAGAGAGGTACCCAGATTTACCAGAACCTGGCAAATTTAACCCTTTCTAGTAGTATACTGGTGTCATTGACTTTTTTCACAAGAGCTGTGTAAAGTATCTTGAATCTGTTTTTCACTGCTGGTAAGAAGGGCAGTGGGAAAAGCAAGGGCGATTGGGCAGACAATTCTCTAAAATAACATCAGCACAGAGATAAAACAGATAACACAATTTTTTTTTTAAATAACACACAGTATACAACTTCCATAATAAAAAAAATTATAATATTCAAATCTTGTAGATTAAGTTTAAAAAAAATATATAAATACAAAAAACTGCTTATGGAAAAACTGCAAATTCTTAAAGCCCTGAATGTCTACTTTCATATGAGCCAGTAATTACTACTGTGGAGTGTGACATCACAAATAAATTCAATGGTGAACCCCCCCCAAAAAAGTAGAAATTACTTTTTTTGGCCTCTGTTAAACTTAAGGCCTTTATACACTGGATATGACACAAAATTGCAATGCGAGGTTTAAGAGACTGTCAGAATGCAGGCACTTAACAGACGCAATTGCAGGGGAGAGCGGGTGCATCACAAACTGGTGAACAAAGCCAACTCATGAGACGATAATTGAGGTCAGGTTCGTGCCAAAGTTCAATTGATGTGCAATCAGAGTGTCAGAGGAAAACTAGAGTCTTAAAGTCAGTAAATACATAGCAGCAGTCAGAAGACACTAAAGTCAGGCTAAAGAAACAGAAAGGCTTAGTATGAGCAGGTAGGATAACACAGAACAATATTTCACAATGGGCTGGAATGTGTGGTGTGCTTATATAGGGAGAGTGATGATAACCAGGTGTACTCCCAATCAGAACTTGGGAGAGGGAGGGTGCTGTGGCACTTGGGAGTTGTAGTCCATGGCAGCCATGTTTGAAGGCTGCCACAAACTTACGCTGTCATTGACAGACTTTAAACTGTAGTTACTTCTGAGAATAAGAATGTTTGTTTAGTACCTAGGTAACGTCTACATCAAAGTTGTAAGAAGATAAAATCTTCTGGCTGAATCATCTTTTTTTCCAAATAGCTTTTGCTACAGTAGCCCTGTAAAACAAGATCTTGATACTTGTATTATAGAAGTATGATGCTCTGTATCTTGTGTGTTATAGGTTGTACAGGAGGAAGATGAGGAAGGAGTGAAGGAAAATGAATTAACAGTTGGGAAGAGAGATGAGTGCGGATGGCATCAACAAGACCAGGATTTGTTATGGGTAGAGAGACTCAACCACCAACATGCCTTACAGGCTCTAGAGAAACATGCAAGTGAAGAGCTGCAGGCAGAAAGACAGCACCTTCACACCCAATACAAACTACAGTTGGGTAGGCATGACAGCATTGACACTATCATTAGCTAGTTTAAAAGCTCAATTTTATTATTAGAATTTGAATTTTTGATTAGACTGAGAAAATATATAGTTATGTATAGTACACAAATTTAAATTACTTGTTACAAAGTAAACAGAACTGACACCTTTATTTAAAATTAGAAAAATAAACATAGAAAAGAAATAAAATATATAATGTGTAATATTCCCCTCCTAGAACTGCCACCTTATTGTGGTGGAGGGGTTTGTGTGCTTGAATGATCCTAGGAGCTATGTTGTCGGGGGCATTATGCCCCTGTCAGGGTTTCCCAAGGCAGACAGGTCCTAGGTGACAGGCCAGACTAAGAGCAGTTCACCAAAACCCCTATGGAGAAAAATCCGAGGACCGTGACGTCGCCCGGGATGACGCAGCCGGGGCCCCACCCTGGAGCCAGGCCCGGGGTTGGGGCTCGTATGCGAGCGCTTGGTGGCCGGGCCTTTGCCCATGGGGCCCGGCCGGGCTCAGCCCGAAGAGGTGACGTGGGCCTGACCTCCTGTGGGTTCACCACCCACAGAGGTAGCAGTAGGGGACTGGTGCAATGTGGATTGGGTGGCAGTCGAAGGCAGGGGCCTCGACGACCTGATCCCCGGACACAGCGGCTGGCTGTTGGGACATGGAATGTCACTTCACTGGGGGGGAAAGAGCCTGAGCTTGTGCGGGAGGTTGAGAGGTACCGGCTAGAGATAGTCAGGCTCACCTCCATGCACAGCTTGGGCTCTGGAACCCAGCTCCTCGAGAGGGGCTGGACTCTCCACTTCTCTGGCGTCGCCCGTGGTGAGCGGCGGCGGGCTGGTGTGGGCTTGCTTATAGCTCCCCAGCTCAGCCGCCATGTGTTGGAGTTTACCCCAGTGAACGAGAGGGTCGCCTCTCTGCGCCTTCGGATTGGGGAGAGGGCTCTTGCTGTTGTTTGTGCCTACGGCCCAAATAGCAGTATAGAGTATCCGGCCTTCTTGGAGTCCCTGGGAGAGGTACTGAGGAGTGCTCAGACTGGGGACTCCATTGTGTTACTGGGGGACTTCAATGCTCACGTGGGAGATGACAGTGACACCTGGAGGGGCGTGGTTGGGAGGAACGGCCTCCCCGATCTGAACCCGAGTGGTGTTTTGTTATTGGACTTCTGTGCTAGTCACGGTTTGTCCATAACGAACACCATGTTCGAGCATAGGGGTGTCCATAAGTGCACGTGGCACCAGGACACCTTAGGTCGGAGGTCAATGATAGACTTTGTATTCGTTTCATCTGATCTCCGGCCCTATGTCTTGGACACTCGGGTGAAGAGAGGGGCTGAGCTGTCAACTGATCACCACCTGGTGGTGAGTTGGATCCGCTGGCGGAGGAGGAAGCTGGACAGACCTGGCAGGCCCAAACGTATGGTGAGGGTCTGCTGGGAACATCTGGCCGAGCACTCTGTCGGGGAGGTCTTTAACTCCCACCTCCGGGAGAGCTTTTCCCAGCTTCCGAGGGAGGCGGGGGACATTGAGTCTGAGTGGACCATGTTCTCTACCTCCATTGTGGACGCAACTGTTCGGAGCTGTGGCCGCAAGGTCTCCGGTGCCTGTCGTGGCGGCAATCCCCGAACCCGGTGGTGGACACCAGAAGTAAGGGATGCCGTCAAGCTGAAGAAGGAGTCCTATCAGGCCATGTTAACCTCCAGGACTCCCGAGGCAGCTGACGGGTATCGGCAGGCCAGGCGTGCTGCAGCTCGGGCAGTTGCGGAGGCAAAAACTCGGAACTGGGAGGAGTTCGGGGAGGCCATGGAGAAGGACTATCGGTCGGCCTCGAAGAAATTCTGGCAAACCGTCCGGCGCCTCAGGAGGGGGAAGCAGTACTCTGCCAACACTGTTTACAGTGCGGGTGGGGAGCTGTTGACCTCGACTGGGGACATTGTCAGGCGGTGGAAGGAATACTTTGAGGATCTCCTCAATCCCACCGTCATGTCTTCCACTGAGGAGACTGAGGCTGATGACTCAGAGGTGGACTCGTCCATTACCCAAGCCGAAGTCACTGAGGTGGTTTGCAAGCTCCTCGGTGGCAAGGCACCGGGGGTGGATGAGATCCGCCCTGAGTATCTCAAGTCTCTGGATGTTGTGGGGCTGTCTTGGTTGACACGCCTCTGCAACATCGCGTGGCGGTCAGGGACAGTGCCTCTGGAGTGGCAGACTGGGGTGGTGGTCCCTCTTTTTAAGAAAGGGGACCGGAGAGTGTGCTCCAATTATAGGGGAATCACACTTCTCAGCCTCCCAGGGAAGGTTTACTCCAGGGTACTGGAGAGGAGAATTCGACCAAGAGTCGAACCTCGGATCCAGGAGGAACAATGCAGTTTTCGTCCTGGTCGCGGAACACTGGACCAGCTCTATACCCTTCATAGGGTGCTCGAGGGTTCATGGGAGTTTGCCCAACCAGTCCACATGTGCTTTGTGGATCTGGAGAAGACATTCGACCGTGTCCCCCGTAGTATTCTGTGGGGGGTGCTTCGGGAGTATGGGGTTCAGGGCTCTTTGCTAAGGGCTGTCCGGTCCCTGTACGAACGGAGCAGGAGTCTGGTTCGCATTGCCGGCAGTAAGTCAGACCTGTTCCCAGTGCATGTTGGACTCCGGCAGGGCTGCCCTTTGTCACCGGTTCTGTTCATAATTTTTATGGACAGAATTTCTAGGCGCAGCCAGGGGCCAGAAGGAATCCTGTTTGGGAACCACAGGATTTCATCTCTGCTTTTTGTGGATGATGTTGTCCTGTTGGCTTCTTCAAACCAGGACCTTCAGCATGCACTGGGGCGGTTTGCAGTCGAGTGTGAAGCGGCTGGGATGAGAATCAGCACCTCCAAGTCCGAGGCCATGGTTCTCGACCGGAAAAGGGTGGCTTGCCCTCTCCAGGTTGGTGGAGAAGTTCTGCCTCAAGTGGAGGAGTTTAAGTATCTCGGGATCTTGTTCACGAGTGAGGGAAGGATGGAGCGTGAGATCGACAGGCGGATCGGTGCAGCCTCTGCAGTGATGCGGTCGCTTTACCGGTCCGTCGTGGTGAAGAAGGAGCTGAGCCAAAAGGCGAAGCTCTCAATTTACCGGTCGATCTACGTTCCGACTCTCACCTATGGTCATGAGCTTTGGGTAATGACCGAAAGGACAAGATCGCGGATACAAGCGGCCGAAATGAGTTTCCTTCGCAGGGTGGCTGGGCGCTCCCTTAGAGATAGGGTGAGAAGCACAGTCACTCGGGAGGAGCTCGGAGTAGAGCCGCTGCTCCTCCACATCGAGAGGAATCAGCTGAGGTGGCTCGGGCATCTTTTTCGGATGCCTCCTGGACGCCTCCCTGGGGAGGTGTTCCAGGCATGTCTCCCCGGGAGGAGGCCCCGGGGAAGACCCAGGACACGCTGGAGGGACTATGTCTCTCGGCTGGCCTGGGAACGCCTCGGTGTTCTTCCCGAGGAGCTGGCCGAGGTGTCTGGGGAAAGGGAAGTTTGGGCTTCCCTGCTTAGACTGCTGCCTCCGCGACCCGGTCCCGGATAAAGCGGAAGAAGACGAGACGAGACGAGATGTGTAATATTTTAAAGGGTACCTGTAATTAATCTTAATTACTAGCTATTTCAAAAGATCACGTATGATACCAGTGGTTCCATCATGTAACATTCATCATAAGCTCTCGTCAAGTAATTGCGAGTTTTAAGTCACTGCTCTGTCAGTCAGGCATGGTCAGACATGTTGCCTCCTTCACGGGCTGTTCCAGTACCAGTCGTGACTCACAGTCATTGTTTTGTCCGATTGCAAATCTACTTGCACATAATGCTATGAAATAATAGATATATGCCATAAAACAAAGATCTATTACAAGTATTAGATTTATATTTATTCAGCGTGTTCTGAAATTACTTGACTGGGAACTTGCCTGTTCGTTAGCTCCCCTTCAGGTGCTGGTCCCTGGAGGTACCTGCAGATCATGCCATCAATGAAGGCCATTTCCAGGGATGGTTTGTGAAGGACATACTTGTGCAGATTCAAGGTGGACATAATGCAGCCATCAAAGTGGTCTGCAATGAGTTCATGTTCTTGACAGTTCTCATGACAGAGCACTGCCCGCATCGACACCATGGCGTGGTAGCCATTTTGGATCTGCTGTCGCGCACATCTCTTGCGGCAGTTTCCTCACTGTCCTCACAAGCCTCCTCCCTCTCTGGCTCAAATATATAACCATTAAAACCCACTTCATCAAAGCTGCTAGCCATATTTTGCTTCTTTAACACCTCCTTTCACCTTGAATCTCGATCCACAGAAAACTGCTTGTTTACTCGCACCCGATAACCCAGAATCAACAACTGTACTTCACTTCCGACCAGCAATGGCTGCTCCCCATTGGTTCTGCCCCTGCGGGTAATTCATGGAATAAAATTGTCCACAAAAGTGCTTTTAAGGTGTTTTTTTTGACTGAATGTGTGTGTCTTTTGTCTATAAGTAATACATAAAGCACGATTAATGTTGTAAGCATGACCAGTACTGGTACACTTTAAGCTTTAGTATTTAAAAGTTTCCTTAAGTATTCATTTATTCATTCAGTTTATTTCCACTTTTATGAGTGGGGGTTCCCAGTGGTAATAGGCCAAGATCGTCAGTCAAGGCTTCTCTATCCCACACCACAGATTCCGGCCTGTCATGATGGTTCCCTAAACATTCCCAATCCATGGTGCACCTACTACTTCAACTAATACTTCCATTCAGAGCAGGACAGGCCCTACTCCAAAGCTATCCCAGATTGTCAAAATCCAACCCCCACCCATTTTTCTCCCTAATTTAGATATGGCCAATTCCCACCCACCAAATAGGCTTCCTATATCACATGACAGATATCAACCAGGGAGGGCGAAGGTCCTTGCTCCTTGAGGCCCGTGCTCCAAGGCACATGATGCCAACTGACTGCAAGTTTTCAAACTGTTGCTTATGTAATGTTAGGGGGCAGCATAACACAGTTGGAGGAATCTAGCCACGCACTTCTGTGTGCATGAGCTCACAGATGCTACTGCTATCCACCCACTTCTGTATGCATGAGCTCACAAATGCCCATGATTGGCTAGCATCATTGTACTTGACAAGAGAGAGTGGGTATGCCACCCCTCCCTCCCTGAGAGCACAGACCAGTTTTGCTCTCTTGAGCCCCCACCTCAATTATCAGGATTCAAACTAGTGGTTGCCAGATGATCGAGCGACTGCTTTTCTGTTGCACCACTTGGAACAGTCACCAAACGTAAACATAGCAACCTTGCTTTGGAAACCAATTTACACTGCCTCTATTCACAACTTTATTCTTTCTTTCAAAAAGTAAGGTTTAGCTAGGGTGTCAATATTTTTGTGACTCTGACTGTCTTTTGTTTCCCAATGGCTAACTACACAATCATTTTTGCACAATCATTTTGTGTATGTGTGTGTAGAAAAACAGAAAATAGAGTTAACACAACAGTACACTGGATGGGTCAGGCAGGTTAGACAGAGGCATATGCAGCAGATAGAAAATGAAGGGTATCAATAATTTTGGAGTTGACTATGTATGTCATGTCACCATGTCCTTCTTTTAATGTTTTTTTTTTAATGTAATGTTTTTATTTTAACTAACTAACTAACTAACTAACTAACTCTGTGTGTGTGTGTGTGTGTGTGTGTGTGTGTGTGTGTGTGTGTGTGTGTAGAAAAACAGAAAGCAGAGCTAACACAACAGCACACTGAATGGGTCAGGCAGATCACACAGAGGCATATGCAGCAGATAGAAAATCTGCAGAATGAACTTCAGACACATACAGAAATGATGGCTTTGCAACAGGTAAAATCTTTTAACCCTAGCATTACTACCACTGAGTACAAAAATACATCCTGCTTACTGATGGACATGCAATATGCCAGCATACAAATGAATCTACCAAGTATCCACAAGCACAACACTGATTTAGCTTAACATGAAAGAACCATTTTCCTCTCTCTTTGCAAGGACTTGAAGCAGCAGAACCGACTACAGTCACTTGAGAGACAGCTGGATGAGAGGAGCAGTGAGGTGCAAGAGCTAAAGCGAGAGAATGAGGAACTGAGAGAGCGAGTGGATAAACTCAACATAGAGAGAGAAGCCAGGAAGAACCACAAACAAAAGAGCAGCATCAGGTCATATTAATGTTCAAAAATTTTAAACTGGTGTTGTTTTACAATGGAAGTACACTAATGGCCCTTTTCCACTACCCTTTTTCAGCTCACTTCAGCTCGCTTCAGCTCACTTCAGCCCGACACGGCTCGCGTTTCGACTACCAAAAACCAGCACGACTCGGCTCGCTTCAGCCCTGCTTAGCCCCTAAAACTCGCACTGTTTTGGAGTAGGGCTGAAGCGAGCCAAAGCGAGCCGAGTGAGGCTGGGGGCGTGAGCAGACACTCCCCTGTGCACTGATTGGTGAGGAGGAGTGTCCTCACATGCCCACACACGCCCCGCGAGCACGCTGGGATCTGTAAACACCGCAAACCCGGAAGGAGAATAATTACGAATTACGAGAATTTCTGAAGCCTTATGCGCCTCGCCTCATCTATACGCTCTTGCCAGTATCTGTTCGCGTTGTCGGTGACAACAAGCCACAGCACCAAGACCAGCAACACTAACGACTTCATGTTTATTGTTTACTATTCGGGTCGTGAGACTACCGCTTAAAAGCTCACTGATGTCACTGTTTGCGCTGCTTAACGACATCACCTGACGTCCACCCACTTTCGCTAACTCCACCCAATGTGTCCACCCACTTCCAGCCAGCACGGTTCAGCGCGGTTGTAGTCGAAATGCAACTCCAACAGCCCCGCTCAGCTCGACTCAGCTCGACTCAGCACGGCACGGCTCAGCCGCGTTTGTAGTGGAAAAGCGGCATAATTGGTATTGATTAAGAGAATAGCAAAAATTAATTATAAATGTGGATTTTCTGAAGAAAATGCAATAGTGTTTATGTAGAATAAGCAAGTTTATGGTGTTGCAAAGTGGCTACTAGAATGTTCAATTAGACTTGTGGTTCCTAAGAAAGAGACATTGGTCACCCTTCGGGGAGGTGTCAACATCCTTCAAACTGCCTAAATCTAGTCCTGTTTTGTGGGGATTCATCTCATATATTGTGTTAATTAAGCTGTCCTTTTTGATCACTGAGGCAGACTGTGGTAATATTCTTAAAATGACACTTTCCAATACAACAACTTATAGGTAATTTTGCAGGAAGTTGGTGATTTACTGACTTGTTTTGGGGGTTTTCTTCCATCCATTTTGGCATATATGTGGCTGCTCTGACAACTTCAGCCATCAAAGTGTCTAGGGAACATTACAGTAGTGGTTTCCCATTTCCTTCTACTATATTATTATGGAGGTTTTCTCCTCTCAACCATTCACACTCACATTCACACCTATGGACAATTTAGAGTCACCAATTAGCCTAACCTGCATGTCTTTGGACTGTGGGAGAAGCCACAGCACACCCACGGGGAAAGCATTCAAACTACACACAGAAAGGCCCCCATCGGCTGCTGGGCTCGAACCCAGAACCTTCTCGCTGTGAGGCGACAGTGCTAACCACTTGTAGCACCGTGCTGCCTGTGGGGTTTCTTTGCAGTTCTCATAATGTTTCTGTCATCAACTGTTAAATTGCATTTTAATTCCTGTCTCATTTTTTGAGCATGACCACTGTAGCCAGGATTTACTAGAAAGCAATGATTCCACAACAGTGGTTATATGAATTAGAAACTAGAAGCAGATCATAATATGTGGTAGCTACTTGGCCAGTCATGCTTAAACAGCTACATTTTAACAGTGACTTTTTTTCTTCAGCATATTGTCTATATTCATTGAAAGAGAAATGCATTATATTCAAAAATAAGGCAGGAATTAAAATGGGATTCATGTTGTTTGCTAAATGTTCCCATTTCTCTTTAATATCCATTTTTATTGGGGAAAATTAGACTTAACAAAATACACATCTTAACTAAATATGCTGATGCTAGCAAATGTTACTGGCAAATAGTCACTGTAGAATTGTACATTTGAATAATCAAAAAACAGTAAACTCTTAAAAGTTTCTTCCTAAAAACAAGTGATTCTGATTAACCTAATTGAGACACTGAGGAAGTGTCTCTATAAAAGCAGGGGCTGTTTGCACAAAACACCTTAATTTAAGATTTTCCTTAAAGTCCTAGTTTAGGTTTTCTTAAAATAAAATCGGTTGCACAAAATACCTTTATCTTCTCCTTAGGGTTTCCTTAAAACTGTTCACTTGCATCTTTAAAGGTTTCCTTATCTTGGTGTTATACTTAAGGAATATTTCAAGTTCATTAAACGGTTGCACAAAAGACCTTAGCAACCAACGTGAGGAGAAAAAACCTTAAGGTCCCTCTGTCTGTCTTATAGTTTTTTACTTCTGCTAAAACACAGTTTTTGAAACTATGGCCCTTTTGTCAAAACTTGACACACAAAAACCAAAAACATACACAAAATAAAAAAAATCAGACATTTCTTTCAAAAGCAAACACTTCATTCAGAACTATATAAACTCTTCTAAAAATGGTATTTTTCTATCACAACTTTACACACAAACAGCAAATAAATAGGTTTTTCCACATGCCATTTGCACACTGATATGCCAAGTATAAGACATTATCTAGATTTTTGCATTTTCATTTGTAGCATGCTGTAAATAAGACTATGAACACAAATGCAATGGGGAAACAAAGTTGTTGTTTTTTTTTAATCAGACACATTTACATTACAGTTTTTTGCAGTTGCTAAGACATAAAAACTGGTGCTTGTGGCACAACGATTGAAACCACTAACTCATGTAGCCGATCTATTGACCACATATGCTGAACCATAAGCACACTGTCTGCTTTACACTGAGTTTGAAATTCTAAAACACACTTTTTGCAAATGACTATACATGGTTATCTACATTACACGTCATTCAAAACTACAAGCCTGTGTGTGTTGTTTGCTAAACACTGCCACTGAAATACAAACTCAATTATCAATCACCTGTAAACAGAATGCACCTGTGAAAACACCTGTAACCAATGAGGTCACTTGAAAATCAGAACTTCAACACTATACATAGGATTCAGGTTTGCTCTTTGGCTTACATAACAATGGTGGCCCATGTTGGAGACAGAATCAGAGATGTTTGTATAAGAGGAGGATGAGGAGAAGGAGCAAGAGTAGGAGGACAAAGAGAATGAGGAGTGGCAAGAGGATGAAATAGGAGAAATGTCACAAATGAGATCTAGGCAACTCTAATTGACCATTTTATCAACATTAATCACAGTTGAGTCTGCAGGAGGCTGGTCAGAGGGTCTAACCTAATTTGAGCTGCTACACTGTAGCAGGTACCATTAGGACTTTTCAAAATGAGAACAGGTAAGAAATCCTAACCTCATATGATTTACTGTAACATGTGATTTTACAGTATTTCATAAGGACATGTTAGACCATAAACTTTTGCATACTGTTTCTGTAGAATTACAAGGTACCCCCTGCAGGAGGAAGAAATCACTTGTTCACACAAGAACAGGAACAACAAATTATTAACATGGTCATTGCAAGCAACAATATACTTTTGAGACAACTGCTAAGCCACGTCATTGATGACAGCACAACATTCAACAACATCGACAGGGTAAGCGTATCCACACTGAGCCGTCGACTGAAGCGCCATCAAATCGGGTTGAAACAGCTGTACAGAGTGCCATTTGAGAAACTCCAAGAGTGAAACAGCTGCGCTATGAATATGTGCAAGGAAGTTGCATTTTATATATTAGCCCATTACAATAATTGGTATTGTATTCCAGTTTACTGTATTACTTTGCTACACTATATGGACTGATCTGTATCCTTTCTGTCATATGCTTTTTCCTGACTGTCTCAGAGAGTTATGAAGCTAGATGCTGCTGCAGGCCCACATGTTTTTATATACATTGATGAGGTTGGCTTCAATCTTGCCAAAAGCAGACGCTGGGGGAGAAACATCATTGGGCAGCGGGCCATTGTCAGTGTTCCTGGGCAGCATGGTGGGAACATTACAATGTGTGCTGCAATTGGCCAAAATGGTGTCCTTCACCACTATGCCACTCTTGGCCCATATAAAACTGTTCACATCACTGAATTCCTTGACACCCTGCATGGCATCGTCATCCCAATGCGATGTGGCAGGGAAATCCATATTTGTTGTCACATGGGCTAATGTAAGTTTTCATCGATCTGCTGAGGTCCACAATTGGTGAACCAATCACCCAAGGTTTCAGGTTCTCCCCCTTCCACCATACTCTCCTTTCCTAAACCCTATTGAGGAGTTCTTTTCTGTATGGCGTTGGAAGGTAAATGACTTGAAGTTCACAAGCAATCAGTTTCATATTCATATAATACTTACTGTAATTCAATACATTGTACAAATTTCCTCCGAGACAACTATTCAGGCTCACAAGTCTTTCTTGCTTTACTATAACCCCCGATGGTCTACATACCATACCAATGTGCAACTCTCCTCCAGGCGATGGAAGAGGTCTGTTTTGATGTGGAGGCATGCCAGGGCTGGATATGCCATTCAAGACATTACTTTCCCCTGATGTTTGGCCAGAGAGGACATCCTTTGTGATGTTGATGAGGTGCTGTGGCCGGATGCACACAGAAGAGGGGATGGAGAGTAATTGCGACATACTGTAATTTCAGTTAATGTAAATGTGTCTGATTTAAAAAAAAATAAAAACAACTTTGTTTCCCCATTGCATTTGTGTTCATAGTCTTATTTACAGCATGCTACAAATGAAAATGCAAGACTCTAGATAATAATGTCTTATACTTGGCACATCAGTGTGCAAATGGCATGCGGAAAAACCTATTTATTTGCTGTTTGTGTGTAAAGTTGTGATGGAAAAATACCATTTTTAGAAGAGTTTATGTAGTTTTGAATGAAGTGTTTGCTTTTGAAAAATGTCTGAATCTTTTTTTTTTTAATTTGGTGTTTTTTTTGTGTGTCAAGTTTTGACAAAAGGGCCATAGTTTCAAAAATTGTTTTAGCAAAAGTAAAAAAACTAACTGAAATTACAGTATGTTGCAATAACTGTCTATCCCTTCTTCTGCGTGCATCCGGCCACAGCACCTCCTCAACATCACAAAGGATGTCCTCTCTGGCCAAACATCAGGGGAAGTAACATCTTGAATGGCGTATCCAGCCCTGGCATGCCTCCATATCACCACAGGCCTCTTCCATTGCCTGGTGGAGAGTTGCACGTTGGTAATGATTGTCTGTCATAGACCTTCAGGGGTTACAATAAAGCAAGAAAGATTTGTGAGCCTGAATAGTTGTCTAAGAGGAAATGTGTTCTTCAGTTGACCATCGTTATCGATTGATTGTCAGTTGCACAGTCTTCCTTGATGGGCACGAGCATGGCTAGTGAGGCCAATTCTGGAACAACACACTCTGGGACACCGAGGGCACTGGAATGACATGGCAGGGCTTGCAGATGTGGAGGCTTTCCTGCGTTCTCTAGTGCCTAGGACTCTATCACGCCTAAACCGTTCATAGTTCATACAGGCCTCTTTTGTCTTGGAGCACCACTTGATTCTGTCTCTAACACAGGCTTCTAGTCTTTGGCAGGGAGGTCGCAGTGTTTAAGGTTCTCCTTTTATGTTGTCCTTGTAGCGCTTTTTAGGGTGCCCAAGATTTCTGTGGCCTTGTGACAGTGCACCATAGAGGAGCTGTCGAGGAACTCTGCATTGGTCCATGCGGATGATGTGGCCTGTCCATCGGAGCTGAGCTTTCATGACCATGGCCTCGATACTGACTAGATCTGCCCTGTCGAGGACTTCTAGGTTGGTCACTCTGTCCTGCCATTTAATGCCCATGATCGACCACAGTGCTCTCATGTGGAAGCGCTCAAGCTGCTTTGTATGTCTCTTGTATAGTGTCCACATCTCACATCCATACAAGAGGCTTGTGAGAGTGACTGCCTTGTAGACTTTGATCTTTGTAGATAGCTTGATGTTCTTATGGTTCAGCACACGGGTGCAAAGACGACCAAGGGATTGACTGGCATTGCTGATTCGAGAAGCAATTTCCTTATCGAGAGAGCCATCTGAAGAGATGGTGCTTCCGAGGTACTTGAAGTGCTCCACTGTTTTCAGCTGTGTGTCGTTGATCGTGATACAAGGAGGAGGGGCTGCACCACCTGGGAAAGGCTGGAAAAGGACTTCAGTTTTCCCTAGACTGATGGTCAGCCCGAAGAGACGAGAGGCTTCGGCAAACCTGCCGACAATCGTCTGGAGGTCAGACTCAGTTTGGACCATTAGCGTACAGTCATCAGCAAAGAGTGCCTTGGTGATGAGTCTCTCAATGACTTTGTTTTTTGCGTTCAGTCTGTGTAGGTCAAACAGGGATCTATCCAGTCTGTACTTAAGGAAGACTCCTCGATCAAGATCACGAAGGGCATGATTCAGCACGCAAGTGAAAAACAGGTTAAAGAGGACGGGAGCCAGGATACACCCCTGTTTGACTCCATTAGAGATTTCAAATGGGGTAGAGGTATCACCACTGGCTAGGACTAGCCCAGTCATACCGTCATGGAAGAGGTGGATGATCCTGATGAACTTGCTGGGACATCCAAGTTTATCGAGGATGACCCAGAGTGCCTCTCTGTTAACAGTGTCAGAGGCCTTTGCCAGATCGATGAAGACAGCATAGAGATCCATATTCTGTTCGATACACTTCTCCTGCACTTGTCTCACTGAGAAAACTATGTTGATGGTGCTATGCCCTGATCTGAACCCATACTGGGACTCTGGCAGTGAGTTCTCTGAGATGGCTGTGATAAGGCGATTCAGAATCACTCTAGCAAGGATCTTGCCAGCGATTGAGAGAAGGGAGATGCCCCGGTAATTACCACAGTCGGCTTTGCTTCCTTTATTTTTGAACAAGGGAACAATAGTGGCATCTCAAAAGTCCTGTGGTATAATTTCCTCTTCCCAGATGCTGGTCATGATCTCATGCAGAGCGCTGAGGGTTGTGGGTCCTGCTGCCTTGTACAATTCCAACGGTATACCATCCATCCCAGAGGTTTTGCCAATGCTGGTCTGTTTAATTGCTCTTTTGACTTCTTGTAGTGAAGGAGCAAGATCTAGGTCATTCAGGGTTGGTCTCTGCTCAATGAGTCTCAGAACTGCTGGGTCGACTGAGGACAGTTGATTGAAGAGATCAGAGAAATGCTCTTTACAATGCTCAATGATGCCTTTCTTGTCCTTGAGCAGGGTGGATCCATCAGAGGCTAGCAGAGGGGCAGTGCTAGGTTTTAGAGGATCATAAACAGACTTCAGACATCTGTAGAAGTCCTTGGAGTTGTTGGTGTCAGCATAGCCTTGGACCTCTTCTGCTTTGTTGTCCCACCACCAGTCTTGCATTGTGTGTAGTTCCTTCTGGGGCCTGCTTTGTAGATGCTTGAAGTGGTCTCTCTTTGATGTAGAGGAAGGATCATTCTAATATTCAAGAAAAGCTTGATGTTTTTTCCTTCATCAGCCGGTCGATATCTTCATTGTTCTCATCGAACCAGTCTTGATGCACCCGTTCCGCTCTACCGAGGATGTTTTTTGCCGTTTCTGTCATAGCCTGTTTGAACTGACTCCACTTCTCAGTCGGGTCACCAGTCAGTGGTCCTCTTGCGGCCAGGGTTTTGTCCAGATGGAACTGGAACTCCTCTTTTACATGGGGGAGATTCAACTTAGATATGTTGAACTTCAGCCTCTTCTGTTTTGGTTTCTTGAGATGAGCAGGCATGATATTGAGCCTAAGAATAGACTTGACCAGTCTGTGATCGGTCCAACATTCAGCTCCTCGCATGACCCTGGTGATTTGAACATCTCTGATGTCTTGCTGATGAACGATGACATAGTTGATGAGATGCCACTGCTTGGACCTGGGATGCATCCATGTGGTTTTGTACTTGTTGGCCATTCTGAAGGAAGTGTTGGTGATGGTGAGCATGTTCTCAGCACAGAATGTCAGCAGAAGTAAACCACTGCTATTCATCTTACCAACGCCTTGTGTACCCAGCATGCCTTTCCAGCTACTGTGATCTCTGCCTACTCTTGCGTTGAAGTCACCAAGAACAATGAGCTTGTCACTTGAAGGAGTTCACTTCACAATGGAGTCAAGGTTCTCATAGAACTGCTCCTTTTTTGTCTTCACTATCAGTCAGTGTTGGTGCATAGGCGCTGATGATTGTCACATGTCCAGACTGGCCAATAGGAAAATGAAGCTTCATGAGGCGTTCCTTTATGCCAGTAGGGAGATCAGGCACCTGGCAAAGAAGTGCAGTGTGAATAGCGAATCCTACTCCATGTATCCTGTCTTCATGGTCTGCTTTGCCTTTCCAGAAGAACATGTAGCCGCCTTTGGGGTCGCATAACGATCCCTCCTCGGCAAATCTTGTCTCGCTAAGGGCTGCAATATCGAGATTGTAGCATGCCAATTTCATGGCAATCAGCGCTGTTCTTCGATGAGGCCTTGACGTGTCCGCTCTATCAAGTAGCATCCGTACATTCCACGTACCAAGTGTTAACTTCTTTCTACTGCATTTTTGACTGCATGAGTGGGGTTAACTGCCAGCTGCTGCATGCTGGCCAGTTACTTTATAGGGCAGGCAATTTTTGGGACACCTTTTCTAGTCCCCTCCCTTAATAGGGTGAGCAGTGCCATCCTGAATAGGGCTGCTCAGTTGCCTGGGATGCTGCCGAACTCCATCATTGCCCAGGTGCAATGAAGAGTGACCCCTGGTCCACAGGCCACCTACGTGCAGGCTCAGAACTATGACTTCCAGTAGTAACCTCTACCTGTCACTTCACCCCTCACCCATCACCGCAGGACTCTTGGAAGAACTGCACAATAAACCTGTGTGTGAATTGGTTTATGGTGGAGAAGCTGTTGCACTGGAGCAACCCCACCCTCTCGGCTGCAGAAGTCAAGATCCAGTGGCACAAAGAGTTGTTACAGCTGGAGGCCTCCTTGGCTGCTGTGGACGGCCACATCTTCTATAATGCTCTGATGTGCCCTCTACACTCCACAGTGTACTGCTGAACCGTCTTTCTGGCCGTTGAATCTATTGAAATTTCGTCCGCCCAGTCTGCCGGAATGGTCTTCGCATGCAGGGATGAGCATTTCCCAAGATTCACCGAGGTATGTTTCACCCAACGGTTACCCTCGCTAGGTTTCGCCAGCTTGTCAAAGCTGTTGCCCGGGGTGTGGCTGCTGTTGCAGGCTGACAGCTACTTGGAGACACTGATGAGAGCTGAGTATCAGGTGGAGCCCAAGGGTGAGAGAACCATCCTAAAAAGGATGTGACAAGTCCTCCACCAGAGGTACTACCCCTCCCTGACGCCCCATGCACCCCGGAGGAAATGTGTACAGTGTATTGAATTACAGTAAGTATTATATGAATATGAAACTGGTTGTTTGTGAACTTTAAGTCCTTTACCTTCCAATGCCACACAGAAAAGAACTCCTCAATAGGGTTTAGGAAAGGAGAGTATGGTGGAAGGGGGAGAACCTGAAACCTTGGGTGATTGGTGGACCTCAGCAGATTGATGAAAACTTACATTGGCCCATGTGACAACAAATGTGGATTTCCCTGCCACTCACATTGGTCATTAGGGATGATGATGCCATGCAGGGTGTCAAGGAATTCAGGGATGTGAACAGTGTTATAGAAAGAAAAGAAAGAAAGAAAAAAGAAAGAAAGCACAACTTTATTCATCACACACTTGTGAAATTTCCTCTCTGCATTTAACCCATCTGAAGCAGTGAACACACACATGTGCACACACACGTACCCAGAGCAGTAGGCAGCCTACTTGGGAGCAGTTGGGAGTTGGGTGCCTCGCTCAAGGGCACCTCAGCCCAAAGCCGTCCCATATTAACCTAACCTGCATGTCTTTGGATTGTGGGGGAAACCGGAGTACCCGGAGGAAACCCACGCAGACACGGGGAGAACATGCAAACTCCACACAGAAAGGCCCTTGCCAGCTGCTGGGTTCAAACCCAGAACCTTCTTGCTGTGAGGCAACCGTGCTAACCACTACACCACCGTGTCACCGGGAGTGGCATGGTGGTGAAGGATACCATTTTGGCCAATTGCAGCACACATTGTAATGTTCCCACTATGCTGCCCTGGAACACTGACAATGGCCTGCTGCCCAGTGATGTTTCTCCCCCAGCGTCTGCTTTTGGCAAGATTGAAGCCAACCTCAGCAATGTATATAAAAACATGTGGGTCTGCAGCAGCATCTAGCTTCATAACTCTCTGAGACAGTCAGGAAAAAGCATATGACAGAAAGGATACAAATACAGTGCTCAGCATAAATGAGTACACCCCCTTTGAAAAGTAACATTTTAAACAATATCTCAATGAACACAAACAATTTCCAAAATGTTGACAAGGCAAAGTTTAATAAATGAGTACACCCCCTTTGAAAAGTAACATTTTAAACAATATCTCAATGAACACAAACAATTTCCAAAATGTTGACAAGGCAAAGTTTAATATAACATCTGTTTAACTTATAACGTGAAAGTAAGGTTAATAATATAAACTTAGATTACACATTTTTCAGTTTTACTCAAATTAGGGTGGTGCAAAAATGAGTACACCCCACAACAAAAACTACTACATCTAGTACTTTATATGGCCTCCATGATTTTTAATGACAGCACCAAGTCTTCTAGGCATGGAATGAACAAGTTGGCGACATTTTGCAACATCAATCTTTTTCCATTCTTCAACAATGACCTCTTTTAGTGACTGGATGCTGGATGGAGAGTGATGCTCAACTTGTCTCTTCAGAATTCCCCATAGGTGTTCGACTGGGTTCAGATCAGGAGACATATTTGGCCACTGAATCACTTTCTTCTTCAGAAATCCAACAGTGGCCTTAGATGTGTGTTTAGTCATGTTGGAAAAGTGCACAACGACCAAGGGTACAGAGTGATGGTAGCATCTTCTCTTTCAGTATAGAGCAATACATCTGTGTGTGGCAGTTCGTAAGAGTGGGAGGAGCACAGAAGACGGCAGGACAGAACTAAGTTTCGAAATCCTTTTTTATTTTACACACTTTTCAGTGGTGTCTCAGCAACACATAGACAGACACTCGCACGCACACACACATCTGGTGTCTGGTTCGGGAGAGAGCTCTCCTCTGCTCTCGCTCTCTCCTTAAATAGGGCGCAGTCACTGGGGAAGACACACAAACACACGTTAATTAACATCAGGTGCAGTGATTCTGCCACTTACCTTCCCTGACTCCGCCCTCCGGTCACAGACCGACGCTTGACCATGCCCCCGCTGCCACACTGTGAATTCATGATGCCATCAATGAAATGCAGCTCCCCGACGCCAGCAGCACTCATGCAGCCCCACATAAGGACACTGCCACCACCATGTTTCACTGTAGGCACCATGCATTTTTCTTTGTATTCCTCACCTTTGCGGTGCCATACAGTTTTGAAGCCATCAGTTCCAAAAACATTTATCTTGGTCTCATCACTCCAGAGTATAGAGTCCCAGTAGTCTTCATCTTTGTCAGCATGGGCCCTGGCAAACTCTAGGTGGGCTTTTTTGTGCCTGGGCTTTAGGAGAGGCTTCTTTCGTGGATGGCATCCATGCATGCCATTCCTCTGCAGTGTACGCCGTATTGTGTCACGGGAAATAGTCACCCCAGTTTGGCTTTCTACTTCTTTAGATAACTGCAGTGAACTTGCATGCCGATTTTCTTCAACCCTTCTCATCAGAAGATGCTCCTGTTGAGGCGTTAACTTCCGTGGACGACCTGGACATCTCTGCGAGATGGTTGCAGTTCCATCTTTCTTAAGTTTTTGTACCACTTTTGCTACAGTATTCTGACTGATAAGTAAAGCTTTGCTGATCTTCTTGTAGCCTTCACCTTTGTGGTGTAAAGAAATTATTTTCTTTGGGGAATTCTAAAGAGACAAGTTGAGCATCACTCTCCATCCAGCATCCAGTCACTAAAAGAGGTTATTGTTGAAGAATGGAAAAAGATTGATGTTGCAAAATGTTGCCAACTTGTTCATTCCATGCCTAGAAGATTTGGTGCTGTCATTAAAAATCATGGAGGCCATACAAAGTACTAGATGTAGTAGTTTTTGTTGTGGGGTGTACTCATTTTTGCACCACCCTAATTTGAGTAAAACTGAAAAAATGTGTAATCTAAGTTATATTATTAACCTTACTTTCATGTTATAAGTTAAACAGATGTTATATTAAACTTTGTCTTGTCAACATTTTGGAAATTGTGTTCATTGAGATATTGTTTAAAATGTTACTTTTCAAAGGGGGTGTACTCATTTATGCTGAGCACTGTATCAGTCCATATAGTATAGCAAAGTAATACAGTAAACCGGAATACAGTACCAATTATTGTAATGGGCAAATATATAAAATGTAACTTACTTGCACATATTCATAGTGCAGTTGTTTCACTCTCTGAGTTTCTCTCAGATGGCACTCTGTATAGCTGTTTCATCCGGATTTGATGGCACTTCAGTAGACAGCCCAGTGTAGATAAACTTACCCTGTTGATGGTGTTGAATGTTGCGTTGTCATTAATGATGTGGCTTAGCAGTTGTCTCAAAAGTATATTGTTGTTTGCAATGACCATGCTGATAATTTGTTGTTCCTGTTCTTGTGTGAACAAGTGATTTCTTTTTCCTGCCTTTCAATTCTACAAAAACAGTATGCAAAAGTTTATGGTCTAACGTCCTTATGAAATACTGTAAAATCACATGTTACAGTAAATCATATGAGGTTAGGATTTCTTACCTGTTCTCATTTTGAAAAATCCTGATGATACCTGCTACAGTGTAGCAGCTCAAATTAGGTTGGACCCTCTGATATGGAGGAAGGTGCTTCTTTATGGGCCCACTGAACTTGGCTGTGAAGGCATTCCAGACTTGGGAGGTGAGCTGGACACCCCAGTCTCTCACTGTGTCCTCCAGAAGTCCAAAGATTCTAAATATGTGGTAAAACTGGACTTCAACTGTTTTGAAGGCTGTGATTAGACTGGGCAGGGACACCAAGCGTAAGAAGTGGGAGAAGCGGTCACAAACATCCAGGATGGTACTTTGCCCCTGAGATTCAGGAAGATTGGTCAGGAAGTCCACTGCAGTGTGAGTCCAGGGAAGCTGAGGGGGTAGGTAAAGGCATACATTTGCCAACTGGCTTTAACCTGGGAACTTTGACTCTGGCACATTTGGAGCAGGAGGAGACAAACCCATTGATGTCAGCAAGCATATGAGGACCACTTAGCAGCTCCTGAGCACCAATACTTGGTCTTCAGGAGCTGCTAAGTGCGTTGAAGTGCGGTGGCCGATGGCAGTAGAGGTATGAACCCACATGATGAGATGAGCCCTGAGGCATGGTGGAACATATGTGAAGTTGGTGGGATATCCCAGAGGAGTGAATTATGCCAGTGTGTAGGCCAGTTCTTGGTCAACATTCCGGTACATTTCAGACCCAGTAACACTCTGAAGCAGAAACTGGTCCACCCTAAGGACAGAATACCCAGACACAAACAGGACAACGTAGTGTATGCCATTCAGTGCAGTGAGGAATGTACAGACTTGTATATTGGGGAGACAAAGCAACCACTTCACAGACGCATGGCTCAACACAGGAGAGCCAGTTCCTCAGGCCAGGACTCTGCTGTCTACCTTCATCTTAACAACAAAGGACTCTCATTTCAGGATTGCAACGTATGCATTTTAGGCCCTGTCCACACGGCAACGGATTCAGGTGACTCTGATACAATTGCTTATCGTTTAGGCCTGGTGTCCACACGGCACCGGCGTTTTGGGTGCCCAAAACGCAATCTTTTTGAGAACGGGTTCCAGAGTGTAAAGATCTGGCAACGTTGCCGTTGTGAAGTTGAGATGTTATTTAAAAATATATCGCGTCCAAATGGGCAACGATCAGTAAAATATCAGGTCCATATGGCAACGCAACGCTTGCTGAAAACGATGCAATACACATGCCACACCTCTAGGGGCGCTGTAAGACGGTCCCTTCAGAGACACCAGAATAATAGAAGAAGTAAGGACGCATGCGCATAAACTATTATGCGTGAGACTTCATATTAGCCACAAAGTCAGGAAAATCTGTTCGGAAAATTACATTATAATGACCAAATACAATGAAAAGTATTTTTCCAGTCTCACCTGTGAAAGGTAATCCCATGTGATCTCGTTTGGACGGCAAACCTGTTGGTGCAGTTAAACGCAGCTAATCTTTATTCTCCGCGTTGAACTATCCAATATGGCGGCGAGGATGACGTATGATTCTACGCGGAAGGCGGCGTCTTTAATGGTCCGGAATAAATTGAATGCTACATGTTGATGGATTAATTTGTTGTTTCTCACCTGTGAAAGGTAATCCCATGTGATCTCGTTTGGACGGTAAACCTGTTGGTACAGTTAAACGCAGCACATGAATCTTTATTCTCCGCTTTGACCTATCCAATATGGCGGCGAGGATGACATATATGATTCTACGTGGAAGGCGGCGTCTTTAATGGTCCGGAATAAATTGAATGCTACACGTTGATGGATTAATTTGCTCTTCTATGCCCTTTTTGAGGAATGTATTGTAGGACTTAAACCAACATCTGAAGAGGTGAGATCGCTCCTTTTTTCCCCTATTTTTGCTGGCGGGATTGACTCTGCCCTAAGGGCAGAGTCTCTCTCTCTCTCTCTCTCTCTCTCTCTCTCTCTCTCTCTCTCTCTCACTTTGCACCATTACACAATAAATATTCACAGTGAAAATATTTTGTAAGCGCGTTTCATGAACCAAGTTATAGGATTTGTTGACAACTTGCATCGAGTTCGTTACACTTCTACCCGGCGTGAAGCACTCACAGTCATGTGGTTGTGACGTCATCGTAAACAAATCCGTTCTACTCATCCAGACGACTTCACAACGGCAACATTGCCAGATCTTTCCACTCTGGAACCCGTTCTCAAAAAGATTGCGTTTTGGGCACCCAAAACGCCGGTGCCGTGTGGACGCCAGGCCTAAACGATAAGCAATTGTATCGGAGTCACCTGAATCCATTGCCGTGTGGACAGGGCCTCAATGACGCCTTAGATGAGCTTTTCATCCATGAGAGGATAAATACCTGATGCTCCCTACCAGTCAGACAGAACTGAAGAAGCCTTTCGGATGAGAGGTGAAACATCTTCAAGCAAGTCCAGTTGCTCTCTTTTACCACCCACAGTTTACCATGACCTGGATGACTGAGAATCTTCATAGACACCTCAGTTAGTTCACAACTAATTCACTTTTTTGTAATTTTGTGATTTTAGCCTTTTCAGGTACTCTTATGTTGCTAAATAATATTTTTAATTTGGTGTAGACATGAGTCAGAATGCAGCTTCTACTGTGAAGAAATTCCTTCTCTTTCCTTCTGCTTGGTCTTTATTTTGCACTTTTGTCAGGAAACGTGTGGACGCAAGTGCGGATAAAGCACAGCTTTATTGAAGCCGGCAAACTGTGTTTACCAACAACAGTGAGTTGTTGGTAAACACAGTTTTCCCAAGTGTTCCTGAGCCCATGTAGTAATATCCTTTATGCAGTCATGTCAGTTTCTAATGCAGTTCCGCCTGAGGGATAAAGGTCATGGGCATTCAATGTTGGTTTTTGGCCTTGCCCCTTACATGCAGAGATTTCTCTGGATTCTCTGAAACTTTGATGAGTTTATGCAGTGCCGTATTAAGCCAATGCGGTGCCCCTGGGCACTATACCTCAAGTGCCCCCCACACACACCCTGCGCGTACGCGTTCAGTAACCTCCTGCACACACAAACCTTGCCCTTTGCTGTCAAAAATAGTAGCATATACATAAACAATAGTACACATAAACAAGGTCATTCTTCCTCATTGAAAATTTATTAAGTAGGCTACATCAGCCCATCAAATTCACTGAAAACAACCAACGATATGCATGTAGGCATATTGAAATGTCTTATTCAAAAATGAGCAGCATATATTTGTATGTCTCAAGGGGATCCTCGTCGTCGCCGACCCCTCGGCTAACACTGGCTGTGGTTGTAGCATCTCCCCGGCTAGTGCTAGCAGGGCCAGCTCCCTCACTAGCATCGCTGATTTCACTAGCTTCGGCTTCAGCGCTGGTAGTGACAGCAGTTGTCGATGTTTTTATAAGAAAAACGATCTAACACTGGAACATTTTTAATTGCAGCTACGCCTGGAGTCTCTCTCTTTTTTTAATTTTCTCTTCGCACAACCACTCAATTGATGTCTGTCCATTTTTCATTTCCACTGCGGTTTTTAAAAAATTGATACATTTCACCGTAGGTGGACTGGCTGAACTGACAAGTTGAGGAAAGGGGGGTTAATGGTCACATAGGCCACTCTTGCTCAGAATTATGATTATTGTTGTTGTTCTTATGAAATTAGTGTTCATAATGAATTATATATGACTATTTAACAATGTCAAGTGGATAACCATTTTAAGTGTACAAACATTCACGAAAAATATTTTTAAAGTTTCTGTCATGTGGTGCCCCCCCCCCACTGGCTGTGAGTGGTTGGTGCCCCTGGGCATTGTGCCGCAGGCCCATATAGTTAATCCGGCCTTGGTTTATGGATTTTCAGTGGTGGAATCCCTAAATTCCTTGAAATTGTACTTTGAGAAATGTTGTTCTGAAACTGTTGGACTATTTACTCATGCAGTTTTTCACAAATTAGTGAACTTTGCTCCATCCTTGCTTTGTGAACGACTGAGCTTTTCCAATTACCAATTAACCTGTTTGCCAGTAGAATTTTCCAAATAGGTGTTTTTTTGTTTTTTTTTGAGCATTCCACAAATATCCCAGTCTTTTGTTGCCCCTGTCCCAACTATTTTGGAGCGTGTTGCAGGCATCAACTTCAGAATGAGTGTATATTTACAAAAAAACAAAGTTTATCAGTTTGAACATTAAATATATTTATGTATTGTATTCAATTCAATGAAGTTCAAAAAGATTAGCAAATCATTGAATTCTGTTTTTATTTACATTTTACATATCATCATAACATTTTTGGAATCAGAGTTGTATTTCTGCAGATGTTGATCCCATTTTTATCATATCTTTTGATGAAAACAGAATAAGAATAGTCACATATCTTAACCAATGAACAGCATGTAGAATAGCGCACAACACTGACACAGTTTCTTGTGACGTAGTAATTCCTGTTTTCAAGTTGCTTGCCGCAAATCTTTTTTTCTTCTTTGGTGTCAGCATTTAATCTACAATCTTTTTCATCTTTTCTATAAATCATTTTCAACTATCTTTTTCATTTTTGTTTCTACTTTCACTTTCCCTTTTTCTGCATTTTAATTTTTTTTTCGGAGAGCACCAAAGACCGGAAGTTTTTTCCTTCTCATGCAAAAACCACAATCGGAGGCCATCCACATGGAATCTTCCTTAATATCAACAAATCTTTGATTAAGGTACCTAAACCATTTATCATGGCACATATTCAGCTTGTTCAGTGTGTTGAATGCAGGATGTTTAGTCATTCTTCCTCCAGCATTAGTGATAGCTTTATTTGTGATAAATGTAGATTAGTTAGCTCTCTGACGGAGAAGATTGCAGCTTTAGATGTGTGCATCCAGACTCAAGAGAGGGTTAGTGAGAACAAGAGCAGTGTAATTTCTGTAGGGGAAAGTCTGAATGCCCTAGGTGGAGTTAGCAATCCCCCAACTCCGGCATTAGAGCCATCACATCGGGGTGAATGGGTGACTACTCGGCAGCATAATCATAGATCCAAAGCTACCGCTGAGGCTTGCCCACAGGAGCACCATTCCTCTCTGCTTCACATGTCTAACAGGTTTGCTCTCCTCAGTGAAGCACCCGCTGATAAACCTGAAAGCGCTCTGATTATAGTAGACTCTGTCTTACAGCTTGCAAAATTAGCTAGGCCTTTAGGGACACCAGCAGCTTTAGTCAGGTGTATACCAGGAGTCAGGGCGCCAGACATAGCAGGAAATCTTAGGGTCTTAAGCAAACATAGGTTTTCAAAGATGTTTATTCATGTAGGAGCTAATTATATACACCTTCATCAGTTTGAGGTTACTGAGAGTAACTTTATAAATTAGTGAAGGTGATGTCTGATGCTGTACTATGCTCTGGCCCTGTCCCAATGTGGTGTGGAGATGTAGCTTACAGCAGGTTATGGTTGCTGAATTGCTGGTTGTCCAGGTGGTGCTCTGAAAACAATGTGGGCTTTATAGATAATTGGAATAGTTTTGAGGGCAAGGCTGGCCTGTGAGAGCAGGATGGTATCCATTCCACTCAGGAAGGTGCTGCTCTCATTTCTTGCAGCATAGCTCATAATCTTAGAACATGCCTAGTTAACGTGTGACAATCCAGCACCAAGGCCAAAGAGTAGACAAGCAAGCTAAATTGACTGTCTGCTAGCTACACAGAGTCATCACTCAAGTTCCACTATATCGAGACTGTGTCTATTCCCTGAGTGATACAAAAATGTAGAAATACTCAGCAAGTTTGTTCTAGTAATCTAATTAATCTAAAATTCGATTGTACTGACTGGATAGCCACTGCCAGCACGTTTGATCTAAGGATAGGACTATTAAATATTAGATCTTTTGTGTCTAAAGTGCTAATTGTTACTGAACTTATTATTGATAAGGAGTTTAATGTACTGTGTTCAACAGAAGCATAGATTAAATCAAATGAGTGTGTAGCATTAAATGAAGCTAGTCCTCCTGGACACAATTATATACACCAGCCTCATCTAAGTGGCAGAGGAGGAGGCATCATGGTTTTTATAATGATTATCTAGGCGTGACACAGAAACCTGGACATAAATTCTAAAAGTTTGAAGTTGTTCATACCAACAGAACATACAGTGGTACTTTAAAGTTTGTGAACCCTTTAGAATATTCTATATTTCTGTGTAAATATAACCTAAAACATCATCAGAGTTTCACACAAGTCCTAAAAGTAGATAAAGAGAACCCAGTTAAACAAATGAGACAAAAAATATTATACATGGTCATTTATTTATTGAGGAAAATGATCCAGTATACGGTAACATATCTGTGAGTGGCAAAAGTATGTGAACCTCTAGGATTAGCAGTTAATTTGAAGGTGAAATTAGAGTCAGATGTTTTCAATCAATGGGATGACAATCAGGTGTGAGTGGGCACCCTGTTTTATTTAAAGAACAGGGATCTATCAAAGTCTGATCTTCACAACACATGTTTGTGAAAGTGTATCATGGCACAAACAAAGGAGATTTCTGAGGACCTCAGAAAAAGCGTTGTTGATGCTCATCAGTCTGGAAAAGGTTACAAAACCATCTCTAAAGAGTTTGGACTCCACCAATCCACAGTCAGACAGATTGTGTACAAATGGAGGAAATTCAAGACCGTTGTTACCCTCCCCAGGAGTGGTCGACCAACAAAGATCACTCCAAGAGCAAGGTGTGTAATAGTCGGCGAGGTCACAAAGGACCCCAGGGTAACTTCTAAGCAACTGAAGGTCTCTCTCACATTGGCTAATGTTAATGTTCATGAGTCCACCATCAGGAGAACACTGAACAACAATGGTGTGCATGGGAGGGTTGCAAAGAGAAAGCCACTGCTCTCCAAAAAGAACATTGCTGCTTGTCTGCAGTTTGCTAAAGATCATGTGGACAAGCCAGAAGGCTATTGGAAAAATGTTTTGTGGATGGATGAGACCAAAATAGAACATTGTGGTTTAAATAAGAAGCGCTATGTTTGGAGAAAGGAAAACACTGCATTCCAGCATAAGAACTTTATCCCATTTGTGAAACATGGTGGTGGTAGTATCATGGTTTGGGCCTGTTTTGCTGTATCTGGGCCAGGACGGCTTGCCATCATTGATGGAACAATGAATTCTGAATTATACCAGCAAATTCTAAAGGAAAATGTCAGGACATCTGTCCATGAACTGAATCTCAAGAGAAGGTAGGTCATGCAGCAAGACAACAACCCTAAGCACACAAGTCATTCTACCAAAGAATGGTTAAAGAAGAATAAAGTTAATGTTTTGGAATGGCCAAGTCAAAGTCCTGACCTTAATCCAATCGAAATGTTGTGGAAGTACCTGAAGCAAGCAGTTCATGTGAGGAAACCCACCAACATCCTAGAGTTGAAGCTGTTCTGTATGGTGGAATGGGCTAAAATTCCTCCAAACCGGTGTGCAGGACTGATCAACAGTTACCAGAAATGTTTAGTTGCAGTTATTGCTACACAAGGGGGTCACACCAGATACTGAAAGCAAAGGTTCACATACTTTTGCCACTCACAGATATGTAATATTGGATCATTTTCCTCAATAAATAAATGACCAAGTATAATATTTTTGTCTCATTTGTTTAACTGGATTCTCTTTATCTACTTTTAGGACTTGTGTGAAAATCTGATGATGTTTTAGGTCACATTTATGCAGAAATATAGGAAATTCTAAAGGGTCCACAAACTTTCAAGCACCACTGTATATATCCACAAAAAAATGAGTCTACCCAGTCAATTCCATTACTTATTATTTACAGGCCCCGGGGCCATATTCTGAGTTTCTTTCTGAATTTGTGGATTTCATCTCAGACCTGGTTATTTCCTTAGACAAAACTTTAGTTGTTGGAGACTTGAATATTCACTTTGATAACCCAGAAGACCCTCTGAAAACAGTGTTTGTGTCCATTCTAGATTTAGTAGGGGTTAATGAGAACATCATAGGACAATAAGAAGGTTCTGGGTTCGAGCCCAGTGAGCCCAGCAGCTGGCGGGGGCCTTTCTGTGTGGAGCTTGTATGTTCTCCCTGTGTCTGCGTGGGTTTCCTCCAGGCACTCTGGTTTCCCCCACAGTTCAAAGGCATGTGGTTAGGATAATATGGGATGGCCTTGGGCTGAGGTGCCCTTGAGCGAGGCACCTAACTTCCAACTGCTCCCCAGGTGCTGTTAGCATGGCTGTTCATTGCTCACGTGTGTGCATGTGTGTGCTCACTGCCTCAGATGGGTTAAATGCAGAGAGGCATTTCACAAGCGTGTGATGAATAAAGTTGTTGTTCTTCTTCTTCTAATGGTGGCCACACTCTTGATCTAATTCTAACATTTGGGTTAAACATAGAAAATATAGTCACACTTCTTCAGATCATTATCTCGTCTTACTCAAAATATGTTTGAGCAATAATAAATGCATCTCGACATGCTACTGTGTCAAACGTACATTCACATCAACTACTTCACAAAGTTTTATAAATAGTCTCCCTGAGTTATAAACTTTGATTGGATCACTGTCAGACCCCACAGAACTTGATCAGGCAATTGAATGCTTAGAGTCAACTTTAGATATTGTTGCTCCACTCAAAAGAAAAATGATTAGAGAGAAAAAACTAGCACCCTGGCATAATGATTACACTCACACCTTAAAATAGACCACTCAAAGATTAGAACGTAAATGGTGTCAAACAAAATTGGTAGTATTCCAGTTAGCACGGAAGGAGAACCTCTTGAAGTATAGAAAATCTCTTAGTACTGCTGTATCTCTCCACCAGTGGTGGCTGGTAGTCTTTCAAACAGGGGAGGCTGGTCGGTTACAATATTTCCAGATTTTAAAAGAAAAAACATCAATTTTGCCCATACTCTTGCCTATGATCTGGCTGATTGTTGGCAGCGTCACAAACTGTGAAATAACAGATTCTTTTGGCCCATTAGCCTACTGTCCAATATACATGATGGTGGTGTTGGGGGGGGGGGGGGGTATATTTTAACATTTTATATTTTAAAATTGTGGCATGTTGTTTAAAAATTGATCATTATTGAAAGCAGCTCTTTGTCAGGAACCTCAGCAGTAGAGCTGGGTGCCACACATTTCATTCAATGACACTTTCCCTATATTTTACTTATTTTGACTGAGAAATGTTTTATTGACAATTTTGATAACCCTTCACTTTTAATCCAGGTCTGTAGTGTGAAATGTTCTCGGCTGTGTTTTTGTTTAAAAATGTTTTCCAAATTGTAGCTGTGTTTAATTCATATCCAGAGAAATATATATTCCAATATAATATACTCAGCATAAACATTTTAAATAGATTCTATATTGTGTGGTGTCCACAATATCAAAAGTTGGTTTAAAGTCTGAACTAGTTGACGGTCGTAACTCGAAGAGAGTTTGTCAGACATACTGATTGTATGCTAGCACTGTATGTGCAAAAAGAGCAAGTAAATAAACACTAATTTGCTGAGATGTCTCTGAGCTCTCGTTGGTGCAGCCATCTTACAGCGCAACCAGAAGTGACTACCTTCAGACAATTTAAGTAACCCTATAGTTAACAATATAATTATCAAATCAGCAATTAGAACATTTTGCTCCCCTTAGAGAAACTGAACTAACTTCATTAATTTCCACATCAAAATTTTTAACGTGTGTACAAGATCCCTTACTCACACGACTTTTCAAACATAATACTAGAAGCAATTGAACCTCTTCTAAAAATAATCAATTCTTACCTTAGAATCGGCTATGTACCCAAATCCTTTAAACTAGTAGTTATCAAACCCCTGATTAAAAAACCTGACCTCGACTCCTGTCAATTATAGGTAAGCTATCTGTTATCACCCAAATGAGGATGGGTTCCATTTTGACTCTGGTTTCTCTCAAGATTTCTTCCTCATGTCTTCTGAGGGAGTTTTTCCTTGCCACCATCACCACAGGCTTGCTCATCAGGGATAAATAAATTTATTACAGATGAAATTAGCTCATGTTTAAAGTCTAATTTTCTGTAAAGCTGCTTTGCGACAATGTCTGCTGTTAAAAGCGCTATACAGATAAACTTGACTTGGCTTGAGGATACTTGAGGATACTTGTACTTCCAAGTCAAGTCTGTTCACATTGAAATGTACTGCATCATGCATTTATTTGATATTTGAATTTCTGTATATTTGATTTCTAGACTTGGTGTGGTGAAACAAGTAGAAACTATTAAAATTGAGTCAATATTGTATTTTAGTATATGAAAAATGAATTAATTGAATGACCACAAACTACTTGGACCTGGTACATTGTGCATAAATCCTGTAATATAATGTATAACTTTTACTTTGCAAAAAAAAAAAAGTCATCTTTGTTTTTGCTTTTAGAAAGTAATCTTTATTTTTTTGCAGGTCATCCAGTTCCTGGAAGGAGAAAGGGGATGAGGATGGATCAAGGAATGGAGAGGAGAACAGGAATGATGAAACACATTGCAAAATAGAGACCATGAAAAATGAAGAGAGAATGGAACCGAAGACCATAATGTCTGATTTCAGCTCTGCCCAAACACAGCTGCATGCCCACATTGTTGCCTGTGAAACAGAGAATGCACTGTTCTTATTATATTTTTCAATAATACACAACTTGTAGACATTTTACAACCACACATAGCTATAGCTTTCACACAACTAAGGCTATATTATATCATAAAAATAACTGTAGGTATGTATGTTTATGTATAAATATAGACTGAAACAGAGGGAGGAGACAGGTAAAAGAAGAGTAGAAGATCTACACATCATTGCTAAACTGCAAGACAAGCTCAATGAAAGAGAACAGCTCATCAAGAGACTGGTGGTTAGTACAAAAAGACATACATGCAGGTGAATGAGGCTTAAGTGTGTACACTAACTATAGGCATACAGAAATTAGGGTTTCTCTTTGTTCTTTTGCCCACCAGGAAGATCTCCATCAGCTATCCCAACATCTTCCTCTTTGCGATGATGGTACAGTGAAGTCCCACCACCCCAGAACACAATCAGGAAGTCTCACACCTACCATGAAGGTTAGTTTCACACACCACACACACAGAGCCTGGAGAGACTTTGGGTGTGGTAAAGAGTGATGTTTGTGCCTTTCCCCACACCACAACATGTTTTGTCCAGCACTGGTCATTGATATTCATAAGCAATTCAAATAGTTCAGTAGCAAGTTAGTTGATGCACATTAATTGATAAACATTTCATGATTCATTGCTTGATGATTGAAACCACTGCATGCAGAAATTCTGATGTATGTGCCCACTGTTTTCCTGATTATAAAAAAAAGTACTGGGCACATTGTAGTATAAGTGTCAGGATGCAGGCACTTATGGATGTATGTGCAGGGGAGAGCAGGGAACGCAGACTGGCAAACAAATCCAAAAGACTAGACGAACTCAAAAGTTGAGGGACAGGCAGGTGTCGATAGATTGACAGACAGAGTAATAAGGGCTAGACTAAAGAGTAATGACAACAAGACAATAATGAGGGTCGAAAACATAAGGCAGGCAGAATAACAATAATATGTATATGGGCACTGTGTGAGACGACTGCCTCTCCAGTAGCTCTGTAATTTTTAGCTCTTTAAACCTCTTTTTTCCACCTTTTTTTACTTTTCTGCTCTTCTTACGAAGTCATAGTGTGTTTTACTTATATAACATGGATATTTTTAACTTTAACACGCAACCAGGAGCCAGTTTTCTCACTTATTTGACAGTGGAGCTGCTGGCCCTGAAAACAATGGGACGAGCCGGGATACGACACCCCATCCCAGCGGAGCTAAGGAGGAAACCCAGGGGCTGCAAAGCTGGAGCTAAGCTAAAGGCTAGGCTAGCGGACAACCGGCGGTATTGCAAACCATCCATTCCCTCCGTTATCATGGGGAATGTGAACTCGCTGCCGAATAAAGTCAGTGAGCTTTCCGCTCTGAACAACCAGTGGATTTACCGGGAGAGCAGCTTATTTATCTTTACGGAGACATGGCTAACACACCTCATACCGGATGCTAACGTGGACCTGCGGGGATTCACTGCTGTGAGAACCGACAGAAACACTAACACATGCAGGAAAAACAAAGGTGGGGGACTCATCATTTATGTTAACAACCGCTGGTGTAACCCGGGACATATCTCCGTAAAGACAGTTTTATGTTGCCTGGACTTGGAGCTGCTAGCTGTTAGCCTGCGGCCATATTATCTGCTGAGGGAGTTCAGTCACGTGATCACCATCTGTGTTTACATCCCTCCGAGGGCAGATGCAGCCACTGCATGTGAGAGGATTCACTCTGTCACAGCAAGGCTGCAGACACAGCACCCTGAGGCATTTATCATCATTTCTGGGGACTTTAATTATGCTACTTTGGACTCTACTTTGGCTGCTTTTTACCAGGCTGTGGATTGTCCAACAAGGAACAACAGGACAATTGACTTGCTGTATGCTAATGTGAGGGATGCATACAGAGTCACACCCTTCCCCACACTAGGGAAGTTTGACCACAACCTGGTTCGTCTACAGTTGACGTACACCCTGCTGGTTCAAAGGCAGCCTGCAACAACTAGCTCCATCAGGAGGTGGTCCCCTGAAATGGAAGATGCCCTCAGGGACTGCTATGACATCACAGACTGGGATGTGCTGCTTAGCCCACACTGTGAGGACATAGAGGGGCTGACACACTGTCTGACGGATTACCTTAACTTCTGTGCAGATGTGGTCTCCCCCGCTAAGACTGTACGGTGTTACCCTAATAACAAGCCATGGGTAACACAGGAAGTCAAAGCTGTCCTCAACAGGAAGAAGGCCGCCTTCAGGAGCAGGGATAGGGTGGCGATGAAAGCAGCACAGCAGGAGGTAAAATGCTGTGTGAGGGAAGCTAAGGACAGCTACAGGAGGAAGGTGGAGCAGAAGCTGAAGGAGAACAGCATGAGGGAGGTTTGGGAAGGTGTGAAAACCATCACAGGCCACAATACAAAGACCAGAGTCGTTGAGGGGACAGTGGAGAGGGCGAATGAGTTGAATGACTTCTTCAATTGGTTCAACCAGCCCACATCCCCCCACCCTCTCCCTCACTGCAGCCATCTCTCCTTTTTCCCTCAACACACCTCCCCCCAGTCATCACAGCAGCCCCCTCCTCCCCCTCATCCCCCACCTCAACACAGACTTCTCCATGCATTACTGCAGACCAGGTCAGAGGTCAACTGAGGAAGCTTCACCCCAGGAAAGCAGCAGGCCCGGACAAGGTGTGTCCCCGACTACTGAAGACCTGCACTGCTGAACTAGGTGAACCACTCCAACGCATCTTCAACCTCAGCCTGCAGCTGGGGAGAGTGCCCACCCTCTGGAAGACATCATGTATCATTCCAGTTCCCAAAAAGAATCGGCCCGGTGAGCTGAACGACTTCCAACCAGTGGCACTCACTTCACATCTGATAAAGACGTTGGAGCGACTCTTCCTCAGCCTCCTCAGACCCCAAGTACAAAATGCCCAGGACTGTCTGCAGTTTGCGTACCGGGCAGGTGTTGGTGTGGAAGACACCATCCTCTACCTACTACACCAAGCCCACTCGCATCTGGATAAGGGAAATGGCACAGTGAGGATCCTCTTCTTGGACTTCTTGAGTGTCTTCAACACCATCCAGCCCCTATTGCTTCAGGACAAACTGAACAGGATGCGAGTGGACCCCTGCCTGGTCACATGGATCTCCAGCTACCTCACTGACAGGCCGCAGTACGTCAGGCTGAAGGACATCACGTCTGACACTGTGATTAGCAGCACCGGAGCACCCCAGGGCACGGTGCTGGCCCCTCTTCTCTTCACCCTGCACACTGCGGACTTCTGCTACAACTCGGAGCTGTGTCACATTCAGAAGTTTGCCGATGACACAGCCATCGTTGGGTGTATCAGTGACGACAGAGAGGAGGAGTATAGGAGCCTGGTGAGGGACTTTGCTGTGTGGTGCAACAGGAACCATCTGCAGCTCAACACTTCAAAGTCCAAGGAGCTGGTCACTGACTTTGGGAGGTCCAGACCAAGGTCACGACCAGTTCTGATAGAGGAAGTCGAGGTAGAGGCTGTGGATTCCTACAAGTACCTCGGGCTGTGGCTGGACAGCAAGCTGGACTGGACTTGCAACACCAAACACTTATACAAGAAGGGACAGAGCAGGCTATACTTCCTTAGGAGGCTGTGGTCCTTTAACATCTGCAGGAAACTCCTGTGGATGTTCTATCAGTCTGTGGTCGCCAGTGTCCTGTTTTACACCGTGGTGTGCTGGGGGGCAGCACATCCAAGAAGGACACATCCAGGCTGGACAAACTGATCAGGTGGGCTGGCTCTGTGGTCGGCATGAAGCTGGACTCTCTGGTGACGGTAGCAGAGAAGAGGTCTATGGACAAACTATTGAATATCATGGACGATGCAAGTCACCCTCTGCACACCATCATCAGCAACCAGAGGAGCCTGTTCAGTGACAGAATGCTCCTTCCCAAGTGCAGGACAAACAGACTCAAAAACTCCTTTGTCCCTCACGCCATCAGACTGTACAACTCCTCTCTGGGGGGGGAGGAGGGGTAACAGAAGGACAGAGGACAGGAAGGAGCAGTAGCCTAGCCTAACAATAAGCAATACCAGACAATGTGAAATATAAAGTGCAATATCTCTCCTGCTGCCCCCTTCCTCTCTTCCCTACATCTTATTCTTTTTATATTTGTATATGTAAATACTTAATTTATTTTAATTTATCTAGAAGTTTTCCTCTATTTCTTTTCTCTGTTTATCTGTAATGATGCTGCTGGAATCTTAATTTCCCTGAGGGAACCCTCCCAAAGGGATCAATAAAGTTTAATCTAATCTAATCTAATCTAATCTAACAAGGCTTGGTATGGCACGTAAGACACTGAACGATACTTAATAGAAAACAAGATCAGGTTTATTAATGGTCTCGGTCTGTAAATGCAGTGTAGAATGTGTGATCTATAATGTATGCTGTTCACATGGAGGTTATAGTTTTTTTTGTTTACTAATTCTGCCTGCTAGGATTTTTTTGTTTTTGTTTGCAATGTTGATGAATTGATAATACATGGTACACTTCTGAAATGGGTGATACTCTCAGCACTTGTTATTGGTGTATTTATTTTCTATACATTCTCACTTTAGTAATGAAACCACTGCAAAAAAGACTGGGGGAGGGAGAGGAATTGAATAAAACCATACAAGGATTAAAGAGTCCCTTCCACAAGCACAAAAAACATCTTATTGTTGGGCCATCAAGACTGGCAATATGATTCATTTGGGATTTAATCCCCATCACTGGCTTTTTTTTGTTGGGCATAACATTATCATCATGTTAGGTTAAGACATCAGAGACAAAAAAAGAGAATGACACAAAGTGTCCACCTGGAAGATGAGTAATGTCTGGCTCCATTTGGCGAGGTTCATACCTGATGTTACAGTGCAGATATCGCTGCAATGCCTTTGCCACTTTCATTTGTCTCTGTACCTTGCAATTCTCTTAGTGATTAGATGGATATTCTCTCTCTGGATATAGTCTTGTCAGGATGCAGGCACTTACAGATGTATGTGCAGGGGAGAGCGGGGAACGCAGACTGGCAAACAAATCCAAAATGCTAGACAAAATCAAAGTCGAGGGACAGGCAGGGGTTGATCAGTCAGCAAACAGAGTAATAAGGGCTAGACAAAAGAATAATAAGAATGAGACAATAACGAGGGTCGAGAATATGATAAGGCAGGCAGAATAACAAGGCTTGGTATGACAGGTAAGACACTGAATGATGCTTTGCATCGATTGAGTGTGGGAGAGGTGTTTATATAGTGTGGGCTGATTAACCAGGAAATGAGTGACAGGTGTAATTAATAGGCAGGCGATAGAGGGCGCTGTGGTTCTTGGGTGTTGTAGTTCAGATCAGCCATGTTTGTAGTCTGACTGGAAGTGGTGCTCTCTATCGCATTACTGACAGACACACACACACACACACACACACACACACACACACACCCCAAAAGGAGCAACCTCCAGGAGCTACATTCTTCCTAGGACACCCCTCCTTCTGGGTGCAGGCTTGTTGGGGTGTTGGTTGTGAAATTCTTGAGTAAGGAGAGGGTCTAGGATGTCCTTAGCTCCCACCCAGCTTTGTTCCTCTGGTCCATAGCCCTTCCAGTCGATCCTAGACTCTAGCTGACCTCTTCCACATCTAGAGTCTAGGATCCAATTTACCTGGTAGATGGGTTCTCCTTCTGGGCCAGGAGACGGGTGGTTGGGAGTGGGCATGTTCTCAGACAGGGGACCCTGGATGAAGGGTTTGAGGCAGGAGACATGGAAGGTGGGTGACAGACAACTGTGAAGTGAGAGCTCAAGTCTATAGGAAACCTCGTTGATGTGCCGGAGCACCTTGTATGGTCCGATGTAGCGTGCCTGTAATTTTCGGCATGTGTTGGGTTCCCTAAGGTCCCTGGTGGACACCCATACCCGACTGCCAGGAGAGTACTCAGGGTTTTTGTGCCGGTGCTTATTGCCATATTCCTTTTACTTGGCATTAACTGTTGTGATGTGTTGGTGAACTTCCTCCCAAATCAAATGGCTATGGGTGAACCACTCTTCCATGGCCTGTACCTGTGCTGGAGAGTCGTCCCAGGGAAACAGAAGAGGTTGGTAGCCAAGCATACACTGGAAGAGTGTAAGTTGTGTGGCTGAGTGTTTGAGAGAGTTTTGCATGTATTCGGCTCATGGGATGAATTCGGCCCAGTCCCCTTGGTTTCACATGCAGAACATTCTGAGGAAATATCCTATTTCTTGGTTGGCTCTCTCTACCTGGCCATTTGACTGGGGATGATGTCCCGAAGTGAGGCTCACCGAGACCACTAGCCACTCTATGAAGCTGGCCCACAGACGAGAGATGAATTGAGAGCCACGGTCACTGACTATGTCTTTTGGGATGTATCAGAACACGTGCTGGAAAAATAATTCGGCGGTCTGAAATGCTGTGGGTAGGCCGGATAACAGGATGAGTCTCAGCGCCTTGGAGAAGCAGTCAATGATGACCAAAACTGTGGAGTTGCCTTGGGATGGCAGCAGGTCGGTGATGAAGTTGATTGTCAGGTGGGACCATGGTCTCTGAGGCACAGGAAGAGGGCATAGTTTGCCAGCTGGAGGAGTTCGAGGGACCTTGGCTTGAGCGCACTCAGTGCATGAAGAGATGAAATGAATGATCTCAGTCAGCAGGTTCTCCCACCAATACTTGTTTTGCAGCAGTTGGTGGGTGTGATGGCTGCTGGGATGACCAGTGGCAGGAGAAGTGTGTGCCCATGTGATGAGGCTGCTCCTGAGATGATTAGGGACATACATGTGGCCCAGTGGGCAGTTGACTGGAGGATTCTGTGGTTGTGAGTCCCTTGTCTCCTTGTCGAGGTCCCAGGTGATTGCCTGCATGAAGCATTCAGGTGTCAGGATGGGATGAGGTTCCTCGTCGTGAAGAGACGGGCTGAAGCTGCATGACAAGGCATCAGCCTTGGTGTTTTTGGTGCCAGGACAATAAGATATCATAATGTTGAAATGGGTGAAGAACAGTGCCCATCGGGCTTGGCGTGGGTTCAGTCTCTTTGCTTTCTTGAGATACTCAAGGTTTTTATGATCAGTAAAAATGACAAAGGGGTGTGTGGCTCCCTCCAACCAGTGCCGCCATTCCTCTAAGGCGAGCTCTATGACCAGTAGCTCTCGGTTCCCAATGTCATAGTTTCTCTCTCCTGGAGTGAGCTTTTTGGAGGAGAACACTACCAGGTGAAGCTTGGGCCTTTTGCTGAAGCACTGGGAGAGAACCCCTCCTACACCAATCTCGGAGGCGTCCACTTCGACCGTGAAAGGTTGGGTTGGGTCCGGATGCTGAAGGATAGGGGCTGTGGTGGAAGGTCTGTCGAAGACCTCTTCGGCTGTGGGGTTCCAGTGGAGGCATTTGGGTCCTTTCTTCAGGAGGGAGGTCGGGGCGCCATGAGAGTGTTGAACCCTCTAATGAAATGACGATAAAAGTTTGTGAAGCCTTGGAAACATTGGAGCTCCTTCACCAAGGTGGGTACGGGCCAGGATGTGACTGCACTGCAGAGCTGTTCCAAATCAGAAGGCACCAGTGGAAGTGGATACGGGTATTTCACTGATATCTGATTGAGTCCTTGAAAATGTATACATGGACGAAGTCTGCCCCCTTTCTTCTTCACAAAAAAGAATCCTGCTGATGCTGGTGAAGTGGACAGGCATATGTACCCCTGCTTGAGGGCGTTCTGTATGTACTCTTCCATAGCATCTTGTTCATTCTGGGACAGAGGGTAAATGTGGCTGTGTGGGGGAGAAGTACCAGGCAGGAGGTCGATGGCACAATCGTATGGATGATGTGGTGGTAGGCCGCATGCTTTGCCCTTGCTGAAGACCTCCCCTAGGTGCAGGTAGCATGTGGGGATCCCTTCCAGGGAGTCAGGGTGAGGACTCTACAGAGGTGGAGGAAAGATTTAACTGAGGATGTTGGAGGCAGTTCTGGAAACATGTCGGATACAACTGGAGAATCTCCTTGTTCTGCCAGGAGATGAGTGGGTCATGAAGCTGTAGCCACAGATAGCCCAGGATGAGATCATGATGCTTGGTAGCTGTGACCAAGTCAAGTCAAGTTACTTTATTTGTACCCGAAGGTAAACTTGTTTTGCAGTGAAGTGAGTCAGCTTTCTCTTCCACATACACCAAACAACACTTAAAATATCTCATCTCATTATCTCTAGCCGCTTTATCCTTCTACAGGGTCGCAGGCAAGCTGGAGCCTATCCCAGCTGACTACGGGCGAAAGGCGGGGTACACCCTGGACAAGTCGCCAGGTCATCACAGGGCTGACACATAGACACAGACAACCATTCACACTCACATTCACACCTACGGTCAATTTAGAGTCACCAGTTAACCTAACCTGCATGTCTTTGGACTGTGGGGGAAACCGGAGCACCCGGAGGAAACCCACGCGGACACGGGGAGAACATGCAAACTCCACACAGAAAGGCCCTCGCCGGCCCCGGGGCTCGAACCCAGGACCTTCTTGCTGTGAGGCGACAGCGCTAACCACTACACCACCGTGCCGCCACACTTAAAACATCTAACATAAAATACATAAAACACAGCGTGATGAACATATAACATTTTTAAAAAATGATAAAAACATGTCACAAAAAACACAACATTAAAACATAAAGACATAAAAACATAAACACATAAAACCCCACATGAAGCTAAGACTTATTAAAAAGGCTTATGGCAGCAGGAACAAAATTGTTTTTATAACGCTTGGTTTTACATTGTGGTACTTCATATCTACGTCCTGATGGGAGAGGCTGGAACTCAGAATGCAGTGGGTGAGAAGTGTCCTTTAAAATTGATCCAGATATCCTCTGTACCTGTCTGGAGTACAGTGATTCTGGATTTAACTGCATCTCTCCCATCAACTTACTGGACCGCTTCACTATTTGGTTCAGGCACTTAGACAACAGATTACCAAATCAAGATGCCAAGCAAAAAGATAAAACCGATTCAATCAAAGCACGATAAAACAGGGTCAGCAGTGTTTTGTCAGTGTGAAACGATGACAGTTTCCTAAGGCAAAACAGACACTGGTTCCCCTTTTTATATACAGCTTCACAGTTTGCCTCAAAAGTCAGTTTACTATAAATGACTGTACTAAGACACTTATATGTTTCAACACTTTCTACTGTCTGACCCTTTATAAAAGTGAGTTCCTGTGCCTGGGGGAGTTTCCTAAAATCAATTAACATGTCTTTAGTTTTTAATATGTTCATCTGCAGAAAGGATTCGTCACACCGCTGAACAAAGTCCTGAATGACTGGACCGTGGCAGGTTTCATTGTCCTTCAGCAGACTGACAATGACGGAGTCATCTGCATACTTTAAAATGAATCTGCCCTCCCTGCTGCTATGACACATGTTTGTGTAAAGGATGAACAGGAGAGGTGACAGAACGCATCCTTGTGGGGAGCCAGTGGTGGAACAGACCTGATCAGACAGAGTACCGTTCACTCTCACTCTCTGTGTTCTGTTTGTTAAGAAATCTAAAATCCAGCCCACAAGATTAAAACTTAGATTAAATTGTTCTAAAAGCCTCTCTGTTAAAATGTGGGGTTGAATGGTATTAAAAGCAGATGAAAAATCAATGAATAAAAGCCTTGCATGTGTTCCCTTTCCCTCAAGATGTTTAAGAAGCAGGTTCATTAAAGTGACTGTGGCATCCTCAACTCCTTGAAGGGGTCTATAAGCAAACTGCAGAGGATCCAGGTCATTCTCTGTCTTCTTTATGATTTCAGACCTCACCAACTTTTCAAAGGTTTTCATCACAATGGATGTCAATGCAATGGGTCTAAAATCACTCAGGGTTTTTGGACATTTTATCTTGGGAACAGGGACAACTACAGCCTCCTCCCAACATTTTGGGACATGCTGAGTCTTTAAGGATTTATTAAAAATATAATAAAATATTGGGCACAGTTGTTTGGCACACAATTTGAGCAGTCGACCACAGATGTTATCAGGTCCCTGGCTCTTATTTGTCTTTATGGAAGAGAAAACCTTCACAATATCTGTGTGTTCAATCTTAAAATGATGGTTGTCTTCAAGTTTATGACTCACTCCCTGCATTTCTTTACTAAAATCAAAAACATCAAATCAAGAATAAAACAATTAAGAGCATTTATCAGCATAGATCAGAGTCTGAGTCAAAACCCTCTAAAGTGACAGTGCTTCTATTTTTTGGGTTACTTATACCTGCTATGGCTTTCATACTTGACCAGGCAAAGCCAAGATTATTTGCAGCCATTTTGTCTTCCACTTTAATTTTATCATCCTGTTTTGCTTTTAAAATGTTAATATTCAGCTCCTTAATGGCTGTGTGCAAAGCAGGGACAGAACCAGACTTGAAAGCACATCTCTTAGTCTGTAAACTGGATTTCACAGATTTTGTAACCCAGGGCTTGTTATTGGGGAAAATTCTGACCTTCTTGTATGGTATGATCATGTCTGCAGAAGGCTACATAGGCACATGTTACATCTGCTAGTTCATCTAAATCCCCAACACATGCCTCCACATGTTCCAGTCTGTGCAGTCAAAACCGTCCTGCAAGCACTGCATGGATTCCTCTGTCCAGTTTTTAATGTCCTTTGTTTGGACTTTTTCCCTCTTTAGAATAGTTCTGTATGTGGGTAGAAGGTGGACACAGTTGTGATCTTCATTTCCCAGAGGAGGTAAAGGAAAAGATTTATATGCCTCCTTCACTGACCCATAACAGAGGTCGAGAGTCTTATCCCACCTAGTGGGACATGTTACATATTGAGTAAAGTTAGGAACTGTCTTTTTAAGGGAAATGTGGTTAAAATCACCCAATACAAAGTTTGGGGCATCAGGTGAGATAGATTGAAGCTTCTGCACAGCAACATAAATAATTTTACAGGCAGAAGACGCATTGTATACAACGGTGATAAAAGGCTGGGGAAACTCACGGGGCAAGTAAAAGGGGTGCAGAGATACTGATAAAAGTTCCACATCAGGAGTGCAGATGCTCTCTCTCAAAGTCACAGAAGTGCAGTATCTCAGGTTAATGTAGAGGCAGACTCCTCCTCCCTGTGTTTTCCCTGTCACCTCTGCATCACGATCTAGACGGTGCGGTGCTCCGAAGCCGCTGACTGACAGGTCACCGTCCTGGTCATGCTCAGTTAGCCAGGTCTCTGTAAACGCCATCATGCAGCAGTCTTTAAAATCCTTCTGGAAGCAGGCATTTCCCTGGAGTTTGTCCACTTTGTTCCTGAGGGACTGAAAGTTCGCCAGGATCATCGAGGGAAGTTGAGCTGCAGTTTCCTCAGCCGTAGCTGGACACCCCCTCGCTTCCCTCTCTTCCGCCTTCCATTCTCCTGTGCTCTGCCATAGGATTTATTCTCGTGTCTTCGTCTCAAAATGAGGTCTGGAACCTGTAGCGTGACACTTGTCACACCAGCCGGCCTCACACAGTTCAGTTTCAGCAGCTCATTCCTGCTGTACTGCCTCCTTGCTTCGTTTGCACAGCTGATACGCAGCGTGAACAGGAGGAGTAAAACAAACAGCTTGGGGCATAACGGACCCATATAAAGTCAATAAAAACAGTGCACACTTAAAATCTCAATAAAGAAACTTATATGTACTTAAAACCAGACAAAACAAAATAAAACAAGATAAAACAAGAACGAACGTGACGCTGACACAAGAACGCCAACTCTCACTGCTGGTCGCAGCGTGCGCATGCGCCCAGCCCAGAGAGAGAGAGAGAGGAGTGAGATTTGTTCAGAGTGAAGAGCTCCCACCTGAATATGCACGGGAGTGGTCCAGGAGGTGACAAGGCCCTCCCCGTGGGGCCTCCATCGATGGACCGGATGCTGAGTGGGCTCTGTAGTGAGTTTGTAGGCAGATTGAACCTCTGGACGACTGAGCTGGCGATGAAGTTTCCCTCTGCCCCTGAGTCAATAAATGTAGACAGCACGTGGGTAGAGGAAGACAGTTTCAGTCATATTGGAAGCTTGAAAGATCGACCTCCTAGTGATCTCATGGGACTCACTGAATCAGCCTTGGTCTCCTCGGAGCTGGTGCATGGCGGGTGGACTGGACACTGGATGATAGGGTGACTGGAGCTCCTGCAATGGAAGCACAAGCCCTCCTTCTTTCGCTGATCTCATTCAGAGCTTTTCAGGCAAGTACGAGAAACTTCCATGGGAGAGGGAGAATCAGAGGCCATGGCAGGCTTGGCTTCCTCCCAAAGGGATGAGTGGCTGGATAGCAGATGGTCTAGCTGAATGGTGAGATCAGTGAGAGCGTCCAGAGTGAGATGTTCATTGCGGCATGCTAGTTCACTCAACACTGAGGGGTGAAGTCCTTGGCAAAACACCGCCTTTAATGCTGGCTCATTCCATCCACTGACAGCTGCAAGAGTCTGGAAATCTAGGGCATAATCAGTGACTCTCCTTGAACCTTGGGTGATGGTGAGTAGGATCTTGCCGACTTCAATTCCCTCCGGTTCATGATCAAACACACTCTTGAATAACTCCAGAAAGCTGTCATAGGAGGTGGTGTGTTCACCTCCGCTCCTCCACACTGCACTGGCTCATTGTAGTGCTTTGCCGGTTAAAAGCGAAATAAATCCAGTGATCTTGCGTTCATCTGAGATCTGTGGGAGCAAGGAGAAGTACATGGAGCACTGAAGCAGAAACCCCTTGCAGCTGAGTGCATCCCTGGCATACTTCTCAGGGCATGGAAGTGGGAGCGCAGGACTATGAGGAGCTTCAGGCCTGCGGCATCATAGCAGCAAGCTGAGCCATCTTGGTGTTGAGATCAGCGAGCATCTACTGATGTTCTCCTAAGAGGTGCCCCGAGTGATTAAAGCAGTCTGTTACACCTCCTCTGCTGCATCCATATGTGGCAAAGTATCCTGTCAGGATGCATGCATTTACGGATGTATGTGCAGGGGAGAGCAGGGAATGCAGACTGGCAAACAAATCCAAAACGCTAGACGAAATCGAAGTCAAGGGACAAGCAGGGGTTGATAGATCGGCAGACAGAGTAATAAGGGTTAGACTAAAGAGTAACAAGAATGAGACAATAATGAGGGTTGAGAACACGATAAGGCAGGCTTCACAAGGCTTGGTATGACAGGTAAGACACTGAACGATACTTCACGTCGAGTGAGTGTGGGAGAGGTGTTTATATAGTGTGGGCTGATTTAACCAGGAAATGAGTGACAGGTGTAATTAATAGGCAGGTGATAGAGGGTGCTGTGGTTCTTGGGTGTTGTAGTTCAGATCGGCCATGTTTGTAGTCTGACTGGAAGTGGCGCGCTCTATCGCGTTACTGACAATAAGGAGGTGCTGAATTGCCGAAACTGAAATTTACCCATTGGTTAAAAGAGATGGAGCTCCCAAGTGATGCAACAGAAAATCATTTCCCCATTCATCAGGAGTTTACAAGAATCCTGACAATGCCACAGCGATCCACGAATGGGAGTCCAAAACAGTAAAATGGACTATACTGTAGTGGGTTTCCCAAAAGCCTCTTAATGTTAAGAGCATCTTAACTCGGAGAGAGTGTGTTCATTGTGCTGCTTGCTCTACCATTTAACAATGATCTTTGTGCTATGATGCTTTTGGGAAACTTGGCTGTGCCTGGGTGGGAGGGGATGGCATTACTTTCTCCCCATCAATCGGTGTGACACAAACCAATCATGGGTGTCTGTGAGCCTATGTATGAAGTGGGTAGGTAGTGTTTACCTCTAAATGTGTTAAGCTGCCCCATGGCATAGCATGAGCAACAGTTTGGAAAGATGTAGTAGTTGGCTTCACATGTCTCCGAGGAAGCTGTTATGTGATGAGAGCTGGCTAGTAGGTGGGAATGGGTAGATGACCAAATTTAGGGATAATGTTGTGAGGGAAAGCACACATACGCATGCATGCACACACACACAGTACATATTTCACATTTTTTTCAGTGTTTCTACAGGTATTTAGTATCAAAACATCTATACAAAAGATGTTTTTTAACAATATAGCCCTCCTTTGAAAATGAACATTGAATGCAACCTAATGCAGTTTTACATATCTGTCTCAAAATAACCTGTAAGGGAAGTTAATTTTCTGTATGAACACATGAAATATGCGGTTGAGCTGTGAACTGTGAATGTACTGTGAATTAGTATTTGGAAAAAGTGCTCATATGTACTTTGTCGTGTTTCCAGAATAAGATTTTTGAGGACATTTTACCAAGTGGGACCAGCATACCAAGTCTCAGTTCAGTGGAGGGGGCATCCCCCAAGTCATCACAATTGTCAAATCGGGCAATCCTTCTATCACAGACACAAACTCCAATTTCCACTAATCCTGAAGCCAAGACTTCTGTTCGACACACTGTCTCTCCCACTCATGATCTCCTGCACCAGTTGCAACTCAACAACAGCCAGCACATCAGGTAATTACAGACAGTCATGCAAATCAGTACACATGGGCATAATAAAAAAATATATATAAATAATTGTTTTGAAAAGTTCTAGGAACAACAATATTTAAGACAACTTTGTTCACATTTCAACGCTAATATGCTTGCTAATTTCCACACCTCTACAATGATATGCTTAGAAACTCTGACTGACAGGTGTATATTGTATGCTTGCCTAAGACCCCAAGATTACCTGTTATATCTGGTGCTCTGGCTCAGACATCTAACTAGTTCTGCTGGTGCCCCTAAAGGCCTAGTTAATTTCATGTGCCATAAAATATCTCCTGTAACCAGAGGCCTTTCAACAGACTTCTCAGCAGATGGTTCACTGAGGACAGCAAGCCTGTTAGACATATGGGGAGGAGTGGTGGTCCTGTGGGCGAGGCCTAGAATTAATTCTGTGAGGACCACTTTCATCAAAGAAACTTTATTTACATTTGCAATAAGTTGTATTTGGTGGGTGGCTCTGTTCTGGGACCTCCCTGTCCTCCCACGTGCATGTGTGCAAAGTCTTGGGGCAGGGAGGGCACACTCCCTGCCCTACCATGTGCCTACACGGAAAGGCTAAAGCAGGAAGAGCAGCACCAACAGGATTGGCAGAGGAGGCGAAAGCAAGCGGCAACCAAGCTCGGGACATGGATTTCCCCTCTTCTGAACAAAAAAAGGACTCTTGATGGCTGGCTCGAGGTCAGTTTCTCAGACAGTGAGTCATAGAGGACAGGGGACAAGGATAATCAAAATTGATGTTCCTTCCTTTATCTCTATCAGTCTTGGATGTTTTAACCCTCTGGGGTCTGAGGGTATTTTCTGGCACTAATGATTTTGGCATGCTTTGATGATGTCAATTTCAACAAATCTAAGCAGTATTTTCAAAGTCATATGACTTTTTTGTATTCAGCACAAGTTCAGCTATAATAATATCTCTGTAGTATGTATGTCATGATTGTGCTTTTAAAAAAATAATAGATAAATTAAAATGTTGTATAAAGCAGTTTTAGAACTGTGTTGGAATGTGTGACAAAACATTATCTTACCCATTGTGACAAACTGTTTTGGTCTCTTGAGGTGATTCTGTTCAGTCTTAGGAATGTATCAAGCACAAAAACTTAAATCTGCTAAATTAACTGGCCATCAAAAAATGTATGTCCTATTGTTTTGGGATAAAGAGTTGGCAGTGAAAGGGGTATTCAATGAGAAGAGTAAAAAATTCCATTCAATGAGAAGAGTGAAGACCACTCCCACTGTCAACTCTTAATCCCATCAGGTCAAGTGATCAAAACAGTTCATCACAATGGGTAAGGTAATGTTTTTTTCACACATTCCAACACAGTACTAAAACTGCTTTTTACAACATCTTCATTCATCTGTTATTTTTTAAAAAAGTACAATCATGATTATCTATACTACATAGTTATTGTTGTAGCTCAGGGGTGGGGAACCTTTTTCCTATCAAGGGCCATTTCGAGTTTTATAACATCCTGTGGGGGCCAAACTAAATTTTTAACCCATAACCTCTGCTGAAAATTTTAAGATGCAGCCCATTTATTTTAGCTTTCTTTCATGCGATTCAAATAAAGCAACTTTATTGGTGTAACTTTCTGTTTTATCCCTTTTTAATCTTCCCATTTTCTTTTTAAATTTTATCCACCTCTTATTGTTTTAATGGACAATTCCATGTAAATGTCAACCTCACCATGCAAAAATAAAGCAACATGTAATACATCAAAACCACTCCCAGAGATATCACCTAGGCCTGTATTTTACAGATGTGAATAAGTTGAACCAATTTGTAACCAACCTAATATGTCACTGTCAGTCTTTCTTTCTTATAATGTAAAACCCAAGCTAAAATCAATTTTGATCATGTACAATTCTATATTATTGCCACAAGCCACAGAAATGTATGCTAAAATCCGCAAAACAATACATTACATTATCTCTAGCCGCTTTATCCTTCTACAGGGTCGCAGGCAAGCTGGAGCCTATCCCAGCTGACTACGGGCGAAAGGCGGGGTACACCCTGGACAAGTCGCCAGGTCATCACAGGGCTGACACATAGACACAGACAACCATTCACACTCACATTCACACCTACGGTCAATTTAGAGTCACCAGTTAACCTAACCTGCATGTCTTTGGACTGTGGGGGAAACCGGAGCACCCGGAGGAAACCCACGCGGACACGGGGAGAACATGCAAACTCCGCACAGAAAGGCCCTCGCCGGCCCCGGGGCTCGAACCCAGGACCTTCTTGCTGTGAGGCGACAGCGCTAACCACTACACCACCATGCCGCCAGCAAAACAATAGCCATCCTAAATATTATTTAAGAACTTTGATAGTTTTAGCTGATATTTAGAGAGTTTTTCAAAGGGTTATGTTGGTTAAATTGCTGATTTTCTAAACATATGCCATGTCTATTTCAGACGCGTCACATCCGTAACGGAATTTCGTCACATCCATAACGCTGACTTTTCCTTCCGAAACTCTGCATGAAATACAAAATATTTTAAACAAAGATTTTTTAATATTCACCTTGGACCCCTCTATCAAATGGATATCTCCATTTCGACATTAGGTTTACAATTTCACAGAGTTTGATAAAAATGTACAGTCACCCAAGAAAAGTGATACTTTTTCTGTCACATCCATAACGCATCTTTTATTGGCATTTTCTGGCATGCCCTAGATGTACTATGGGAATTGTTCTTGCTGTATCACTTCTCCAGTATGGTACAGCCTTAAAATATGCAACACCTGTTTAAATACTGGGAGACAATAAAACATGCACTGGGTCATTTGTTGCCATTTTGAGTTCAAGTGTCACGTCCATAACGCTGGAATTGCCCTAATGCTTTGTTTTTAGTCTTGTTCTTGTTGATTTTATATGTACTGATGTAAAGCACTTTGAGCATTTTATGTAATGAAGATGCTACAATATAAAAATATTTTACCAATTTTTATTATTATATCTGGCTGACCTAATTTGAAGGCTGGAACTGCTTCTCTTTGGTGAGGCGTCAGATGGTACAGATGACAATGCTACTCGCAGCTGGTCAGTCAGTCTTGAGCGGAACCAATTCTTTGCAAGGGTCAGTTTTGAGAAGAACTGCTCACAGCAGTAGGTTGTCCCAAACAGTGATGCAAACTTCAATGCATGTCTTCTCAGAGTGGGAAAGTCCTCAGGACACACATACAGTTTGTAGAACTCAAGCAGAGGAAGGTTGTTGTACCTAGCTTTGAGCTCATTGTTGCTTTGCAGCTCAGTGATTTCGTGCTGTAGGTTGTCATGCACGTCAGCTGGTTCCACATTGAATGGTGTTGCAAATATGTTCAGGTCCTTCTCGTAACTTCTCATCAGCTGGAACCTCTCTCCAAAGGCTTGGAGTAGTTTTGCACACTCCCCAGCATATTCATATTCAGCAGGCTTTTGTTTTTGCAAAGTAGGAAAGTGCACAGTGTGGAGTTTAGGGTTTGATATCCGCTTAACTCTGCCTAAGGCACCCAGACTTTCCCCTACCAAAACTATGCTGTTCTCACTCTCACTAAGCCTCTCTAGTGTCTAAATGCATACCTCTAATGCTGCAATCTTCTCCATAAAAGAACCAATATACTGTACACTTATCACAAATAAAACTACAACTAACAATGGAGGATGAATCACTAAACATCCTTCACTCCACACACTGAACAAGCTGAATGTTTGTCATGTTGAATGTTAGATGTACCTTATTTAATGAAGATGATTTCAAGCAGATCTGATATGGATGGCCTTCGCTTGCTGTTTTTTGAGCACAAAAAGCATTTTTTGTCAAAATGAAAATGCAGCAGAAGGAGAAAGTGAAAATGTACTAAATAAAAATGATAGCACAAAATTATTGATGAAAAAAAATGGTACAGTTTAAATGCCACCACAGGCAAGGAACTCCTGCCAACTGATTTGAAAATAATAATAAGAAGAACAACTTTATTCATCGCATGCTTGTAAATAAATTCCTCTCTGCATTTAACCCATCTGAAGCAGTGAACACACACACGCGCACACACTTGAGCAATGAGCACACACACACACACACACACACACATACCCAGAGCAGTGGGCAGCCATGCTAACAGTGCCCAGGGAGTAGTTGGGAGTTAGGTGCCTTGTTCAAGGGTACCTCAGCCCAAGGCCGTCCCATATTAACCTAACCATGTGTCTTTGAACTGTGGGGGAAACCGGAGCACCCGGAGGAAACCCATGCAGACACAGGGAGAACATACAAACTCTACACAGAAAGGCCCCCTGCCAGCCGCTGGGCTCGAACCGAGAACCTTCTTGCTGTGAGGCGACTGTGCTAACCACTTACACCACCGTGTCGCCCATAATATTTTTAAAGGAAATACATCACAAGAACTACATCCAACGGAGATTAACCAGAGGATTGAAGGATGACTTTGTCTCATGCTCCAGGGAAAACAACTTTCAGCTTATGGTCCCATCATGTTAAAGAGCCTGCAAGACCAGTAACTAAACAGGGGGAGGAGGTGGAGATGGTACAGTCCTACAGGTACTTTGGGGTCTACCTGAACTGCAGATTGGATTGGACAAACAGGATGGCAGTAAAACTGTAGATCATTATGGGGACTTCTACCCATCCTCTCCAAGGTACTTTTTCCAGCAGCCCCTTTAGCTCTTGACTCATTCCACCACAGTGTTCTATGCAGAGTATCTCACAGTTAATAAAAGTCAAGTCTCAAATCTTTACAAGAGAGTCCAATTCAAGTCTCGGGTCTTTAAGCTGAAGTTGTTAAATCAACTTCTAAGTCAACAGAAAAAAGTGAAAAAGTTAATGCTAGCTTCAGCAGTTTGTGCTACAGTAGCTCTTCTGTGGAATTGGAACATATGGGCTAGCCTTTGTGCCCCGTGTGAATCAGTGAGCCTTGGCCCCCCATGATCCTGTCACTGGTTCACCTTCGTTCCTTCCTTGGACCACTTTTGGTAGGTACTAACCACTACATACCAGGAACACCCCATAAAATGTGACATTTTGGAGACGCTCAGACCCAGTCATCTAGCCATCACAGTTTGGCCCTTGTCAAAGTTGCTCAGATCCTTACGCTTGCCCATTTTTCCTGCTTCAAACACTTCAACTTCGAGAAGTGACTGTTCTTTTACTGCCTAATATATCCCACCCTTTGACAGGTGCCATTGTAACAACATAATCAGTGTAATTCACTTTACCTGTCAATGTTTTTTATTTTATGGCTGATCGGTGTATATCTTTGTATGAAATCATTTAACAATTACTCAAGTATATAGGACAGACATTTAGTTTAAAATAACAAGAAAATCCAGGTTTTTAAAATGTAATTATAATACAACAAATCAGAAAAAGTTGGAACAGTATGTTGAAATTGAAATTAGAACCAAAAACAATGATTTGTAAATAATCTTTGACCCATATTGCACTCAAAACAATAAAAATCACATTATTTGATGTTTTACCTGATGAATTTTATTTTTATTTTTTAAAAATAAACACATTTCTATTTTAATTTTCAATACATTTCAAAAAAAGTTGGGATGGTAAAGCATTTACTGTACCACTTTTTAATGCTGCCATTCCATCTCACAACACCTTAAAAGATGTTTTGGGACCAAAGGCACCAAGTGATGAAACATTTCAGGTGCGATTTTGTCCCATTCTTCCTGCAAACAGATCTTACAGTGTGCAACAATATGGGGTCGTCATATTTTTCATTTCATAATTTGCCACACATTCTCTATTGGGAACAGAGCAGACAGGCACCCTCTTCTCCCACAGCCATGCTTTTGTAATGTCAGTGATTTTCACTAATATTAGGTTTTTTTCTTTTCTTTTTAGCTAAAATGAGATATTTTGAAAAAAGGGACAAAAAGGAACTTATTTTTCCCCACTTCTATGTGGGGTCAATGTGAATACTGTAGGTTGAGCCAATAGGGTTACAGGCCTTGCCCAGGGGCCCAACAGTGGCTGCTTGGTGAGGGTAGGGCTTAAACCTTGACCATCCAAGAGAGAGAGGAACATTGTGGCAAAATTAATTTTAATAGCAAAACTGAAGTTAAGAAAGTATCTCCTTAGGGGCAAAATATGAAAGGCACTCAATAGCAAAACCAACTTACTTTGCTGCCTTTCCTTCGTATTAACTAAGTATTAATTAATGGAGTTTAAAATGTTACCTTATATTTAACCCCGCCGACAGTAGTCGGAGGGGTTATTATTTTCACCTGCGTCAGTCTGTGTGTGTGTGTATCTGTCTGTCTGTCTGTGTGTCTGCAAGATATCTCAAGAACCAATGGATCGATTTGGACCAAATTTTGTACATGTGTTGCCAATCACTCAGGAAGGAAACCATTAAATTTTGGAGGTCAAAGGTCAAGGTCATGGCAGAACTTCGAAATTTTCGCCCAATGTATTTTAATAGGGAAAAGGCGGGGTTTGCACTCGTTAGAGTGTCCCTGTCTAGTTGCCTCTATTTTAGTTTTTGCTTTCCTACTCCACAAAAGTATTGTTTCCTGCAAGCTATTTCAACTTCGGTCGAAGAACATTCTTCAGGTTTTTCCTGCACCCAGCCAGTGAGGGTCATTATTAATTAAACCAACAACTGCATCAACCCCTCAATTAAGACCAATACAGCAGTAATCCATCACAATCATATCACCGTCCCAAGAGTTCATTTTATAATGCTACATACTGTATGTCCTTGTGGGTATATGGATTCTTGATTTGTTAAATGATGTAATTTTTTTGTGTTTTAGGGCTCCATTTGAAAAGAGGGTGATTGAAGCAGTACCTGATGGCCAAGATCCCAAGAGGCAAGAGTGGTTCACCAAATACTTCTCTTTCTGAGCATACTTTGATCATGATTTTCTGATATAGTTGCTTGTTCAAGTGTAATTTGAATCTACACAGAATCCACAAAAGTTCAGAAAGACTTACTGACAGGAACTTTCATTACCTATTTGACCAATATCATTCATACAAGCACATACAAACTGCTAACAAAAAGGTGTCTTTGTAACAAAAAACTGGTGTCTTTGCTATGCTCTGTGTGATGGCATATGGTGTACAACAACAAATTATGACAGCTAATGTTGGTTTTCCTTTAATTTTCCCCCTATTTGTACAAACTTATGCTGCTAACATTTTGAGGGCATGACTATGAAGAAACAAGGGATGCCAAAACATAAATCCTTATACATCCAAATGAAACACACAACTCTGTTTTTATTTGTTAGAAATCTTGTGTTTTTCCCCTGATAACATTAACTCATACAAATGATGCAGCATGTACAGTTCATAGCTTGATATGGAGAATATGATTTAATGTTCTGTATTGTATACGGAATGACTTAATGAATATTAATGTGTAATAAAATAAAAAATATATATCTTGATTTAAAAACTGTTTGCCTAACCAAAATTTGTTGTATCAGCAAGTGTTCAGTGAATTATTAAAAAAAGTTCACAACAACACACTGAATTCTTCAAATAAGTAAATAGGTACACACAGGTATATTGGACCTTACTGGCCAGACATCAATGGGCAAGTCAGATCAAACCATTACTATTATTACTATTATAATAACATTATATTATAATAACATTAACATAAGAAAATTGTCAGTAAATCAACATGAAAACCTATAACTTAGCAAAGAGACAAAGAAGTTAACCATGAAAATAAATGAGGGGAAACTATTAGAAAATTGGAAAATCAAGACAATTTGAACATTAAATATTTATCAATCATGATGATGTCAATATACAGTATGCAAACAATTCTAAAATATAAGATTATCTCAACATAATCTCTGCTATGAAAAGTAACTGCATTTAAATCAAGTTTTGTGTAGCACTTTTAACAATAGACATTGTTACAAATAAGATTTACAGGAAAAAAAAGATTTTAAACATATGAGCGAATAAATGTATACCAAATAAATGCATCCATTTCCCTCAGAATACTTGTTCCTTGCTGATGGATTGATTTTCAGCTCATTTCCAAAGGTCTTGACCAGTCAAGGGATGTAAATGGCCATAACAGAAGCATGATTTTTTTTTTTTTTTTGTGTGTGTGTGTGTGTGTAAATAATTTCTGTCATGACCTTGAAGCTGGCAATAATCAGCTATGCTATTATTCTAGCAACATTTCCCAGTCCTCTAGAAAGCACAATACTGTCTCATCACAAACCCACTACCATAGTTCCTAGTGGTACTACGATACTTGCACATAGTTTCTCATTTTACTTTAGATATGAAGCACTTCATGGTCCTGGCTTTTTTTATGCCTCACTCATGGTTTGCATGGTGGTGGTGGTCCCTTAAGTAAGTTTGTTGAATTTAGTTTGCCTGAATGCAGTTGTAAATCTGTTTGAAAAATGTGTTGAATATGTTTACACATATTTTACTAAATATATAAATACAAGATGAAGATTCTCCCTGAAGTACATATATTAACACTAAAATTACTTTCATTTTAGTAAAGGAGGAAGCGAGCGTCAACTTACAGCAGCAAGGTCTGAAAATGCATGTTTGCAGCCATCAAATATACATTTCAACCTTTGATATTCAACCCAAACCTTCATATTTAACACTGGTTGTGGAAATTACCAATTCTGCTATGTAACTGTGGTATTTTGAATTACAGATGCTGATTGACTGTTATTTAATAGTGTATCTAAATATCTAACTATCATAGGAGTGGCTAAAGCATGTTTGTGGCCAAACCTGCTGACCAATGAAAACCAATAAATTATATATGAACATTCAAAATTGGTGATATTTTATTAACTACAACCATAGGTGGGCTATGCCTACTTTACAGCACCTGGATCCCAGGTTTGATCCTGAAGCCAGGTTACTGTGTGTGGAGTTTCTATGCATATTCTAACCATGTCCACATACAGGGAAATATGTAGGAAGGCATTTTACATTGAGGATGCTAGAATTTTAAGCAGCATACATGTGGCATGTGCTATGACATCACATTCAAATGATAGTTTTTCAACAGAAATTGTGTTGATTGTATAATCATTATACCACAGTGCACTTGAATGCTTGACTCAGGAAGTGTTGATTATTTTTATATCGCAGCATGGATCTGAATATTTATGACTGTAACATAAGTGATGGGTTTATTTTAATGTGCTGGTTCAAATAAGTTTTCATTCCAATAACAGCTCATTCACAGAGACTTTACAGTGGATGCTCCACATAATCCAAATCTTGTAATAAATTGATTAAAAATGTGTAGTTATATAAAAATGCCTATAATTTTTGATTTGATGAAGTATTCTCTTCAAAGATACATAAGGAGTGTCATTGGATCGTAAAATTCGATACGTTTCCTGACACAGGGCTTGGTAACTGTCAGCTTGTCATGTTATAGAAAAAGCGGAAAGCACAAACTCCTCTGTCCTGAAGACCTGAGTCTTGCAAATGTTACTTAAAATGTAATGTAACTATGAACATTTAAAAAGTACATCCATCCATTATCTGTAGCTGCTTATCCTGTTCTACAGGGTTGCAGGCAAGCTGGAGCCTGACCCAGCTGACTATGGGCGAGAGGCAGGGTACACCCTGGACAAGTCGCCAGGTTATCGCAGGGCTGACATTAAAAAGTACAATGTATCTTTTTTTAATTAAATTAAAAATTGTAATCATTGAAAAATTGCTGTGGTATAAGGGGAATAGTATTTCTGACATAAAGCTCAAAAACAATGCTCAATTTTAAAGTTTAGTAGGCATATTTGTGTATCTATATATTATTATTGTAGCAGTTTAAGCTGCATTTTCTGTTAATCCTGAAACTTGGATGTGTTGCAGCACCCTTAGCACCCCAACTTTCTGCATCCCTACCTCCCAAAAACATGTCAGTAGGTGTAAATTGCCCATAGGTGTGAATGTGTGGGGGTGCATGGTGCCCTATGATGTGGAATGGCATCCTATTTAATATGTATTTCCACTTCATGTCTAGTGTTCTGGGATAGTCACCAGAACCCTGACAATGATTAAGTGGTTATTAAAGATGAATGAATGAATGAATGAATGAATGAACAACCACAGGTATTTCACAGGTCAACATTATGTCTGCATTGTAGTCCAAGACCAAGCTGCAGCAGAGAAATCTGAAGAGTCGTTGAAAAAGCCTTTAGACTATTCCCAGAAGTCAGCTATATTGCCCAGAAATGACGTAGCACCTGTAATTATACAGGAAAGCAGTTTTGAGATCAAAAGAGGTGGTGACAAGTTATCCAGTCTGCATTTTGTGCATTACACCTTGATATGCCTCTGACATCTGGTTTTATACAGTGGTGCTTGAAAGTTTGTGAACCCTTCAGAATTTTCTATATTTCTGCATAAATATGACCTAAAATATCATCAGATTTTCACACAAGTCCTAAAAGTAGATAAAGAGAACCCAGTTAAACAAATGAGACAAAAATATGATACTTGGTCATTTATTTATTGAAGAAAATGATCCAATATTACATATCTGTGAGTGGCAAAAGTATGTGAACCTTTGCTTTCAGTACCTTCACAACAGGCACAACAGGTGCTTCAGGTCCTTCCACAACATTTCGATTGGATTAAGGTCAGGACGTTGACTTGGCCATTCCAAAACATTAATTTTATTCTTCTTTAACCATTCTTTGGTAGAACAACTTGTGTGCTTAGGGTCATTGTCTTGCTGCATGACCCACCTTCTCTTGAGATTCAGTTCATGGACAGATGTCCTGACATTTTCCTTTAGAATTCGCTGGTATAATTCAGAATTCATTGTTCCATCAATGATAGCAAGCCATCCTGACCCAGATGCAGCAAAATAGGCCCAAACCATGATACTACCACCACCATGTTTCACAGATGGGATAAGGTTCTTATGCTGGAATGCAGTGTTTTCCTTTCTCCAAACATGACACTTCTCATTTAAACCAAAAAGTTCTATTTTGGTCTCATCCGTCCACAAAACATTTTTCCAGTGGCCTTCTGGCTTGTCCATGTGATCTTTAGCAAACTGCAGACGAGCAGCAATGTTCTTTTTGGAGTGCAGTGGCTTTCTCCTTGCAACCCTGCCCTGCCAGTGTTCTCCTGATGGTGGACTCATGAACATTAACATTAGCCAATGTGAGAGGCCTTTGGTTGCTTAGAAGTTACCCTAGGGTCCTTTGTGACCTCGCCGACTATTACATGCCTTGCTCTTGGAGTGATCTTTGTTGGTCGACCACTCCTGGGGAGGGTAACAATGGTTTTGAATTTCCTCCATTTGTACACAATCTGTCTGACTGTGGATTGGTGGAGTCCAAACTCTTTAGAGATGGTTTTATAACCTTTTCCAGCCTGATGAGCATCAACAATGCTTTCTCTAAGGTCCTCAGAAATCTCCTTTGTTCGTGCCATGATACACTTCCACAAACATGTGTTGTGAAGATCAGACTTTGATAGATCCCTGTTCTTTAAATAAAACAGGGTGCCCACTCACACCTGATTGTCATCCCATTGATTGAAATCACCTGACTCTAATTTCACCTTCAAATTAACTGCCAATCCTAGAGGTTCACATACTTTTGCCACTCACAGATATGTAATATTGGATCATTTTCCTCAATAAATAAATGACCAAGTATAATATTTTTGTCTCATTTGTTTAACTGGGTTCTCTTTATCTACTGTTAGGACTTGTGTGAAAATCTGATGATGTTATAGGTCATATTTATGCAGAAATATAGAAAATTCTAAAGGGTTCACAAACTTTCAAGCACCACTGTACATCTCAACAAGGAAGGAGTGAGAGTGTCTGCCAATATAAGATGTGTCCTTATGGAGAAACAAACACATCCTCCCCTTTCTCAACCAATAGAAGAAACCAACATACAAATGTGGTATGTCTCTGATGTAGGTGGAATAGTGAAGCGCGGCAGCTGGGAAATGAGGTGAACTCAGACTTTATTTTGCGGTTTTTCTTTACTTTCGCTTTTCAGCTTTCTTTATTGTTTCACAGTCTCACTCAGACACGCACGCATGCACGCACACACACAAATGTGCTCTGGTCAGGAGAAACCCCCCTTCTTCACTCTCTACCTCCTTTTCTATCCTCTGTTGTCACTGCAAAACACACACATTAACCGACAACAGGTGTACTGACTTTGCCACTCATCTTCCCTGGCCCTACCCTCTATTCACAAACTGACGCCTGGCTATGCCCCTGCTGCCGCAGCAAACTAGTCTCAAAACCTCTGCTGAAATCCATTCCACTTCAGAATTACTTTATTAATCCCCGGAGGGAAATTCAAATTTGCAACCAAGCCCCTGAATCAAGGAAAAAGTAAACATGTCTAAAAATAGAAGATAAAATAGTCTTTAAAAAAGAATAAATAAAAATAAAATAAATTTAAATAAGTTCAATAACTTAAGTAAAAGCAAAATGAAGTATATACAATGATTCCTATATACATATATTGCACCTGAGTTAAGGATACATGGTAAGAAGTGTACCGCAGTTATACAGTGGCATTGTACAACTTGACAGCAACAGGTAGGAATGATTTCCGGTGTCTCTCAGTTGTGCAGCGTGGAAGAATCAGCTGTTTACTGAATGTGCTCCTGTGGCTGATCAGCTCCTCATGTAGAGGGTGGGAAGGACAGTCTAAGATTGTTTTTATTTTGGACAGTGTCCTCTTCTCCAACACCTCTGTCAGAGAGTCCAGTTCTACACCTACAACATGGCCGGTCTTCCTGATGATCTTATTGAGTCTGTTAGTGTCCTTCACCCTCAAGCCGCTGCCCCAGCAGACAACAGCGTACAGGATGGCGCTTGCCACCACAGACTCATAGAACATCCGCAGCATCGTTCCGCAGATGTTGAAGGACCTTCCCATCCAGCTAAGGCCATTACATCCTCTGAAACTACACAAACCTGACAGCACCTCAATATTAACTGCTGTTATTACATTACCATGTGCCTATCTCATATATCACAACCATATCACAAGAACTGGGAGATACCTGTATCTACTCATCATCCTGTCTCACTACCCACACAGTCTGCTGACTCATAGGTAAGTGGTATCAAAAAGAATAATAAATATAAAACTAGTAAGATTAATAGCTGAGAAATGTCAAGCTGTAGATAATAAAAATTAACTTTAGTGCTGTGATATGAAATTGTAATGTGCTATTTTATTTTATCTGTGATAAAAGGAAGCCATGGCCTAATGGGTAGAAAAGCAACTTTGGGACCAAAAGGTTGCCAGTTCGATTCCTTAGACTTGCAGGAATGGCTGAAGTGCCCTTGAGCAATGTACCTAACTCCAGGCTGCTCTGGATAAGAGTGTCTGCTAAAAGCCAGTAATGTAATATAATATTTATACCGCTGCCATGAGTAGGGGAGGTATTATGTTCTCAGGTTGTCTGTCCATTCAAAATTCTTGTTTGTGCAATATCTCAAGAACAGGTGTTTTTAAGATTTATATGGAATTATCATTGCAACCAGCAGATGGACTGACTAGATTTTGGAATTGATCCAAATAGGGTCAAAGTCATAGCAAAGTTAAATGTCTGACATAGGTTTTGATCTGTCTGTACTGAAGAAAGTAGAATTGACAAAGTATGATCTAGAAATGTAGACCTCTGCCACCTAGGAGATCCTGTCTTATGGATATCTGGCAGCAACAATCACCAACACAGACACAGCTGTTCAGAGATGTTTCTCAGTTTATTGAAAGACAAACATGAGTATATATCCACATTCAAGAGTGTATTGTAGCTAAATGACTGGAAGATGGGATCGAAGAGTGTGGTGTAGCTATATGATTGGAAGATGTAATTTAAGAAGCCAAGCTGTCTGTGTGTGACAGGGTGCATCAACAGGTGATGAAGCATTACATCACTGATCAGGATGAAAACAGAGAGCAGATGTGCAAGTGAAGATAAGTTTCAAGGATTGAACTGGAACTAGACAAAACAATTAGTAAGCAAAGTGGCCAAAACCAGTTGCAAGCATGCCAAACAAATATCCCTATTAAAGCCCTCTAAGATCCTGAAAGGACCTGATGAATGCTTGCTCACAATGGACTTTCCTTGTCTAAGTTTGAGGTCTTGTAGTGGTAGTGATATATAAGTGGCATTCACAAGTTGTGCCAGCATACGGGTTAGAAGTGATTGTCATGAGAAAGCTAATACAAACAGTACTATATATATGTATATGAAAAGATAAGATGAGAAGAGGTCCCCTAAGGACTTCTTGATTGCTGAATGGGTCCTGTCAAAGGGTCAGAGGTCAACAGGGAGGGAAGATTGAAGACTCTTTTCAAATAACTTGCACGTATCCACTGTGGCTGGGAATCAGTGAGGACAGCTGTTCTCATCACTGCAAGCATGGTGCATGGCAGACCATATGCAGCGTCTCCAACCTGCACGGGATTCAGGCTGCACACTAATACTCGATCACCTGGAAGAAATGGGTGAGTAGGCATTTCTGCAGGCAAAGGGAGAGACACAGAGACATTACCATGTACACTGTTCAATTTCTCACTCAAAGTTTGAGTATAATCACGTCCAGATCACCTGTAAATGAAACACCAGGGTTACCTTTGGTCCAGCAGGTTGGGAATGGTCTGCCCATTATTACCTTAAAAGGAGACAATTTGGTTTTCAAACTGGGAGTCATTCTAATTTCCTATATTCACTCTTAAGGCCAATTTATGCTGACAACCCAGTCCTCGCAGACGGTGTCGCAGATAGTGTCTGTGTAGCCCCCCCACCTTCGCAGACGCTCTGGCGCACACCTCCCAAAAATTGTGACCACCGCAGAAGCCTCGCAGACAGTGTCGCAGACAGTGTCGCAGACAAGAGGGCTCTGATTGGTCCACTCTACAGCCACTGTACACGCACTTCCACTTCCCTACTTTCCCGGTTTGTTTTGTTTTCACGACCGGCATTTTTAAAAACACGAGCGAAGATGGAGCAGCACGAAGAGCGGTTGATTGAGGAAGTACGTACATCTATACGACTCCAGTTCTAGTCATTATAAAAAAAAAAGTTCTAGTCATTATAAGTAACCGGAGGATAAACACTCCACTAACCACACCCACCAACTACTCCTAGCGACTTCGCGCCCCCTTGCGTTGTGCCGGTGAATAACATCGCGCACGCCTATTACTCCCCGCTCAACAATAAATTACAACTGTCTGCGAAAAGCTATCTGTGAAAGCCTTGTCACAAGAGCATGCAGAGGCCTTTAGACTGACCACTTCCACTCTTCTTGACACACGCAAAACAGAAAAGACAAAACACAAAAAGAGAAGAATTTTGTTGGTGTAGGGAAATAAAATTTCAGCAAATCATAATATTGGGAAATAATTTTCAGCTTAGAGTGTATAAACCTCTCAACCAGTCTCTGTGAACACCATTGAGACCATATCCATATAGTATATAACGGTTTTAGAATATACATACAGTAGTTGAGTAAGACTCAATGACCCTCTTCTTCCAAGAAACATTAGGAAATAAAAATAACTTGGACAAATCAGACACATCAAAATCAGACAAATCAAAACCATAATTTCTTCCATTTGGCCCTAGAAAACACCACAGGACTTTTTATACGCTGCATGCATAAGTGTACGATTGGGATAACGAAATCAATTACATCTAGTTGGCCATAGGAAACACCACAGAACTTTTTATACACTGCACATATATGTGCAATTGGAATAACCAAATCTCAGATCTCCAGATGGAAGAAGAGAGCCCAAGATAGTAAATGAAAAAAAATTCTTACCTTCCACATGGAGATCCCAGACATGAGCCCTGAGGAAACTGATAGGTTTTGCTCTGTCTGTGCTGAAATAAGTTGAATTGACAAAGTATGATCTAGGAAAGTAGACCACTGCTGCCTATAGAGATTCTGTCTCATGGATATCCGTGAGCAACAGTAACCGACAAAGATGTGATTTAAGAAGCCAAGTTGTCTATCATATCATTTTTCTACAATAGCTTCATTGACATTTGAAGTATATTATAAGGGCAGTTACAAGACAAATTAATAACAAAAAGGACTAGACCTGGTGGTGGTAATTGACAATTGATCTTGGATAATTGTCACAAGACAGCTTTACAGAAAATGAAAGGCTTTAAACATAAGCTTATTTTATCCCAAATAAATTTATTTATCCCTGATGAGCAAGCCTGTGGTGATGGTGGCAAGGAAAAACTCCCTCAGATGACACAAGGAAGAAAGCTTGAGAGGAACCAGACTCAAAAGGGAACCCACCCTCATTTGGGTGATAACATAGCATGATTAGAAATAACTTGCTTCTATAACTGTGTCCTATATAGTCACAAAGTACAACTGTGTAACCAGGAAATTCATTATAGTTTTAGCATGAAGTCTGTTTTGTTGAAGTTATCAACTGTTCATTGATGGAGACTTCAGTGCAAAACTGTTCATGACAACTGCAGTCCTAAAGTTATCATGACAAGTGTAGTCCGCAGCCATCATAGCAAAACTGTAAGTGTCCAGAGCCATCTTCCAAGTGCATATTTTGACTGTTCATATGGAGCCATCCTCCACAGCAGTGAAATGATGAGACTCTATCCAGATGTAGGGCGTCAGGATGGACCAGGCAGGTCCGAAGAGCAGAAGAGGTCAGCATCACTGGTGTCTCAGGATCAACATATAAAGGCCTCTGCATGCTCTTGCGACAAGGCTTTCGCAGACAGCTTTTCGCAGACAGTTGTAATTTATTGTTGAGCGGGGAGTATAGGCGTGCGCGATATTATTCACCGGCACAACGCAAGGGGGCGCGAAGTCGCTAGGAGTAGTTGGTGGGTGTGGTTAGTGGAGTGTTTATCCTCCGGTTACTTATAATGACTAGAACTTTTTTTTTTAATAATGACTAGAACTGGAGTCGTATAGATGTACGTACTTCCTCACTTCCTCAATCAACCGCTCTTCATGCTGCTCCATCTTCGCTCGTGTTTTTAAAAATGCCGGTCGTGAAAACAAAACAAACCGGGAAAGTAGGGAAGCGGAAGTGCGTGTACAGCGGATATAGAGTGGACCAATCAGAGCCCTCTTGTCTGTGACGCTGTCTGCGAGGCTTCTGCGGTGGTCACAATTTTTGGGAGGTGCACGCAGAGCGTCTGCGAAGGTGGGGGGGCTACGCAGACACTGTCTGCGACGCTATCTGCGAGGACTGGGTTATCAGCATAAATTGGCCTTAACTCGACAGAGAGAGACAGGTAGAGGGAGAGACAGAGGGGGTGGGGAGAGAAAGAGAAAGTACAGGTTGTTGGGTATGCCCGGTGTCACCTCATGGTTAAGAACAGTATGCATTTTGTGCTGAGTGCAAGTGGGGACTCTCCCAAGACCAAATATGACAACATAACTAAAAGGGAGAGCCAGAAGGTAACATACTGTAGACATGAGGAAGCCCTGGGACATAAAGCAGCCAGCCACTCCACCATCAACAAACCCGAATGAAAGTGTGAGAATGGGGTGGGGGGGCGACAGCATCCATACATCCCAGTTTACTAAAACACTATGCCTGAGGACCCTCCAGATCTACTCCTTGTGGTACAACATACCACAACATACTGTATCTGAAGCAGAAGCCGCTTGAAAGTCTGTATAGTGTTTCCAGCTCCTAATGCAGCAGCAGGAAAGTACACAGGGATTTCATGAAAAATTAGTATGTTTGATCGTAAAGTAAACACTTTCTGACAAGTAAAAACTTTCTAAACAACCTTTTTCATATTTTAGACATTTTGACAGTTTATAATCATACCACTCATGTTGATATGAACAATCATATCTGACATGACATTTCATCATAATGATGTGAAAGGTAGAACTTCAGAGTCCTACAACATACTACATGTACAGTGGTGCTTGAAAGTTTGTGAACCCTTTAGAATTTTCTATATTTCTGCATAAATACGACCTAAAACATCATCAGATTTTCACACAAGTCCTAAAAGTAGATAAAGAGAACCCAGTTAAACAAATGAGACAAACATATTATACTTGGTCATTTATTTATTGAGGAAAATGATCCAATATTACATATCAGTGAGTGGCAAAAGTATATGAACCTCTAGGATTCGCAGTTAATTTGAAGGTGAAATTAGAGTCAGGTGTTTTCAATCAGTGGGATGACAGATGTGAGTGGGCACCCTGTTTTATTTAAAGAACAGGGATCTATCAAAGTCTGATCTTCACAACACATGTTTGTGGAAGTCTATCATGGCACGAACAAAGGAGATTTCTGAGGACCTCAGAAAAAGCATTGTTGATGCTCATCAGTCTGGAAAAGGTTACAAAACCATCTCTAAAGAGTTTGAACTCCACCAATCCACAGTCAGACAGATTGTGTACAAATGGAGGAAATTCAAGACCATTGTTACCCTCCCCAGGAGTAGTCGACCAACAAAGATCACTCCAAGAGCAAGGTGTGTAATAGTCGGCAAGGTCACAAAGGACCTCAGGGTAACTTCTAAGCAACTGAAGGCCTCTCTCACATTTTCTAATGTTAATGTTCATGAGTCCACCATCAGGAGAACACTGAACAACAATGGTGTGCATGGCAGGGTTGCAAGGAAAAAGCCACTGCTCTCCAAAAAGAACATTGCTGCTCATCTGCAGTTTGCTAAAGATCATGTGGACAAGCCAGAAAGCTATTGGAAAAATGTTTTGTGGATGGATGAGACCAAAATAGAACTTTTTGGTTTAAATGAGAAGCGTCATGTTTGGAGAAAGGAAAACACTGCATTCCAGCATAAGAACCTTATCTCATCTGTGAAACATGGTGATGGTAGTATCATGGTTTGGGCCTGTTTTGCTGCATCTGGGCCAGGACAGCTTGCCATCACTGATGGAACAATGAATTCTGAATTATACCAGCGAATTCTAAAGGAAAATGTCAGGACATCTGTCCATGAACTGAATCTCAAGAGAAGGTGGGTCATGCAGCAAGACAACGACCCTAAGCACACAAGTTGTTCTACCAAAGAATGGTTAAAGAAAAATAAATTTAATGTTTTGGAATGGCCAAGTCAAAGTCCTGACCTTAATCCAATCGAAATGTTGTGGAAGTACCTGAAGCGAGCAGTTCATGTGAGAAAACCCACCAACATCCCAGAGTTGAAGCTGTTCTGTACAGAGGAATGGGCTAAAATTCCTCCAAGCCGGTGTGCAGGACTGATCAACAGTTACCGGAAACGCTGAGTTGCAGTTATTGCTACACAAGGGGGTCACACCAGATACTGAAAGCAAAGGTTCACATACTTTTGCCACTCACAGATATGTAATATTGGATCATTTTCCTCAATAAATAAATGACCAAGTACAGTATAATATTTTTGTCTCATTTGTTTAACTGGGTTATCTTTATCTACTTTTAGGACTTGTGTGAAAATCTGATGATGTTTTAGGTCATATTTATGCAGAAATATAGAAAATTCTAAAGGATTCACAAACTTTAAAGCACCACTGTATGTCTGTGCATGAAACAGTTTACCTAAAGCAGTGGCCGCTTGAAAGTCTCTCTGTAGCGTTTTTAGCCACTAATGCAGCCACAGGAAAGCACACAGGGATTTCGTGAGAAGTGAGTATGTTTGATCATATTTGACAAGTAATAGCTTTCTCAACATCGATTTTCATACTTTAGAGATTTTGACACTTTATAATCATACCACTCATGCTCCCATGAACAATCATATCTGACATGACATTTCATCATAATGATGTGAAAAGTAGCGCTTCAGAGTCATTCAACACAATGCATGTATGTTTGTGCATGAAACAGTTTTCCTGAAGCAGCAGCAGCTTGAAAGTCTATTGTGTTTTCAGTCCCAATGCAGCCGATGCAGAGCACACAGGGATTTTGTGAGAAATTAGTATGTTTGACCATATTTGACAAGTTACAACTTTCTAAACATTGATTTTCATGTTTTACAGATTTTGACACTTTATAATTATACCACTCATGTTCACATGAACACTCATATCTGACATGAATGTTCATCATAATGATGTGAAAAGTAGCGCTTCAGAGTCATTCAACACACTGCATGTATGCCTGTGTATGAAACAGCTTTCCTGAAGCAGCAGCAGCTTGAAAGTTTCTGTATAGCATTTTCAGCCCCTAATGCAGCCACAGAAGAGCACACAGGGATTTCTTGAGAAATGACTATATTTGATAATATTTGACAATTTACAACTGCTGCATTTTGAACTAACTGGAGCTTGTTTATCCACTTCTTGGGCATACAATCATCGAACCTAGAGGTAACAAAAGCATGAACCAGTTTTTCTGCCTCATGTACCGATATTATATTTCTTATCTTAGCGATATTTCTGAGATGAAAGAAAGCTATTCTTGTAATGTTATCAAAATGAATTTTCAAATGAAAGACTGGAGTCAATGATCACCCCGAGGTCTTTTACTCCTGCAAATGAAGAAATGGAAAGGCCATCCAGGTTTACTATCTCATCAGAAAACCTACTTCTAGGTGCATGTGGTCCTAGTACAAGTACTTCTTTCTTGTCAGAGTTAAGGAGAAGGAAGTTAATCAGTATCCAGTGTCTAATGTTCTTTACACATTCCTCAGTTTTATTAAGCTGGTGTCTCTCATCTGGCTTTGCAGAAACATATGTGTGTCATCAGCATAACAGTGGAAGCTCATACCAAGCTTACTGTTTCAAGTAACACCCCCATACATTTAAGGCCCTGTCCGCACGGCAACGGATTCAGGTGAATCTGATAAAATTGTTTATCATTTCGGCCTGGCGTCCACACGGCACCGGCGTTTTGGGTGCCCCAAAACAAAATCTTTTGAGAACGGGTTCCAGAGTGAAAAAATCTGGCAACGGCGCCATTGCGAAGTCATCTGGATGAGTAGAATGGATTTGTTTACGATGATGTCACAACCACATGACTGTCAGTGCTTCACGCCGGGTAGAAGTGTAACAAACTCGATGCGAGTTGTCAACAAATCCTATAACTTGGTTCATGAAACGCGCTTACAAAATATTTTCACTGTGAATATTTATTGTGTAATGGTGCAAAGTGAGAGAAAGAGAGAGAGAGAGAGAGAGAGAGAGAGAGAGAATAGCCCTTAGGGCAGAGTCTTTAGTCCAAACACTGCGGAAGCAGTACCAAACCGCGCACCGCCCGTGCACTTTCCAAAAACAAAAACAATCCCGCCAGCAAAAATAGGAAAAAAAGGAGCGATCTCACCTCTTCAGATGTTGGTTTAAGTCTGACAATACATTCCTCAAAAAGGGTGTAGAAGAACAAAGTAATCCATCAATGTGTAGCATTCAATTTATTCCAGACCATTAAAGAATTCTGGAGGATATCAGAATGTTGGCGTACTGGCTTCCATCTACCCCATTCATTCCTCTTTCTGCGTCTTTCCTTTTACGCTACTGATTAATAATCAAAACTTTATGTGGCTAATGCTACAGAAGAAGGGGTTTATGCGCATGCGTCTACTTCTTCTATTGTTCTGGTGTCTCCGATGGGACCGTCTTACAGCGCACGTAGAGGTGTGGCATGTGTATTGCATCGTTTTCAGCAAGCGTTGCATTGCCATATGAGCCTGATATTTTACTGATCCGTTGCCCATGTGGACGCGATATTTAAAAAAAAAAATCTCGTTGCCGTTGTCGTGTGGATGTAGCCTAAGAAACATTTGCAGATGACAGAGCAGTTCATTGACTTCATGTGCAAAAGCTTGTCATGTAGAACTAACTTCCCTGGAACTTGGAGTAGAATGCTGGTATGTACGGTACCACTGTTTGGTGTGTATTATCCCCAGAAGTCTGGACAAACAAGATGTCCCACTGGTTCATAGCACACCATCAATGTAACTTCCTTCAATTCCTTGAGGGTGAAATCATACAGCACATCGGATGTAAGTACAGTGTTGCTTGAAAGTTTGTGAACCCTTTAGAATTTTCTATATTTCTGCATAAATATGACCTAAAACATCATTAGATTTTCACACAAGTCCTAAAAGTAGATAAAGAGAACCTGCATCTGGGCCAGGACAGCTTGCCATCATTGAGGGAACAATGAATTCTGAATTATACCAGCGAATTCTAAAGGAAAATGTCAGGACATCTGCTCATGGACTGACTGAATCTCAAAAGAAGGTCGATCATGCAGCAAGACAACGACCCTAAGCGCACAAGTCATTCTACCAAAGAATGGTTAAAGAAGAATAAATTTAATGTTTTGGAATGGCCAAGTCAAAGTCCAAGCTGGTGTGCAGGACTGATCAACAGTTACCGGAAACGTTTAGTTGCAGTTAATGCTGTACAAGGTGATCACACCAGATACTGAAAGCAAAGGTTCACATACTTTTGCCACTTACAGATATGCAATATTGGATCATTTTCTTCAATAAATATATGACCAAGTACAATATTTTTGTCTCATTTGTTTAATTGGGTTCTCTTTATCTACTTTTAGGACTTGTGTGAAAATCTGATGATGTATTCGATCATATTTATGCAGAAATATAGAAAATTCTAAAGGGTTCACAAACTTTCAAGCACCACTGTACATGTATTCGGCAAGAGTGCCTCGTTAGCAGTGGCTCTGTATAGGCTTAGTAGAGCCACCCAGTATGGATAGAATGTACCATCGATATCGATAATGCTTAAGTGCTGTACCAGTACCCTTTAAAGGCTACGTTAAAGGTTTTTAAAATTCAAAACTAACTAATAGGAAAACTGGTTAGCTTTTGTCCTCAATAATGATCTAGAATAGTACACAAGCATGTGATTTAAGACACGATGAATTGTTTTCCAGGCTCTACTGAAGCAGAGGGAGATTGCCCTCTGCTTCAAAGATGGCGGGACCCAATGGTGCTTGTGGAGTGTCGGCAGCAATATTGGTTTATGTGTTGTTTTTAAATGTTTTGGGTTTTAGATTTGAAAATTGTCGTGAGTATTGCTGCAACTACTGTGGAAGTGCACCTGTTCAAGAGTTTTTGGACAGAGACGGTCGATCCTCAGCGAATGCTGAGAAAAAAACTTTTTGGACATGGCAGTGTTGCTCTGATCACCATACAGTCCAGTCTTGCTAGTAAGGCAAATGGAGTCCAAGAAATGCAACAAGCTGATGCTTTTGGCATCATATTATCCATCTGTCTGCTGCTTTCCAGAGATATCCATCAGTGTCCTGGCCCAAACAACTTACAGGTGAAACAACAGCCAAATGCCAGCCACAGTAGTGACTATCCTAACTGTGGAAGGGTGGTGAGAGTTAACACGAAAGCAGTTGCTTGTGACTTTTGTGATGTCTTTGTTCATATAAAATGTGGGAATATTGCTTCGAAAATGTATGATTTGGCTATAAGGAGTAAATCCGACATTCCCCTGGTGTGCAACAGGTACCGTTTGAATGAAATGTGTCACGCGCATGTGATTGATGAGCTGGAGGAGACAATGCATTGTTCTGAGGACAATTTGGATGATGCAAGGAATGATTCTGAGGCTATTTTTAATCAGAAAGGACTTCATTTTATTTATATCAATGCAAGGAGTTTGCTGTCTAAGCTTGAGGAGATCAGGCACCTCGCATTTACATCTAACACCGCTGTGATTGCTGTGTCGGAGACCTGGCTTGATTGTTACATTCAAGATGCTGAAGTCGAGCTTGAGGGTTACTCCATCTACCAGCACAATCATAGCAGAAATGGAGGAAGAGTGTGCCTGTTTATAAGAAATGATTTAACATATAATCTGCAGGCCGATCTCCAGGCAGAGGGTTTGGAGACAGCATGGGTTGAACTGCTGCTTCGCAAGACCATTATTCCTGATGTTTGCTACAGACCCCCTAAGCAAACAAATTTTTATGAACTCCCTGAAACTGTTGTAAGAGTAATGTATGCATGGAGAAAGAATGTATCATTATGGGTGACTTTAATACAAACCTGTTACTGCCTCGTAGTAGCTTGAAAGAATCCTTATTAAATTTCTGTAAAACGTCTGGTTTGCAACAGTTAATCACTAAACCAACTAGAGTGTCTGTTAATAGTCAGTCCCTGTTGGATTTAATATTGGTCTCAGAAGTTGATAATATATCTGTCAGGTGTTCTTGATATTGTTTTAAGTGATCATAACATCACTTTTTGCACACGCAATATATCTAAATCACAAAGGATGACCGATAACCATCGTTCCATTAGATACAGATGCATAAAACATTATACAGCCAAAGGGCTTATAGAAAGGCTCTCGGAGAGGGATTGGTCCGATGTCTTAGGAAGCAATGATGTTGATAGGGCTTGGGCTTTGTTTAAGCAGCACTTTATAGCTGCACTTGATATTGTTGCACCAGTGAAGGAAACAAGAATGAAGCAGAGAAGTGCCAAGTGGATAACTTCTGAAATTCTGGATCTTATCAGACAACGTGATAGATGGTTCAGAAAGTACAAGAAATCAAAATTGCCTAGTGATAGGCTAGCTATAAGGTACAGAAAACAAAGTCTGAATTTTATGCTGATGCTATTGCTGCAAACTTACATCAACCTAAAAAGTTATGGAAGGTACTTAATGGCATGGGCTCCACAGGAAAGTCAAAGTCTGGCAATGTTGGATTAGTTATTGAGGATAAGATGTGTTTTGATAATGGCTTGTCATTTTAATAATTTTTTTACAACCATTGCTGCCAGTTTGGTTGATAAATTGCCTAATGTTTCAGGTAGATATGGCCAGGCATTTGTAAATTCCTTTTATAAAGATAAAAATGTTATTCCTGACACTTGAAATGAGCCCTGTCTCAGAGGAGAGGGTGAGGACATGTCTATCCACTTTGTCAACAAATAAAGCCACTGGACTGGACCTTATCCCATCCAGATTTCTGAGGGATAGTGCTAGTGTAATCTCTAGTGTACTCACCCATATAATAAATCTATGTTTAGGTCAGGGTATTTTTCCAAATCAAATGAAGAGGGCCAGGGTAGTCCCCCTTCTTAAGAAAAATAGTAGATCAGTTGTTGGCAATTATAGGCCAGTATCAATCCTGACAGCCATATCAAAGGTGTTTGAGTGTCTTGTGTATGAGCAGGTGGAGGAGTATCTAGTCAGACAAAATCTGCTGTATGAGTTCCAGTCTGGCTTTTGAGCAGCATACTCTACTGAAACATGTCTGAGATGAGATATTTGACAGAACTTTGATGAAGGAAAGTATGTTGGCATGATTCTTCTTGATTTGCAGAAAGCCTTTGATATCGTAAATCATAAAATACTACTATTAAAACTACACTGGATGGGCTTCAGAGGTACTGCTGTAAAATGGTTCACTTTGTATCTCAGTGGAAGAAATTAAGTTTGTGATGTTGGGGGGACCATATCAGAACCTCAGGATATTACATGTAGGGTGCCCCAAGGTTCTATTTTGGGCCCCCTTTTATTTCTAGTTTATATCAATGATATGCCAGCTGCAGTGAAATGTAACCTTCTTTTATATGACAATGACTCTGCATTACTAGTTCCTGGGAGTGATGTCAGTGAGATTGAGAATGCTCTTGGTGGATAGTTAGAGAGAGTTAGCAAGTGGCTTATTGACAGTAAGCTCTCAATACATCTGGGTAAAACTGAGCCCATTTTATTTGAAACTAAGAGGAAGTTGTCAAAAACTAATGCACTATAAAGGTTACATGTAGTGGCACTGAAATAGTGTTATAAGCAAGCGTTACATATTTGGGGTTAACATTAGAACAGTCACTAACTTGTGAATCTATTGCTGCCAGAATATTATCCAAGTGAGCCAGTAAACTGAAATTTCTGTTTCGTAGGACAAGGCATTTGTAATTTTCTGTCAAGAAATTACTTGTCTTACCACTGATTCACTGTCACTTTGACTATGCATGTTCTGCTTGGTACTGTAGACTGTCAGCTAAACTTAAAACAAACTGCAAGTGATGCAAAATAATCACATCACATTCACACATCACATTATCTCTAGCCGCTTTATCCTTCTACAGGGTCGCAGGCAAGCTGGAGCCTATCCCAGCTAACTACGGGCGAAAGGCGGGGTACACCCTGGACAAGTCGCCAGGTCATCACAGGGCTGACACATAGACACAGACAACCATTCACACTCACATTCACACCTACGGTCAATTTAGAGTCACCAGTTAACCTAACCTGCATGTCTTTGGACTGTGGGGGAAACCGGAGCACCCGGAGGAAACCCACGCGGACACGGGGAGAACATGCAAACTCCGCACAGAAAGGCCCTCGCCGGCCCCGGGGCTCGAACCCAGGACCTTCTTGCTGTGAGGCGACAGCGCTAACCACTACACCACCGTGCCGCCATGCAAAATAATGTTATCCGGTATTTGTTAAATGCAACACCCCCCGGACTCATATTGGTAGTAATGAATTTAAAAGGGTAGGACTGCTGCCAGTATATCTCAAAGTGGAGCAGTTAAAGTTAAATCATATGTATAATGTCATGTATGGGTATGCTCCCAAATATTTATGCTCTCATATAACAATGGTTTATACATAGCATAATCATAACACTAGGGCCAGTGTCCGCTCTTGTAAAGTGCCCCGAGTCAATAATGCAGCCACACACGCTTTTTTCTCCACTGGTATCATGTTATGGAATAGTTTGCCACTTTCCATTAAAATCTTAAATATCAGAGGGGCTTTTAGAAGTCAGGTTAAGACTTTTTTATAGAATTGAGTAACAGATTCATAATGAGTTTGGTGAGATTTGTCTCTTTGTAGGGTAGTGTTATTTATTATCTTTGTTTTAGTAATGTTCTTGGACTTGCCTGTGTTAAGTTTTGTGTTTTATTGTTTTTATGTTTTATGCCTTACATCAAGGACCATGTTGGAAATAAGTGTTTTTCACTTTAACATGTTATCCTTTGGATTTTATTGTCTATCAATCCAAAATAAAATAAAATAAAATCAATCAAGCAATCAATCAAAGACTATGGAGCTGAAGCCAGGTACTTTGGAATCATGGGCGATTGCTCTAAGACAACGAGGGAGGCTCAGCCTCCTCTAAAAATGACGAACATCATGTAGGATGAATTGCGCTAGGCTTATGTTATAGCCGACCTTATAACATTGCTATTTCGGATCCAAAATCATAGAAATATATGTGCTCGGGGGCGTCGTGGCTCAGGTGGTTAAGGCGCCATACCATGAATGCGGGCGACCCGGGTTCGATTCCGGCCCGAGGTCATTTCCCGATCCCTTCCCGTCTCTCTCCCGTTCATTTCCTGTCTCTACACTGTCCTATCCAATAAAGGTGTAAAAAGCCCAAAAAAATATCTTTAAAAAAAAGAAATATATGTGCTCAACCCAACTACAGTGCGAAATCATTCCGTTATAACTTTCCCCAGTTCGCCTAATGTGCGCGTGAATTTTTCCCCCTCGTGACAGCGCGATGCAGCCCAGCCTCAGTGGACTTCAATGGCATTTGGGAGCTATGCGCGTTTCAATATCAAAATGCAAGACGGGGGCGCTAGTGAGCACCAGATGGAGTAGCCACATTTTTGCTGAGCTCCTCTCCATATTGTAATATAATTTGATATTTAGTCTAGAATTTAACAGTTTACCCGACCTTTTGTTGATTTAATCGGCTATTAAGAGTAGGAGGATGGGAAAATCGAAGGTAGAATGTGGAAAGCAGGATAAAGATGAGACGGCAACCCATTCTTCGCCAGCGACGCTAACACCAACAACAGCAGGCACCGTGGACCTCGCAGATTCCAGAGACACCGATACAGAGTCGAGCAGCATTCTTTTGGCAATAGAGAGCATGAACAAAACGATGACTGACAGATTCGACGCATTAGAGGCAACCTTGGCATCCACTCAAGTATCTCTGGTGAGTCTTGGTCACCGAGTGACCACAGTCGAGGAGGCTCATTCCAGCCATGACGCCCGACTCTTAAAAGTCGAACAAACTTGCATGGAACTGCAGAAGGAAAACCGTGCACTGCACGCAAAAGTAATTGATCTGGAAGCTCGCTCTAGACGTCAAAATATTAAAATTGTTGGCCTACCTGAAAAGATCGAGGGTAGGCACCCTGTGGAGTTTTTGGAGAAATTTATCCCTGAACTGTTAGGCCCCAGTAATTTTCCAAAGCCGGTTGTGGTGGATCGAGCGCATTGCCTGGGGAGTAGATCTGATGAGGAGGGCGATGAGGTAAGACCGCGCGTCATGATAGCCAGGATCCACAATTTCCAAGTCAAGGAGAAAATACTACAGTTATCTCGCCAACAGTTTCCTTTGAAATTAAACGAGAGGGCGATTCATATTTTCCCCGATTTTCCTGCGGAGGTGATCAAACAATATCAGGCTTTTGAAGGAGTTCGTGACATACTGAAGGAAGCTGGTGCCAGGGTCAGTTTCCTTTATCCAGCCCAGTTCAGGGTTACCGTGGGAAAGTCAGAGCAAGTTTTTCCACACCGGAAGAAGCTGAGCAGTTTGCAAAGACATTGACTTGAGTGCAAGTGCAGTGCACATTTTGAATTGATACATTTTCTGGTATGTAATTTATTACAATTACAGGTCGGGATTTTTTTTTCTTTTTCCCAAATGATCGCTATATAAATCATTGCTTTTTGGAGAGAGGGCTTAAGGCTCTTTACTTTAGCTAAACTTTTTTTTTTGCTATGGTCCAGCAGCCTCGATGCTTGTTTGAGGGGAACATGCTTTCACTTTGTATTTCTGTCCCCTATCTTGCTACCTGATTTGTGACTCTGTGTTCCAGCCTGCTCTCTAACTCCTGCCTGCTGAGAGACTGCCTGAAACCCAAGTACTGTCAGCCTATAGCCACACTTCTCTGACAACGCCTGATCCTGTCAGATCTCAGCTGCTAAGCAGGGTTGGGCCTGGTCAGTATGTGGATGGGAGACCTCAGACGTCACCACCAGCCATCCCTGCCTCTCAGTTCTCTTGCCACTGGACTTCACCCACACACATTCTCCCAACTCCCTTTTCCCCTGTTATTAATAAACTGTGGTTTGAGCGCATTTGATCTCCTTTCCTGTTTGGTCCCTGACAGAACAATGTGACAACTACATGGAGTCAGTGCCTGAACCCTCTGGCCTAGACTGGCTGCAGCACACCGAAGGGGAGGTCAGTCGGATGTCTGCCGACATTACAGCCCTGATCCAGCTGGTCAACAGCAACGACGACTGGACCAAGCACTCCAGCTGCTCACCACCCAAGCACCCCCTGCTCCTCCGAGTCAACCACCGCAGCCCCTCGTTGCATCAGCCCCCGTCATACCCGCCGTTGACGTTCCAGCTCCGGAAGGTGCTCCTGCTACACTCGATGCCCCAGAACCCAAGGTTGGCAGTTCGGAGCATTTTGACGGTGATCCCTCCCAAGTCTGTGCTTTCCTGACCAGCTGCCGGTTGCTGTTCGACCTGCAGCCCAGAACCTTCCCGTCAGAGGCAGCGAAGGTGGCCTTCATCATCACTCGTCTGACTGGCCACGCCCGCCTGTGGGGGACTGCAGAGTATGAACGCCGGACACCTGTGTGTGCCTCCTTCTCCCTGCTTGCAGTGGAGATGACCAAGGTCTTCGACCTGGGCTCGTCGTCAGTAGAGGCATCCGGAGGACTGATGAGTATTCGCCAAGGCGGACAAACAGTGGCTGACTACTCGATCGATTTCCGGACCTTGGCCCGGCACAGCAAGTGGAACACACAGGCGCTGGTGGATGCTTTTCTGCACAGCCTTGCTGACTACATGAAGGACAATTTGGTCTTGTACGAACAACCATCGACACTCGATGAGGCTATTGCCCTGGCCGTCTGCATTGACCACCAGGTCCAGACCAGTCGATGAGAGAGGGCCCTCCAGACTCAGTCAGTCACCAGCACACGGAGTAACCCAGCCCCTTCTACGTCTCCTGCTGCTTCTCCGCCGAGCCTTCTGGACCAGTCAGAGCCCATGGAGATCGTCCGTGCTTCCCTCAGCCCGGCAGAGCGCCAGCGTCAGATCACCTCCAATCTATGCCTGTACTGTGGGGGTGACGGTCACCGTGCTGCCTCTTGCCCAGTAAAAGCGACGAGCTCACTGGACACAGGAGGGGCCCGGCTGGGCTCAATGACCATCCAGTCCTCCACCAGCCAGAAACCTATGCTCCAAGTTTGTCTTCGTCTGTTGGATCCCACCCACACCCTGGCTGCCCTGATTGACTCTGGCGCCGAGGCTAACATCATGGACACCGAGCTTGCACGCCAGTTGGGTCTGCAGAGCCATCTCTTATCCTCTCCCGTGCCAGCCAGGGCACTCGATGGCCACCTCCTTGGCACCGTCACCCGCCTCACTGCCCCTGTTCCGATGACTCTGTCAGGCAACCACCATGAAACCATCCAATTTCACCTGCTCCGTTCCCCCGGCCAACCCCTCATCCTGGGCTATCCATGGCTCCGCCAGCACAGTCCTCACCTCGACTGGGCCACTGGAGAGATAAGAGAATGGGGCAAGGACTGCCACCGGACCTGCTTACGAGCCGCCATCCTAAACACCCGTACTCCACCTGCCAGCTCTGCCCCCAACCTCACTAATGTCCCAGTGTGTTATCACAGCCTTCGGGAGGTATTCAGTAAAACCGAGGCCACTTCCTTGCCTCCTCACCGGCCCTACGACTGCACCATTGATCTCCTCCCAGGCACTGCACCACCCAAGGGTTGTCTCTACTCTCTGTCCACCCCAGAAAGGAAGGCGATGGAGGCCTACATCAGTGACTCTCTGGCTGCCGGCCTTATCCATCCATCCTCTTCTCCCGCCGGTGCTGGGTTCTTCTTCGTGGAAAAGAAGGATGGATCCCTGCGCCCCTGCATCGATTACAGGGGTCTCAACGACATCACCATCAACAACTGATACCCTCTCCCACTGCTTACCTCCGCCTTCAAGCTGCTCCAGGGAGCCACAGTCTTCACCAAACTTGATCTCCAAAATGCCTACCACCTGGTTCGGGTAAGGGAGGGAGATGAGTGGAAGACCACGTTCAACACCCACACCGGTCACTATGAATACCGGGTGATGCCGTTTGGCCTTCCCAACGCGCCAGCGGCATTCCAGGCTCTGGTGAATGATGTCCTGAGAGATATGTTGAACAAGTTTGTGTTCATTTACCTCGACGACATCCTGATCTTCTCTAAAACCCTGTCCAAACACACCCAGCATGTCCAGCAAGTGCTCCATCGCCTCCTGGAAAACTCTCTCTTCGTCAAGGCAGAGAAGTGAGTTTCATGCCAAGTCTGTGGGGTTCCTGGGGTACATCGTGGCAGAAGGGAGCATCCAGATGGACCCTGCCAAAGTCTCTGCAGTTACTTCATGGCCAGTACCAGAGAGCAGGAAGCAGCTTCAGCAGTTCCTGGGCTTCGCAAATTTCTACAGGAAGTTCATTCGTAATTACAGCACCATTGCGTCACCCCTCACCGCCTTGACCAGCATCAAACAGCCCTCCACCTGGACTCCGGCCGCCAACGAAGCCTTTGCCACCCTCAAGGCTCGGTTCACCACTGCTCTCGTCCTCTGGCTGCCTGATGAGGAGCGGCAATTCATTGTTGAGGTGGACGCCTTGGACGTGGGAGTCGGGGCAGTGCTCTCACAGAGGTCTGCGGATGACAACAAACTCCATCCCTGTTCGTTCTTCTCCCGCCGGCTATCGCCAGCCGAACGCAATTACGACGTAGGCAATCGGGAACTGCTGGCGGTCAAGCTCGCCCTGGAGGAATGGCGTCACTGGCTGGAGGGATGCGTAGTCCCATTCCTGGTCTGGACAGACCATAAGAATCTAGAATACATCAGCACCGCTAAACGACTCAACCCCAGACAGGCCCGCTGGGCTCTCTTTTTCACCCGATTCAATTTCACCCTTTCATACCGGCCCGGATCTCGCAACACCAAGCCTGATGCACTCTCCCGCCAGTTCCAGAAGGATGATGCCCCCTCCAAGGACCCGGCTCCCATCCTACCTGACCCCTGTATCGTTGCTGCGCTGACCTGGGACATTGAAGAATGAGTGCGGGAAGCCCTCCGTGACCAACCCAGCCCCAGTGCATGCCCCGCAAGTCGCCTCTTCGTTCCTGAAGACCTGCGATCCCAGGTTATACAATGGGAACACGACTCCAGCCTGCCACCCTGGTTCCTCTCGCTCCTATCACCTGCTCGCCCAATGGTTCTGGTGGCCTACTATGAGCAGGGATGTGCGAGACTTCGTCCGAGCCTGCCCTACCTGTAATCAAAATAAGTCCTCCAGCCAGCCTCCTGCCGGTTTGCTCCAGCCTCTGCCCGTGCCAATGCGACCCTGGTCCCACATTTCCCTGGATTTTGTTATGGGTCTACCCCCTTCTAATGGGATGATGGTCATACTCACCATCATGGACTGCTTTAGCAAGATGGCACACTTTGTTCCCCTCCCTAAACTACCGTCAGCCAAGGAGACTGCCCAGATCATCTTGCAACATGTCTTCCGCATCCATGGGCTGCCCAAGTACATCGTTTCGGACCGGGGGCCGCAATTCGCCTCCTCTTTTTGGAAGGAGTTCTGTCACCTACTCGGGGCCACCGCCAGCCTCCGGATTCCGACCCCAGTCCAACGGCCAGTCAGAACGGACTAACCAGGAGTTGGAGAAGGCACTTCAGTGCATGGCGTCACGCAACCCTAGGGCCTGGTGCGAGCACCTGCTGTGGGTGGAATACCCTCACAACTCCCTCACCAGTTCAGCCACCGGGCTGTCCCCATTCCACTGCATGTATGGCTACCAACCACCCCTGTTCCCCAGCCAGGAGGGAGAGGTTACCTGCCCGGCTGCCCTCACCTATGCATGCCGATGCCACTGCACCTGGTCTCAAGCCCGCGCTGCACTCCTCAAGTCAGTCACCAGCTACTCTACTGGCGCCAACTGGCGGAGGACGCCTGCGCCCACCTACCGGGAGGGCCAGAAGGTGTGGCTATCTGCCAAGGACCTGCCCCTCCAGGTGGAGTCTCGTAAGCTAGCACCTCGGTTCGTCGGACCATTCCCTATCCAGAGGATCATCAGCCAGTCTGCTGTCCAGCTCCGACTGCCCAAATCTATGAGAGTGCACCCTACCTTCCACGTCTCTAAGATCAAGCCAGTGCATGAGAGCCTGCTGGTCCCAGCTGCACCTTCTCCTCCTCCTCCTCGTCTCATCGATGGTGGCTCGGTCTACTCCGTCCGGCGACTGCTGAAGTCACGATGCAGGGGCAGGGGCCTCCAATACCTGGTGGATTGGGAGGGCTATGGTCCTGAGGAGAGGACGTGGGTCCCTGCTGGGAGAATCTTATACCATACCCTCATCAGCACCTTTCATCACCTGCATCTGGACTAGCCGGCCAACCGGAGGGGTCGACAAAAGGGGCCTTGTCGGAATGACGATGCGCCCACCGCTACTGTTCCTGAGTCCGATCCTGAACCAGATCCTGAGGCCTTGGACTCTGACTGGTCAGAGGAGTTCTAACCCTCCACCGGTATTCCCCCTCCTCCCGCCCGTCTTGGTGGATCTGTGGCTAGGGACTTCTGGAGCCGTCCCTTGGGGGGGGGGCGTTCTGTCATGGTCCTACCTGTGGGTTTCTCTCTTCAGGTAACATCTCCACTCAGCATTACCAGCCACGCCCGCACTCACTTCCTCTTATTATCTTTCAGTGACTGTCATTGGCTGTTGCTGATCACCTGCTTTCCCCCTGTGTGTATTTAAGCTGCAGTCCTCCCAAGCTTCTGTGTCAGATCGCCTGCAACTCTCAGCCTGATAACCTGCTCTGTGTTCCTACTACTCTGACCCCTGAAAATATCCTGTTCCGTCTGACTCTGTCTGCTCTCCAGCCCTGGTAACCTGATCTGCCTTCCGTTCTGTCGACTCTGCCTCTTGCCTGCCTCTCCTGTACCTTCACCTGTTCTCCAGCTCGCTCAGCCCTGCTGCTCGTCTGCCTCTCCATCTGCCTGGTGTGAGCAGCCCTGCCTGGAGCCCTACTCTTCAGCCCTGGTAACTTGACCCTGCATTTCTGTCCCCTATCTTGCTACCTGATTTGTGACTCTGTGTTCCAGCCTGCTGTCTAACTCCTGTGTGCTGAGGGTCTGCTTGCTGGGAGACTGCCTGAAACCCAAGTACTGTCAGCCTACAGCCACACCTTTCTGGCAACGCCTGATCCTGTCAGATCTCAGAAGCTAAGCAGGGTTGGACCTGGTTAGTACTTGGATGGGAGACCTCAGATGTCACCACCAGCCATCCCTGCCTTTCAGTTCTCCTGCCACTGGACTTCACCAACTCCCTTTTCCCCTGTTATAAATAAACTGTGGTTTGAGCGCATTTGATCTCCTCTCCTGTTTGGTTCCTGACATAGGGTGTTGGAAGGATTTGGTCACCATTTTATCTCCTGGATTCAAATCTTGTATGCCAATCCATTCTCTTCCATTCTTACAAATCAAGATAGGTCTACCTCATTTCGACTACAGCGTGGGACACGCCAGGGATGTCCCCTTAGCCCACTCCTTTTTGCAATATGTATTGAACCCCTTGCTGTTTGTATTAGACAGCATGATACTCTCAACCCCATTTGTTTAGGAGGTGTGGACCACTATCTGTCTTTATACGCTGATGATGTGGCTCTCTTTATGTCACAGCTTGAATTATCCATTCCTATTCTGTTAGATCTCATTAAGTAATTTGGGGACATTTCTGGGTACACAATCAACTGGCAAAAAAGTGAATTTATGCCTCTTGGGAAAAATCATAAACCAGAGTTCCTGCATAAACTCCCATTTAAAGTGACAGACAAGTTGAAGTACCTTGGAGTAACCCTTCCAAAAGACCCCAAATTAATTTTTAAATTGAATTTTAATGAAAAGGTGGAAAAACTAAAAGGAGATATTGGAAAGTGGCGCACACTCCCCCTTTCAATGGTGGGCCGTATAAATGCTATAAAGATGGTTTCTTTGATTGACAGCTCGTTTCAAATATAGACAGCCAGCGGTGAATTTCAGTTCAGTCCCATGCGGATTCGCAAGTGGTGTGGTGTATTGTAAGAGATCAGCTTACATTTTTATTTCATTCATTATATACGGTTTCTACCAGCTTTTTTAGTTTGTATATATTTTCATTGTAAATAAAGTGTAAATATAGTGTTGTCAAGTTTGCTATCTTAGTTCCAGAAATTTCGTTTGAGTGGCTGAACTTGAACTTGAGGGGGCTAGTCAGCTAGCAAGAAAGCTGCGCACGGATGCCAAGCATTGCTGATTTAATTTTGGCAAAGCCATTTGCTAGTCTTCCTTTTGAGGAAAAAATTAAAATTAAAGAGCAGGGTAGACCAACGCCTCAAATTGACTTGGTGAAAAAGGTAGGGAATAATACTCGTTCCTTTCACCTCTCCTGGTACAAGAAAGTGAATTGGCTAACAGCAAGTGACCCACATCAACAACAGTAAATAGGCTACTTTAGTAATATGTCATGGATGGACCAAAAATATAGAATCTATTTAAAATGTTTATGCTGAGTATATTATATTGGAATATATATTTTTCTGGATATGAAGTAAACACAGCTACAATTTGGAAAACATTTTTAAACAAAAACACAGCTGAGAACATTTCACACTACAGACCTGGATTAAAAGTGAAGGGTTATCAAAATTGTCAATAAAACATTTCTCAGTCAAAATAAGTAAAATATAGGGAAAGTGTCATTGAATGAAATGTGTGGCACCCAGCTCTATGTTTGGCTCCCCAAGGTCAGTGCTTGTGCCTATTCCAGAACACTCTGCTGTTACTGCTGAGGTTCCTGACAAAGAGCTGCTTTCAATAATGATAAATTTTTAAACAACATGCCACATGCCACAATTTTAAAATATAAAATGTTAAAATATACCCCCCAACACCACCATCATGTATATTGGACAGTAGGCTAATGGGCCAAAAGAACCTGTTATTTCAGTTTGTGACCCTGCCAACAATCGGCCAGATCAGAGGCAAGAGTATGGGCAAAATTTATGTGTTTTTTCTTTTTTCTTTTAAAATCTGGAAATATGGTAACTGACCAGCCTCCCCTGTTTGAAAGACTACCAGCCGCCACTGGGTATTACATGTCTCAGAATAAGCATGTGCTAGCTCCCACCTGCCCCAGTTGGTAGCTTTCATATGATAGGTTGACTGGTGAGTGGGGAATTGGCCCAGAACAAATTAGCAAGAAAATGGGGGAAAGCTTAAAAAAAAAGTCTTTTTGACCCACTAGGATTTTTTAGCTGCTGTGAGAACTCCAGGGAGATCTTTGTCGAGCTCACTCTCTGTGGACAGTCCTATAACTGGGATGTTCTTCTCCCTGAGGGGAAACTTCAAGAATGAAAGTTGTGGAAAGACTCAATTCTAAAACTAGAACAAAGTAGAATCCACTGACAATATACCACCAATATAAAATACAAAAAAGTTAATACTGACACCTTTCTATCTTAGCTACCATTAACTTTTTCAGCAGTTTGTGCTACAGTAACTCTTTTGTGGGATTGAACCATATGAGCTTGCTTTTGTGCCCCACGTGAATCAGTGAGCCTTGGCCACCCATGACCCCATTGCCGTTTCACTGGTTGTCCTTCCTTGGACCACTTTTGGTAGGTACTAACCACTGCATACCGAGGACACCCCACAAGATGTGCCATTTTGGAGATGCTCAGACCCAGTCATCTAGCCATCACAATTTGGCCCTTGTCAAAGTCACTCAGATCCTTACGCTTGACCTTTTCTTTTGCTTCCAACACATCAATTTCGAGAACTGATGGTTCTCTTACTGCCTAATGTATCCCACAGCTTGACAGCTGCCATTGTAATGAGATAATCAATGTTATGCATGTCACCTGTCAGCAGTCATAGTGTAATGGCTTATCAGTGTACTGTGCAATGACAATTAAAAATCTAATCTTTATCTTAATGTGCAAAGTGGTCAATTTATTTATAGAGTGTGTTTAACAATAGACATTGTCGCAAAGCAGATTTACAGAAAAATAAAAATTTTAAACACGTGAACTAATAAATGTATCCCTAATGAATGTATCCCTGATGAGCAAGTCCGAGGCGACAGTGGCAAGGAAAAACTCCCTCAAATGACATGAGGACGAAACCTTGAGAGGACCCAGCCTCAAAAGGGAACCCAACCTCATTTGGGTGATAACAGATAGTATGAATATAAAAAAACTTATAAATTAGGGTGTTCTATATGGTCAAAAAGGGCAACCTTTCCACTATTCTTCAACTTAGCGATCAATGTCACCATGAGGAATCCTTTCAAAGGCAGGTGATGAGTTCAGTATGGTGAAAACTGCTTTGCAAAACTTTAAATATAAATGTGAAAAATTTAAATGCTATTTATCCTTTCTGTTTATTGGGTAAGCAGACATTAAACTGCTGAATTAATTTTGGTTGACAAACAGGACAACCTGTAGTTTTCAGAACTACAAAGATGCTCTTCATAGACTCTTTTGGTTTAGTTTGTGATTACATTGACCAATCATCTACTGCAAAGCTTGCCAGAATCTCTGCTCACACTATAACTCCATTCACCAAATGCTGCCATACGATCTCACTTCTTGCTGCTGACAAGGTTCTGTGCATTTTCTGCATGTGTCAACAAGGATTATCCTACAGTACCTACTTCCCAAAAACTTTCCAGTAAATGGAATGACTTGGGTAAATTAGCTTGAGGTATGTGGATGTGTGGCGGCACAGTGATGTAGTGGTTAGCACTGTCGCCTCACAGCAAGAAGGTTCTGGATTCAAACCCCGGGGCTGGTGGGGCCTTTCTGTGTGGAGTTTGCATGTTCTGTCTGTGTGGGTTTCTTCCAGGTGCTCCGTTTTCCCCCACAGTTAGGCTAATTGGTGACTCTAAATTGACCGTAGGTGTGAGTGTGAATGGTTGAGAGGAGAAAACCTCTATAATAGTCTGGTAGAAGGCAATGGGAAACCACTACTGTAATGTTCCCAGAGACTTTGATGGCTGAAGCTGTCAGAATGGCCATGTTGCAGTGATATGCCAAGGTGTATGTGCATTATGCTTTGATGTTCCATTCAGGCTGTAATGCTCACTAGGGTGCATCAGTTGGCCCCTAAAAATGAAAAGTTCCTCCGATCATGATGCATTTTTGTTTTTATGTTCCTTTTGGTAAGAAAACACACTGGGTGAAATATTTTGACAAAATTCAAAAGTTTAATGGCGGCACCAGGAGCTCAAAGTTATGGAAAAAGCTGCTATTTTATGACTTTTATGACACAATTTCGATCACTTTTCATGAAACATTATGGCACCTTATAGAGTATACCAAATATCTTAGATACACATTTTTAGTACATATTCTAAATATATTATCAAGCACAGTTTGAGTTTTAGCTGTTCATTGAATCATTGTTCAACTACTTTTAAACAATACAAATATATTATGAATCATATTAATGCTTCTCAATCCTTTGCAAAGGTTCTTAACATGATCTCTGGGTCACAGGAAATCAATAAATGGAGTCCAACATTGTGATTCAAACCTTACGCGAAAACATAAAATAAGCGTTTTTTGGCAAAAAATGAACCTCATGGTGCCACCATTAGACTTTTGAATATGGTCAAAAAAATTTACAGGATGTCTTTATTGGTGAAAAGGAACACCCAAACAAAAATGCATCAGATTTTACGAAAGTGAGGGCAACTGATGCACCCTAATGCTCACCCTCCATATTGAAAAGCTCTTAGTGCTGTTAGAGCCATGTATCTCTCCACCCTAATAGAAGATAACAAAAATAATCTGAAATTCTTATTTAATACTGTAGCAAAATTAACTTGAAATTGACATATAAAAGCACTGAATCGTCTTGCGCCCGGTACCTGAGCAAACTTCTGGTCCTTTATGACCCGCAATGCCTACTTATATCAAAAGGTGCAAGCTCTCTGTTGTTACCTCAAATAGTGAAGGCTACAGCAAGGGGCAGAGCCTTTCCTTACAAAGCCCCACAGTTATGGAACAGTCTTCCAAGTAGTGTTTGGGGCTCAGACACAGTCTTAGTGTTTAAGTTAAGGCTGAAAACATATTTGTTTCGTCAAGCCTTTTGTTAATAGCTTTTTATTAGGTAAAGGAGCAGATCGGGAGGTTCCTCTGGCATAGAGAATTTTTGTAAAGTGGGATGTATGGATGCTGTCACCCCCCACTTTCACACATTCACTCAGGTTTGTTGAAGGTACAGTGGCTGTCTGTTTTATGTCCCAGGGCTCCCACATGTCTGTATTACTTTCTGGCTCTCCTTTTTAGTTATGCATAATTAAGCATAGTTAGTCTTGCAGGAGACCCTGTTTGTACTCAGCACACAATGTACACTGTTCTTAACCATTAGGTGACAATGGGCTTACTTAACGATGTGTTTCTCTGTGTCTGAGATACCACTGATATTGACCTTTTCTTCTCTCTGAACCTGCCTGATGCCCTACTTCAAGCTGAGGTTCTCTTTGCTTTGCTCCTATGGAGGACAGCGTAAAGATACACTTTGAATATGGCTCTAAACACTTACAGTTTTGTTATGATGACTACACTTGCCATAATAACTTTAGCAACAAAAATTATAAGCAAGTGTGACTGTCAAAGTATCCAGAAGAACTGTGTCTGGTTCTCCAAGATGCTCAGTAAAACTTACTGAAAACAAAATGTAATTTCATTCTGCACAAATTGTAACTGAGACTACGCTTTTCAAGCAAATTTTTACACAAAATATTGACTTTCATTTATTACTGTTTACTGCTCATTTTCATTATTGTATACATTTAATCTACTTATTTTTGAAGGCATCGTTGCTGTACAGCATTTCTTTGCATGCACCTAAGACTTTGGTGTGTGTGTGTGTGTGTGTGTGTATATATATATATATATATATATATATATATATATATATATATATATAATATTTGTGTGTGTATATATAGAGAACACTACATGGTTTTGCGAAGATATGAAGCATATCTTTGAGTGGTGAAATTTTATATCATGCCAGTGAAGTGAATGAGTGATATTTTTCAACACAAGGAGAAAGGAGATAAACTTCATATCTTTGCACCACTGTGTAATGTTTGTTATATACACACATCCGCAAAAAAATTATATATATATATATATATATATATATATATATATATATATATATATAAAATCAAGTTAATCAAAAATAATTTTAATTTCGAACTGGTTCGCCATGATGACAACATGCGTCCAGTCGGGGGAAAACACTGGGAGTGACATCATCTGAGTGAAACATCAGGAAATTTGTCACTCAGATCAGCAATGTATTTCATATGAAAAATGAGTTTTTCAACATGAGAAGCTAAACTTCATATCTTCAAGTCAACGTGTGATTTTCTTTCTATTATATAGACTCATTCACAAACAAAAAGTACCCAAATTTATCAAAACAATTCATTGATATCCTCATGAGTGACATTGAAAATGATTATACATACGGGCCACTTTTTCCATGGAATAAAAACATGTATTCTATTTCCTTCTAGTGGGTTTATTGATGGCATGCAATAATATCATATTGCTTATCCCCCATGTATTACACCACTCTCCCCAATGGAGAATGAGTGTGCAATATTGTTATAATATTGCATGTTGTCAAGACAACATGATGTCACACGTCGGGGCTCATGCAACGATCGAATGACAAAAATGTTCCTGCTGCGCATGCGCAGAATCATTTCTTTGTTGGCCAGGAAAGAGAGAAGACAAGGCTAATCCAGTGCCAGGTTTAAGCACTAAATAAATAAACTGAAATTAAAGATGCGCTGAACACCCAAAAGGCTACCAAAACTTCATTATATATTCTTCATGCATATTTTCAAGAGAAAAGCATACCAACGGATATCAAGAAACTGGAAAATAGACACGTCGGAGATGTAAAATTCTGTGCTAGTGATTGACTGTGAGAATTTGTAAACAAACATGTTTGCGTCATTAAAACTGGAAGATTTTGAGAGAATTTTGGCTGCCAGATTGCTCTGTTATGTGTAGCTGTCAATGTTGATTTTAAAAGTAACTAAGTAAATTACACAGGGATACTACTACTACTACTACTACTACTACTACTACTAATAATAATAATAATGACTCCACTAGCATTAGTCTGCGCAAGCATTGGCCTGTGCTAACACTATGCTAGCTAGAAGGTAACTGGACTGCTGTGCTAATAGCACTGAGTCGCTGGTAAGCTTGTGTTGGCCTTCACTAATGCTACTGCTTAGACGGTTGGAAGCTAACTGGACTACCGCGCTAACAGCCCCGAGTCACGGGTAAGCTAGCGTTGGCCTTTGAGAATGCTGATATGAAGTGTGTATGTATCATAATAATAATATTTGCTGGCTTTTTTTCATGGTCTATCAGATGTATTCTATTCAGCTAGCATGATATTGAGTGAGTCTTTGAATTGTTCAATATCATGCTAGCTGAATGGAAGATATCTGATAGACCACGAAAAAAAGCCAGCCAATATCATTTAACCCTCTGGGATCAAAAGCTTCACTGGCAAAGCTCGACAGGTTCAGAATGAGGTCATGTATTTAGATAAGTATCTTTGCGAGTTTTTCATCATACAAGCATGATAAACATACAGTTACAGTAGGTCCATAAATATTTGAACAGAGACAACATTTTTCTAATTTTGGTTCTGTACATTACCACAATGAATTTTGAACAAAACAATTCAGATGCAGTTGAAGTTCAGACTTTCAGCTTTAATTCAGTGGGTTGAACAAAATTATTGCATAAAAATGTGATGAACTAAAGCATTATTTAAACACAATCCCTTCGTTTCAGGGGCTCAAAAGTAATTGGACAAATTAAATAATTGTAAATAAAATGTTCATTTCTAATACTTGGTTGAAAACCCTTTGTTGGCAATGACTGCCTGAAGTCTTGAACTCATGGACATCACCAGACGCTGTGTTTCCTCCTTTTTAATGCTCTGCCAGGCCTTTACTGCAGCGGTTTTCAGTTGCTGTTTGTTTGTGGGCCTTTCTGTCTGAAGTTTAGTCTTTAACAAGTGAAATGCATGCTCAATTGGGTTGAGATCAGGTGACTGACTTGGCCATTCAAGAATATTCCACTTCTTTGCTTTAATAAACTCCTGGGTTGCTTTGGCTTTATGTTTTGGGTCATTGTCCATCTGTATTATGAAATGCCGACCAATCAGTTTGGCTGCATTTGGCTGGATTTGAGCACACAGTATGTCTCTGAATACCTCAGAATTCATCCGGCTGCTTCTGTCCTGTGTCACATCATCAATAAACACTAGTGACCCAGTGCCACTGGCAGCCATGCGTGCCCAAGCCATCACACTGTCTCCGCCGTGTTTTACAGATGATGTGGTATGCTTTGGATCATGAGCTGTACCACGCCTTCGCCATACTTTTTTCTTTCCATCATTCTGGTAGAGGTTGATCTTGGTTTCATCTGTCCAAAGAATGTTCTTCCAGAACTGTGGTGGCTTTTTTGGATGTTTTTTAGCAAAGTCCAATCTAGCCTTTTTATTCTTGAGGCTTATGAGTGGCTTGCACTGTGCAGTGAACCCTCTGTATTTACTTTCATACAGTCTTCTCTTTATGGTAGATTTGGATATTGATAGGCCTACCTCCTGGAGAGTGTTGTTCACTTGGTTGGCTGTTGTGAAGGGGTTTCTCTTCACCATGGAAATTATTCTGCGATCATCCACCACTGTTGTCTTCTGTGGGCGTCCAGGTCTTTTTGCATTGATGAGTTCACCAGTGCTTTCTTTCTTTCTTTCTTTCTTTCTTTCTTTCTTTCTTTCTTTCTTTCTTTCTCAGGATGTACCAAACTGTAGATTTTGCCACTCCTAATATTGTAGCAATTTCTCGGATGGGTTTTTTCTGTTTTCGCAGCTTAAGGATGGCTTGTTTCACCTGCATGGAGAGCTCCTTTGACCGCATGTTTTCTTCACAGCAAAATCTTCCAAATGCAAGCACCACACCTCAAATCAACTCCAGGCCTTTTATCTGCTTAACTGAGAATGGCATAACAAAGGAATTGCCCACACCTGCCCATGAAATAGCCTTTGAGTCAATTGTCCAATTACTTTTGGTCCCTTTAAAAACAGGGTGGCACATGTTAAGGAGCTGAAACTCCTAAACCCTTCATCCAATTTTAATGTGGATACCCTCAAATGAAAGCTGAAAGTCTGGACTTTATGTCCATGTCCATTATATAACTATAACCTGAATATGTTTTAGTAAACAGGTAAAAAAAAACAAAATTTGTGTCAGTGTCCAAATATATATGGACCTAACTGTATTCACAGAAATTTTATACTTTACACTTTCCTATGTGCCCACTGTCAAATAATATTATAGTTTTTAAATTACCTAAATTAGATGACACATAAAACTTGTCACCTTACTCAATCACACCGGAGTCGGAGCGCTGAGAGTGCACTTACACATTCATAAAAGACTATTCACATGGTAATGGCATGATAACCACCTTTACTCTTTTGGTTTTGATTGGTTTCTCCTTCATGGTGGGAACGCCCACCGTAAACAGGATAAAATCTGTCAGACAAAGTTCAGGCTATTTGGAGGTAAAACTTGTTTCAAGATGGCATGTGGATTTTATGCACTTTGGATGATTCAAGACAGCAATTCAATTTCAGGACAGTGATTTAATTCATGATTCAGGACAGTGATTCAATTTCAGGACAGTGAATCAATTCATGATTCGGACAGTGATTCAGTTCAATCTTGAGAACTGTGACACTGATGATGAGCGGTGCTTATTTTTTTTTACTTTGACTTGATCCAGCCGAAGATCAACTCGAGGAATTGTAAATATTTCTTCTATTTATTATGGGCACGGTGGTGTACTGGTTACCACTGTTGCCTCACAGCAAGAAGGTTCTGGGTGCAAGTGCAGCGGCCAACGAGGGCCTTTCTGTGTGGAGTTTGCATGTTCTCCCCATGTCTGTGTGGGTTTCCTCCGGGTGCTCTGGTTTCCCCCACAGTCCAAAGATATGCAGGTTAGGCTAATTGGTGGCTCTAAATCAGGGGTGGGGGACCTTTTTCCTATCAAGGGCCATTTCGAGTTTTATAACATCCTATGGGGGCCAAACTAAATTTTTTAACCCATAACTGCTGCTGAAAATTTTAAGATGCAGCCCATTTATTTTAGCTTTCTTTCATGCTATTCAAATTAAAAAGCAACTTTATTTGTGTAACTTTGTTTTATCCCTTTTTAATCTTCCCATTTTCTTGTTAAATTTTATCCACCTCTCATTGTTTTAATGCTCTGTTTATCGTCTTGTGTTCTTACTGATTTTATATGTACTGATGTCAAGCACTTTGAGCATTTCATGTAATGAAGATGCTACAATATAATATTTTACCAATTATTATTATATCTGGCTGACCTAATGTAAAAGCTGGAACTGCTTCTCTTTGGCGAGGCGTCTGATGTCAGATGGTACAGATGACGATGCTACTTGCAGCTGGTTTTCCAAGTTTGGGTCAGTCAGTCTTGAGCGGAACTGATTCTTTGCAAGAGTCAGTTTTGAGAACTGCTCACAGCAGTAGGTTGTCCCAAACAGTGATGCAAACTTCAGTGCATGTCTCCTCAGAATGGGAAAATCCTCAGGACACACATACAGTTTGTAGAACTCAAGCAGAGGAAGGTGGTTGTACCTAGCTTTGAGCTCATTGTTGCTTTGCAGCTCAAACAAATCGTCACCTTTGGTAGTGCCATTCATGGATTGCAAAGACAGCATTTCCTCCTACGTATCAAACTCGGCTGTAATCCCACGCACAAAAATGGCGAGTTGGGCGGTATTTGTGATGTCTGTTGTCTCATTGCGGGCTAAAGAGAAAAACTGAAATTCCCTTGTAGTATCCTTCAGTGTTTTCACAATGTCTTGTGCCATGTCAGTAATCCGATTGGAGATGGTTCTTCGAGACAAACTGAAACTTTGGAAAAGTTTCACTTTGCCTGGTGCGAGCAGTTCCGCAGTGGCAACAAGGCACTCCTTCACAAACTCCCTTTCTGAATGTGGTTTCAGTTTCTTAGCGATTAGCTCACTTACCAAAATACTAGCCTGTGTAATGTTTTCTTGGTTACCTTGAGGTCTTGTGAATGTTGCTTGTTGGGTGCCCAAACTCCGCCGAAGAGCATTAATTTTATCCACACGCACTTGTCCTTTTAGCTCGTCCAGCTTGGTTGTGTTTGGTGCTGTAATGACGCCCCAGATTAGCCTTTTTCATTACTGCAAGGGCGTCCCCACAAACTATGCAAACTGGCTTGCTTTTTACTTCTATGAAAAGATAATCATTTGTCCATTTTTCCTGAAAAGCACGACATTCCTCATCTACCTTTCTCTTCTTCATACTCGCCATGGTGTGTTTTGGTGAAATCATTAAACAGTCTGTCTGTGCCCATTAAATGACGTGACGTGACCGTGCATGACCACACTCTGCTCATGTGGGATTCAGGACCCTGACCTTGGCCTGGAAAGACAACCACTCGCCTATTTTAATAATTGCGGTCTCATTTTTTCTGATGTAATTTTTTTTTGTGTGTGTGAGTAATTATGAGTCATCTTGCGGACTGTATATGGCCCGGAGGCCGGACATTCCTCACCCCTGCTCTAAATTGACCGTAGGTGTGAATGGTTGTTTGTGTCTATGTGTCAGCCCTGTGATGACCTAGAGACTTGTCCAGGGTGTACCCTGCCTCTCGCCCATAGTCAGCTAAGATAAGCTCCAGCTTGCCTGTACAGGATAAGCGGCTATGGATATATACAGTGCCTTGCAAAAGCATTCATCCCCCTTGGTGTTTGTCCTGTTTTGTCACATTACAAGCTGGAATTAAAATGGATTTTTGGGGGGTTAGCACCATTTGATTTACACAACATGCCTACCACTTTAAAGGTGCGCATTGTTTTTGTATTGTGACACAAACAATAATTAAGATGAAAAAACAGAAATCTGGAGTGTGCATAGGTATTCACCCCCTTTTGTATGAAACCTCTAAATAAGAGCTGTTCCAACCAATTCACTTCATAAGTCATATAATTAGTTGATTAAGATCCACCTGTGTGCAATCAAAGTGTCACATGATCTGTCACACGATGTCTGTATAAATCAACCTGTTCTGGAAGGACCCTGACTCTGCAACACTACTAGCCTAAGCAAGCAACATGAGAACCAAGGAGCACTCCAAACAGGTCAGAGACAAAGTTGTGAAGAAGTATACATCAGGGTTGGGTTATAAAAAATATCCCAGGGAGCACCATTAAATCCATTACAGCAAAATGGAAAGAACATAACACCACTACAAACTTGACAAGAGAAGGCCACCCACCAAAACTTACAGACCAGACAAGGAGGACATTAATCAGAGATGCAACAAAGACACCAAAGATAACACTGAAGGAGCTGCAAAGATCCACAGCAATGATGGGAGTATCTGTCCATTGGACCACTTTAAGCTGTACACCCCACAGAATGGGGCTTTATGGAAGAGTGGCCAGAAAAAAGCCATTGCTGAAGAAAACACGTTTGGAGTTTGCCCAACAGCATGTGGCAGCCTCCCCAAACACATGGAAGAAGATTCTCTGGTCAAATGAGACAAAAATTGAACTTTTTGGCTATCATGGGAAATGCCATGTGTGGTGCAAACCCAACACCCTGAGAACACCATCCCTACAATGAAGCATGGTGGTGGCAGCATCATGCTGTGGGGATGTTTTTCATCTGCAGGGACAGGAAAGCTGGTCAGGACTGAAGCAGACACGCAGCTTGTGAACAGGCAAGGCAGGCAACTGCTTGGGGCCCCCTGGCCCAGGGGCCCCCTGAGAGTTGGGGTCCGAGGGCTTATTTATTTTGTTTTTTCTTGTTTTTATTGTTCTTTACCATTGTATTTTCACATTTGGAATTTAAAAAAATTTGGTTTCATAGATTTTTCGTTGTGTCAGATTATTTATAACATATTGGTGATGAACACTGGTCAGAAGGGCCCCCTGGAAATTTTTGCTTGGGGCCACAACAGACTCTAGAATCGCCTCTGGACTTAAGGAAAGATGGATGGCACTAAATACAGGGCAATTCTGGAGGAAAGCCTGTTTGAGTCAGTCAGAGGTTGCAGATTGGGATGAAGGTTCACAGTCGAGCAGGACAATGACCCTAAACATACTGCTAAAGCTACACTGGAGTGGTTTAAAGGGAAACATTTAAATGCATTGGAATGGCCTAGTCAAAGCCCAGACTTCAATCCAATTGAGAATCTGTGGCATAACTTGAAGATTGCTGTACACCAACGCAACCCATCTAACTTGCAGGAGCTGGAGCAGTTTTGCCTTGAGGAATGGACAAAAATCCCAGTGGCTAGATGTGCTAAGCTAATAGAGACATACTCCAAGAGACTTGCAGCTGTAATTGTAGTAAAAGGTGGCTCTATAAAGTATTGACTTTGGGAGGGGAATACTTATGCACACTCCAGATTTCTTTTTTTTTTCATCTTAATTATTGTTTTGTGTCACAATAAAACAATGTGCACCTTTGAAGTGGTAGGCATGTTGTGTAAATCAAATGGTGCTACCCCCCCCCCCCCCCCCCAAAAAAAAAAAAAAAAAATCCAATTTATTACCAGCTTGTAATGCGACAAAACAGGGCAAACACTAAAGGGGATGAATACTTTTGCAAGGCACTGTGTGTGTGTGTGTGTGTGTGTGTGTGTATATATATATATATATATATATATATATATATATATATACACACTAGTGCATTTCAAAAAATTAGAATACTATGAAAAAGTTCATTTTTTTCATAATTTAATTCAAAAAGGTAAGCTTTCATATATTCTATATTCATTACATGTAAAGTGAAATATTTAAAGCCTTTTTTGTTTTAATTTTGATGATTATGATTATAGCTCATGAAAATCAGACATCCAGTATCTCAAATTATTAGAATATTCCCTAAGATCAATCAAAAAAAGGATTTACAATACAGAAATGTCCAACTTCTGAAAAGTATATTCATTTATACACTCAATACTTGGTTGGGGCTCCTTTACCATGAATTACTGTATCAATGCGGTGTGGCATGGAGGTGATCAGTCTGTGGCACTGCTGAGGTGTTATTGAAGCCCAGGTTGCTTTAATAGTGGCCTTCAGTGTATCTGTATTTTTGGGTCAAGTGTTTCTCATCTTCCTCTTGACAATACCCCATAGATTCTCTATGGGGTTCAGGTCAGGCAAGTTGGCTGGCCAATCAAACACAGTAATATCATGGTCAGCAAACCATTTGGTAGTAGTTTTGTCACTGTGGGTAGGTGCTAAGTCCTGCTGGAAAAGGAAATCAGCATCTCCAAAAAGCTCATCAGCAGATGGAAGCATGAAGTGCTCTAAAATCTCCTGGTAGATGGCTGTGTTGACTTTGGACTTGATAAAATATAGTGGACCAACACCAGCATATGACATGGCACCCCAAATCATCACAGACCGTGGAAACTTCACACTGGGCTTCAAATACCTTGGATTCTGTGCCTCTCCACTCTTCCTCCAGACTCTAGAACTGTGATTTCCAAATTAAATGCAAAATGTACTTTCATCTGAAAAGAGGACTTTGGACCACTGAGCAACAGCCCATTTCTTTCTCTTCTTAGCCCAGATAAGACACTTCTGACATTGTCTCTGGCTCAGGAGTAGCTTGATATTAGGAATGCGAAAGTTGTATCCCCTTTCTTGAAGATGTCTGTTCGTGATGGGTCTTGATATACTGACACCAGCCTCAGTCCACTCCTTGTGAAGCTCTCCCAAGTTCTTGAATCAACTTTTCTTGACAATCCTCTCAAGACTGCGGCCATCCCTGTTGCTTGTGCACCTTTTCCAGCCACCCTTTTCAGCAATGACCTTTTGTGGCTTACCCTCCTTGTGGAGGGCATCAGTGATCATCTTCTGGACAACATTCAAGTCAGCAGTCTTCCCCATGATTGTGGTTGTGTGTACTGAACTAGACCGAGAGATACACTGTGTTCATACTGTTTTACTCAAATTCGAAATGAAATATTCTAATATTTTGAGATGTTTTTTTTTTTGTTTTTGTACTGTATGCCATACTGATTAAAATTAAAATAGAAAAATGCTTGAAACATTTTAGTTTATGTGTAATGAGTCTATAATATATAACATTTTCACTTTCTTAAATAACTGATGGAAAATATTGAACTTTTTCACAATATTCTAATTTTTTGAGATGCACTAGTGTGTGTGTATATATATATATATATTTATTTTATTTTTTTTTCATTGCTATGTGCATATATTTGGACAGTGGGGTCCAAAATATAAACAAATTTGTGATAGAAGGGCAAGTTGTTCATTCACTGCACTAATGAATGTAAGCAGTGCTGCCGGAAATGCAACAGCTGCACTTTTAAAATGGAAATGCTTGACAGCACTGAATGCAAGTAGTCCATTCTTCCACCTGGCAATCATTGTTACACAGATTGGCTCTGATTCCACCGCCACCCTTACGAATGTAAAGTGGTTACTGAAAATGACTGAATAATAAATGAATGAACATTAATTATATAACATCCACATTAAATCATATCATATTATTACTTATATGAAAAGTAAAACCTGTGTGGGTTATTGAGGGAGCATCTTTAAGAAGAAGAAGGGCATTCATTTCTCCAGTATAGTTACAGAGCGTAGCATACAGTCATAGTAGAATGTATGCCAAGGCACAGTGAAGCTGTTTTGGGGACTCATGGCGGCCTAACAACTAAGACAATTTTCCTTTATAATAATTATAATTTTTAAAATACTTTTACTGTTTAGTACGTTGTATGTTTAATTTGGAAGAACATCGGTGGTTTGGTGGCTGATAGCATTGCTGGTTCCAGGGTCCCCTGGCCCATTCTGAGCTTGAGTTACTGTCTGATTACTGTGTCTGTGTGAGTTTTGCATATTCTCCCCTTGTCCATGTGAGTTTCTCTGTAGTCTCCAATTTCTTCCCATCTCCCAAAAATGTCAAGGACTGGCTACTTGCCCATAGGTGTGAATAAGTATATGAATCTGTGTGCATGGGGACCTGTGATTGATTTGCCTCCCATCCAGGTTGTACTGTCTTCGCTGGATCCACTGCAACCTTGAACAGGATAAAGCAATAACTGAACATGAATTGATCACTGAACATTCTTCATTATATTTTGATAATCAGATCATCTCATGAAGTACAATACAGGACAGAGTTGACACATCCTCTGAAGCATTATGAACATATCATCTCTTTTATTTACATTTCTTTTTCAAATGTTAACATTTTTGGGTATCTCATCAGGTTGGCATTTTAAATCTTTTCTCAGCAAAATAAACTTGACACAAGTAAAACAGATGTAGACAAAAGTTTTATTTACACCATACAACATTTTTCATTTTTAAATATTTTATACAGGGCTGCAGATGAGAGAGCTTGCTGAATGCCTCCAAGCAGTTTCTGCAGTATTAAAGTTGTGAAATATATTATTCATATAAAAGTGAGTATTACATTTATTGCATTTAAAGCAATGAAGAATGTAGCTTGACAAACATTCATTTTTAAATGACAGGAAAAATCCTCCTTTCCTCTCCAAATGTTTTTTTGTGTCAAAGTAAAAAGTGTAGTAATGGCCAAACTGACTTGGTATAAACCTTTTAAAAACCTGCATAAGTATGTACATTGTGCTCCTGGACTCAGTCACCACTGAACTAAAAAAAAAAACCTGAGCCCAATGAAGCTTTTGGGTTGACGTAGCATAGTGTTACGGTGTGTTTTCTATTTTTGAGGTCTCATCTAGAAAGATATACCTTTGTAGATCCAATTCTCTTCAACGGATATGTTCAAAACACATGATGGTTATATTATACACCTTGCTGCTCCCTCACTAAGTACACTAGTGAGAATACAAAAAAAAAATGTTTTTGTCTTTTAAATCATTTATACCTCCTTTTGTCCTTTTTAAAATCTTATTGGCACATAATGTCCCTGCTATATTTCTAGGACCCAGATATGTCTTGCCAAGGCTGCCTGTAGTGATTTCCACTTTTTTCCAGTGCAAAATATGTCCTGCTTCCTCCATTCCTCCGATTACACCTCTGTTTGGAAGTCTCCCTCTTGGACATCCAGTGGAAGGTTTACACATTTTTCCCACTCAGCAGGAGTCATCTCCAGAGAATCCTTGGTATCTGACTCCAGTACATTCATTGTGGCGTAGTTTGGGTACTCACAGGTTGGGTTGTAACTTTCCCAAGGGTTTTTATTAGGCATTGCCTTATCCTGTGCAAGAAAACAGGAAGAGACACTGGTATTTCAGAAAGGACAAATTGGATATGGCTACACATTTGGGCTACTATGTAGAGTGTTCAATGTATGTTTAACAGATTAAAAAAATATGTCTAAAAATCGTGAATCATAAACATGCCCAAGCTGGTCAATAAACAGGTCTATAAAATACTACCTTTTAGTATAGTACAGTACAGTATAGTACAATCCAAGATCTTTTTTGATACAAAACTAAAGTCCTGATTCAAGGGTCAGAAAACAATATTTATAAAATAATTCTGTGTGTTCTACTTCATGACAGGCATGTAAATTGCCATGTGCACATTAATCTAGTACCATGGTGATTAAAGGGGGAAAGACATATCAGACAACAGGGCTCAACATTAACACTAGTCCGACTGTCCCGGACAAGTCAAATCTGCATCTGCCTGTCCAACGGGACAAGTTGAATCATTCCCAACTCTCCTGGAAGTTCTGGGAGTCTCTTGCATATTCATAGTGGCTCCCTGATGTCCACAAATTAGATATAATATCCCAGAATCTAGAGGGAGCAGGCAAGAGAGAGAGAGAGAGCGAGCATGCTGATTACTCTGTCTTGCTAAGTAGACCAATCAGTTTTCTGTGTGGGCGGGCTTTACGTCTTCTCTTCCGGACCGAGAGTCCATCAGTTCAGTGTATTCAGGAGCATCATGGCAGAGTGCCCCAAAAAATGAAAATACAAAACCCACTTCACCTCAGACTACACAAACATGTACCTTTGCCTAATAGGGGTAAAAAAAATTATGACAGTGTTGCGTGCTGTACTGTTTGCAGCAGTGACTTTAGCATTGCCCATCATGGGTTAAATGATTATAAAAGACGTGTTGAGGTGAGTTTCAGTGGCATCGTTAGACCCTATCACTCGGGGTTATAGCCCCAGGTATTTTGAGCCTAGCCCTGGGTATTTTTGCCCTAAAAAAAGTAAGAGATTAATAGAAAACAACTGACTGAAACAGATTGGAACTTGACTTGTGTCTGAAGATGGAGGGGGAGAGGGGAGGGCATAATTGAGCGCTGCACAATGCACAATCAAAATTTTGATAACCGCCAAGAGAAGAACATTCAGAACTGGATGGAAGATGACTTCAAAAAAACAATCCATTATTGTTGGATTTTTCAAGATGAAAACAGATGGTAAGTCAGTCATCAACCATGGGTGTATATATAGAATGTATCAACAATGTAACCTATCGAATTACGATGATGCACAAAAACCACTCCATGTAGCCTGGCTATATTGGATTTACAGTGTAGGGTCTGTATGATTAGCATGCCAGGCTAGCTCAGAAGTTCGAGTGGTTTAATGAATATCTACAGTGATGGTCTATTTGCCCCAACTAAGTTTATTTAACAGGTCAACACCAATTTATGTTCATGTAGACACCAATAGTTGCCCTGACATAATTTAATCATATGTTTTAATGCTACATGTAGTCTACGCAGAACCACCCAGCCTACCATACCAAAGCCAGCCTTTGGCACATTAGTCACATATAGGGATAAAATAGTTTTTTTGTTTTGTCACGCAATATTAATGTCAACATAAATTTGTGTTGTCCAGACACCACAAATCAGCTGCTGTAGCCAACTGAGCCCGGATGCAATGGAGAAAATGGTATTTGTGTGTGTGCATATGTGAGAGAAACTTGGAAGACATATTTAAATGATCACAGTCTTGTGAGATGGGATGTCATCTGGGATTTTGAATGTTGTAATATAATAATGTAGCTTAGAATTTGTGTCTTTGTGGTCCTAAAGCAGGGATTTCATTAAGGGCCAGTGCAAAATCTGGCTATGATCAGCCTGGCACCAGCTATTTTTTCAACGTTCCTCAACCAACAATACTAGTAGATGTCCTATTTTCGAAGACCTTTTCTTTCCAATGGTTATCAGTAGTTTTTTTTATGTTCTTTTACACTTTTTACTGTGTTTATGTTCTCGTGGCAGCTTTATGGCCTTGACCTTCAATCATGTCAGCTACACTGTATGAAAGCTTGACGCTGATTGGCTGCTCGTCGCAGCAACATTGGGGCACTAGAAAGCTCGTTTCTGATTCGCTACAGTTCAAAATGAAAAGGCGACAGGACCAGCCAATGTTGTCCAAATTCTTTTCAAGTTTGGCAAGAAATGCGCCCAAAAGAGGACAGATTGGTAAACAAATAACTATTCTTATGAAAGCGTGACCACCATAGATCTTGAACATGATGAATTTCTAGTTGGTCTTCCAATGCAAAATGCTAACTTCAGTGAAGTTGTTGAGTCTTTCCATAACCATCTCACGCTGTGATGGTCTGTGTGTGTGAGATGGTGAATTAAAAACTAGGGCCAGTGGCCTCGTTTAAAATGACATCATTGGTAGCACACAAACACGGGACATTTGGATAAGATTAAATAAGATATCTTATCTAATAGGCCTAGGTTAATTTAAAAATCAACAACCGTGAAGACACATCTTTTTTTCATTTTTTTCCCAGGATAATTTTGGAGACAGACTGTCAGGAAACCGTGACAGTGCCGGATGATGTTCACAAAAGTACTGTTGGCAGTGTTGCCAGGTTAAGGTAAATGAAAATGAGGATACTTGTAGTTCAGAACTGGATTCCAAATCTGCTGGTGGTGGGAATGGACATCTATTTGTGTCTCCTTGTTAATTGCTTTTTTTGTTAGTCAGTAGTTAGTTTTTTTTTAGACTAGTCAGTCAGTAGTCATGGTGAATAGATAACAGCTGCAGTAGCTGCTATATGCCTTCTGTTCTCTGAATAGAGCCTGCCCCCTCTGAACAGCCTACCCTGCTTTAATCATGCTACTTCTAGTTTTCAGGTTTGATCTGGAACATATGGACTCTATGCTTTAGTGATGTGACATATTTATTGTTAATAAATATAAATAATTAAGCCTTTTTCCTCTCTGCAGGTTAGTTTAATACTAATACATTATTTCAACAACACATGTTTAGTTAATAATTCATGTTTTATTGGCTGACATTCCAACTGAATGTGTAGGCTATTAATTACACTAACATTATTTTGGATAATGTTATGCTATACACTCAGTTTCATACACAAACTGCCGATAAACACCCATAAAACAGTAATAAAAATGGTCGTCATCATCAGTGAAAATGGGGCCTAGAATGCACCAGAGAGCATCTAAAAATTTAACATTTTCTGGGGGAAGCCCCCCCAGACCTCCCCAATGGGGAGGGGGATACCCCCTCCCGCACACTCCCCCACTGCACCCGGCCCAGGCATCACACACATTGCTCCACCCCTTACTTCTTTCTTTCCGCCCTGTACTTCATTTCTTAATGAAACCCCTGCTAAAGGAGATATATGTGAGTGAGAAATAATATATGTTTATTAAATTGATGATACATTTTACTAGTGATATTTAATAGTCAATTGACACATGCCTCAGTTTCCTGAGATATTATGGGTGTTGACAATAAGACGACAGAAACCGAAGTGAACATTTAAAAAGAGCAGTGCAAAAATCATTAAAAAAAGAAGTCATAACCGTTGAATGTGTGTGGGTATTTTTTGAAACACCCTGTATTATCATATAGTACAGGGTGTTTCAAAAAATTTTATATCATTTCACAATCTAATAACTTTGCCAATTCTCGTTCAATTGACCTCAAATTTTAACAGCATGTGTGGAAACAGGTCAAAATTTTATGTTCAATGTTTTTTGTTTTTATCTTTTTAGGTATAGAAATGCCATTCACAGGAAAAGAAAAGGCATTTTGTGTGTTAAGAGTATGCTCGAACAGTCAAACAATACTGTGCAGCATGCATTTATGAAAGAATTCTCTAAAAATGCACCAAATGCAATGCAGATATGGACATGGCACAAAAAATTCAAAGAAAAAGGCTGTCTGTGTGTGTCTGTGTCTCAGGCGGTGTGCATATTGAACATTTGTAAAATTGTTCATGGAATCCACATACCTTTTGAATTTCTCATTCACATTTTGAGGAATTTTATATTGCTCAACATTAAGCCTGTTCAGTTTCATTTGCCTAGACTATGTAGTTTCTGGGATATTTACATCTCAAATAATATCACATTTTTTTGAAACACCCTGTATTTCTTGTAAAGTTAGATATAACCTCCCCAACCTATCTATGCCAATCTCCCTTAAAAAATAAAATAAAAAATAAAATAAAATATAAGCCCCAAGAAAAATTGACTTAGCCCTTGGTCTTTTCAATAGCTAGAAACATCCCTGAGGGAGTTTAACAGTGCCATTTGTTTGTGTGCATATTATTTATATGACCTGGCTAGCTGCTAAGGCTACATGATAAAGCCAAACTCCTTGCAGACTTCCTTAAAGTTGCAACATAATATAAAAAATATGAGTTAAATCAGAGTAATAAGCAGTTTACATAAATACTGTAAGTATTTTACACATTTTATCATCACATTTTCTACATATAAGCCTACAGTGGTGCTTGAAAGTTTGTGAACCCTTTAGAATTTTCCATATTTCTGCTTAAATATGACCTAAAACATCATCAGATTTTCACACAAGTCCTAAAAGTAGATAAAGAGAACCCAGTTAAACAAATGAGACAAAAATATTAAACTTGGTCATTTATATATTGAGGAAAATGATCCAATATTACATACACTATATTGCCAAAAGTATTCGCTCACCTGCCTTGACTCACATATGAGCTTAAGTGACATCCCATTCCTAATCCATAGGGTTCAATATGGCGTCGGTCCACCCTTTGCAGCTAGAACAGCTTCAACTCTTCTGGGAAGGCTGTCCATAAGGTTTAGGAGTGTGTTTATGGGAATTTTTGACCATTCTTCCAGAAGCGCATTTGTGAGGTCACACACTGATGTTGGACGAGAAGGCCTGGCTCTCAGTCTCCGCTCTAATTCATCCCAAAGGTGTTCTATCGGGTTGTGGTCAGGACTCTGTGCAGGCCAGTCAAGTTCATCCACACCAGACCCTGTCATCCATGTCTTTATGGACCTTGCTTTGTGCACTGGTGCACAGTCATGTTGGAAGAGGAAGGGGCCAGCTCCAAACTGTAAAAACAGTCTGCATGCCTAGGTGCTTGATTTTATACACCTGTGGCCATGGAAGTGATTGGAACACCCGATTCCGATAATTTGGATGGGTGAGCAAATATTTTTGGCAACATAGTACGTCTGTGAGTGGCAAAAGTATGTGAACCTTTGCTTTCAGTATCTGGTGTGACACCCTTGTGCAGCAATAACTGCAACTAAACATTTCCGGTAACTGTTGATCAGTCCTGCACACCAGCTTGGAGGAATTTTAGCCCATTCCGCCATACAGAACAGCTTCAACTCTGGGATGTTGGTGGGTTTCCTCATATGAACTGCTCGCTTCAGGTCCTTCCACAACATTTCCATTGGATTAAGGTCAGATACAGCAAAACAGGCCCAAACCATGATACTACCACCATGTTTCACAGATGGGATAAGGTTCTTATGCTGGAATGCAGTGTTTTCCTTTCTCCAAACATAACGCTTCTCATTTAAACCAAAAAGTTCTATTTTGGTCTCATCTATCCACAAAACATTTTTCCAATAGCCTTCTGGCTTGTCCACGTGATCTTTAACAAACTGCAGACAAGCAGCAATGTTCTTTTTGGAGACCAGTGGCTTTCTCCTTGCAACCCTGCCATGCACATCATTGTTGTTCAGTGTTCTCCTGATGGTGGACTCATGAACATTAACATTAGCTAATGTGAGAGAGGCCTTCAGTTGCTTAGAAGTTACCCTGGGGTCCTTTGTGACCTCGCCGACTATTACTCTTGGAGTGATCTTTGTTGGTCGACTACTCCTGGGGAGGGTAACAATGGTCTTGAATTTCCTCCATTTGTACACAATCTGTCTGACTGTGGATTGGTGGAGTCCAAACTCTTTAGAAATGGTTTTGCAACCCTTTCCAGTCTGATGAGCATCAACAACGCTTTTTCTGAGGTCCTCAGAAATCTCCTTTATTCATGCCATGATACACTTCCACAAACGTGTTGTGAAGATCAGACTTTGATAGATCCCTGTTCTTTAAATAAAACAGGGTGCCCACTCACACCTGATTGTCATCCCATTGATTGAAAACACCTGACTAATTTCACCTTCAAATTAACTGCTAATCCTAGAGGTTCACATACTTTTGCCACTCACAGATATGTAATATTGGATGATTTTCCTCAATAAATAAATGACCAAGTATAATATTTTTGTCTAATTTGTTTAACTGTGTTCTCTTTATCTACTTTTAGGACTTGTGTGAAAATCTGATGTTGTTTTAGGTCATATTTATGCAGAAATATAGAAAATTCTAAAGGATTCACAAACTTTCAAGCACTACTGTATCTAATTTGGTTTCCAGATTCAAGAAAATTACTCAAAGTATTTCATATACCCGCCCCAGACAATATAGTAAATCATACCTTATGCTTTGTATACAACTCCAATTCCAAAAAAGTTGGGACAAAGTACAAATTGTAAATAAAAACGGAATGCAATAATTTACAAATCTCAAAAGTGAGACATTTTGAAATTTCATGCCAAATATTGGCTCATTTGAAATTTCATGACAGCAACACATCTCAAAAAAGTTGGGACGGGGCAATAAGAGGCTGGAAAAGTTAAAGGTACAAAAAAGGAACAGCTGGAGGACCAAATGGCAACTCATTAGGTCAATTGGCAATAGGTCATTAACATGACTGGGTATAAAAAGAGCATCTTGGAGTGGCAGCGGCTCTCAGAAGTAAAGATGGGAAGAGGATCACCAATCCCCCTAATTCTGCACCGACAAATAGTGGAGCAATATCAGAAAGGAGTTCGACAGTGTAAAATTGCAAAGAGTTTGAACATATCATCATCTACAGTGCATAATATCATCAAAAGATTCAGAGAATCTGGAAGAATCTCTGTGCGTAAGGGTCAAGGCCGGAAAACCATACTGGGTGCCCGTGATCTTCGGGCCCTTAGACGGCACTGCATCACATACAGGCATGCTTCTGTATTGGAAATCACAAAATGGGCTCAGGAATATTTCCAGAGAACATTATCTGTGAACACAATTCACCGTGCCATCCGCCGTTGCCAGCTAAAACTCTATAGTTCAAAGAAGAAGCCGTATCTAAACATGATCCAGAAGTGCAGACGTCTTCTCTGGGCCAAGGCTCATTTAAAATGGACTGTGGCAAAGTGGAAAACTGTTCTGTGGTCAGATGAATCAAAATTTGAATTTCTTTATGGAAATCAGGGACGCCGTGTCATTCGGACTAAAGAGGAGAAGGACGACCCAAATTGTTATCAGCGCTCAGTTCAGAAGCCTGCATCTCTGATGGTATGGGGTTGCATTAGTGTGTGTGGCATGGGCAGCTTACACATCTGGAAAGACACCATCAATGCTGAAAGGTATATCCAGGTTCTAGAGCAACATATGCTCCCATCCAGACGGCGTCTCTTTCATGGAAGACCTTGCATTTTCCAACATGACAATGCCAAACCACATACTGCATCAATTACAGCATCATGGCTGCATAGAAGAAGGGTCCGGGTACTGAACTGGCCAGCCTGCAGTCCAGATCTTTCACCCATAGAAAATATTTGGCGCATCATAAAACGGAAGATACGACAAAAAAGACCTAAGACAGTTGAGCAACTAGAATCCTACATTAGACAAGAATGGGTTAACATTCCTATCCCTAAACTTGAGCAACTTGTCTCCTCAGTCCCCAGATGTTTACAGACTGTTGTAAAGAGAAAAGGGGATGTCTCACAGTGGTAAACATGGCCTTGTCCCAACTTTTTTGAGATGTATTGTTGTCATGAAATTTAAAATCACCTAATTTTTCTCTTTAAATGATACATTTTCTCAGTTTAAACATTTGATATGTCATCTATGTTCTATTCTGAATAAAATATGGAATTTTGAAACTTCCACATCATTGCATTCCATTTTTATTTACAATTTGTACTTTGTCCCAACTTTTTTGGAATCGGGGTTGTACACTTAAAAAGTGTCATGCCATTACTCACCGAAAATAGTACTTGTAATTTCTATTCCATAGCTGATGTTTGACATGGAAATTTTACTGCTTCAGTCAAGTGGATTGGCTCTGAATTACCACAAATTATTGCAATAACAAACCAGCAACAGACCTCTGAAATGTCTGTCATGCATCCACCAATGGGAAGGAAAAAAATAATTTAAAAAAATGTGCATATATATATATATATATATATATATATATATATATATATATATATAATTTTAAAAGAACATGTCCAAGTGAATGGAGTAGTGTTGCAGTGATGAATGAATGCACTGACTGGGCATCCAGTGATTCTTTTAGTCACACTTCCTGATGCTGAAGCATGTAAGCGTGCAAGTGGAGGTCTAAATATGGTGCTTGTGGAATGGCCCACCCCCCCTCCAATCACTCTTACTCACCATGCTGCCCATATTTGGTATGTCTCGAAATCGGTCCAGAGTTTGAAATTTCTGATTCAGTTCCTGGAACAGCTCCATGTGTCTTTTCCTGGTGTGCATGACTTTCTGCAATGGCAAGGAGTGGTGGGGGGGGGTTGGAGTTCATTCAAGCTGATAACCATAGTGTTGTATCAGGAAACACACTGCCTCTTGCCACATTGAAAAAAAAATTGTTTTCACTGAAAGACTCTTTGCTATAGGATACCTTTTTAATGTTCTAAAATAGAAGAAACCCTGCAAATTCTTTGGTTAAGTGCTATAACAACATCATGATAAAGTCAGTGTAGATTTCATGGACCAAAAAAGTTTTTTGCAGTAATATTTTTTTTTTTTGCAATTTAGATACAGGGCAGAAACAGGATGTTCTCTGTGAACGTCAGAAAAGTTATTGATTTTCAGCTTGAGATCTGTGAATGTAAAGGGATAAAATGGGGATGGGAATTGCTACTCTGTGTGGCAGCTGACAGCATTGCTTTCACTCTAACGGCAAAGCTCAATAAATCGTATATTTGTCAGGACCTTGCTGCTCCAATAAGCTTAAGTGCTACACAAAGTAGTTGTAAATTAAAGAGTAAAACACAAAAGCAACAAATGGCCCTATCGTTGATGTAAGAAAAGCCTGAGACATGCACTTAATCAATGAAAAGGTTTGACATACCTCAAAGTCGAGGTCCTGGTACCTTGACTTTCTCCTCTGTATAAGTAAAGAGGCATGTGTTAGATTAAATATTATACAACTATATGCATCATTTTAAGAGTTAGAATAATACAACCATAATAAACCAATAGATGTCAGTCAGACTATTACTGAATCAATGCATTTTCAAGAATATAAACACACAGAGAAATGTGGAATAATAAAACCCAAACTCACAGAGCTAAATTGACTATCAATATGAAGCATAATACTTATTAATGCTGTTAAATTAACAGCAATGAGTTCTACTTCACAAAGAGCATTCAACAGGATATTATCTAGAAATTGAGAGAAAGGTGTCAGCGGGAGCGCCTGCTGGGGGGGGGGGGGGTCTAGGGCTGCTAGGGGGGATCCATGGGCATGCTCCCCCGCGAAAATTAGAAATATTGAAGCAAATTTGGGGCCGTCTGGTGCAATCTTGGTATGAAAAAGCAGTTGGGAGAAGCTCTTAAAATAAGGTGTTTTATGTAGTGAATTTCTGAAAAAGGAATCAGTCAACTCAAATAATTTCAAGAAAATTCTTTATTTTATGCCATTTTATAGCACATGTAGCCTTTGTGCCTAATTTTGCAATGCTCAGTCCTGATTTAGCATGGTGTGGTAAATTGGTAATGGCTGTCCCAACCACAGAAAGTAAGCTTTACATGTACATTGCCATCGCGTCCTCAGCAACATGGCAGGCAGCCAGGGCCAGCAGCTGAAACTGGCTGTAGTATGAAACAAGGACTATGGTAGGTTGCTGTGCCGCACGCTGGCCAATGGGAGCATGCTATTGGTTCTGAGCAGCAAATCACGTCCCACTTCAGAAATAAGGGAGAGCAAACATTGTACCGGAGAAACACACGTGGGATGCAGATTTATTATGTTGTTTGGGGTCCCCACTTGTCCACTGGCTTTTATTTTGATCTGCCAGTGCAACTAATGTTGTTCATTTTTGCTTCATCATAATTTTCTCTAACAGAGGCTTTGCACTGTCACCTGACCCCATAGCAATGGTAACTACGCCACCATGACAGGCAGTACACTTGTCATGCTTCATTCAGCTGAGTTAATTGTTTTTGTGTATGTATGGGAAGGTTTTGCTGCGTTTCTGGATGCGCAAATCTTTTTGAACGAAACATAGACATCAGATTATTATTTTTTTTAATTTACCAAAAGTAATTCATCGGGGGCGGAAACTCGAGAGATTTCTAAACGTAGAAGGGAAAAATGGGGGGAAAAAAACAAAAACAAAAAAACATTCATTGGAACTCAGTGTTGAATGCAGAGGTCAAAAACCCAATGGTTCTCACTTCATTTTCACAAAGGTAAGAATAAATAATAATAATAATAATAATTTCAGAACTGGAGCAAGGTGCTCATTCTTATGCAGTGATGTGAACATGAGTAAAACAGCGGCTCTGCAGAGGCCTCGCCTTCCCCGAGACTTAAAGTGCATTTACATTTGGAGATCCTTTGGGGCACGTTGCTTGGGAGTCAGTCATAATGGGAAACACCTGATACTGATTTGAGTATCATGCATGTAAGGACATGCATGTAAGGACATGCATGTAAGGACACAGAGGCTTTGTGAAGTATTGTCACTGTCACGTTTATTTGTAGTCGTGTTTATGACTCTGCTTTCAGTTTCATTTTTGTAAATATCATGCTAATAAATACTCTTCCTGCACTTAGACCAGTCTACTGCTGTGTACCTGACAGAATACTTCACAAAGTCTCTGTGAAAACAGTGTGCTGACTGTGCTCAAATCAGCATCAGGTGTTTCCCGTAATGACTGGGTCCCAAGCGTGCCACACAATGCGCTCTGGAGGATCCCTGAATGGGAATTTTGAAGCCTGTCGTTGCAGAAAATTACCCATTGACTTCTAGTACTGGTCATCGAGAAGACGGATCGACGGGTCTCTAGATAACACCCAGGCATTCATGCAAAATTGGGTAATACAGCCAAATGTAACAGGCACAGAACCTGAAGCATGTGTATGAACTATTACAGCACATTACTGCCTATTACTTTCACAGCATTGAGAAAGTACAATATTAATATGGTCCTATTTGTCTGCAAGCTGGAGAGCCAAATCTTCCTAAACTGGATACAGTTTGACACAGATAAGCATTCACACTTTACCTACTGTCTATCTAAGATCTTTTTATCTATCAAAGTCTAATGTTGTTTTTGAATGATACAGTTTACTAAGCAGAATAAAAATCAGAATAAAATATTTCCCGCCCTGTGATGACCTGGCGGCTTATCCAGGGTGTACTCCGCCTTTCGCCCATAGTCAGCTGGGATAGGCTCCAGCTTGCCTGCGACCCTGTAGAACAGGATAAAGCGGCTAGAGATAATTAGATGAGATATTTCCCAGCCTGTCCTAATAGGAGTACAAAGTAAAGAGGCTAAATTTACAAATGTCATGAGTTTTGAATTAAAATTCTGGAAATATTTAAAGTTTCATCTTTAAATGATGTTGACATGGATGAAAGCATAGTGTGATCTTGATGCTACCATATTCCAGCCTAATCAGCGATAGCTCACTGGGCAAAGACAGTGTAGTCAGCAGTGATACTTTTGATTGGTCACTTTTTTCTTTTTTTTTACTCATTTTGCATTACATTTTAATCTTTTTAAAAAAAACAAACTTATTTCATTTTTACAATGTCTACTTGTTCTGACCAGTCAAAAGTGTCACTGCTGACTATCTTACTACTTACTTACTTACTTAAGTAAGTAAGACAGTCAGCAGTGACACTTTTGACTGGTCAGAACAAGTAGACATTGTAAAAAGGAAATAAGTAAAAAAAAAGATTAAAATGTAATTAAATAAACATATGCCGGGCGGCATGGTGGTGTAGTGGTTAGCTCCGTCGCCTCACAGCAAGAAGGTCCGGGTTCGAGCCCCGTGGCCAGCGAGGGCCTTTCTGTGTGGAGTTTGCATGTTCTCCCCGTGTCCGCGTGGGTTTCCTCCTGGTGCTCCGGTTTCCCCCACAGTCCAAAGACATGCAGGTTAGGTTAACTGGTGACTCTAAATTGACTGTAGGTGTGAATGTGAGTGTGAATGGTTGTCTGTGTCTATGTGTCAGCCCTGTGATGACCTTGCGACTTGTCCAGGGTGTACCCTGCCTTTCGCCCATAGTCAGCTGGGATAGGCTCCAGCTTGCCTGCGACCCTGTAGAACAGGATAAAGCGGCTAGAGATAATGAGATGAGGGATGAGATATGCAGGAGCCAAGAAAATAGGAAAACTGAAGGTCAATTTATACTTCTGTTTTTGCACCATAGGGTATGCTGTAGCCATGTACCGTACACCATAATCTGACATGCACATCCCCAAAATGTAACTACACATCATGGTGACAGAGACCACTACAACTGTGATTGGTTTGCTTGGTAGTATCGCAGTGACTGCTCCTTCCTCTCTGTGAAAATTGAAACTCTATTATGTAATATGCTTTTCTGTTTATTATTCCTACACTGAAACAGAGAACTCTCATTGCTGTTTCTGCTCTTCTTCTGTGTGTAAAATCAGTAAATTCTGGTGTGTGACAGTGCCTCCTAATGGACATGCGCAACTTACATGCAAGTGCATGTAAGTTGCGCATGTCCATTAGGAGGCACTGTCACACACACCAGAATTTACTGATTTTACACATAAATAAATATTTCACCCTGTGTGCACGCATCGGAACCATACCTACGGTGAGTATACCTATGCAGAGTATAAATCAGACTTGAGAAGCTAAAAAAGTTAAAAGGGACTAAAAATTATAATTGGAAGAGTAATATAAAGTTTCTTTTCCCTGCTCTCTTAATTTTTGTATTCAGTTATATTTTTGATTTATAAAACCTATTAATGACTTTTGTCATTTTGGGGGATTTCATAGTTTACAGTGATGCCATAGAGGAACTGTTTTAATTCTCTAAAAAAATTTTTTAGGTTACCTATAGAAAGGGGTTCTCAAACATTTCGTCAACAGAGATACTTTTAACTCCCTCAGTATGGATGAACATAATATTCAAATATTAGGCTCAGTATTTAAATGTATAAAATAATACTTGGCTATTTATTCATACTTTTTATTCTTGAACATTCCACTCAGAGAACACAACTGGATCTAAGTTATACTGTAGTGCTGTGTGTGTGTGTGTTTTCTTTTTCTTTTTTTTCCAATTAAATTCAACAAAAAAAGTCAACCAGGCTTAGTTAGTATAAGAACTAATTAGTATAAGAACTAATTATAAAAACAGAGTTATAAAAACATTTGATAAAGATCAGTTGTGATTTCAACAAATTGGAAAGAAAAAAAAAAAATCCAAAAACCCTAACTCTGAGAAACACATCTACTGTAATAATCTTTCAGTCAAAACCATTTTTGTGGTTGCCACAATAAACACAATAATAATTTTCCACCCAAAGTGTCTCTTTAGTTAAAAATGGCTTCACTCTAAAGAGCATGCTCTGTTTAAAAGTCTACTAGAATGCTAAGAACTCACCTCTAAAGAGCTCATGGAGGTAGTTGAGCCAGTCTCACTTCGTGCCATTCCTACTGTCTCTTCCATTTCAGCTAGGAAGTTCTTGACAGCAGTGCGAGGCTCAAATGGTAGGGTCTGCATGTGTTCCAAGGCTCCAGAAAACTGCTGCTCCATGCCTGTGCTCATGTGCTCCATCCCTGATGGGCCAATGTTAAACTCATTGCCCACCTTGTAGTGCATCAGCCTGTCATGTTGCAGTGCGTCCATGGCAATGTTTCTCTTGCTATCCTCCTTCAGCAAAGTAGGCACACTGCTCGAGCCAGTGGGTAGTGATGAAGCTGCTGTTGCTGAGGCACGAGGCATCACAATGTAGTCTGTCTCCATGGGACCCTGCTGTACATGGCTGCTGAGCTCTTGTTCACTCTGCCGCATGCCATCATCTGTGCACAAGTAAACGGTGCGGTGCATGTCAGTTGCACTCTCGCCCAGACATTGCTCACTCATGGGCATGTGTAGGCCTGATGGCTGTTGAATGATCACTTTCGATATGATGTTACCCGGCAATGTGGAGTAGTTGAGGCCCTCTGGGCCTTTTTCTTCCTCTTCATCATTGAGGGAGATGCGTGACAGTGTTCCGGTGATTGTGGCAGCACGACAAGAGCCCATATCTTTCTGGAGAGCTGTGGGTTGACAGGTATTGGTAATATTTATTAGAAAAGAGATAAATAAAATAGCTCCACTGGGCTTACAAAACTGTGCCATTCCATTTGTATTCATACCAGAAGTAAAACATGAATAATTAGAAAATGGTAACTATCTCTTCTACTAAAAAGGTAGTAAAAACAAATATCATTTTCCCTTTATTAGAAATTATTAACAATGGTAGCTTTTTTGTAAAGTGTTCTAGGAACCCAAGAAGAAGTCTTTATTTGTCACACGTACACTCAAGCACAGAGTGAAATTTAACCTCTGCATTTAACCCATTTGAAGCAGTGAACACACACATGCACACACAAGTGAGCAATGAGCACACACACACACACACACACACACACACACACACACACACACACACACACACACAGAACAGTGGGCAGCTATGCTACAGCACCCGGGAAGCAGCTGTGAGCTAGGTGCCCTTGCTCAAGGGCACTTCAGCCCAACCTCAGGCCATGCATTAACCTAACCGCATGTCTTTGAACTGTGGGGGAAGCCAGAGCACCCGGAGAAAACCCACACCGACATGGGGAGAACATGCAAACTCCACACAGAAAGGCCCCCCTTGACTGCTGGGCTCAAACCCAGAACCTTCTTGCTGTGAGGCGACAGTGCTAATCACTACACCACCGTGCCACCCATCAAGGTCTCATCTCATCTCATTATCTCTAGCCGCTTTATCCTGTTCTACAGGGTCGCAGGCAAGCTGGAGCCTATCCCAGCTGACTACGGGCGAAGGGCGGGGTACACCCTGGACAAATCACCAGATCATCGCAGGGCACCCATCAAGATTTTCTATAAAATCTTTTAGCATTATAGCTTGTTCTTTACAGAAGACAAGGCACAAGCAATTTATTCCCAATTTATTCATGTCTATTTATAACAGTTTCAGTCTGATTTGACTCATGAAAAGCACAGTAATTATAACCCCATTAACAGCCACCATCTGTTACTTACCTGATCGACAGGCTATGTCCACATCTTTTTCGAAATCAGTCTGTAGAAAGAGAAGAATAAATAATAAGTTATGTGAGTGATTTATATTTTTCATTCACCATTAACAGCATGGCAATAAAATGATTGTATTATTTATATTATTAAATAGGCATGTCTTGATTTTTCATTTACTGATTCATAGGAAAAAAATATGTTCTAATACAGTCAAAGTGGGCACAGTAATTAATCCTAAAGGACAGAAGACGCTGTGCACAATGAAATCATCATGGAGAAAATAATTCATCAAATAACTTCAGAAAAAAAAATAGAAAATGGGGGAAGTTGCTATTACAAGTCCACAACACCATTAAATCAAGAGAACAGCAAACTCTGAAGTCGTTCTAAAGAACTCTGCATAATCAAAGCAAGTACAGGAGGTTGAAAAGGAGGATAAAAACATGATAAATCCAGAGACGTGCTTTAGATCTAGGTAAAAGAACATTAAAGGCCTGCTGTAGCCTGCTAGGTATCCTTTTTTTTCCACAATGTAATGAAGATGATCCTTACTGCATTAATATCTCACCCAAAATTCCCCCATGCAACACAGTCAATACTGAGGACAATGTTAAATTGAAGACAAGGAATCAGAATCCTGCAGGATCATTAAAATAGTGTTTATTCTGACCCCTGGTCTTGGAATGCTTCTGGCCTGAATGTTTTGTTGTTTTCTCTGATTTAGCACAACACTGGAGGCACCCTGTAATATAAAGCAATCATTCCCAGATTTTATATTGGAAACGGGGAAACTGTGCTAAAGACTCTAACTGCAAATGACACTGCTCACTTTCAACACACAAGGTAGAATGGGCCCTGCAAGGTATCAATACGAGGAAGGTGGCAGGACCTGATGATTTCCTGGGACCAGTGCTCCGAGCCTGCACAAAGTAGATCACAGGGATCATCCCTAAAGATGCACCGATCAATCGGCCAGTGACCAGAACCAGTTTTCAGCTTGAGCTTTAGATATATCAAATTCTATGCTAATCTTATTTACACTCATGCACCACATGATGGTTCATGTCGTGCACACGTCGCACTCGTGGCGCGCACACACACACACACACATACACCATCATCATGGAAATTCTTCACTGAAAGGGAAGAAGACAATAAGTTTGTTATCTGAAGTTTGTGAAAAAAAGGCTTGTCCTGTAACCTAGTGTACTTTATTTTGAGATGTGAGAATGTTCCATTAAAGATGCTATGTGTAAGAATTTGTAAAAAAAAAAAAAAAACCATTCAAAAATTAATTAAAGTTATCAACAGGATGTGAATAAATGTCAAAGAGGTATATGCAGAGATATCTACTGAACTTAGCATGCTAACTAGCTAGCCCCAAGACAGGACATACCATCCATCTTGTAATACCAAGACGGATGGTATGTCCTACTAGTAGGTGATAGTGAGTCATTATAGGGTACAGCTGTGGCAGCGGGGGCGTGGTCAAGCGCCGGTCTGTGACAGGAGGGTGGAGCCAGGGAAGGTGAGTGGCAGAATCGCTACACCTGACGGTAATTAACCTGTGTTTTGTGTGTGTTTTCCCCAGTAAACCGCTCCCTATTTAAGGAGGCTGAGAGAGAGCAGAGGGAGCGTGACCCGGGATTGGAGGAAGAGTGTGTGTGTGCTTACGTTGCTTAACTGAAAAGTTGGGGAAAATAAATAAGCCTCTCTACCTCCAAACGTTGTCCTGCCGTCCTCTGTGCTCCACCCACACATTATTCGTGCTACAACAGCCTACTGTCAGCCCAAAATGTGAGGATTAAAAGTCATGCGTCACTGGCAGACTACATACAAGGCAACCTCTGAACTCAGAATGCCAAACACTAAAGAAAAGAGAAGCAAAATGGGTTGTTGCAATTTGCAGAAACTACTGGAATCCAAGTAGCAAAAAACGTGGATATGCAGTTACCATTTTGTGTGTCAGTATGTTGTATTTTTGGAGTTGGGGAAACAGAAAGAAAAAGTGTACTTTCTACTGGGAGAAATTGACTTGCAGTGCCAAAGAGTAAACAACAGTGAAAGATTAGATTACACACCCTCCACTCATACCTAGACACTGTAATCTCAAAAATTTACAGATCCTAGAAGCTTGTGTATTTTTTTTTAAGTGACTACGAGGAAGATTTGGCAATTCATAATCTAGCAACTGCAACAGCACATTCTTGTTGTTGTGTCTGAGCTACTACACTACTAGTAGGTGAGTTGCTTTGAATGTTTTCTTGCTAAAAATATGAGCTGAGTAAGATATAATGTAAACGATACGCTGATGGCACACATGGAGTTTCATCAGTTTATTTGAATTTTACATATTCTTACCCTGCTGTTAGTTAGTAGTTGGCTTATTTTATTTTCTTATAACGGCTGACTCTAAAGTTAAATTGTATGAACCCAGTAGTGGATTGACTAAAAATTAGCTTTAGAATTTTCCATTAAAGAAAAGTTACAAAAATGTTTGTGTATGCTGTCACTGTCAATTATATTTCTGAGAAAGACAGAAAATCAGAATCTGCGAAAATTGGAATTGAGAGGTCAGACTTAAAAAAAAAATGCAACTGGTGCATCAGATGGTGTAAGGAAAACAACCTGGCACTCCAAACCAGACAGACAAAAGAAATCGTCATTGATGACAGGAACACAGGGAGAACAGAGCACAACCCAGTACGTACAAAAGATGAACTGGTGGAAGAAACGCTGAGATTCAACTTCCTGCATGTTAACATCACTGATGACTTCTCTTGGTTCATCAACATCTCTATATTAGGGAAGGCTATACTACTTGAAGAGGCTGATGAGAGCCAAACTGGCACAGAAATTACTGGTAGATTTCTGTGCTATAGAGTGCCTTCTTTCATAATAATCAGTGCCAAGTTTCCCAAAAGCATCGTAGCACAAAAATCATCATTAAATAGTAGAGCGAGCAGCACAATCAACACTATCTCCTAGTTAAGATGCTCTTAGTGTTACGAGGCTTTTAGGAAACCCACCACAGATCAGAAGCCTCTACAATGGGTCATAAAAGCAGCACAACACATCATGGGAACAGAAATGCCATATCACAGAGACCGTGTTGCCTAAAGAGGGCAACCAGTATCATTAAGGACCGAAACCCTCCACAGCAACATACTCTTCATCCTCCTCCCATCTGACAGGCATACTTAAAAAAGGGCTATTTCTAACCCCAAGTAATGGTACATACCAACAACAACTAACTGCCAAATACTATGCATACTATGTGTGTGTGTGTGTATATATATATATATATATATATATATATATATATATATATATATATACACACACACACACATACACAGTTTTATATATATATATATATATATATATATATATATATATATACATACATATACACACAGTTATATACAGTTATTCCAAGAAATCGAGTCATACATGAGCACCGAGTAGGCTAATATATAGATTTAGGCACTGCCTAAAAGCGGAGCTCCCATCTATTTCTGGGTTGTAGAATTTTCTTATATCATAGCCAGTCTCTTTTGTTTTATTTCTTTACTGGCTAGCACTGGCCACTAGGTGGCGTGTATGACTGGTAATTACTAACACTGGCCACTAGGCGGCGTGTATGACTGGTAATTACTAACACTGGCCACGAGGCGGTGTGTAGGACTGGTAATTATGAACACTGACCACTAGGCGGTGTGTATGACTGGTAATTACTAACACTGACCACTAGGCGGTGTGTATGACTGGTAATTACTAACACTGGCCACTAGGCGGCGTGTAGGACTGGTAATTACTAACACTGGCCACTAGGTGGCGTGTATGACTGGTAATTACTAACACTGGCCACGAGGCGGTGTGTAGGACTGGTAATTACAGTAGACCCCCGCCTATTCGCGGTTCAGTATTCGCGAATTCACATATTCGCGGGATTTTATATAGAACATATCTCCTATACATTCGCGGATATCTCAGCGATTCGCGGTCATTTGCGGCGAACATATCGAACGTTTACGCAATGCAAACGTTTAAGCACTGCTACATTCTCGGAGCCGAATGCTCGCTCGCTATTGGCTGAAGTTTGAATGGCGGGCTGCTGCTCATTGGCTGATACTAATGAGCGCATTGTACAGTACAGTCTCGCGGTTCCCGTAGTTCAGACTTGTTCACGTGTTGTGCGTTCTTGGTATTTTTGAATATTTACGCCCTACAATGGCTCCTAAATGCTCTGCATCTTCTAAGGCTCCTGCCAAGGAACCTAAGCGCCAGAAGAAGGTAATGATGCTGCAGGAGAAGGTAGGACTTCTCGATATGCTAAAGGAAGGGAAGACTTTTGCGGCAGTGGCTCGTCACTACGTGGGGGGGTTACAAGTATTCGCGATTTTGGCTTATTCGCGGCCATGTTTGGTCCCTAACCCCCGCGAATACTGAGGGCTTACTGTACTAACACTGACCACTAGGCGGTGTGTATGACTGGTAATTACTAACACTGACCACTAGGTGGTGTGTATGACTGGTGGTACATGGACACGGACAAACCACAAAAAATCGACTCGATGGGTTTACCATTTTTTCTTAGGTATAGTGCTCCGCTAGAGCTCCGCTATAACCAGGTATGATGAGACTGAGTGGAATAACTGTTTTATTCTATCCACATTCACTGGATTTTGAGAAACAGAGCATTTTTATTGTTATTTTTTTGCAAATTCGATAAATAAAAACTTTATACAAAATGCCCGACAAAATCATTTCCACGTTGAATGTCAACAATCTGGCAAAATGACAGTAGCAATTTGTAAAAAATGGTAGAATAATAATTCTTAAAAAATAAAAAAAGATACGTCCTTACTATCAAATACTTTTATTCCATATTTTTTTTCTTTTTTGTATTTTTTTGAGGTTTTGTTTTTGAGTAGAGTTTTTACTTTGTCCTCAGTTGGTTCAGCAACATGCCGCGCCATTTTGTTTTTCCCTACTCACGGTATTGCTGGGTTTCAGTCCTGTGACTTTTTTTAGCGATTTTACCAGAAGTGAAATAGCTGGTGGTCTAAACGACTGCCGTAGTGCAAACAACTAGCGATAACTTAGAGTATGCTCGTAATCTAGAAGCCACTGCTCGCTTTAGATATATTCAGAAGATTGCTATGTGCAATGGATTAGACCCCTACAGTCTGGGAAAGAAGGATTTGTCATACGATCTCGAAAACTACCCTTCAGTCGAGTTCCCTGACATCTCAAACTATCTGGTGTTGCAGATGTCTTTCTACACCGCAAAACAGATGAAACTCCATTCTCAACAGTGTGGCTTTATAGTAAAGAGTGCTGGTGGTAAACTGGCCTGCCTGACTCCCAGTGAAAATGTGTGGTACATTAGTGAAGCGCAAAATATGACAATGAAGACCCTGGACAGTTATCAAACAAGAATAGGAAAGAACATTACTGGCATTTAGCAGATGCTCTTTTCCAGAGCGACGTGCAACATGCACAGAGCAGCCTGGGGAGCCATTGGGGGTAAGGTGCCTTGTTCAAGGGCACTTCAGCTGTTCCAGGATATTGAACCAGCAACCTTTTGGTTCCAAAGCTGCTTCAGCCACGTCTTCCCCATATAGCAAGAACCATACATCAAGCAAGAATGGGACAGAATTTCACATGCAAAACTTCAAAAATTAGTGTCCTTAATTCCCAAATGCTTACTGTGTGTTTGGTAAAAAGTGATGTAAGACAGTGGTAAGCATGCCCCTGTCCCAACATTTTTGGGAACATGTAGCAGGCATCAAATTCAGAATGAAATTCAGAAAGAAAACAAAAACACAGCTCCTTTAATCTCTTCGTGTCATGTTCCATGGTAATAATTACTGAAGTTTACCTTGAATTAACAATGCCAATGGAAGCCATGTTTTGTATAAGAAAGTTGTCAGCTTTTGAAGGGTCAGTGCACAAATTTGTCCAGATCTTTATAACCAATAAAGACAACATAATAAAACTGTTGTCTTACCTTAAAAACATATTTCTTTATTTATTTTTATTAATAAGATATGATACTCATAATATTATGAGCAAAATCGATGAAATTGTTTCGTATTTCCACCGAAAGCAAGATCTTCTGTATTCTACAAAGTGCACCATTTTTGCACACAAACAGATGGAAGGGTCTAAACGTAACAGCCAAAAGCAGGGCTTTACCAGTGTCTGATGTAAACAGAAATAATTTAACCAATCAGAAAATAAAATTTCCAACATGTCAATGTATTTAGATGCAAAATCCACTTTAGGAATCTGCTAGTAAAGCACCTGTGAAATTTCCAAAGTTGCATTTTAATCATGAATTTGATTACGTCTGGAACAAAATAGGTATGGTATCCTTGATGTATAAAGAATCAATCTGTAAGCAGGTTTTTAAAATCCTGACAATATTTATTTCACTAACTGCTATAAAATGATCACGGTCTTGCTTGTTTTTAAGGCCGGTCCATTTTCTACAGTCCCATCCCAAAATACCTGCACAAGTCTAAATATTATGCAACTTAGTGTGCAGTGAAAAGAGAGTGCTTGCATACCTTAACAAGCTGTTGTACCTGGCTGATTGAAAGGAAGCATGGCCCCCAACAAGAGAGCTATCAATTGAAATTATGGAAAGGATTCTAAAACTCCTTCAAGAAGGTAAATCAATACAGAGTGTGGCAAAAGATACTGGTTGCTCCCAGTCAGCTGTTTCTAAAATTTGGAGTAAGTACAAATAAAATGGGAAGGGTGTAAAAGGAAAACATACGGGTAGACATCAAAGTGTCTGGACAAAAAATTTAAAGCAATATGTTTTGAAAAATGAACAACAAAACAAATGAAAAACAAATGGGCAGAAATGGGAGTCAATGTTTTTGACTGAACTGTCCCAAATCAGTTGAAGGAAATGGGATTTACATATAGAAAAGCCAAATGAAAACCACTAAACACACTAACGTCTAAACAGAAGAAAACAAGGTTACAGTGGGCTAAAGAGAAGCAGTCATGGACTGTGGATGATTGGATGAAAGTGATGTTCAGTGATGAATCATCAATTTGCATTGGCCAAGGAGATGATGCTGGAACTTTTGTCTGGTGCTATTCCAATGAAACATATAAAGACAACTGCCTGAAGAAAACAAGAAAATGTCTGCAATCATTGATGATATAGGGTTTCATGTCAGGTAAAGGACCAGGGGAGATGGCAATCGTTACCTCTGCAGTAAATGCACAAGTGTATCGTGAAATTTTGGACACTTTTCTCATTCCATTAATAGAAAGTAGATTTAGTGAGGAAGAACTTATTTTTCAGGATGATAATGCATCTTGCCACAGAGCAAAGAGCGTTAAAACCTTTCTTCAGGAAAGGCATAACAATTCAATGACATGGCCAGCAAACAGTCCAGATCTCAAGCCAATTGAAAATACATGGTTATAATTGAAAGAGAGGAAAAAAAAAGGTCCATGACAAGGCTCCATCCTGCAAAGCTGATCTGTCAACCACTATATGAGAAAGTTGAAACATGATTGATGAATATTGTTTTTCATTAGTGAAGCCCATGTCTCAAAGAATTCAAGCGGTCATAAAAGCCAGAGGAGGTGCAACAAAGTACTAATTGTGATTTTGGTTGATGAGTCCATAATTTTTTTCCTCATCGTTGAATGAGTCCATAATTTTTTCCTCTACTTGATCAATAAAAATCTCATCTCATCTCATTATCTCTAGCCGCTTTATCCTGTTCTACAGGGTCGCAGGCAAGCTGGAGCCTATCCCAGCTGACTACGGGCGAAAGGCAGGGTACACCCTGGACAAGTCGCCAGGTCATCACAGGGCTGTCATATATGTGTCATGTAATATTTCTGTGAATTGTTTCCTTGCTACAAAGTAAAATAGCTGAATGAACATCCTCCAATAGTGATTCCATATTTTTTTTGCCAGGGGCTGTACATTAAAGCAACCATGGTCCACTAAACTGTGGTTAAAGTTTAGTGGCTAATTACTGTAATTGGTCAAATCAGTGTCGTTTTGAGCCTATGAATTAAAACATGAATTAAATGAATTAAAAGAATTAAAAACAAGCATTCTAAAACATAAATGTTGCCTCTAAATAGTGTTGCAAACACGGACACATCATAAATAATGGGAAAACCCACCAATACAATTATTAGTCAAGTCAAGTTTATTTGTATAGGGCTTTTTAACAACAGACATTGTTGCAAAGCAGCTTTACAGAAAATTAAAGACTTTTATTAATTTCTCCTTCATTGTACTTGGGGACAGTTTGAAGGGAACTAAAATTTACACAATTGTGTTCTCTAGTATTCTCTAGAGCGGAGCACTTCTGATTGGTTGCCACCGAACCGTGTCATAGCTCATGACCATGCAGTTCCTTGAACTTTATTCTGACGTCGCCACCGCCCAAAATGCCACTGCTCACCACTGAGAGACACTGGCTCACATAGAAAATGAATGTCTTCTGCTTGTTTTAACGCTCTCATTGTGTTTGGTGTGAACTTACCATAATTAGTCATAAAATGCATTTGTTATATGTTCTTTAAAGTCCAAGAGAGATCTAAAATGTCAATGTGAAATCAAAAAAATAAAATCCAATCACATCACTACAAAATGTCACCAGTGTGCCAAAAAATACCAAGAATATGTAACACTATGATCTTAGGCCACATTTTCAAGTACCCTAATCATGGAAATAGAGTTGTAAGCTAGTTACCATTATTTGTGCATGGCCGTTAGGGAAGGTGCCAGTTGCATCACCACTGATAGGGTCTTTGCAGTTCCTCATTCGACATCTAAAGGCATCTTGCACCTGTAAGGATAAAAGTTATTTGATCAATAATATGAACCTCATTCTGATAAGTGATATCCATAGCAGGCCCTGGGAGGTCAGATTGTAACTCTGTCAGATTACAAGTAATTCTGGAGTAAAACAGAGTATTCTAAAAATGAGGAAATAAACAGTCCATCAGTGGCTAAGAATGAGATATATATATACGGTATGAGATATGCATGTTAAATACAGCAGGAGAAAAAGATATCTGTAACAATATCTAGGGAACGAGAGGCTAGAAGTAATTAGAGGCTGAATTTGGCTTACCTCTCTGCGGAGGATACAGTGCACCATGACTATGACAAAGCCCTGGAGCGAGTCAAAGACCGCAAATAGGATTTGGAACAGGATGGAGCGCTTGTCTGTCATGGCAAGCACAGCTGACATCCAGGTGAGCGCCAGAAGAGGTAAAACCACACAGGAACTCCAGAGAGAGGCCCTGAGATAGGATAGTATGGGAAGTTGGAGGGAGGAGTGGGGCAGAGAACAAGGGGACAGATGGAGAAAGGGATATAGGAAGAGACTATGAGGGAAAGAGGAGACCAACACTGGGAACTAAAAAAGAACAGCCATTTTTTACATGACTGAACTATTCTTCATCAGAGCACTATTTAAATCCTGAATACACAGGAAGCTCAAAGCACAGGGTGCACTGAACTAAATGTCCCCTCATAGAGATTACAAAATTCCTATTTTTAAAGGCAAAGAGTATTTATTTATTTATTTTCAGTTCAAACTGTACATCATGTTAAACAGTGGCATAAGGGTAATGAGATGATTAAACAAAGTGTCAAAGAGTACAAACATACATATTCATATACATGCACACTTGTGCTCATACCGTACATGCAATATATGGATGTAAGTAATTCATTATTTGGGTTCAACAAACAAAAATATGACACCCCCCCCCCAAAAAAAAAGTAAGTAAATAAATAAATAATCCCCAGAATAGATTACATATTCCAGTCTAGACCATGCCCATTTCTGGTTCAAATCTGAATACAAAAACTTTACATTACAGGCATTTAGCAGACAATCTTGCCCAGAGTGACATAGAACAGATCCAGAGCAGCCTGGGAGCAGTTGGGGATATGGTGCCTTGGGGAACTAAACCAATAATCTTTTGGTCCCAAAGCTGATTCTCTAACTTTTAAGCCATGGCTTCCTGTGTCAAAGTTCCTTCCCATGCCACAAGGCACATTGGGTGGTGCCGATCTCCATTTCAGTAGCCCTCTGCCTCTCGCCTATTACACAGCTAGGGTTACAGTGGGGGGCTAGTCCTCCGGTAACTTCAAGAGTTTGACTCCCTACTCACATCTTTATTGCAGCCTGCCTCGCCAAATGGCAGTAGGGACCATTTATGATGGTCTTTGGTATGACCCAACCACAAGTAGAACCCGGTCAAGAAACGGACATGCTAAACACTAGGCCAACTCATGGTTTGACTTCCCATGTACCTTTTAGCAGGCTGCCAGGGAGGGGAACTTTGGGAGGGAGCAGAAGGCCGGCGATTGCCTCAAACACTGCTGAGGCCAGGTGCTAGAGGTTGATGGGGGGGCAACAACCAGAATGTGAGCTTCCAGCAGCCTACTTCCTAGTGAAGAAAGGGCTGCTGTATTACTGCTGCAACAGGTGTGGAGAGACCCTTGACCTCTTTATTGATGCTGTCATGCATCTGGCCTGCTCCTACCTGCTCGGGGGGCACCTAGGGGGCCACAACACTGTGGAAAAGCTGTGAGACTTGGCCCCACTCATCCCTCTGCCCAACATAGATGTTCCATTTGAGCAGGTGGGTGTGGACCTGGTAGGGCCACTACCTAAAGCTGCCTGGGGTCATGAATATGTGCTGGTGCTACTGGACTGTAAGACAAAGTACCCGAGGCCATCCCCCTTCACAAAGCCACCTCTAGGAACATCGCCCTCTTCAGTAATGTGGGAATCCCCAAGGACCTGCTCACCAACCAGGAAACACCATCCATCTCCAAATTGATGGCTGACCTGTGCTGTCTGCTGCAGCTCAAACATCTGTGGACATCAATCTACCACCCACAAACAGATGCTTGTGTTTTAAGCAAACCCTGAAGAGAATGCTATGCTGGGTGCTAGATAAAGAGGGGCCAGACTGGGACCCACTCCTGCCCCATCCATGTCCTATTGGCCATTTGGGAGTCTCCCCCAGGCATCCACCGGGTTCAGCCCCTTTGAGCTCCTGTTTGGCAGAAGACCTAGGGTCCTGTGGGACATCACCAAGGAGATCTGGGAGGAGCAGCCATCACCTTTCAGGTCAGTGGTTGAGTATGTCATGCCCATCATAAAGGAGAACCTGCAAGTGGCCCAGGCTGAGCAGCAATGCACATACTAGGGATGGCGAAAACTAAAAAAAATCTTGACCAACCACCGAGCCTCATTAGCCGGTTAAAGTTGGTTAACCTATGAGTTTAAACAGAGATGCAAACGGCGCACCTTTTTCACGGCTCGTGCAGATCCGATTTTTTTTTTTAGGGGGGGCGTTGGAGTGTCTGAATAATTTCATCAGAGTAAATTCTGTATTAAAATTACTACATAAGCAAATGCCATTACAGTCCATGAAAAAGCCATGAAAAAGTCAGCATCTGCGCCTTTAGTTTGTGTGGAGAGATATGATCTGCAATAACATGCATTGTTGGCTACAGACCGAAACATACTTTCAGAATGCACTGGCCAAGGCAGGACTAAACTCGATGTGCCTTCTAATAATAATTTAAAAAAAAAACAGAATAGTAATTTGTAAGCTAAAAAGCCTGTGTCTACACTTTTTTCTTTCGCTGAGTGGCAGCTGTGTTCAACTGGGGCGGGACATGACTGAATGGGTGTTTCTGATTTGTCAGCTGTCTTTAACTGGGGCGGGAGGCCGGGACATGACTGAATGGGTGTTTCTGATTTGTCAGCTGTCGTCCTTACACCGCATGGCATGCCCCAAGTGTTTACAAACACAGAATTCCAGGTTCTCCGCTCCAAAATCGGCAGCTTCAAAACGATTGATTTTTTTTTTTCACCGACAACCAAAAAAAATTAACCGGTTGACGTTGATTCGGTCAACCACTGGTCAAACGGTCATTGGTTAACATCCCTAGCACATACAACTGTCCCACTCAACCCAGGGAGTTCAAACCTGGAGATTGCATGCTCCTGCTCCTCCTCAGTGCTAACCTCAAATTCCTGGAACATTGGCAAGGCCCCTATGCTGTGGTCAAAAGGGTAGGCCCAGTCAACTACCACCTGCAGCTGCTGGGAAAGCATGCACCTACACAACTGTATCATATCAATTTGTTGAAGCAGTGGAGAGAACCTCAGCATGCCCTCACAGCATGTTCTGTTACCCCCCCCCTTTAGGTCCATCAAGGAGGACCCTAACTCCTACCCAGCAACAAAACCTTTAGGAGTTGAATGACCAATTCAGGGACATGTTCTCAGCAACACCTGGGCAGTGGCATCTGGTACAGCATGAAATAAAGACCCCTCCAGGCACTGTTGTCTGCCTATGTCCCTACTGGGTCCTGGAGGCCCATTGGCAGGCGATTGAGGAGAAAGTGGCAAGGATGCTTAAAGACGGGGTCATAGAGGAGTCTACCAGTCCCTGGTTCAACCTAGCCATTGTAGTACCCAAGCCTGATGGAAGTCCACAGTTCTGCAATGACTTTAAGAAATGTAATGCCATCTCAGAGTTTGACAGCTACCCCCTGCCACAAGTGGATGACCTCACTGAAAGTTTGAGGAGAGTCTGGTTCATTTCCACCTAACAAAAGGGCTATTGGCAGGTGTCAACTGCACCCAAGGGCAGGCCAAAGACTGCCTTCAGCACTGCCAGTAGCCACTGACAGTACAGGGTTCTCCCCTTTGGCCTCCACAGGGCCCCAGTGACCTTCCAGCAACTTATGGATGTCATCTTATGGGCCCACCACATACATACACTTAGCAGAACCACCTACACCACATCAAGGAGGTGCTGGGCAAACTCCACAGACCTGGGCTGACCAGCAACCTCTACAAATGTCATCTGGGGCTCAAGGAGGCACAGTACCTTGGCTACTGCATTGGCTGAAGGCTTAGGAGTCCAAGCTTGAAGCTGTCAAGAGTTATCCCTGTCCCACCACCAAACACCAGGTACATGCCTTTTTGGGGTTGGTGAGGTACTACAGCTGCCTAATTTCTTCTCTCTAGTCTCCCCCTTTCAGACCTCACCAGGAAAGGCAAGACAGAGAAGGTGCATTGGATGGGAAGGCCGAATGAGCCTTCCAGAACCTCAAGGTTGCGCTCACCAGCTCCCCAGTATCGAGGAATCCTGACTTCAGCCTCCCTGTCCTGAACCACACAAACGCTTCAAAGATGGGCCTAGGGGCAGTTCACTCTTAAGACTTTGACAATGAGGAACACTTCATCATATCTGCCAGCCGCAAGCTGATCTCTACTGAACAGTGCTATGCTGCTGTTGAACAAGAAGTCTTGGCCATCAAGTGGATGTTAGAGGAACTATGCTACTACCAGATGGGATACTTCACATGTTCACACTAGTTCCGGACCGCTCTCTGCTACAGTGGATATCCTGAGCCGAAACACCAGTAGCCAGGTAACTTGATGGTTCCTCTCCTTACAAGACTTCTCATTCCTGGTCAAACAATGAGCAGGGGTCCAGCTTGGCAATGCGTATGGCCTGTACCAGATGATCACACTCTAGGCCTGATGCCTGATCTCCCACCACTGCAGGCTCGAAGAACATATTGAACAAATGAGCCACCAAACAGGCAAGTGCTCTTTACCATGCTGCTTCCGTGGTGCTAAAAGGACAACAACCCCACCCCGCCCTGCTCTGGCAGTTCAGCACCACTGGTGTTTTAGACCAACAGCGTGCACATGACCAGAGGGTGGGTCCCACTATCTCTGTACAGCTGGAGTGTACTGATTGTCTACCCTCCACGAGGCTCTAGGGGAGTAGAAGAAGCAGACCTAGTAAACCATATCCAAGTAAACTCGAACTTGTGATGCCTTTAACTCTCTAGCTCTAACTCTCAATGCCTTTTTCCTGTGACTGCAGACAGAGCAGATGAGAGCCACTTGTACGCCGTGATCAATGCCTTCCTCGGATGCCTCTCCAATGCTCCAGCCAGCAAGAGCCTGCCATTCAGCCTGCACCATGCACCCAAGAGCACTGATCCAGCACGCTGAGCAACAGATATACCATACACCAGACATATTTGGACACCTGACCATCATACCCATATAGTCATAGTCAATTTATTTGTATAGTGTTTTAACAATAGACATTGTCGCAAAGCAGGTTTTCAGAAAAATAAAGACTTTAAACATATGAACTAATAGTTTTATCCCTAAAAAAATGATCCCTAACAAGCAAACCTGAGGTGATGGTGGTAAGGAAAAAACTCCCTCAGAAGACAGGAAGAAACCTTGAGTGGAACCAGACTCAAAAGAGAACCCATCCTCATTTGGGTAATAACAGATAGCGTGGTTATAAATAACTTGCTTGTACAACCCCAATTCCTAAAAAGTTGGGACACTGTGTAAACTGTAAAGAAGAAAACAATGTGATAATTTGCAAATCATGGAAACCCTATATTTAGTTGAAAATAGTACAAAGACAACATACCAGATGTTGAAACAAAGAAATTTTATTGTTTTTTGAAAAATATATGTTCATTTTGAATTTGATATCAGAAACACGTTTCAAAAAAGTTGGGACAAGGGCATGTTTACTACTGTGTTGCACCACCTCTACTTTTAAAAACACCCAGTAAATGTTTGGGAATGGAGGAGACAAATTACTGTAGTTTTGAAAGAGAATTGTTGTCCCATTCTTGCCAGACATACAATTTCAGTTGCTCAACAGTTCTTGGTCTCCTTTGCCATATTTTGTGCTTCATAGTGCGCCAAATGTTTTAAATGGGAGACAGGTCTGGATTGCAGGCAGGCCAGTTTAGCACCTGGACTCTTTTACTACAGCACTATGCAGTTTTAATATGTACAGAAAGTGGTTTGGCATTGTCTTGCTGAAAGAAGGAAGGCCTTCCCTGAAAAAGATTTTGCCTGGATGGCAGCATATTGCTCTGAAAAGTGTATCATTCAGCATTAATTATGCTTTCCCAGATGTACAAGCTACCCATATCATGTGCACTAATGCACCCTCATACCATCATAGATGCTGGCTTTTGAACTGTGCACTGATGACAAGCCAGATGGTCCCTCTCCTCTTTAGCCATCATGGTGTCCATGGTGTCCATGATTTCTAAAAAGAATTTCTAATTTTTATTTAATCAGACCTCAGGACAATTTTCCACTTCGCCTCAGTCCATTGTAAAAGAGCTTGGACCCAGAGAAGGTTTCTGGATATTGTTTATATATGGGTTTAACTTGCATTTGTGGATGCAGTAACAAACTGTTTTCACAGACGATGGTTTTCTGAAGTGTTCCTGAGCCCATACAGTGATTTCCACTACAGCCACATGTCTGCTTTCAATGCAGTGTCACCTGCGGGCCTGAAGATCACAGGCATCCAATGTCAGTTTTCAGCCCTGTCTCTTGCATACAGAGATTTCTCCAGATTCTCTTAAACTTTGAATGATATTATGTACCATATATGATGTGATCCCCAAACTCTTTGCAATTTCACACAGAGGAACATTATTCCTAAATTGTTGCCGTGTTTGCCCACATAGTCTTTCACAAAGCGGTGAACCCCTCCCCATCTTTACTTCTGAGACTCTGCCTTCCAATCATGTTAGTGACCTGTTGCCAATTAACCAGATTAGTTTTGGGGTTTTTTTAAGCATGACAAGACCTTTTCAGTCTTTTGTTGCCCCTGTCCCAACTTTTCTGAAAAGTGTTGCTGACATCAAATTCAAAATGAGCATATATTTTTCAAAAAACAATAAAATTTCTCAGTTTCAACATTTGATATGTTGTCTTTGTACTATTTTCAATGAAATATTGGGTTTCCATGATTTGCTAATTATTGCATTGTTTTTATTTATGTTTTACAGTGTCCCAACTTTCTTGGAATTGGGGATGTATAACTACAGTGGTGCTTGAAAGTTTGTGAACCCTTTAGAATTTTCTATATTTCTGCATAAATATGACCTAAAACATCATCAGATTTTCACACAAGTCCTAAAAGTAGATAAAGAGAACCCAGGTAAACAAATGAGACAAAAATATGAAAGTTGGTCATTTATTTATTGAAGAAAATGATCCAATATTACGTATCTGTGAGTGGCAAAAGTATGTGAACCTTTGCTTTCAGTAAATGGTGTGACCCCCTTGTGCAGCAATAACTGCAACTAAACGTTACCAGTAACTGTTGATCAGTCCTGCACACCGGCTTGGAGGAATTTTAGCCCATTCCTCCATACAGAATAGCTTCAACTCTGGGATGTTAGTGGGTTTCCTCACATGAACTGTTCGCTTCAGGTCCTTCCACAACATTTTGATTGGATTAAGGTCAGGACTTTGACTTGGCCATTCCAAAACATTAACTTTATTCTTCTTTAACCATTCTTTGGTAGAATGACTTGTGTGCTTAGGGTCGTTGTCTTGCTGCATGACCTACCTTCTCTTGAGATTCAGTTCATGGACAGATGTCCTGACATTTTCCTTTAGAATTCGCTGGTATAATTCAGAATTCATTGTTCCATCAATGATGACAAGCCGTCCTGGCCCAGATGCAGCAAAAGAGGCCCAAACCACGATACTACCACCACCATGTTTCACAGATGGGATAAGGTTCTTATGCTGGAATGCAGTGTACCTTTCTCCAAACATAATGCTTCTCATTGAAACCAAAAAGTTATATTTTGGTCTCATCTGTCTACAAAGCATTTCTCCAATAGCCTTCTGGCTTGCCCATGTGATCTTTAGCAAACTGCAGATGAGCAGCAATGTTCTTTTTGGAGAGCAGTGGCCTTCTCCTTGCAACCCTGCCATGCACACCATTGTTGTTCAGTGTTCTCCTGATGGTGGCCTCATGAACATTAACATTAGCCAATGTGAGAGAGGCCTTCGGTTGCTTAGAAGTTACCCTGGGGTCCTTTGTGATCTCACTGACTATTACACGCCTTGCTCTTGGAGTGATCTTTGTTGGTCGACCACTCCTGGGGAGGGTAACAATGGTCTTGAATTTCCTCCATTTGTACACAATCTGTCTGACTGTGGATTGGTGGAGTCCAATCTCTTTAGAGATGGTTTTGTAACCTTTTCCAGCCTGATGAGCATCAACAACCCTTTTTCTGAGGTCCTGAGAAATTTCCTTTGTTCGTGCCATGATACACTTCCACAAACATGTATTGTGAAGATCAGACTTTGATAGATCCCTGTTCTTTAAATAAAACAGGGTGCCCACTCACACTTGATTGTCATCCCATTGATTGGAAACACCTGACTCTAATTTCACCTTCAAATTAACTGCTAATCCTAGAGGTTCACATACTTTTGCCACTCACAGATATGTAATATTGGATCATTTTCCTCAATAAATAAATGACCAAGTACAATATTTTTGTCTCATTTGTTTAACTGGGTTCTCTTTATCTACTTTTAGGACTTGTGTGAAAATCTGATGATGTTTTAGGTCATATTTATGCAGAAATATAGAAAATTCTAAAGGGTTCACAAACTTTCAAGCACCACTGTATGTCCTATATAGTCACAAAGTACAATTTTGTAACTAGGAAATTCATTATAGTTTTAGCCCATTTTTAGTCTTTTTTTTAGTCTGTTTTGTTGAAGTTATCAACTGTTTATTGATGGAGACTTCAGTGCAAAACTGTTCATGAAAACTGCAGTCCAAAAATTATCATAAAGGCATAGTGATTCAGTGATTAGCACTGTTGCCTAAGTGCAAGACGGATCCGGGTTCAAACCTCGCAGCTGATGGGGGCCTTTCTGTGTGGAGTTTGCATGTTCTCCCCATGTCTGTCTTAGATTCCTCCAATTCAAAGAAATGCAGATTATGTAAAAATTGTTGAACTTGTACATCGCTCTGGATAAGAGAGGCTGCGAAATGCCTGCAATGTAATCATGGTAATTGTAGCCCTAAGCAATTGTAGCAAAACTAATTGTCCAGAGCCATCTTCCAAGTGTATCCTGAGACTGTCCATACGGGGCCATTCTCCACAAGAGCAATGTAACAAGAACTCGAGCCAGAATTAGGGCATCAGCATGGCTCAGGAATGTCTGAACAGCAGGAGAGGCCAGAATCACTGGTATCTCAGGATTGACATGTAAATCAACAGAGAGAGAGAGAGAACACGTGTTGTTAGGTTTGCCCGTTGTCACTTAATGGTTAACCCTCTGCAGTCGAGAGCTTCGTCGGCGATGCTCGACAGGTTCAAAATGAGTAGGTCATGTATTTAGATAAATATCTTCGTGAGTTTATCATCATACAAGTATCATATTGACAGAAACTTTATACTTTACACTTTCCTATGTGCCCACTGCCAAATAATATTATAGTTTTTAAATTACCTAAATTAGATGAAACATAAAACTTGTCACATTACTCAGTCACGCCAGGGTCAGAGCGCTGAGTGCGCACTTACACATTCATAAAAGACTATTCACATGGTAACGGTATGATAATCACTTTCACTCTTTCCGTTTTGATTGGTTTATCTTTTGCAGTGGGAATGCCCATCGTAAACAGGATAAAATCGGTCAGATATAGTTTAGGTTATTTGGAGGTAAAACTTGTTGCGAGATGGCACACGGTTTTAATGCGCGTCGGATGATTTCAGGACAGCAATTCAATTCATGATTCATTTCATGATTCAAGACAGCAATTCAATTTCAGGACAGTGAATCAATTCATGATTCAATTCATGATTCAGGACAGCGATTCAGTTCAATCTTGAGAACTGCGCACTGATGATGAGCGGTGCCTTTTTTTCTTTTTACTTCGACTCAATCCACCTAAAGATTAACTCGAGTAAGTGTAAATATTACTTCTATTTCTGATGAGCAGATCAGTTGATATGCATGCGCTATAGTGCACACGCAGGAAAAATGACTGAGCAGTTTTTCCAGAGTCAAAAGTATTTTCCTCAAAAATAGTTAATTTTGCTATACTTTGAGTTTAGAGAGTAAAATTTGGTGTTGGAATGGGAGCAAAATTACAGAGCAATTGTGTAACAGAGTTGGTTGTGGCTTTGAACTGAGTAAAATAGTACAAGAGTTAATTTCAAGATACACTGAATAGAGTCAAATACCAAAATAAAGTAAAATACCAGATAAATGAAGCTGTTGTTAAAAGCAGTTTTAGAACTGTGTTGGAATGCGTGAAAAAAACATTGCTTTACCCATTGTGACTTGACCTGATGGGATTAAGAGTTAATCTGATAGGATTAAGAGTTGGCAGTGGGAGTGGTTTTCACTCTCCTCATTGAATGGAAATTTTTACTCTTCTCAGTGAATACTACTCCCACTGCCAACCATTTATCCCAAAACAATAGGACATAAATTTTTGATGGCCAGTTAATTGTCTAAAACAATGGAGCAGTTTGAAGTTTTTGTGCTTGATACATTCCTAAGACTGAACAGAATCACCTCAAGTGATCAAAACGATTTGTCACAATGGCTAAGGTCATGTTTTTTCACACATTCCAACACAGTTCTAAAACTGCTTTTGACAATATCTTCATTTATGTTATTTTTTAAAGTACAACCATGATATACATACTACATAGATATTATTGTAGCTGAACTTGTGCTGAATACAAAAAAGTCATATGACTTTGAAAATACTGCTTAGAGTTGTTGAACTTGACAACAAAATCAGAGCATACCAAAAGCATTAGAGTGCCAGAAAATGCTCTCAGACCCCAGAGGGTTAAGAACAGGATATTACTGCACGTCAAAATATTGGAATATCATGAAAAAGTTTTTTTTTTGTTATTTAATTCAAAAAGGTAAACTTTCTTATATTCTAAATTCATTACATTTAAAGTGAAATATTTACAGTCCATTTTGTTCTCTCCTTAGCCTAGCTAAGACGCTTCTGATGATGTCTCTGGTTCGGGAATGGCTTGATGTTAGGACTGTGACGGTTGTAGTCCCTTTCCTGAAGATATCTGTGCCTGGTGGCTCTTGATGCCCTGGCACCAGCCTCAGTCCTCTCCTTGTGAAGCTCTCTCAAGTTCTTGACAATCTTCTCAAGGCTGCGGTCATTCCTGTTGCTTCTGCACCTTTCCCAGCCAGCCTTTTCAACAATGACCTTCTGTGGCTTACCGTCTTTGTGGAGGGTGTCGATGACTCTGGGCAACTGTCAAGTGAGCAGTCTTCCCCATGATTGTGATTGTGTGTACTGATCTAGACCGAGAGATACATGGTATTTATACTGTTTTAGTCAAACTCGAAATGAAATATTCTAATATTTTGAGATACTAGATTTTTTATTTTCGTAATCATCAAAATTAAAACAAAAACAGGCTTGAAATATTTCACTTTACCCGTAATGAATGCAGAATAAATGACAGTTTACCTTTTTGAATTAAATTACAAAAAGGAAAAGCCAAACTCAAAAGTGCCCACTCACACTTGATTGTCATCCCATTGATTGGAAACACCTGACTCTAATTTCACCTTCAAATTAACTGCTAATCCTAGAGGTTCACATACTTTTGCCACTCACAGATATGTAATATTGGATCAGTTTCCTCAATAAATAAATGACCAAGCATAATATTTTTGTCTCATTTGTTTAACTGGGTTCTCTTTATCTACTTTTAGGACTTGTGTGAAAATCTGATGATGTTTTAGGTCATATTTATGCAGAAATATAGAAAATTCTAAAGGGTTCACAAACCTTCAAGCACCACTGTAAATGAGAGCTGAGCCAGGAGAGGGCTGTTCCCTTAACTCCCACGACATTTTCTAGTCTATCAAGGAGAATAGTATGATCACTGTTGTCAAAGGCTGCACTAAGGTCAAGCAATACAAGTAAGGAGACACAGCCCTGATCAGAGACCAACAGTATGTCACTTACTATTTCAGGGTTTTTTCTAGAAAAATTTAGTATGAGGGCGCTCACCATGGCGAGGGAGCGAAGCGGGGGGATGGTGCCGGTTGTCCTCCCCGCCGTGCAAAGCCTTTGAAAAATGCTCCAATGGGACATTCTGAGGCTATCTGAGACGGAAATTGTAAAAATTGTCTGTCAACATTGAAAAAGAAAGAAGTAATCTTCTTCTGCCCCGGACAGTCTTTGGCTTTCTTCCGTTTCGTGCCACGGGATGACATCTTTAAATGCCCAAGTGTCAACAAAAACAACTCGCGAACTACTTCTGTCAGAAACTCCTGCGCCGGTGGGTGAAAGGTCATTCAGTCTCGAGAAATCTCGCTCTACAAGTCAGCTGACCTTGTATGTAACCCATGTCAAATCTCGCGAGAGCAGCCGCGACAAGTAAACAACATGGCGCCTCAGTCTGGAAAACGCCAATTCGGATTGTTTTTGCACCGTCTGGCAGTGTATCTACTATGATTGGAATATTTTTGGAGCAATTATAACGTATTTGATGATCAGACACATTGTCACGTAGTGTTGCTGGGATGTTTTCACGGAGTCGGTAAAGGGGCGCACACCGAGAGTAAGAGGGCGCAGCGCCCCTGTTCCCCCGTTTAGACGAAAGCCTGTATTTTACCCAGTGCTGTCTCTGTGCAATGATGAGGTCTAAATCCTGACTGACACATTTCATGGATGTTATTCCTATGTAGGTATGAGCATAACTGCTGTGCCACAGCTTTTTCTAGGATCTTGGAGATAAAGCCTATATTAGCCTATGATATTAGCCTATATTTAGATAGCTGACAGGTCAAGGTCAGGTTTTTTTTTTAAATCAGGCAACTGCTAGTTTAAAGAATTTATGTACATAGCCAGTGCCAAGGGAAGAACTGATTATTTTTAGAAGAGGTTCAGTTACTTCTGTTATTATCTGTTTGATGGAACGTGTAGGTCAGGGATCTAGTACACAAGCTGAAGATTTTGATGAGGAAACTCATGAAGTTAGTTCAGTTTCTCTAAAGGGAGTAAAACATTCCAATTGCTAATCTGATACAGTTATATTGTTAACTACAGTGTTACTTAAATTGTCTGGTTTTACATTAATAGTTTGATTTTTTGTCTATTTTCAATTTTGCCATTGAAATTAAGCTTGCATGAAGTTGTTGCTCCTACATACTGAAGGTGTGTATATTTCTGTAGTGGTCTTATTCCTAGTTAATTTTGCTACAGTGTTGAATAAGAATCGAGGATTATTTTTGTTATCTTCTATTAGGGTGGAGAGATACACTGATCGAGCAGCACTAAGAACTTTTCTAAAGTTCAAGAGGCTCTACTTCCATGCTAGCTGGAATACTACCAATTTTGTTTGATGCCATTTACATTCTAATTTTCGAGTTGTCTGTTTGACGGTGCATGCGTAATCATTATACCAGGCTGCTAGTTTTTTTTTTCTCTAATTATTTTTCTTCTAAGTGGAGCTAAATTATCTAACGTATAGTGGAACATTGACTCTAAACATTCAATTGCCTGATGAAGTTCGGTGGGGTCTGATGGTGATCCAATCAAAGTTGATAATTCTAGGAGACTACTGATAAAACTTTATCCAGTAGATGAAAATGTATGTTTAACGCAGTACCGTGGCAAGGTCTATACATTATTGCCAAGACATATTTCAAATGAGATGTGATAATATGGGCAGTAGATAGAGAGTGCTACCACCATTATGATTAGGTCAAATGACGTTCTGATTAACTCCTACTGAGTCTTGAATGGATATGAATGCTGTTTTCAGAGGATCTTCTGAGTTATCAAAGTGAATATTAAAGTCTCCAACAACTAAGGATTTGTTGAAGGAAATAACCAGGTTCGAGATGAAATCCACAAAATTCAGAAACAAATTCAGAATATGGTCCTAGTGATCTGGAAATAATAATTTACAAAATTCGACTGGGAAAATTCATTTTTTGTGGCTACATATGTTATATTCATATAAAGAACTTCAAATGCATTGAATTTATGACCAGGTTTTTGTGTGATGCCTAGATAACCATTATAAATAACCACGATGCCTCCTCCTCTGCCAATTAGACGAGGTTGATGTACGTAACTGTATCCAGGAGGCCTCATTACTTTTAATGTTACATACTCATTTGGTTTCATCCACATTTCTATTAAACACAGGAGATTAAACTTCTGATCAGTAATGTTCATTAACAGTGGGTGCTTTAAATGTAAGAGATCTAATATTTAATAGTCCTACCTTTAGATCAAACGTGTTGGCAGTGGCTGTCCATTCACTAAAATTTAATTTTATGCTAATTAGGTTCTGAGAACAGACTCTCTGAGTATTTCTACTTTTTTTTACAGCTCAGTGAACAAACACAGTCTCAATATATTGGAACCTGAGTGATGACTCTGTGCAGCTATCAGACAGTCAGTTTAGCCTGTTTGTCTGCTCCCTGGTCTTGACTCTGGATTGTCATAAATTAACAAGGTTTGTTCTGAGACTATGGTCTGTGCTGCAAGAAATTAGATCTGTAATGCAGTATCGTGGTGGAGGGGTTTGTGTGTCTTGATGACCCTGATAGCTATGCTGGCTGGAGATTTATGCTCCTGGTAGGGCCACCCATGCCAGACAGGTTGAGGGGTAGAGGCCTGATGAAGCATAGTCCCTGGTCCTCCAGGTTGGGGGTTTGGCACCAGGTTAACCACCCAGTCCTAGAAAACTTTACTGGTTATGGAAACAGCAAAGAAGTCAATATCTACTAGCTGGTGTAATGGGCCTTTAGAGTCACCCCAGGGGACTTGTATGAATGTCAGTGGTGAAAGTCATTCTTTGGAAGCCACTGACAGGAAGATAGAGGTCTTGACCACCAGAACCAAGACAAGAATAGGATTTTGGAATGTCCATACAATGTATCAAACGGGCAAACTTGCACAAGTAACATTAGAGATGCGCAGATACAGTCTGCAAATTTTAGGCATCAGTGAGAGCAAATGGACGGGATTAGGCAGAATGACAACATCATCAGGGGAGACTGTTCTGTACTCCGGTAGGAAGGATAACCAGCACGAGGAAGGAGTTGCTATCATTTTGAGGAAAGGTACAGAGAAGAGCCTAATTGAATGGAAACCAGTGAACAGCAGACTGATGAAAATCAGAATGAAGGGAAAGCAGCTGAACATGACAATTATCCAGTGCTATAGTCCAACCAATGTCAGTGATGAAGAAGCAAAGGACCTCTTCTATGAACAACTAGTGGCAGAAGTAAAGTCAGCACCGTGGCATGACTTATTGATCATCAAGGGTGATATGAATGCAAAGGTTGGGAACGACAACACCAACTACGAATGATCAATGGGAAGTCATGGATGCGGGACCATGAACGAAAACAGAGAAAGACTTGTCGATTTTTGCAGTACCCACAACCTTGTAGTGGGAGGCACTTTGTTCCCACACCGTGACATTCACAAGCTGACCTGGTATTCACCTAATATCAGAGACAAGAACCAAATCGACCACCTGCTTATTAATGGAATGTGGAGGAGATCACTGCTAGATGTGAGAGTGAAGCGAGGAGCTGATGTCGGAAGTGATCATCAACTGATAACAGCAATGGTGAGACTGAAACTGAGGAGGGCACAGAACAAGATGCACATTCAGCGAAGTTTCGATACCCAGAAGTTGAGAGACCCACATGCGAAGCATAGTTTTGTTACACAAGTGAAGAACAGATTTCAAGCGCTACAGGAGCTGGACACAGAAATCAGCGTGGACAACATCAACACAGTCTACAATAACATCAAGACTGTATACCAACAGAGCGCAGAGGAATGCCTTGGCTACAGAGAGAAGAAGAAATCCAAGGAGTGGATCACACAAAGTACCTGGAAAGTCATTGAAGAGAGACGAAAGCTGAAGAATCAGATGATCAGCACTCGATCAACAAGACTGCAGGAAAGATACAAGCAGCAGTATAGTGAGGCCAACAACTCCGTGAAGAAGATGGTGCGTGATGACTGCCGAGCTTTTGCTGAGGAACTCGCAGAGGAAGCGGAGAGAGCAGCAGCCCGAGGAGAGCAAGGCAAGCTGTACAGAATCTCTAAGCAGGTCTGTGGTAAGTACCACTCTACAGTCAGTCCACCTATCAAGAGCAAGCAAGGCAAGCTGCTTACAACAGAAGCAGAACAAGATACACGTTGGGCAGAGCACTTTCAGGAAGTACTCAACAGAGAACCACCAGTAGAAACAGCAGACATCCCAGAAAAAGAGACTGTTTTAGATATTAACATCGAACCACCTAACGAGGAAGAAATTATGGCAGCCATCAAGTCACTCAAGATCAAAAAAGCTCCAGGACAAGACAACTTGAACGCTTCATGATCGATCCAGAGACAGCTACAGAAATACTGGCACCACTTTTCAGAGCAGTTTGGACAGAAGCCTGTGTACCAGAAGACTGGACCAAGGGGGTAATCATTAAGATTCCAAAGAAGGGCACACTCAACGACTGTAACAACTGGTGCAGAATTACCCTTCTTTCGATCCCCAGTAAGATCCTCGCCAAGGTCATCATAGGCAGACTGTCCACAGCTGTGGACGAAGCACTAAGAAAGGAGCAGGCAGGATTCAGAAAAGGTAGGAACTTCGTGGAACAGATTTTTACATTGCGAAATATCGTTGAACAGTGTGCAGAATGGCAACGACAACTACATGTCCACTTCATTGACTTTGAAAAAGCCTTTGACAGCGTTCACCATGACGGCTTGTGGCGCATTTTGAGGGCTTATGGCATACCAAGTCACATGGTGCAGCTAATCAAGTGCTTTTACAACAATTACAAATGCTGTGTAGGTGGAAGCGACATCTGGTTTGAGGTGAAGACTGGGGTCTGCCAAGGCTGTGTGATGTCCGGCTTTCTCTTCAACCTTGTGATTGACTGGGTGATGCGGCACACCACAGAAGCAGGACTTACTGGCATCAGATGGTCACTCTTCTCCACCCTTGAAGATCTAGACTTTGCTGACGACTTGGCTTTACTTTCGCACACTCATCGACACATGCAAGACAAGACAGACAGGCTGAGTAAGTTCAGTTCCCAAGTTGGCCTCAAGATTAGCCAGAAGAAATTGGAAGTCCTGATTATGAACAACTCAGCACCAGCTCCAATCAAAGTCAACAACAATGATCTTCCCAATACTGACAGCTTTGTGTATCTGGGCAGTATCATCACAACAGACGGCGGAAGTATGAAGGACATTCAGAACAAGGTCAACAAAGCAAGAGGTGCCTTCATCAATATGAACAACATCTGGAAATCTTCACAGTACAGCGTCAAAACCAAGCTGAAATTATACAACAGCTGTGTTCTCCCAGTGCTCCTGTATGGGGCTGAGTGCTGGCGAATGACCCAACAAGATTTGATGAGGCTCTCCACTTTCCACATCAAGAACTTACAGAAAATATTGAAAGTTTTTTGGCCAAATAAGATTTCCGATGAAGATCTACTCTCCCGCTGCAAGCAGGAAGATATGGCCACAATTATCATGAGAAGACATTGGTAGTGGATTGTTCATGTACTCAGAAGAGAAAATGGAACCATCATCAAAACAGCTCTCCATTGCACACCAGATGGCAAAAGGAAAAGGGGAAGGCCAAAAACAACTTGGCGGCAAACAGTCGAACAAGAACTGAGGAACATTAATTACACCTGGGGTACCATCAGTGTCCTAGCCCATGACCGGCAGATGTGGAGAGACTTTGTTGCTGCCCTATGTGCCCCAGGCGTTACGGGCAGTATAGATAGATAGTTCTGAGACTATGGGCTATGCAGCAAGAAATAAGAGTAGCACCTTCCAGAGTAGGATGGATACAGTCCCGCCCTAACAAGCAAGCCTCGCCCTCAAAACTATATATATATATTACATATATATTACATATATATATATATGTGTATGTATGTATGTGTATAAATATATAAATCCCCACTTGTCCCTCCTTTGGGTGGTATTTTTTTCACCTCAAGCTCGGGTCCTCTACCAGAGGCCTGGGAGTTTGACGGTCCTGTGCAATATCTTAGCTGTTCCTAGGACTGTTCCTGGTTTTCTGGACAGAGATCTCGGATGTTGTTCCTGGGTTCTGTTGGAGTCACTCTCCTTGGTTGGTAGTCACTGCACTGAAGACTCCTATCACCACAGGGACCACTGTTGTTTTCATCTTCTACATCTTTTCTAGCTCTTTTTTCAGCACTTGATACTTCTGGAGCTTCTCAAGTTCCTTTTTCCTGATCTTATTTTCACTTGGTATTGCCACATCTATCACCACAGCCTTGTTCTCCCATTTGTCCACCACTACCATGCCCGGTTGATTAGCCATTGCCAGTTTGTCTGTCTGTATCTGGAAGTCCCACAGGATCTTAGTTTGGTCACTCTCAACCACCTTTGGAAGTGTCCCCCACATTGACCTTGGGACTTCCAGTCCATACTCAGTACAGATGTTTCTGTACACTATGCCAGCCACTTGGTTATGGCGTTCTATGTATGCTCTTCCTGCTAGCATCTTACACCCTGCTATTATGTGTTGGATTGTCTTGGGGGCATCTTTGCACAGTTTGCCCCTGGGGTCCTGTCTCCCGTGGTAGACCTTGGCCTCTATCAATCTTGTGCTTAGGGCCTGTTCCTGTGCAGCAATGATTATTGCCTCTATGCCATCTTCCAGTCCAGCTTTATCCAGCTATTGGTAGGATTTTTTTTAATATCAGCCACTTCTTTTATCTGGTGGTACATCCCATGCAGTGGTTTGTCTTTCCATGATGGTTCCTCTTGCACTTCCTTCTCAGGTTTCTGCTGCCTGAGGTATCCACTAAGCACTTCATCATTTGGGGCCATCTCCTTGATGTACTTGTAGATATTTGTGGTTTCATCCTGGATAGTGGCTCTGACGATCACTAGTCCTCGGCCTCATTCATTCCTCTTAGCGTACAGCCTCAGGATGCTGGGCTTGTGGTGAAACCTTCCGTGCATTGTCAGGAGTTTTCTTGTCCTGATATCAGTGGCCTCTATTTCCTCCTTCGGCCAGCTTATTATGCCAGCAGGGTATCTGATGACCGGCAGGACATAGGTGTCGATGGCCTGGACCATGTTCTTCCCATTCAGCTGACTTCTCAGGACTTGCCTTACCCTCCATAGGTATTTGGCTGTTGCTGCTTTCCTGGCAGCCTCTTCATGGTTGCCATTTGCCTGCGGGATTCCAAGGTACTTGTAGTGGTCTTCCACATCTATTATACCACCTGGTACCACCACTCTCTCAGTTCTAACTGCTTTCCCTCTCCTTGTTACCATCCAGGCACACTTATCTAGTCCAAATGACATTCTGATGTCATTGCTATAGATCCTGGTGGTGTGGAGTCGATGTCTTGCTCAGACCTGGCATACAGCTTGATGTCATCTATGTAAAGGAGGTGGCTGATTGTTGCTCCATTTCACAGTCTGTATCCATAGCTGCTCTTGGTGATGATCTAGCTGAGGAGGTTCAGTCCTATGCAGAACAGCAGCAGGGACAGGGCATCTCCTTGGTATATGCTGCACATGATGGTGACCTGTGTTATTGGCTTGAAGCTGGCCTCTCAGGTTGTTTTCCACAGCCTTGTTGAGTTGTTGATGAAGGGTCTGAGAGTCCTGTTGATGTACAGTTTCAAGCATTCCAGGATCCATGTGTGGGGCAGTGAGTCACAGGCTTTCTTGTAGTCAATCCAAGCGGTGCACAGATTGGTATGTCTGGTTCTGCAGTCTCAAGCTACTGCACTGTCTACCAGTAGCTGATGTTTTGCTCCTCTAGTGTTTCTACCAATTCTTTTCTATGATGCCTGACAGGAGCTTCCATGTTGTACAGAGGCAGGTTATCAGGCAGTAGTTGGATGGGACTGCTCCCTTCTGTGGGTCCTTCAGGATCAGTACTGTCCGACCTTCAGTCAGCCATTCCAGGTGAATCCCATCCACAAGCAGCTGGTTCATTTGTGCTGCCAAGTGCTCATGTAATGAGGTTAGCTTCCTTAGCCAGTAGGTGTGAACCATATCCAGGCCTGGTGCTGTCCAGTTCTTCATTTTCGAGACTCTTATTTGGATGTCTGCCATAGTGATGGTTATTGGGGCTTGTTCAAGGAGATTGCTGTATTTGGCTCTCAGGTCTATTAGCCACTGAACACTGTTATGTGAGTTTTCCTTCTCCCATATCCCTTTCCAATATTGTTCAGTTTCCAGCCTTGGTGGATCTGGAACCATGTTGTTATTACCCTGCCACTGGGAGTACACCTTTGATGGTTGAGTGGAGAACATCCTATTTATTCTCCTGGCTTCAGCTTTGCTTGTGTACCTTCTTAGATGGGTAGCGAGGGCTGTGAGTCTTTGTTTGGCAGTCTCTAGGGCCTCAGGTATGGACAGCTTGCTGTATTTCTTGGGTAACCCTTTCTTTGTCCTACATTTCTGGAGTTCTGATAGCTGGCTAACTTCTCTCCAGGTTGTCTTGAGCTTAGCCTCTAAGCTTCTCTTCCATGGTGGATATTGCACCTTATGGTTAGTGTCCATCTTATAGCCAAGCATTTCCAGGATCACTGTTGCTGTGATGTATATCAGCTTGTTGGTCTCAGTGATGGTCATAATAGAGATAATTTGTACTGCTGCATTGACATCTTCTAGGAGATTTTCAGGAGGTACTTCACACAGTCGTGGTAGTCCGACATGGTGGTTCAAGGCGTTCAGCATTGTTACTATCTTCAATTTCAGATCAGCTGCTCATGCATTAAGCTCTTGCTTGCAAGGGTGTGTTGCTGGGGGTTTCCCAGTTCAATCTCCAAGTGTGGGGATGATGATAACCCCCCCCCCCCTGACCTGGCACCCTGACTCTTCCTTGCCATAGCATCTCATCAATCTCTAGTTGTGACAGCAGTTTCTGTTTGTGGATATTGGAACATTGAGTTCGTAGTTGTTTTGGTGTTATTGTAGATGTCGCGTATCGAAGCATCCATGGGCCCCATGTCCTTCACATGTAATCCCTCTCTCTGGGGTTACTTGAAGAGTAGCATTCCAATAGTCCAGTGTTCTCAGTTCATGTTCATGAGTGTCTTGCTCTTGTTCCAGTAGCCTATTTCTCATCAGGTTGCCCTGGCTCCTCAACACCTGACATGGACCTTGTTAGACTGGGCAAAGTCAGAGCTGGCATGACTCGTTTTTCTGTTTTTCATTTATGAGGTAGGCAGGTAGCATTAAGGGCCTTGCCCACAGGCCCTCATTGGAGTTGCCTCAACCAGGGCACGAACCCATGACCTATATATACAGTGTCTTGCAAAAGTATTCATCCCCCTTGTTGTTTCTCCAGTTTTGGCGCATTACAAGCTGGAATTAAAATGGATTTTTTAGGGGGTTAGCACCATTTGATTTACACAACATACCTACCAATTTAAAGGTGAAAATTGTTGTTTTATTGTGACACAAACAATAATTAAGATGAAAAAAACAGAAATCTGGAGTGTACATAGGTATTCACCCCCCAAGTCAACTGAAATTACAGTTGAAAGTCTCTTGGGATATGTCTCTATTAGCTTACCACATCTCGCCACTGGGATTTTCGCCCATTCCTCAAGGCAAAACTGCTTCAACTCCTTCAAGTTAGATGGATTGCGTTGGTGTACAGCAGTCTTCAAGTTATGTCACAGATTCTCAACTGGATTGAGGTCTGGGCTTTGACTAGGCCATTCCAAGACATTTAAATGTTTCCCTTTAAACCATTCCAGTGTAGCTTTGGCAGTATGTTTAGGGTCACTGTCCTGCTGGAACGAAACCTTCATCCCAGTCTCAAACCTCTGGCCGACTCAAGCAGGTTTACCTGCAGAATTGCCCTGTACTTAATGCCATCCAGTTTTCCTTCAGTCCTGACCAGCTTTCCTGTCCCTGCAGATGAAAAATATCTCCCCAGCATAATGCTGCCACCACCATGCTTCACTGTAGGAATGGTGTCTCAGGGTGTTGAGTTTGTACCACACATGGCATTTCCCATGATGGCCAAAAAGTTAAATTTTAATCTCATTTGACCAGAAAAGCTTCTTCCATGTGTCTGGGGAGGCTGCCACATGCTGTTGGGCAAACTCCAGATGTGTTTTCTTAAGCAATGGCTTTTTTGTGGCCACTCTTCCATAAAGCTCCGCTCTGTGGAGTGTACAGCTTAAAGTGGTCCTATGGACAGATACTCCCTTCTCCATTGTGGGTCTTTGCAGCTCCTTCAGTGTTATCTTTGGTGTCTTCGTTGTATCTCTGATTAATGCCCTCCTTGCCTGGCCTGTGAGTTTTGGTGGGCAGCCTTCTCTTGTCAGGTTTGTAATGGTGCCATATTCTTTCCATTTTGCTATAATGGATTTAATGGTGCTCCCTGGGATATTCAAAGTTTGGGATATTTTTCATAACCCAACCCTGATCTAAACTTCACAACGTTGTCTCTGACCTGTTTGGAGTGCTCCTTGGTTCTCATGTTGCTTGCTTAATAGTGCTGCAGAGTCAAGATCCTTCCCAAACAGGTTGATTTATACAGACATCGTTTGACAGATCATGTGACACTTTGATTGCACACAGGTGGATTGTAATCAACTAATTATGTGACTTATGAAGTGAAATGGTTGGACCAGCTCTTATTTAGGGGTTTTATATGAAAGGGGTGAATACCTATGCACACTCCAGATTTCTGTTTTTTCCATCTTAATTATTGTTTGTATCACAATTAAACAACAATTTGCACCTTTAAAGATGTAGGCATGTTGTGTAAATCAAATGGTGCTAACCCTCCAAAAATCCACTTTAATTCCAGCTTGTAATGCGACAAAACAGGACAAACACCAAGGGGGATGAATACTTTTGCAAGACAGTGCAGATATAAATGTAGGCACTGCCTAAAAGCAGAGCACCTGATGAGAGTTTGAGCAAAATATTTGTAAGGGCACAAAATCAACCTGAATGGAATAACAATATTATAGCATATAAACCATCGAATTGTGTAGTGTTGTACATTTTGCGTCAATAAATTGCTGCATTGTCTTGTGACAGTGATACCAATCATGAGATGCGCATCACAGTTATGAATACGTATTTTTTTCTTTCTTTGACACCACATGCCATGCACCAGAAACAATGAGCTCTTTAACTTTGCATCATCTGTCACGTCCATGCACGTTGGCTCAGTGCCATTAGGACTAATTACCATGCACCATGGACTAATTACCATGCACCGTGCACCTGGTAGAGGACAGCACATACATGTAAGGACTCTTAATAACACACAGACTCTGCAAAGTATACACACACTGTACCCTGCATCTGATGTTATCAAGCTTTGTATTTTTGTCTAGTTTTGACCCTGTTTGTGTTTTTGGACAGTGAGAAATTTATTACCTCTGATATCCTTTTTGTGCCTCGCTCAGCCACTGCCTGTTTTTCAACTCTGCCTTTGTCTACATTTTGGATCTGTTTGCTTGCATGCTTTCAATAAAACTCTTCCTGCACTTACATCTGTCTACCGCCTTTACATGACAGAAACTGTCAACTGTCCAACAAGCTAGTGAACTAATCAAACCATTTTAACTAGTTTTATATGAAAGTGTTATGAATGTTTTCCATAAAATGTGTTAGTAAATAATCCCACAGTATTTTTTCAAAAGCAAATTAAAAATAAGTGCTGGACAAAAACCCATCTATCTTATGTCAAGAGAGATACAAATTTTGTTGTCCAGTGGTCAAGCGTTTATGAGCTACACTGCCTTGCACTTACAATCTGGTACCCTGTGGTGATACACGTATGCACAGACATCGTACAGTCAAGCCATCAAAAATCAGGTCGATGCATGCTCTTCAGTATGGGGTTCTGCTCCGTGCGGAGTCAGCTCTGCTATTACAGGATCAGACATCACCTTTGCTCATTCAAACACTTCTACAAAGTTACTCTTAGTAACCTCAGACTCACCACGGCATATATCCTTAGCTCCTACTATCTTTGAAAACCTATGCTTGCTTAAGACCCTAAGTTTACCTGCCATGTCTGGTGCCCTGGCTCCCAGTATACACCAAACTAAAGCTGCTGGTGTCCCTAAAGGCCTAGCTAATTTGCTGTAAGATAGTATCCTTTAACCAGAGCTCTTTCAGGTTTCTCAGTGGGTGCTTCATCAAGGAGAGCAAACCTCTTAGAGACGTGAAGCAGAAAGGAGTGGTGCTCCCGTGGGTGAGCCTTAAACGTTAGTTTTGGCTCTGCAATTATGCTGCTGAGTCCTCACCTATTCACCCCACCTTGAGGACTAGAGGTGGACAGTAACAAAGTACATTTACTTGAGTACTGTACTTAAGCACACTTTTTGAGTATCTGTACTTTACTTGAGTGTTATTTTTTCTGGAAACTTATGACTTTACTACATTTGAAAGACAAATATCGTACTTTTCACTCCACTACATTTCTATCAAGGTCCTCTTTACTTTTAAGCAGCTTTGAAAGTGGAGGTTGTTTTCTTTTCTTAAAGGTGATTGTTTTTTTCGCAGGCGACACTGAGACAGCCTATCAGTAATCACTAGGGTCACGTCATGTCCATAGACTGTATAAAATCAAGTTCAGTGATTTCTCATTTAACATGATCAGTTGATGGCAGAATGGAAGGAGGTGTTTCTTCTGGAGAATGCACACACTCATGGCCATACCTAGAACCCATGTTTCAGTTTTCTGAAAGGATTAAAAATTTATTTCGTTTTAAATGTTTGCTTTGTTTGCCTAAAACGAACCACATCATGGCCTATAAAAACCTGCCGTCCAACCTGCAGAAGCATATTGAGGTATCTAAACGTTTTATTCCAAGAGAAAGCTTGCAATGAAGTTGTCTGTGCTTTTAGATCTAGCGATAATGTTGCAATAGCTATGCAGTCTGGTTAGTCAAATGACTTTCTATGGATTTGCCCGCTAAGTTGCCATTGTCTTGTCCACGGCGAACATTAACACATAGCTAGTTAACTTGGACACTGTTAGTCATCACGTAAAAATGGAGTTACACTAACATGAATAATGTTAACTTATCTAAAGTCCTTTCAGAGATGTTTTAGCATAATCTTGCCAAATAAACAGAAGGTAGAAATCTTTTTTTTCTTGTAACATTAGCTACCCAATATGATTTTGAGTTTGAAAAGCGTTTGCTAGCATGTCAGATGGAGCTTCACTGACTAGGTAGCTTAACATTAAACCACCATGATGGCACAGCATGCGTTCATTTTGTAAAGCCAGTTGGTTGCTTCAGAGGCATTCAGTATTGTAAGCGTTGTGGTGACAGAAAATGTACTTTTAATACTTAAGTATTTTTAAAAGCAAGTACTTCAGTACTTTAACTTACATTAAAATTTGACTGGATAACTTTCACTTGTATCGGAGTAACATTTGACCAGTGGGATCCGTACTTTGACTTAAGTAATGAAGTTGGGTACTTTGTCCACCTCTGGTGAGGACTCTAATGCTGGAATTGGGGGATTGCTAACTCCGCCTAAGGTATCCAGACTTTTCACTACAGAAACTATGCTGCTCTCACTCTCGCTAACGCTCTCTTGAGTCTGGATGTGAACCTCTAAAGCTGCAAGCTTCTCCATCAGACAGCTAACTAATATACACTTATCACAAATAAAGCTATTACTAATGATGGAGGAAGAATGACTAAACAACCTGCACTCAACACACCGAACAAGCTAAATGTTTGCCATGATAAATGATGTACGTACCTTAGTCGAAGATTTGTTGATATGAAGGCAGAGCCAATGTGGATAGCCTCCGCTTGCTGTTTTTGTACAAGGGGAAAAAGACATTCTTCGAGAAAAATGAAAAATAAAAATGCGGCAGAAGGGAAAGTGAAATATACAACAAAAATAAAACGATAGTGGAAAATTATTTGTAGAAAAGATGAAAGGCTTTAGATGAAACAGCGACACTGAAAAAAAGACTCGCAGCAAACAATTCGAAAAATAGGGTGCGCCCCGAGCTGTTTACACAGAGTTGAAAGCATACAATTGTATGTAGGATGTCTTTGTATGCTGAAGCATTATAATTTTCCTTCACTGAAATTAAAGGGCCCAAACATGTTCCAGCATGACAATGTCCCTCTGCACAAAGCAAGGTCCATGAACACATCGCTTGCCATATTTGGAGCAGAAGAATTCGAGTGGCTTGTACAGAACCCTGACCTCAACCCCACTGAACACCTTTGGGATGAACTGGAACACCGACTACACCCCAGGCCTCCTTACCTAACATCAATACCTGACCTCATTAATACTCTTGTGGCTGAATGATTAAATTCTGAAGCCACACTGCAAAATCTAGCGAAAAGCCTTCCCAGAAAAGTGGAGGTTATCATAACAACAAACAGGACCAAATCTGGAATGGGATGTTCAACAAGCACATACTGTACAGGTGTGATGGTTAGGTGTCCACAAACACTTGGCTATATAGTGTACATTAAGTGCCATTGTCTTACACCCCTAATACAATAAAATTGTACTGATTTTGCAAAGCCATGAGTCAGGTACTTACATGGCATTGCTGGCTGTAGTTGCTGACAAAGCAGTTGTAGAGACAACACCACACTTAGCACATTTTAAAGTTAATCCTGTATGTGGCTCACTCATCTGCCTGTAAGGACAGCCAGGAACAACAAGAAAATTAGAGAATGTTAGCTTTTTGAAGCTCTTTCCTTGTGTTAAGGGTTAAACTGGCAGAATAAAGACATATCCATCATTTGGTAGTTTCTGCTACAACCCCAATTACAAAAAAAGTTGGGACACTGTGTAAAACTTAAAATTTTCAGCCTTTTATGTCGACACCAGGATTTGAACTGACGTTACAAAAGCTGTTCCTTTCCTGGACAGCACTCTAGATTGCTCAACCACAGACAATTACATTGCAAACTGAGATTATGTAATATGGTACTTATAGTCAGTATGCAGTGGTACCACACCACAACTGTGGAATCACTACCTGCATGCCAATGAGTCATCTTACATTCTTAAACACGCTCGAACTCAGTTAAACAGGCACATCCAGACAGGTGCCTCTATAGGCTTCAGCCTAAGGCTGCACCAAAAACAAAACGTGAAGATTTGCAAATCATGGAAACCCTATATTTCATTGAAAATAGTACAAAGACAACATACCAAATGTTGAAACTGAGAAATTTTATGTTTTTTTGAAAAATATATGCTCATTTTGAATTTGACGTCAGCAACACGTTTCAGAAAAGCTGGGACAGGGGCAACAAAAGACTGAAAAAGTTGTGTAATGATTAAAAAGAAAAACAACTAAATTGGTTAATTGGCAATAGGTCAGTAACATGACTGGGTATAAAAAGAGCATCCCAAACAGGCTGAGTCTCTCAGAATTAAAGATGGGGAGGGGTTCACCGCTCTGTGAAAGACTGCATAGGCAAAACAGATAATTTAAGAATAAAGTTCCTCAATGTAAAATTGCAAAGAATTTGGGGAGCACATTATCTATGGCACATAAAATCATCATAAGATTCAGAGAAACTGGAGACATCTCTGTATGCAAGAGCCAAAGCTGAAAAGTGACACTGGATGCCTGTGATCTTCAGGCCCTCAGGCAACACTGCATTAAAAGCAGACATGTGTCTGGATTGGAAATCACTGTATGGGCTCAGGAACATTTCAGAAAACCATGATCTGTGAAAACTGTTCATTACTGCATCCACAAATGCAAGTTAAAACCATACATCCAGAGCTCAGTCATTATCCAGAAACAGTGCCACCTACTCTGGGGCCAAGCTCTTTTACAATGGACTGAGGTGAAGTGGAAATTTGTCCGAAGGTCTGATGAATCAAAAGTAGAAATTATTTTTAGAAATCATGGACACCACGTCCTCCAGTCTAAAGAGTAGAGGGACCATCTGGCTTGTCATCAGTGCATAGTTCAAAAGCCAGCATCTGTGATGGTATGAGGGTGCATTGGTGCACATGACATGGGTAGCTAGTACAGTGTCTTGCAAAATTATTCATCCCCCTTGGTGTTTGTCCTGTTTTGTTGCATTACAGGATGGAATTAAAATGGATTTTGGGGGGGTTAGCACCATCTGATTTACACAACATGCCTACCATTTTAAAGATGAAAATCATTTTTTTCATTGTGACACAAACAATAATTAAGATGCAAAAAAAAAACAGAAATCTGGAGTGTGCGTAAGTATTCACCCCCTTTCGTATGAAACCCCGAAATAAGAGCTGGTCCAACCAATTCACTTCATTAGTCACATAATTAGTTGATTAAGAGCCAACTGTGTGCAAAGTATCACATGATCTGTCACATGATGTCCATATAAATAAATCTGTTATGGAAGGACCCTGATCCTGCAACACTATTAAGCAAGCAACATGAAAACCAAGGAGCACTCCAAACATGGCAGACACAACGTTGTGAAGAAGTATGGATCAGGGTCGGGTTATAAAAAGTATCCCAAACTTTGAATATCCCAGGGCGCACCATTAAATCCATTATATCAAAATGGAAATAATATGTCACAACTACAAACTTGACAAGAGAAGGCCGCCCACCAAAACTCACAGGCCAGGCAATGAGGATATTAATCAGAGATGCAACAAAAACACCAAAGATAACACAGAAGGAGCCGCAAAGATCCACAGTGGAGATGGGAGTATCTGTCTATAGGACCACTTTAAGCCGTACACTCCACAGAGTGGGGCTTTATGGAAGAGTGGCCAGAAAAAAAGTCATTGCTTAAGAAAACACATTTAGGGTTTGCCCAACAGCATGTGGCAGACTCCCCAAACACATGGAAGAAGATTCTCTGGTCAAATGAGACTAAAATTGATCTTTTTGGCCATCATGGGAAATGCCACATGTGGCCCAAACCCAACACCCAGAGGAAACCATTCCTACAGTGAAGCATGGTGGTGGCAGCATCATGCTGTGGGGATGTTTTTTTTTTTTTTTTATCTGCAGGGACAGGAAAGCTGGTCAGGACTGAAAGAAAGATGGATGGCACTAAATACAGGGCAATTTTGGAGGAAAACCTATTTGAGTCAGCCACAAGTTTGAGACTGGGACAAAATTTCACGTTCCAGCAGGACAATGACCCTAAAAATACTGCTAAAGCTACACTGGAGTGGTTTAAAGGGAAACATTTAAATGTCTTGGAATGGGAAATAAAAAAACCAGGCCTCAATCCAACTGAGAATCTGTGGCATAACTTGAAGATTGCTGTACACCAATGCAATCCATCTAATTCGAAGGAGTTGGAGCAGTTTTGCCTTGAGGAATGGGCAAAAATCCCAGTGGCAAGATGTGGTAAGCTAATAGAGACATACCCCAAGAGACTTGCAGCTGGCAGCTGTAATTTCAGCAAAAGGTGGCTCTACAAAGTATTGACTTTGGCGGGGGGTTAGTGTGAATACCTATGCACACTCCATATTTTTGCTTTTTCATCATACTTATTGTTTGTGTCACAATAAAACAACAATTTTCACCTTTAAAGTGTTGTGCATGTTGTGTAAATCAAATGGTGCTAACCCCCCAAAATTCCATTTTAATTCCAGCTTGTAATGCGACAAAACAGGACAAATACAAAGGGCGATGAATACTTTTGCAAGACAATGTACTTCGGGGAAGGCATCATTAATGCTAAATGGTATGTGTTTCAGAGCAATATGCTCCCATCCAGACAAAATCTTTTCAGGGAATACCAATCAATACCAAACAGCTTTCTGCGCATATTAAAACTGCATGGCTCCATAGTAAGAGAGTCTGGGTGCGAAACTGGCCTGCATGCTGTCTTGACCTGTCTCCCATTTAAAGCATTTAGTACAGTATGAAGCTCAAAATATGACAAAAGAGACCCCGAACTGTTGAGTAACTGAAATTGTATATCAGACAAGAATGAGACATTTTTCTTTCTACAGCAATTGGTCTCCTCAATTCTCAGACATTTACAGTGGTGCTTGAAAGTTTGTGAACCCTTTAGAATTTTCTATATTTCTGCATAAATATGACCTAAAACATCATTAGATTTTCACACAAGTCCTAAAAGTAGATAAAGAGAACCCACTTAAACAAATGAGACAAAAATATTATACTTGGTCATTTATTTGTTGAGGAAAATGATCCAATATTACATATCTGAGTGGCAAAAGTATGTGAACCTTTGCTTTCAGTATCTGGCGTGACCCCTTTGTGTAGCAATAACTGTAACTAAATGTCTCTGGTAACTGTTAATCAGTCTTGCACACCGGCTTGGAGGAATTTTAGCCCATTCCTCCATACAGAACAGCTTCAACTCTGGGATGTTGGTGGGTTTCCTCACATGAACTGCTCGCTTCAGAGTGAATTTCAATTGGATTAAGGTCAGGACTTTGACTTGGCCATTCCAAAACATTAACTTTATTCTTCTTTAACCATTCTTTGGTTGAACGACTTGTGTGCTTAGGGTCATTGTCTTGCTGCATGACCCACCTTCCCTTGATATTCAGTTGGGCAGATGTCCTGATATTTTCCTTTAGAATTTGCTGGTATAATTCAGAATTCATTGTTCCATCAACGCTGGCAAGCTGTCCTGGCCCAGACGCAGCAAAAGAGGCCCAAACCATGATACTACCACCATGTTTCACAGATGGGATAAGGTTCTTATGCTGGAATGCAGTGTTTTCCTTTCTCCAAACATGATGCTTCTCATTTAAACCACAACGTTCTATTTTGGTCTCATCCATCCACAAAACATTTTTCCAATAGCCTTCTGGCTTGTCCACATGATCTTTAGCAAACTGCAGACAAGAAGCAATGTTCTTTTTGGAGAGCAGTGGCTTTCTCATTGCAACCCTACCATGCACACCATTGTTGCTCAGTGTTCTCCTGATGGTGGACTCACAAGCATTAACATTAGCCAATGTGAGAGAGGCCGTCAGTTGCTTAGAAGTTACCCTGGGGGCCTTTGTGTCGTCACCGACTATTACACGCCTTGCTCTTGGAGTGAGCTTTGTTGGTCGACCACTCCTGGGGAGGCTAACTTGAATTTCCTCCATTTTTTTTCATTTCCCAGACCCCTGGGAAGGGTCTTCAATTTCCTCCATTTGTACACAATCTGTCTGACTGTGGATTGGTGGAGTCCAAACTCTTTAGAGATGGTTTTGTAACCTTTTCCACCCTGATGAACATCAACAAAACTTTTTCTGAGGTCCTCAGAAATCTCCTTTATTCGTGCCATGATACACTTCCACAAACATGCGTTGTGAAGATCAGACTTTGATAGATCCCTGTTCTTTAAATAAAATAGGGTGCCCACTCACACCTGATTGTCATCCCATTGATTGAAAACACTTGACTCTAATTTCACCTTTCAAATTAACTGCTAAGCTTAGAGGTTCACATACTTTTGCCACTCACAGATAGGTAATATTGGATCATTTTCCTCAATAAATAAATGACAAAGTATAATTTTTTTGTCTCATTTGTTTAACTGGGTTCTCTTTTAGGACCTGTGTGAAAATTTGATGTTGTTTTAGGTCATATTTATGCAGAAATATTAAAAATTCTGAAGGATTCACAAACTTTCAAGCACCACTGTACAGTGTTTTTAAAAGTAGAGGTGATGCAACACAGTGGTAAACATGCTCATGTCCCGACTTTTGTAAAACGTGTTGCTGACATCAAATTCAAAATGAACATACTTTTTCAAAAAACTATAAAATTTCTCAGTTTCTACATCTGATATGTTGTATTTGTACTATTTTCAATGAAATATATGGTTTCCCTGATTTGCAAAGTATTGCATTCTGTTTTTATTTACAGTTTACACAGTGTCTCAACTTTTTTGGAATTGGGGTTATACATGAGGCATACTCTGACTCCCAGAGGGACAGTTGTTGTGACTTCTTCTGATGTCACTAATTCTCATCAAACAGTTTTTAAAGATCAAAATCTGCATATTTGTGAGGTGAAATTCAAGATGGAATTCTGTGTGTATGTTTTGTCTCTATGGAAGAGATGAAGAAAAAGGAGACTATGAGCATTATGTGTAATAATACCCTTGCAGGAGGGGGTTCAAATGTGCATCAGTTAATAGTGTGGGGCGCTCAGGGGAACTGGATCCACATTTCACTTACCCTGCTCTGTGTTTTAGCTTCTTGTCCAGAATGCCATCTCTGGAAACCAGTTTATTGAACACTAGAATGCCAATCACCATATTGACCTGCAAACGCACAACAATAGGCAATAAAGGTCTACCTTCAAGGCATTTTATACTCCTTATATACCATTTATATTCATAATATAAGTAGTTCACTAATGTCATTATAGAAACAGTAAAAGTTTAGTTACTGCCTTTCCTTATAAAAATACATGTATATAAATGTAAAGTCTAGAAAGTGTAGAAGCACTAGCACTTCTATATTTTGAGTATTACTGGTGATGGTCTTTTTGAAGTTTTCTGACTTTTATCATCTCATGTGTGTCTAATAGATGGGTTGTTTTACTGACATTTGGATTGATTCAGAGTAGTTTGAAGAATAATTCAGATATAGAGCATACTTTGTTTTTACTATCATTGTCAATTATCTGTATTTACTGCTATATCAGACATATATCAAACATATCTATATTTGTTGTGCATGTCAAACAATTAGAATATCATAAAAAAGTTCAATATTTTCCTTCCATCAGTTATTTAAGAAAGTGAATATTTAATATATTCTAGACTCACTACACGTAAACTAAAATATTTCAATATTTTTTTCCATTTTAATTTAGATAATTATGGGCTACTGCACAAAAAAAAATTAGAGTATTTCATTTCGGGTTTGAGTGAAGATATGTTTATTGTCATTATTTCCGGCACTTACGTACAGTCAAGAATGAAATACCATTCCTCCTAGCCTAAACAATGTACATAAATAACTATGAACAGAGTTAGTTACAAATAAGTACTAAAAAAAACCCCCCACAAATATAAATAAATGAATGAATAAATAAATAAATAAATAAATATCACATACCCATTCGCTCACACATTTAGGAGGATTTTTCATTGAGGTAGTTCTTTTTGTACATACAGTGGTGCTTGAAAGTTTGTGAACCCTTTAGAATTTTCTATATTTCTGCATAAATATGACCTAAAACATCATCAGATTTTCACACAAGTCCTAAAAGTAGATCAAGAGAACCCATTGAAACAAATGAGACAAAAATATCATACTTGGTAATTTATTTATTGAGGAAAATGATCCAATATTACATATCTGTGAAGGGCAAAAGTATGTGAACCTTTGCTTTCAATATCTGGTGTGACCCCCTTGTGCAGCAATAACTGCAACTAAACATTTCTGGTAACTGTTGATCAGTCCTGCACACCGGCTTGGAGGAATTTTAGCCCATTCCTCCATACAGAACAGCTTCAACTCTGGGATGTTGGTGGGTTTCCTCACATGAACTGCTGGCTTCAGGTCCTTTCACAACATTTCAATTGGATTAAGGTCAGGACTTTGACTTGGCCATTCCAAAACATTAATTTTATTCTTCTTTAACCATTCTTTGGTAGAACAACTTGTATGCTTAGGGTCGTTGTCTTGCTGCATGACCCACCTTCTCTTGAGATTCAGTTCATGGACAGACATCCTGACATTTTCCTTTATAATTCGCTGGTATGATTCAGAATTCATTGTTTCATGAATGATGGCAAGCCGTCCTGGCCCAGATGCAGCAAAACAGGCCCAACCCATGATACTACCACCAACATGTTTCACAGATGGGATAAGGTTCTTATGCTGGGATGCAGTGTTTTCCTTTCTCCAAACATAACGCTTCTCATTTAAACCAAAAACTTCTATTTTGGTCTCATCCATCCATAAAACATTTTTCCAATAGCCTTCTGGTTTGTTCATGTGATCTTTAGCAAACTGCAGACGAGCAGCAATGTTCTTTTTGGAGAGCAGTGGCTTTCTCCTTGCAACCCTGCCATGCACACAATTGTTGTTCAGTGTTCTCCTGATGGTGGACTCATGAACAGTAACATTAGCCAATGTGAGAGAGGCCTTCAGTTGCTTAGAAGTTACCCTGGGGTCCTTTGTGACCTCGCCAACTATTACACGCCTTGCTCTTGGAGTGATCTTTGTTGGTTGACCACTCCTGGGGAGGGTAATAATGGTCTTGAATTTCCTCCATTTGTACACAATCTGTCTGACTGTGGATTGGTGGAGTCCAAACTCTTTAGAGATGGTTTTGTAACCTTTTCCAGCCTGATGAGCATCATCAACGCTTTTTCTGAGGTCCTCAGAAATCTCCTTTGTTCGTGCCATGATACACTTCCACAAACGTGTTGTGAAGATCAGATTTTGATAGATCCTTGTTCTTTATATAAAACAGGGTGCCCACTCACACCTGATTGTCATCCCATTGAAAGCAATTTGTCATCCCATTGAAAGCAAAAACTCTAATTTCACCTTCAAATTAACTGCTAATCCTACAGGTTCACATACTTTTGCCACTCACAGATATGTAATATTGGATCATTTTCCTCAATAAATAAATGACCAAGTATATTATTTTTATCTACTTTGTTTAACTGGGTTCTCTTTACCTACTTTTAGGATTTGTGTGAAAATCTGATGATGTTTTAGGTCATATTTATGCAGAAATATAGAAAATTCTAAAGGGTTCACAAACCTTCAAGCACCACTGTAAGGTGCATGGTGTGGTGTGGAAGAATTGCACTAGTGGAGTGTAAAGTATAAAGCCCAGAACTGTACTAGTGGAGTGGAGTGTCAAGTCCCATGCAGAGTATTACTCCCCACTGACCATAGGTGGCGAGGCTGTCAAGAGGGTCATCATTATCGGAATGAAATATTGGAAACACGAGAAGATAAACTTCATATCTTCAAGCCTACTTGCAATTTTCTTATTATTTAGACACATTCACAGACAAAAAGTACACAAATTTGTCAAAACAATTAATTAATTTCCTCACAAGTGACATATAAAGAATTATTATACATACGGGCCATTTTTTCCATAGAATAAAAACATGTATTCTATTCCCTTAGAGTGGGTTAATTGATGGCATGCAATATTATCATATCGCTTATCCTCCATGTATTACGCCACTCTCCCCAATGGAGAATGAGCATGCAATATTGTTATAATATTACACATTGTCAAGACCACATGACGTCACACTTTGGAGTTAATGCAAAGATCCAATGACAAAACTTTTCTGCTGCGCATGTACACAATCATTTCTTTGTTGGCCAGGAGAGAGAGAAGATGGGGTTAATTCAGTGCTCGGATTAAGCACTGAATAAATAAACTGAAACTAAAGACGTGCTGAACACCTGAAAGGCTACCAAAACTTCACTGGATATTCTTCATGCATATTTACAAGAGAAAAACATACCAACAGACATAGAAAAACTGGATAAGAGACACGTCAGAGACGTAAAATTTCTGCACTAGCGAGTGACTGACAGTTTGTACACAAACATAGCCGCAAGGTTTGCTTCATTAAAAGCGGAAGATTTAGAGAGAATTTTGAAAGTGAAAGACGCGCTGAACACCCGAAAGACTACCAAAACTTCACTGGATATTCTTTGCGCATATTTACAAGAGGAAAAAAAATACCAACTGACATTGAAAAACTGGAAAAGAGACATGTCAGAGATGTAAAACTTCCATGCTAGTGAGTGACTGTGACAGTCTGCACACAAACATGACCACAAGGTTTGCTTCATTAACCCTTTGGGGTTGAGAGCTTCGCTGGCGAAGCTCGGCAGGTTTAGAATGAGTAGGTCACGTATTGAGATAAATATCTTCACGAGTTTTTATCATACAAGCATGACAAACATATTGACAAACTTTATACTTTACACTTTCCTGTGTGCCCACTGCCAAATTATATTATAGTTTTTAAATGATCTAAATTAGATGAAACATAAAACTTGTCACATTACTCAGTCACACCGGAGTCGGAGCACAGAGCACACGCTTATGCATTCATAAAAGACTATTCACATGGTAACAGCATGTTAATCACTTTCACTCTTACGGTTTCGATTGGTTTCTCTCAGGAACGCCCACTGTAAACAAGGTAGAATCTGTCAGACATAGTTTAGGTTATTTGGAGGTAAAACTTATTTCGAGATGGCACGCAGATTTTATGCATTTCAGATGATTCAGGACAGCAATTCAATTCATGATTCATTTCACGATTCAGGACAGTGATTCAGTTTCAGAACAGCAAATCAATTCATGATTCAGTTCATGATTAAGGATGGCGATTCGGTTCAATTTTGAGAACTGCGGCACTGATGATGAACAGTGCCTTATTTTTTTTTTACTTCGACTCGATCCAGGCAAAGATCAACTCAAGTAAGTTCAATATTTCTTCTATTTCTAATGAGCAGATCAGTTGATATGCGTGCGCTGTAGTGCATACACAGGAAAAATCTCATCTCATTATCTCTAGCCACTTTATCCTTCTACAGGGTCGCAGGCAAGCTGGAGCCTATCCCAGCTGACTACGGGCGAAAGGCGGGGTACACCCTGGACAAGTCGCCAGGTCATCACAGGGCTGACACATAGACACAGACAACCATTCACACTCACATTCACACCTACGGTCAATTTAGAGTCACCAGTTAACCTAACCTGCATGTCTTTGGACTGTGGGGGAAACCGGAGCACCCGGAGGAAACCCACGCGGACACGGGGAGAACATGCAAACTCCGCACAGAAAGGCCCTCGCCGGCCCCGGGGCTCGAACCCAGGACCTTCTTGCTGTGAGGCGACAGCGCTAACCACTACACCACCATGCCGCCACACAGGAAAAATGACTGAGCAAATTTTTTCCAGAGTTAAAAGTATTTTCCTCAAAATAATTAATTTTGCTCGATTTTGAGTTTAGAGAGTAAAATTTGGACTTGGTGTGGGAGCAAAATTACAGAGTAATTGTGTAAGAGTCACAGAGTTGGCTGTGGCTCTGAACTGAGTAAAATAATCTCATCTCATTATCTCTAGCCGCTTTATCCTGTTCTACAGGGTCGCAGGCAAGCTGGAGCCTATCCCAGCTGACTACGGGCGAAAGGCGTGGTACACTCTTGACAAGTCAGCAGGTCATCACAGGGCAGTCAAATACCAAAATAAAGTTAATCTGATGGTATTAAGAGTTGGCAGTGGGAGGGGTTTTCCCTCTCCTCATTGAATGAATGGAAATTTTTTAAACTTCTCATTGAATACCCCTCCCACTGCCAACCCTTTATCCCAAAACAATAGGACATACATTTTTTGATGGCCAGTTAATTGTCCAAATCAGTGGAGCAGATTTATGTTTCTGTGCTTGATACATTCCTAAGACTGACCAGAATCACCTCAAGTGATCAAAACGGTTCGACACAATGGGTAAGGTCATGGTTTGTTTTTTTTCACACATTCCAACACAGTTCTAAAACAGCTTTTTACAACATCTTCATTTATCTGTTATTTTTTTAAAGTACAATCATGACATACATACTACATGGATATTATTGTAGATGAACTTTTGCTGAATAAAAAAAAGTCATATGACTTGGAAAATACTGCTTAGATTTGTTGAAATTGACAACAACATCAGAGCATGCCAAAATTATTAGAGTGCCAGAAAATGCCCTCAGACATCAGAGGGTTAAAAGCAGAAGGTTTAAAGAGAAAGACGCGCTGAACACCCAAAAGGCTACCAAAACTGAATATTCTTCATGCATATTCACAAGAGAAAAACATACCAATGGACATCGAAAAACTGAAAAAGAGAGCAATAGCGGAAATATTGTCAAAGTTCTACTTGAAAATGAGAAAACGTGACAAAGACTTTTACAAGAGGACTTCAGTCATGGACTTACCGTAACTCAGCAAAGCCCTTTTGTTTTGAACAACTGCAATGTAACAAACTACTACCAAAAGTAACTTTGAACTTGAACTGTCAACCTGTGGCTTGTTATATAAGTTGGGTTGTTGATCAGGCTTTTTGGACTTGTACCATTTTTATTGTTAGAACTTTGTACATGTACATTGGATTGACAGAACATTGAATTACATTTGATCAGAATCAGCATTCAGTATTGGTAAGTTACCCCCTGTACTTAACTTTTTGTAAAATCTATAATTGTTCCATCGAATGTGTATGAATAATAAAAAAAAAATATTATTATTATTATTATTAATAATAATAATAATAATAATAATAATAATATTGTCTGACTTTTTTCGTGGTATATCAGATATATTCCATTCAGCTAGCATGATATTGAACGAGTCGAAGACGAGTTCAATATCATGCTGGCTGAATGGAATACATCTGATAGATCACTCAAAACCGGCAAATATTATTTAAATATGTGATGGCTGCCGTTTGGATGTAGTTCGTATATAAAATATGAGTGGCATATTTTATAGTTTATATGTATATTAAATGGACATGAGTGTTTTACTGGGGCGGCACGGTGGTGTAGTGGTTAGCGCTGTCGCCTCACAGCAAGAAGGTCCTGGGTTCGAGCCCCGGGGCCGGCGAGGGCCTTTCTGTGTGGAGTTTGCATGTTCTCCCCGTGTCCGCGTGGGTGTGCTCCGGTTTCCCCCACAGTCCAAAGACATGCAGGTTAGGTTAACTGGTGACTCTAAATTGACCGTAGGTGTGATTGTGAGTGTGAATGGTTGTCTGTGTCTATGTGTCAGCCCTGTGATGACCTGGCGACTTGTCCAGGGTGTACCCCGCCTTTCGCCCGTAGTCAGCTGGGATAGGCTCCAGCTTGCCTGTGACCCTGTAGAAGGATAAAGCAGCTAGAGATAATGAGATGAGATGAGATGAGATGAGATGTTTTACTGGGAAATATGCCATTCATATTTTTCATTATCAAGGATCTGCTTTGAGTCCTTTCTTGTTTGCCATAGTGATGGATAGCTTGACGGACGAAGTGAGGCAAGAGTCACCATGGAACATGATGTTTGCGGATGATATTGTGATATGTGGTGAAAGTAGAAAGGAGATTGAGTTGGGTTTGGAGAGATGGAGGTATGCATTGGAACGAAGAGGAATGAAGGTGAGCAGTAGCAAAACAGAATACATGTGCATCAATGAGAATGGGGATGAGAGTGTAGTGAAGATGCAAGGAGCAGACGTAAAGAAAGTTGGTGAATTCAAGTACCTGGGGTCAACTCTTGCAGGAAAATGGGGGCTGCGATAGTGAGGTGAGAAAGAGAGTGCAGGCAGGGTGGAGCAGTTGGAGAAGGATTTCGGGAGTCATTTGTGATAGGAAAGTCCCAGCAAAAGTGAAAGGTAAGATGTATAAGACAGTAGTGAGACCAGCTGTGATGTATGGATTGGAGACCGTACCGTTAACGAAGAGACAGGAGGCAAAGTTGGAGGTGGCGGAGTTGAGGATGTTAAGGTTTGCGATGGGAGTGACAAGGTTGGACAGGATAAGGAACAAGCACATCAGAGGGACAGCACATGTGGAGAGCTTGGGAATTAAGCTAAGAGAGATGAGACTGAAATGGTATGGGCACATCCTGAGAAGAGATGCACAGCATGTTGGAAGGAGAATGTTGAGGATGGAGCTGCCAGGCACACAAAAACGAGGAAGGCCAAAGAAGAGATACATGGATGTGGTGAGAGAGGACATGAAAGTGGCAGGTGTGGTAGAGAAGGATGCGGAAGACAGGGAGCAATGGAGACGAAAGATCCGCTGTGGCAACCCCTAATTGGGAGCAGCCAAAAGAAGAAGAAGAAATTTTTCATTTGAGCTATATCCGGGACATGGAGATCCAAAACTGTGACATAAATCTACAGTGGTGCTTGAAAGTTTGTGAACCCTTTAGAATTTTCTATATTTCTGCATAAATATGACCTAAAACATCATTAGATTTTCACACAAGTCCTAAAAGTAGATAAAGAGAACCCAGCTAAACAAATGAGACAAAAATATTATACTTGGTCATTTATTTATTGAGGAAAATCATCCAATATTACATATCTGTGAGTGGAAAAAGTATGTGAACCTCTAGGATTAGCAATTAATTTGAAGGTGAAATTAGAGTCAGGTGTTTTCAATCAGTGGGATGACAATCAGGTGTGAGTGGGCACCCTGTTTTATTTAAAGAACAGGGATCTATCAAAGTCTGATCTTCACAATACGTTTGTGGAAGTGTATCATGGCATGAATAAAGGAGATTTCTGAGGACCTCAGAAAAAGCGTTGATGATGCTCATCAGGCTGGAAAAGGTTACAAAACCATCTCTAAAGAGTTTGGACTCCACCAATCCACAGTCAGACAGATTGTGTACAAATGGAGGAAATTCAAGACCATTGTAACCCTCCCCAGGAGTAGTCGACCAACAAAGATCACTCCAAGAGCAAGGCGTGTAATAGTCGGCAAGGTCACAAAGGACCTCAGGGTAACTTCTAAGCAATTGAAGGCCTCTCTCACATTGGCTAATGTTAATGTTCATGAGTCCACCATCAGGAGAACACTGAACAACAATGGTGTGCATGGCAGGGTTGCAAGGAGAAAGCCACTGCTCTCCAAAAAGAACATTGCTGCTCGTCGGCAGTTTGTTAAAGATCACGTGGACAAGCCAGAAGGCTATTAGAAAAATGTTTTGTGGATGGATGAGACCAAAATAGAACTTTTTGGTTTAAATGAGAAGCGTCATATTTGGAGAAAGGAAAACACTGCATTCTAGCATTAGAACTTTATCCCATCTGTGAAACATGGTGGTGGTAGTATCATGGTTTGAGCCTGTTTTGCTGCATCTGGGCCAGGACGACTTGCCATCATTGAGGGAACAATGAATTCTGAATTATACCAGCGAATTCTAAAGGAAAATGTCAGGACATCTGCCCATGGACTGAATCTCAAAAGAAGGTCGATCATGCAGCAAGAGAACGACCCTAAGCGCACAAGTCATTCTACCAAAGAATGGTTAAAGAAGAATAAATTTAATGTTTTGGAATGGCCAAGTCAAAGTCCTGACCTTAATCGAATCAAAATGTTGTGGAAGGATCTGAAGCGAGCAGTTCATGTGAGGAAACCCACCAACATCCCAGAGTTGAAGCTGTTCTGTACAGAGGAATGGGCTAAAATTCCTCCAAGCTGGTGTGCAGGACTGATCAACAGTTACCGGAAACGTTTAGTTGCAGTTAATGCTGTACAAGGGGATCACACCAGATACTGAAAGCAAAGGTTCACATACTTTTGCCACTTACAGATATGCAATATTGGATCATTTTCTTCAATAAATATATGACCAAGTACAATATTTTTGTCTCATTTGTTTAATTGGGTTCTCTTTATCTACTTTTAGGACTTGTGTGAAAATCTGATGATGTATTCGATCATATTTATGCAGAAATATAGAAAATTCTAAAGGGTTCACAAACTTTCAAGCACCACTGTATGCCAGTTGTGAGAAAATCGATAAAATGTTTTGATAAATTTGGATACTTTTTGTTTGTGAATATGTCTATATAATAAAAAGAACATCACACATTGGCTTGAAGATATGAAGTTTATCTTCTTGTGTTGAAAAACTCGCATCTTTCATACGAAATGCACTGCGGATCTGAGTGACATTTTCTGATATTTCACTTTGATGATGTCACTCCCAGTGTTTTCCTGCTGACTGGATGTGCATTGTCAAAATGGCAAACTGGTTCAAAATTAAAATTATTTTGATTAAGTTGCATGTTTTTTTTGTGTGGATGTGTCCATATAATATAAAGAACATGATGTGGTGGCGCAAAGATATGAAGTTTATCTTCTCATGTTGAAAATATTTTCACTCCTTCGCTTCACTCACTTGTGAATGTATTCACCACTCGAAGATAAACTTCATATCTTTGTGCGCCCATGTAATATCCTATACACACACACACACACACACACACACACACACACACACACACACACGTGACAAAAAGTGCAGTGTGTTGGGCCAGAACTAGTTTCAGTATTCCGTGGCATGCTGCAAATTCAACAAGTGTCTGAAACTGCTAGAGCACACCATACTTCCTAAACATAGTCCCTTTACTAGTGTTTTGAGACAACATGAAGAAGAAACCTTGAGCAAAATCAGACTAAAAAAAGGGTCTCTTTTGACAAAAAAAAGGCCTCTTCTGGGTGACACTGGATAATAGCATTAAATGAGCTACTTGTTGCAATTTCATACTTGAGTAAGTTACTGTATGTATATCTTTGTATATGAGAAGGAGTTTGTTTTTGATTCTTAATAAAACGGGTAACCAGTGTACAGGTATAGGAGTATAGGTATAATGTGTGTCAAATGTCTGTTATGGTTAAGGACTCTAGCAGCTGAATTTTGAATGTGCTGGGGTCTATTTAGTTTTTTACCAAGTTTACTCAAAGACGGAATTACAGTCATCTAATCATGAGATTATGAAAGCATGAACCAGGGTTTCAGCATCTAAATATGTAAGGATTGAAGCTGGACAACGCTGTGGAGCTGAATGAAGAGCTGAGAGTGACCAAATATGGGGTTCAAATTAATTTTAGCTGTCAATTTCTCAAGTTCAAATATTTGTGAAAAGTTTAATCATGACTCAATTTATAAGTAGCATTAATCCCTAGGAAACATAGGAAGCAAACTTACAAGCACTACTGCAGCAGCAGGTCCAACGAATGCATATAGCAGTCCTCCCTCCAGAGAGAGCCAACAACTGCACAAAGGAATACCCATCTTCCCATTACAGTTTTCACTTCAGATATGAAGTTAACATGGTCAGTTCAGATCCTAGAAGAGTGTGTGTTTGTGTGAGTGTGTGTTGGATGGTCTTACTATTGTGGTGTCCCATAGCCTTTTGCTTTTGTGAATCCTATTGAGATGGCAACCACCAAGGCAGGCAAACCTTTAAAATTGGAGGAACACACATGTTTAGGTATGAAATACTCAGTATGGAGTTTTTATTTAGAGAGACTTGCAGTCTTTGTTGAATTGTCTAATAGACTGAATGCTTGTATCCAAAAATACTACTGCTTTTCACTTTGAAATAGTCAGCTTTTAACTGTTTGCAACTCTTTTGCATTCTGTTTGCTTATAGAAACAACACTTCAAATCCCTGCAGACCTAAAACACGTGGAGAACAAAACGAATAATACGAATAACCATCAGTTGCAAGACTGTTAAGAAGCATGTAACATGGACTTGAAACATCAATTTGCTCTGGAAACTTGGGAATTTGGGGTTATAGAGAAAACAATAAGGTGGCTAACACAGAATACACACATTGAATTGGCAACTTAAAAGTGTCCCCATTCTCATCTATGTACACAAAGCTCCACCACCAAAACCTATGGTGGTTCAACTAAACTTATATCATGCTAACTAGATCGGCATTAGCAAGGCTTGTCACGGCATCACTTTCAAGTGAACTCAGATTTAATGGCTTCAAAACCAAGTTATACCACTACAAATATGCAAAGTTCAGCTCAAGATGATTTATGAAAATGGTCATGACAACTCACTGTCTTTTTCCTTCGTAATAAGCTCTTAGGACCTCTAAGCTCCAGCATAACAGAGAAGCATTAAAAAATAGACCATTCAGTCTACCAGTGATAAATTATTCCATTTTGGAAAAGCACCATTAGTGTTTATTCTGATTTTCCTGTTTTTCTTGTTGTTAAGATTTTCAAAGCACAAAATGAGTGTTTTTTTTTTGTTTGTTTGTTTGCAGGAGAATTATCTGGCTGCACTGAGTGCTTGGCAATTTCAGACTAAGACCCCGTTTACACGTAGCCAGGTATCTATAAAAACGGATATTTATTTATGCGGTTGCACCCATCATTTACACGTAAACGGAGGTTTCAGTCACTGAAAACGGCTGCTTTCGAAAACTCCGGGCAAAGTGGAGATTTGTGAAAACTCCGTTTTCATGCCTGCATGTAAATAGTGGAAAACGGAGTTTTCTCCGTGTTATGGGGAAAACGGAGTTTTAGCATTGTGATCTGATGGTCCCTCCTCCTTGGCTTTCAGATCTCTGGTTGGCTTTCTATTTGTTTGACATGTTTTTGACAGCCTTCCCTGGCTGTTTTTGAGCATTGTGTAAACGGAATTATTTTCTAGTACGGGGAGGAGAAGATACCCGTTTTCATAAATACCCGGCTACGTGTAAACGAAGTATAAAAAGGGGATGGAGAGAAGGGTCTTTGGGGAGTGTTAATAAAATGATTAACAAAAGGCCCATCCAATCACGAACAAGCATTCTAGACAGTAAGACAGGTTTCCAAATAGGATTTCTGAGCCATGTTAAAAACTTGTGCTGAGGTCATGTCCTACATACACTGCCTGGCTAAAAAAAAAGGTCGCCATTCAGATTTAAATAAGCAAATACTTAAATACCTTTGATTGGATTATTACTGCAGCAAATAATCATCCAACAAAATTTTTGATTGTGCAAAGCTATTTTGGCCAGGCATTGTATTTTTCTGAGCTTTTGACTATTAAGAAATAATAATAATAATAATAATAATAATAATAATAATAATGCAACTATTGAAGCTTTAAATTCAAAAGTTGCAGCGATATTTTGGTTGGGAAAGTTTTCTTAATTCAGAGTTTACTCATACAGCTTCTTAATTTGATTTTTGTAGTGGCATATTCAGATTATTAAAATGACCTACATGAGGCACATTTATTTTAAAATACAACAATAGGAAACAAGCACAAACCGAAAAAAAATGGTTTATCTCCAACCAATTTATCAATACACCAGAGTTACATCAAATTATGCTTGTGCCTGCACAAAAATAGAGCCTTACACATGAAGTGCTTCTTTTTTTCAGATGATTCATCAAAAACTTTACAAGCCTATGTAGCTTTCTACACAAAGTAGATTGTGACAGTTGATTTAAATGAAAGTCAGACTTATCATTTATTGCTTGAGGCAGGCTTCAAAAGGAGATGCCATAATACAGTACACAAAAGATTCATGCAGTTCTTTTTCCCTCTTCACATTTACTGCATAGCAACTGTCGTTAAGGAAATTATATGATGGAGTGAAACAAAACCAGGAGAAACGAATTAATTTGAGCAAAGATGGCTTAATTTTACATCTATTAATCTAAATCAAAATCAATGGGCAAGGATTGCAAATATAAAGCAATTGAATTGCTCTTACTTTTGACATTGCTTACCCTACGATCACACCAAACGGAGCGAGAGTGTGCCAAAATTCGCTCTGGCTGCCCTGCCAATTACATTGGTAATTTCGTGGATGCTCTGTGATGTACAGTAGATGAAATGGGTGGCTAAAAGGTTGTTGAGAATGCTTCATCTTACAATCTTTATTTAAAAGGGCCACAAAGCAAACACACATCATCCGGTATATTTTAATAAAAAAAGATAATAATAAAAAATACAATAATTTAAACAATTTAAGGAAGATAATTTCTAAAAAATAATAATAATAAAAGGTTTATAATACAATTAGGAAGACCAGGAAGACTTTTTGTTTTTTGCTTTGCTGGAGGGGGGCCCAGCAAAAGTGACTGCTTTCATTTTAACATATCCAACATACACCTCCCATCTCAGATACTACCTTCTGTTCGACAGCATCATTAAAGTGACATGTAAGTAAACAGTCAATGCTCTTTTGCATGCTATGGCACTAGTTAATATTCAATTCCCTCCTATTTTCACAAAATATATGATGCAGTTCACTTGAAACACCTAGAGTTTCCAACAAATTGGTCCATGCTTATTTTTTTTTTACATATTTATGTCTCTGTATACAAACAGGGGCACATCATAAATAATGGGGGAACCCACCACTGCAATTATCAATTTCTCATCCATGGTAGGCTACTTGGGAATGGTTTGAATGGAACCAAAATTTACACGACTGTTCTCTAGGATTCTTTAGAGTGGAGCACTTCTAAATTCCGATTGGTTGCTGCCTAACCGCGTCATAGCTCATTACCACAAAGTTGCCTGAACTTTATTCTGATGCCCCCACCTCCCAAGATGTGCCACCAATGATCTCGCCACCGAGAGATGCTAGCTCACATAGAAAATGAATGACTTCCAGTCGTTTTGATGCTCTCACTACGTCTGGTGTGAACGTAGGGTTATAGTGACTCCAAAATAACCCATATTAACTACAATGTGTATGTATGGATGTATTTAAATCTAGGATAAAGTGATCCAGACTGTATATAATTGGGTAAGTAAATAATTCAGGCTTTTTGTATCTTTTGCAAATATTATTGCATTCCAAATATGATGACAGAGAGAGAGAGAGAGAGAGAGAGAGAGAGAGAGATAAGGCAGGTACACTAATAGTGAGAACTTAGATGGCTCTCCATGGACTGATAACAGGACTGCAGCCACACTGCACCATACAGACCCTACAGATATGAGAAAGACAGAAGCAGACAGAGAAATAGCCACTCACTCACCCCATCCCAGACAGAGGAAGCGTTTGCGGATGAGTCTGGTCCGCACTTTCCCTGTCACAGCCATGTAGGACTGCCAGGCCTCAGTCAGAACCCAGCAAAATGATGCCAGGAAAAAAAAGTGCAGAAAAGCTGTCGTCATCGTGCAGATGCCCTGTACATATGAAAATGTGAGAGAGAGAGAGAGAGAGAGAGAGAGAGAGAGAGAGATTACATTCTTACTGCATATTTTAATATTTTTAAGGACATGCAAATTCCATAACTGCACATGCTTCTCCAGTTAGAATTTTCTGGAATTAAAGCCAAGTTTAAAAAGACCCCATTCTATAACAACATGTATATTTGTGAATTTTAACTCATTAGCTCTCAGATTAAGTTATTTGACAAAACCCTAAGCAATGATTCAAAGGTCTTGAACTGTGAACTACTAATAAACCACTCAATTTTCATGCACAGCAGATTGTCTGTAACTATGTAAATAATGATCGTGCAATTTTAGGGGGCTAAACATTCAGAGAAGGCTAAAGCATATGTACAAAGCAAAGGTTCAATGCATTTAGTGAAGAGGTTCAAATAAGTCAAGACTGATTTCCAATCTGCTTTTAGGTTGTAAAGCCTGATACATCAATAATCATGTTTTTTGTTTAATTGCAACAAGAACTTTTATAGCTATACTGAAATTTATTTTAGCTTTTTTTGTATGCCAATCATATCCTCCTGCCTGGGTACAGCACCAAATTTAAAGTTAAAAGCAAAATGCAAAAAACAGAAAACTAGTAATTCCTATTCCTATACTGTAAGCTAAACACATTGGAACCTCATTCTCTCTAGGCTAAGGCACAGATGTGTAAAGGAAATGTGTGTATTTTTGAGAAACACCTGCAATATACTAGCAGTGTAGGTACTGCAGTATAAATCTACTTAATGAACCTCATTAGATAATCAGATCATACAACTTTGAGTTCAAATCCTGCCACTGTTGAGCCCTTGAACAGGCCCCTTAACGATCATCTTTTCAGCTGATTTGTAAATCACTTTGAACAAAAGCATCCTTCAAATGTAAAAGCTGCCTTTAGTTCGATAGAAAACATCAGTAAATTGGAAATTAGGAAATTTGGAAATTGTGATAGAAAGTACACGTACAGTTGCTGTGATGTATTAGTGTGATATGTAAGGAAAAAAACAGAAGAGCAACTATTCTGCAGGTGACTGAGAATATCAGTGCATGATGTGATGAGACTGGTTAGAAGAAACTCTCCATTGACAAGCACATGTCTGCTTTTCCTTTAATTTGTCACCTTTCTGTACTATTATTTGCTTTTGAAAAAGAAAAAAAATAATTTTAGAGAACAAACAGGCATGTTCAAGTAGCTTAGTGTTGTGCTTTGCATCAAAGTCTACATGAATGCTGACTAGAGGCCATGGCTCATAGCACCTTAGACACCACCATATGGTCTTCTCGTAATTACAGATGGCAGAACTGATGCAGAGCATTTTTGGTTAATTTTACATCAAAGCTTTAACCCAGACTGAACTGTAATTTCATTGGCCATTCATCCAAGTAAATAATAGTGTCCCATTTGGGCACAATTTTATCCTTTCTAAGATTATGGATATAAAGCAGCGAAGAAAAAAACCACAGTGAACATTACAGTATGATATAGGGGTGGATGATATGACGTTCTTAGATCATTAACAATTAAGATGTCTCCGTGATCTGTTTTTATAGAGCGATCATGTGTATTGTGATACTACCTTGTCAGAAAGCATTTATACAAGTTGTTTTATGAACCAGACTTTATAACATTCCAACTTGCATACAAACCTTAGATACTGGCCAAAATAAAATACACATCAAAACAACTTCTGAAAATAGTTGATCCTCAACAACTTACTTAGTAGCAAACACTTTTCTAATGCTGCTATTCCACCACTGTACACAGATATAAAAAAGTTTAAAAAATTTAACAGCAAAGCCAATACTCGAAATTTGTTTGTTTTGTGATACACTGAAGACATTTGAGTTTGAGATTAAAAGATGAATATGAGACGGTAGATCAGAATTTCTGCTTTCATTTCCTGATATATATACACACATCTAGATGTACTGAACAACTTAGAACATGGTACCTTTTATTTGAAGCCACCTGTTTTTCTGTGATTAAAAATAGTGGCACATGCGACTGATAGGTGTTTCTTGTTGCCCAGGTGTGCCGTGTCTGATTGATTGTTTAATAAATTAATAGTTCTGAATGCCTACTCTTGGTTTGAGACCTGGATTTCACCTGTGATGGCTGCAGTTAGAAAGAATAAACCAGAAAGCTCTCTTTGGGAGAAGAGCAAGCCATTTTGAATTTGAGAAAAAAAAGGGAAAATCAACCAAAACCACTGCACAAGCATTGGACATAGCCAATACTACAATTTGGAATGTTCTGAAAAATAAAAAGACATATCTTGTGTACTAACAACCAGACATCAAACAGGTTTACCAAGGAAAACAGCGGTTGATGACAGAAACACAGAGTTCATCACCAACGACTTCCAGAGGGCAGGGATGAAGGTATCACAATCTACTGTTCAAAGAAGATTTGAAGAGCAGAAATATACAGGCCATAGGCCAATCTAGAACCACTCCTCAACAGTTAAAATTGGGAAGGCCCAAACCTGTTCCAGCATGACAGTGTCCCTGTGCACAAAGTGAGTTTGATAAAGATATGGCTTGACAAGCTTGGTGTTTAATTACTTAAGTGGCCTACACAGAGCCCTGACCTCAACCCTGCTGAACACTTCTGGGATGAACTGGAATACTGATGACACCCCAGGCTTTCTGACCCAAAATCAATACCTGACCTCACTAATGCTCTCACGGCTGAATGGGCAAATCCCCATAGCCATGCTCCAAAATCTAGTGGAAAGACCTCCCAGAAGAATGGAAGTTATTATAAAAACAAATGGGAGCAAAACATCTGATGATGGTTTTGGAGACTTGGAAACGCCAAGATTTTACTTTTTCTTGTAATTCACCAAAAGTGATCCTTTGGGATTTTTTTTTTCCACTCTTACCATCCTCCTCACTGTACGTGGGGGCAAAATAAATTTGGACCCTCTTCCAGGCAAGTTTTTAACAGTTTCAGTTGGTGTCAGCTTTTTATTTATTTATTTAAATTATTGACCTAACCATAGAAAAAGGCATTTTCAGGCAAGTAGCTATTTTTTTTAATAAACATTCTCTTATTTATGAAGGTCAACACACTTCTCTCTCATTTGGTTTTTGTATTCCCTTATCTTTCCCATGTTGTTAATTTCCAGGGGTACCAATAATAGTGACACATGGGTTTTTATTGAAAATAATTATTTCTTGATGTGGGATTCGTTTTTCCTCTGAATACATCTACAACCCCGATTCCAAAAAAGTTGGGACAAAGTACAAATTGTAAATAAAAACGGAATGCAATAATTTACAAATCTCAAAAACTGATATTGTATTCACAATAGAACATAGACAACATATCAAATGTCGAAAGTGAGACATTTTGAAATTTCATGCCAAATATTGGCTCATTTGAAATTTCATAACAGCAACACATCTCAAAAAAGTTGGGACAGGGGCAATAAGAGGCTGGAAAAGTTAAAGGTACAAAAAAAAGGAACAGCTGGAGGACCAAATTGCAACTCATTAGGTCAACTGGCAATAGGTTATTAACATGACTGGGTATAAAAAGAGCATCTTGGAGTGGCAGCGGCTCTCAGAAGTAAAGATGGGAAGAGGATCACCAATCCCCCTAATTCTGCGCCGACAAATAGTGGAGCAATATCAGAAAGGAGTTAGTGTAAAATTGCAAAGAGTTTGAACATATCACCATCTACAGTACATAATATCATCAAAAGATTCAGAGAATCTGGAAGAATCTCTGTGCGTAAGGGTAAAGGCCGGAAAACCATACTGGGTGCCTGTGATCTTCGGGCCCTTAGATGGCACTGCATCACATACTGTACAGGCATGCTTCTGTATTGGAAATCACAAAATGGGCTCAGGAATATTTCCAGAGAACATTATCTGTGAACACAATTCACCGTGCCATCCGCCGTTGCCAGCTAAAACTCTATAGTTCAAAGAAGAAGCCGTATCTAAACATGATCCAGAAGCGCAGACGTCTTCTCTGGGCCAAGGCTCATTTAAAATGGACTGTGGCAAAGTGGAAAACTGTTCTGTGGTCAGACGAATCAAAATTTGAAGTTCTTTATGGAAATCAGGGACACCGTGTCATTCGGACTAAAGAGGAGAAGGACGACCCAAGTTGTTATCAGCGCTCAGTTCGGAAGCCTGCATCTCTGATGGTATGGGGTTGCATTAGTGCATGTGGCATCGGCATCTTACACATCTGGAAAGACACCATCAATGCTGAAAGGTATATCTAGGTTCTAGAGCAACATATGCTCCCATCCAGATGACGTCTCTTTCAGGGAAGACCTTGCATTTTCCAATATGACAATGCCAAACCACATACTGCATCAATTACTGTACAGCATCATGCCTGCGTAGAAGAAGGGTCTGGGTACTGAACTGGCCAGCCTGCAGTCCAGATCTTTCATCCATAGAAAACATTTGGCACATCATAAAACGGAAGATACGACAAAAAAGACCTAAGACAGTTGAGCAACTAGAATCCTACATTAGACAAGAATGGGTTAACATTCCTATCCCTAAACTTGAGCAACTTGTCTCCTCAGTCCCCAGATGTTTACAGACTATTGTAAAGAGAAAAGGGGGTGTCTCACAGTCTCACATGGCCTTGTCCCAACTTTTTTGAGATGTGTTGTTGTCATGAAATTTAAAATCACTTAATTTTTCTCTTTAACCTCCTAGGGCCTAGCGGTCACATACGTGGACAGCACTTTTTAGAAATTCAGAACAAGAATCCACATATGTGGACATACTTTTTCTCAAAAAGTACATCTTATCAAAGATGATGCTTAGTTTTTATTCTAATCAGGTTCTAATAAGCCCAAATAGCAAAAACAAATAAAAAATGCATGTAAAAAAAACAGCTTGGGTCTTAGGAGGTTAAATGATACATTTTCTCAGTTTAAACATTTGATATGTCATCTATGTTCTATTCTGAATAAAATATGGAATTTTGAAACTTCCACATCATTGCATTCCGTTTTTATTTACAATTTGTACTTTGTCCCAACTTTTTTGGAATTGGGGTTGTATTTCAGTGAAAGGTTGGATTAAGATATTTTACATTACATTAGAAGTTTTTAGCAGACACTCTTATCTAGAGTGACATACAACGTACCCAGAGCAGCCTGGGGAGTAGTTGGGGGTTACCGTAGGTGCCTTGCTCAAAGGCACTTCTGCCATTCCTGCTGGTCCAAAGAATCAAACTGGCAACCTTTTGGTCCCAAAGCTACTTCTCTCATCATTAGGCCATGGCTTCATCAAAAGGTGGATTTTTTTTCTTCCAAACCATTTTTACTAAACTTTACAAGGGGTACCAATAATTGTGGAGAACACTATATGTGGACCTTGCTTGAATTAAATAGTTCACTAAGAGGTGGTAACCACTTCTCTGCACCTCAGTCATGTCTGGCTGGTTGGTCATGGTAAAATATGTCACTCCGTGAAAGTTTTGATTGACAAACGCTATGCACTACTCGGACATACTGTACATTTTGTGCCGGTGGTGCAAATTAAATTCTACATTTTGAAAGTTTTAACTAAATGTCTCAATCTATGGTTGAGATACTTTATACCCAGACTTATACCCTGAAATCTGAATGCATGTTGCTGGAAAATTTTTGTGGCGCTTTAGCCTACCATATCTGTATCTATGGCAACAGAGTGACTGCATTGTCTGGTTAAGGTCCAAAGCAGCTGATGCTGAAGATGTGGGGGTGAGAATTGTTGAACGAGTGGCAATAGGTTTTTAAGACCTGCTTAATAGCAAACATTTAACATTTCTGATTAATAACACAATTATATGCCATACTAAATAATTTACTGGATCAAATGGGGATGATTATATGAAAATGGTCTTTTTCATGTGAAGTATTACTTGGTAAAGCTTCTCCATAATGTACAACTGGCACTGAAAAAATGCAAATTAGATACTTTGAACATCACCAATCTAAACTTCAATAATATGAAAATGTTCATGTTAATTTTCAAAATGTTAATTTTCTGGCTGTTGCATCAGTAGCCAGAAAGGCAGAGTATAGGCTGCCATAGGAACAAGAAACAATCAACAAAATATCGCTATCCTCTTGCACTGGAAGATCAGAATGACTTACTTTCACACCATGAGCTGTGGTGTCTGTAGTCCCCAACATTTAATGTAAATTTACACTTCATACAATTACACTTTATTGCATTTTGCAAATAAATTTATTCAGAGAAAACCAAATCCCTCATCAGGAAATAATTTTCAGCAAAAACGCTTGTGCCACTTTTATTGGCACCCCTGCATTTAATACTTTGTATGACCTCCCTTTGCCAGTAAAACAGCAGTGAGTCTTCTCCTATAACATTTTATAAGGTTGGACAATACAAAGCAGGACATCTGAGACCATTCCTCTTTACAGAATCTCTACAGGGCCCTTGGTCCTCTCTTGTGCAATCTCCTCTTCAGCTCACCCCACAGATGTGTGTGTGTGTGTGTGTGTGTGTGTGTGTGTGTGTGTGTGTGTGTGTGTGTGTGAGAGAGAGAGTATAGACTGCCATAGGAACAAGGAACAATCAACAAAATATTGCTATTCTCTCTCTCATTTTATATATATATATATATATATATATATATATATATATATATATATATATATATATATACACACACACACACACACACACACACACACAGAGTTTCCCCTAAAGCATCATAGTGTAGCAGCCCTGCTACGCTTAATTTATTGACCAATACGCTTAGTGGCATGCTGTTACCAATGAAACCGCCGTTGCAAATTTACAATTTAGGCCTACCAGAGATCACGTTAACATAGAAATAGTGCATTTTTGCACACAAAAATGCAAAAAAAAAAACCCACCTATTCAGAATTATGCAGAATTATTCAAGAATCCTGGGATGCAGGACTCCTACTTGAATTTTTCCCAATTGCCTTGGCAAATCTTACATTATGGTGTTTAACAAACAAAGCAAAAGTAAACAGAACAAAAAGTCCACAGCATCATGGTTCCTTTTACATGACATCATCACAAATGCGGATATCTGGATGTGGGCTTTGGACGCTATAAATTTTATTAGACCTAATGCTTGGCTCAATGAGCAACATGTTTGTTATGTACTGATAATGTAGACAAGGCTAAACACCATAAAATATGTGAGCTCTAGGCTCTGGTTTGTTTATTACTGTTACGTCCACATTTGAGCTCACCTTTGTCATAATAAGATATTGTTCTTGATCAGGAATTTCCCATAACATTCCAGCACGAAACCTGCCTCAAAATATCGGTAGGCATCTGGACTTTTGTCTGCCTTTAGCATCTCTGGTGTATTTAGACGTCCCAAATACTAAATAGTTCAGGATGTCGTAGTGTCCCAAATCTGGTAGCTGGTTTGCCAAACACTTTCCAAGTGGAATAAAAACATTTGTGGGTAAAGTAAGAATAATAAGCCTTTTAAAAATTTTTTCTAATGTAAACTCAAGGACAGAAATTCCTCCTCTGCATATAACCCATCTGAAGCAGTGAATGCACACACACACACACACACACACACACACACACACACACACACACACACACAGAGAGCGAGAGAGAGGGAGAGAGAAAGAAATAGAGAGGGGTGAAGAATAAATAAATACATACATTTGTGGGTAAATTATATTGAGCTGTGATGCCTGCATGTTTCAGCTTTTCGAAGTAATACCATTTGCTGCTATAAAACAGATTTTTAATCGTTTCAGAGAGATTGTACTGACTGCAGGTGTCTCGATTTTCATTATTAACTGTCACGGCCATTTCTTTTTGTACCCAGCAGTATGGCGAATGCTGCATGATAAACAAAAATCTGTGACGTCATTGAAAGGCCTCTATATTCTATTCCAGGTTAAACGCGCAAAGAATGACCGAAAAACATTTAAATCCGTGGATTGTCAGTGGAAAAAAAATGGCAAGATCATGGCCAGACTGCGACTGTATGGCTCTCTCTCTCTCTCTATTTTATTTATATATGGTGTCTTGGAAAAGTATTCATCCTCCTTGGTGTTTGTCCTGTTTTGTCACATTACAAGCTGGAAGTAAAATGGATTTTTTTGGTGGTTGGCACCATTTGATTTACACAATATGACTACCACTTTAAAGGTGCATTTTTTTATGACACAAACAACAGTTAAGATGAAAAAATGGACATCTGGAGTGTGCACAGGTATTTACCCCTCAAAGTCAATACTTTGTAGAGCCACCTTTTGCTGCAATTACAGCTGCAAGTCTCTTGGGGTATGTTTCTATTAGCTTAGCACATCTAGCCACTGGGATTTTTTGGCAAGATCATGGCCACACACTGCGACCGTATGGAGTTGGAGCAAAACTGCTCCAACTCCTTCAAGTTAGATGGGTTGCTTTGGTGTACAGCAATCTTCAAGTTATGCCACAGATTCTCAATTGGACTGATGTCCAGGCTTTGACTAGGCCATTCCAGACATTTAAATGTTTCCCTTTAAACTACTCCAGTGTCGCTTTAGCAGTGTGTTTAGGGTCATTTTCCTGCTGGAACTCCAGCATTGCCCTGTATTTAGTGCCATCCAGCTTTACTTCAGTCCTGACCAGCTTTTCTGTCCCTGCAGATGAAAAATATCCCTACAGCATGATGCTGCCACTACCATTGCTTCACTGTAGGAATGGTGTTCTCAGGGTGTTGGGTTTGCGCCACACATGGAGTTTCCTATGATGGCCAAAAAGATCAATTTTAGTCTCATTTGACCAGAGAATCTTCTTCCATGTGTTTGGGGAGTCTGCCACATGCTGTTGAGCCAACTTCAAACATGTTTTCTTCAGCAATTACTTTTTCTGGCCACTCTTCCATAAAGCCCCACTCTGTGGAGTGTATGGCTTAAAGTGGTCCTATGGACAGATACTCCCATCTCCACTGTGGATCTCTGCAGCACCTTCAGTGTTACCTTTGGTGTCTTTGTTGCATCTCTGATTAATACCCTCCTTGCCTGGCCTGTGAGTTTTGGTGGGTGGCCTTCTCTTGTCAGGTTTGTAGTGGTGCCATATTCTTTCCATTTTGATATAATGGATTTAATGGTGCTCCCTGGGATATTCAAAGTTTGGGATTTTTTTTTTATAACCCAACCCTGATCTATACTTCTTCACAACTTTGTCTCTGATATGAGTGGAGTGCTCCTTGGTTCTCATGTTGCTTGCTTAAGGCCAATTTATGCTGACAACCCAGTCCTCGCAGATAGCGTCGCAGACAGTGTCTGCGTAGCCCCCCCACCTTCGCAGACGCTCTGCGCGCACCTCCCAAAAATTGTGACCACCGCAGAAGCCTCGCAGACAGTGCCGCAGACAAGAGGGCTCTGATTGGTCCACTCTACATCCGCTGTACACGCACTTCCGCTTCCCTACTTTCCCGGTTTGGTTTGTTTTCACGACCAGCATTTTTAAAAACACGAGCGAAGATGGAGCAGCATGAAGAGCGGTTGATTGAGGAAGTACGTACATCTATATGACTCCAGTTCTAGTCATTATTTAAAAAAAAAGTTCTAGTCATTATAAGTAACCGGAGGATAAACACTCCACTAACCACACCCACCAACTACTCCTAGCGATTTCATGCCCCCTTGCGTTGTGCCAGTGAATAACATCGCGCACGCCTACTCCCCGCTCAACGATAAATTACAACTGTCTGCGAAAAGCTATCTGTGAAAGCCTTGTCACAAGAGCATGCAGAGGCCTTTAGTCGTGTTGCAGAGTCAGGGTTCTTCCAGAACAGGTTGATTTATACAGACATCATGTGACAGATCATGTGACACTTTGATTGCACACAGGTGGATCCTAATCAACTACATTGTGTGACTTATGACGTGAATTGGTTGGACCAGCTCTCATTTAGAGGTTTCATACGAAAGGGGGTGAATACCTATGCACACTTCAGATTTCTGTTTTTTCATCATAATTACTGTTGGTGTCACAACAAAACAACAATTTGTATCTTTAAAGTAATAGGCATGTTGTGTAAATCAAATGGTACTAACCCTCCAAAAATCCATTTTAATTCCAGCTTGTAATGCAACAAAACAGGACAAATACCAAAGGGGATGAATACTTTTGCACTAATGCACCCTCATACCATCACAGATGCTAGCTTTTGAACTATGAACTAATAAGCCAGATGGTCCCTCTCCTCTTTAGACTGGAGGACGTGGTGTCCATGATTTCTAAAAATAATTTCTACTTTTGATTTTTTATATATATATATATATATATATATATATATATATATATATATATATATATATATATATATATAAACAAACAAACATGCATACCCTAGCCTCAACACCAGCCATTGCCCGAATGCCCGATTTGCCCGACCAAGACGTTCGGGCAGAAATATTTTAGCGAGTTAGGCCCGTTCGGGCACACCTATGGTCGACTTCTTTAAGCACAAAAATGATTTTCGAGCGAGCACATTGCAAAAAATAAGACATATTAACCAGCATCCTTGCTTACCCTGTGATCATCATTTTGGTTTTTTCTTCCCGATTTGTAACAGCGATTCTGATTGGCTTGCTTCAGGCACATGTGCGCATTTGTGTGCGTGTTCTTAAAATGGTGCATATAGTGTTTACTATCCCTCTATCAAGCAGCATCTGTGACCGGGGCTTCTCAGCAATCAAAAGAATCAAAAGTGACTGGAGATTGCATGCACGCGTGCGCGCGCACACAGCGTGAGAGAGACAGAGAGAGAGAGAAACATTTGTGGGCAATTATATGGGTCTGTGATGCCTGCTGGAAGAGACGAGCAGGGAGGATTGGGAATCGAGCGGCAGTCGTTTGTTTACACCCGATACCAAAACTCGTAGCGTCCTAGGAACCATCGCAAAGACGCGGACAAAAAGCCCAGAAACTCCTATTTACCTGGGTAAAAACGATACAGGATTTATCTTGTAGTGTCCTGATCCCCATATCTTTAACCCAGCCACATATAAAAAGTTGTAGTCCTCCATGCTCTTCCAGGTTTTCATCTGTTCGTCCATGCAGAATGATGTCTGCAGTACAGTAAGCCCTCAGTATTTGCGGGGGTTAGGGACCGAACATGGCCGCGAATAAGCCAAAATCGCGAATACTTGTAAACAACCCCCCCCCATAAAACTACTTGCTCCTTCTTCTTTATGTAGCGCACGGTACTCTCGTTGATGCCGTAGTGACGAGCCACTGCCGCAAAACTCTTCCCTTCCTTTAGCATATCGAGAAGTCCTACCTTCTCCTGCAGCGTCATTACCTTCTTCTGGCGCTTAGGTTCCTTGGCAGGAGCCTTAGAAGATGCAGAGCATTTAGGAGCCATTGTAGGGCGTAAAAATTATTCAAAAATACCAAGAACGCACAACACGTGAACAAGTCTGAACTACGGGAACCGCGAGACTGTACTGTACAACACGCTCATTCGTATCAGCCAATGAGCAGCAGCCCGCCATTCAAACTTCAGCCAATAGCGAGCGAGCATTCGGCTTCGAGAATGTAGCAGTGCGTAAACGTTCGATATGTTCGCCGCAAATGACTGCGAATCGCTGAGATTTCCGCAAATGTATAGGAGATATGTTCTATATAAAATCCCGCGAATATGTGAATTCGCGAATGCTGAACCACGAATAGGCGGGGGTCTACTTTACCAGGTAGTTTGAGACGTTGGGGAACTCAACGGATGGATAATTTTCCAGTTCAGAATGAATGAATGAATGAATGAATGACTTTATCAGCAGAGCTGGTGGGGTCGTGCATGTACAGATACAAATAATTACAAATACAAAAAGACTAAAAATATACACAATCTTTTGAAAAAAAAAACCCTTCAAATCTGTTGATTATCTGTTAATTATTTTCACATTAAGTTAATTAATAGTATGCATAACTATTGTCTTTGTATTTTAGTTACGGCTACAATATGATAAAATTTTATTCTACTAATGTCAAATTTAGGTAGTAAATTTGTCTTTCATAGGAAAGATCCTTCTTTGTTAGTGTCTAAGGATCTATCCCATTGAGTGGTTTCCATATCCACTTCTTTTGAGTGTACTTCTTGGTTTTAATAACCTGCTTGTTTGCTGTACACAAACATGACAATAAGTTCCTGTGTTAATCGATCAGACTCCACTTTTGGATCATTAATCCCTTTTGACTGAGAATGCCTTGCATGCATGGTTTGGCTTCCGGCACATCCATACAGTTTTAAATACAATACCTACAATCTAAAAATTTGTTTTTATTGCATTTATTTAAATTCCCATCTGTAAAAAGGAGTGATGTTGTATCCCATTAATGCACTTTAAAATAGATTATTAGATTCTAATAGAATAGATGAGCCAAAATAATTGGGGATCTTTTTTAATGGACCCCAACTCGGTACTAGTATGAATAGGTGGGCCTCAAAGCAGAAAAGGTTGAGAACCTCTGCTCTACAGGGCCTCTTGATGCATATAATGCTGAGAGGGCAGTCCACCTATGGACAGGATGCACAGGATGTGGATGAGGAGGACAGGTTGTTTAATTTCCTCCTAAATGCAATGGCAAACTGAATGATAAGACAGTACTGCAGTACAAACTCCTGTTTTATAACGTTTTTAGTTTTATAATTCATTGTTGAAATATTGCTAGTCATTGTTATAGGCAAAACAAAGTGTGTTTTGTGTCCTAAACTCAATAAAATAAAATAAAATAAAAAGACATATTATGTACTTGTATCGTACATATATGATACTGATTTAGGGTTCATGTTTTCAGGACTTGTCTTGTTCTTCTGTTGCAGAAATAAATGTTTTTAAAAATAAATGTTTTTTTTTAAACATGTACTTTTGTCTAAATAATTCAATTATACCCCTAGAAAACATATCAGTATTGCCTTGAACCGTGTACTTGAAAACTTGCCGAAATACCGCAAAAATTTTAGGGCAAAAGGAAATTCAAAGGTGGGGGGGGGATTTTTGAGGTCATTTGCCCTGCAGGGCAAAAGGTGTCAAAAGTTAATGTTGAGGTGTGAGTGGTGCAGATTCTGGACAGTGAGGGATGCGCAATTATTAGTTTTAATGGCATTCATGTGTGAGAATAACAATTCACATGTGTAAGTACGGGGCAGCACGGTGGTGTAGTGGTTAGCACTGTCGCCTCACAGCAAGAAGGTCCGGGTTCGAGTCCCGTGGCCGGCGAGGGCCTTTCTGTGCGGAGTTTGCATGTTCTCCCCGTGTCCGCGTGGGTTTCCTCCGGGTGCTCCGTTTTCCCCCACAGTCCAAAGACATGCAGGTTAGGTTAACTGGTGACTCTAAATTGACCGTAGGTGTGAATGTGAGTGTGAATGGTTGTCTGTGTCTATGTGTCAGCCCTGTGATGACCTGGCGACTTGTCCAGGGTGTACCCCGCCTTTCGCCCGTAGTCAGCTGGGATAGGCTCCAGCTTGCCTGCGACCCTGTAGAACAGGATAAACCGGCTAGAGATAATGAGATGAGATGTGTAAGTACTGCCAAACACTGTGAGGATAAAAAGAGCAAGACCCCTTGAATGAGGGACTTTCTCATGGCTGACATAATGTGTCAATTTATTTATTTATTTTGGTGCGCAAGTAACAGTGCGGCACTGATGTCACACAACGCAGCGGAGCGCTGTGTATCTGCACTTTGGGGAAAGCCCTGTGTGTGTGTGTAATATTATATATACTGTATATGAGAAAAAGAGAGAGAACATAGAAAACCAAACATGAAAAGGCATCACAAACATGCAGCCTTTTGGTTTCAGGTTATTTCAAATTATTTCCCAAATTTTGAGCTTAACCAGTTTGTCATTCAGAATGACTCAGAAAGACCTGGCAGAATCAGATAAAAATCTTGGTGTTCCTCCATGAGCTATGCTCAGTTTTTAATGAAGAAAAAAAGCTCTCTCATGTTCAATATTTACCATGAAAGACACTACAAAATGTATGATTGGAGTCAAAAACTAATAAAGAAGTTACTTTGTAAGGATGGCCACAAAAAAAGGCGAAAACATAGGGCATGTTAAAACAATCTGGATTTACAAACTTGCAAAACTTGGACAGAAAATGCATACATTTCCCTGAAATTAGAAAACTGATGGTTTGTCCTAAGAGGCAGTCATATCAGCTCAATTTTAGCCTACAATAGGCTAAACCACCATGCTACTAATGTCATTCCCTGCCTTATTATTCCCAAATGTCAGTGGGCAAGAATGGGATACAGGATAGGAAATAGGAAAAATATTGTCTTAGAGCCAAAAAATATGATCCACTATACCACAAAAACAGTTCCATGTAGATTTTCTTTAAATAATAATAATAATAATAATAATAATAATAATAATAATAAAACCCTTGAAACAAGGGACCTCTCTGACATATACAAACACTGGCCTTACATATTGCAGTGGAAAAGCAAAAAACAGCAAGGGAGGGAAAGAAGAGGCATGGATGAGAGAGAGAGCTAATAATAAATGCAATGTATTGGCAGCCTTAGATACAGCACCATGGAGACAGTGCAGGCTGCAGCCTGAGCTCGGCCATAATTCATTCAATGCATTTCTGGTTCCATGCTGGAGAGACCCATGGTAGTCATATCTGTGCAATGTTTGCTACTCTCAGCTGGTCTTTTATTGGAATGTTTGACTACCTGGGAGATTGGAAAATGGACTGGTACAGGCTGGTTCACCAGGCAAGATGAATCCACTGGGCCAATACTGATGCTTTGTGAAGTGGGAAAACTACATGGTGTTGTTTCAGGGAAGGAAACAGCCAGAACCAGACTAGGATCGACTCCCTCACCATCAACAAAAACAGTGAAGCTTTCCGAAGTAACAGTCCAAAACATATGCCAAAAGCTGTGAGTCTCTGTTCACAACGCACAGACACACATCATTCCGGACCATGGTTTAGAAAAGTGCTTGTGTGAGACTTCTGTTATAACCAGTAATCAAATGAGGAACCAAATAAACTATACCAACAACCAAATGAGAATTAAACTTGAGGTTGCATTATCTTTCAAAACGCATGAAAAAAATTACACAAAGAGAAATAGAAGAATCATCAGAAAAAGGAAAAAACAGTGTATTTGTAACTGGAAAAAAAAAAAAACCTCGAGACAGCATCATCCATAAAGAAAGTACTCATATTCATACAAAGCAAGGAGCCAAAATGCACATTTTGCCAGCTAGTGAGAATGATGATGAATACCATGTACTCAGACAACTGCAAAGACAGACTGATGATTTTGTGGTGCTAGACAAATACACAATGAACCAGAGTCTCAGCGACGCAGTAGCTCACACGGCCGTACCATGAGAAACCAGACTTGTTTATAATTAGCTAAGTTGCTCTTCATGAAAACAATTAGAACAATCTGATCTTCAAAATAAAACAATCAGAATCAAAATCCATTGAAAACTCAGGGAGAAGTAGCAATTTTCCTGAAAGTCTGTTAATCAGCCTTATTAACAACATATTAATGAGAAATCGCAAAACCAAGGAGTAACTTTTGTGCAGACTGATTAGATCTTCCAAACAAAACAATCAGAATCAAAATCCATTGAAAACTCAGGTAGGAGTAGCGATTTTTGTGAATTGTGGATGGACAGACAGACGGACGATGGATACCATGTGATGCTCATCACTCTCCGGCCAGTAAGATAAAAACACTGTCAGGTTATTATATTCTGCACCTACATGCTATGCATGATATACTCTTTTTAAAAATGCAGTCAATATTCATTCATATTACATTTTAAAGCCTAAACAAGTACCTTAGCACCTGACTAACTCTAAAAATATGACCATGCTAAGGGTGAGAAACACTCCCTCTTAGCAACTGAAAAAAAGCTTCAATTTCTCTGTCCTCCTTGAATCATTTCAGCTCTTAGAATTGTGAATGCTTTGTGGGCAAAATGCCATACAGTACCAAAATCTGTGCTCATACATTGGTGCTTGAACGTTTGTGAACCCTTTAGAATTTTCTATATTCCTGCATAAATATGACCTTAAACATCATCAGATTTTTACACAAGTTCTAAAAGTAGATAAAGAGAACCCAGTTAAACAAATGAGACAAAAACTATTATACTTGGTTATTTATTTATTGAGGAAAATGATCCAATATTACACATCTGTGAGTGGCAAAAGTATGTGAACCTCTAGGATTAGCACTTAATTTGAAGGTGAAATTAGAGTCAGGTGTTTTCAATCAATGGGATGACAATCAGGTGTGATTGGGCACCCTGTTTTATTTAAAGAGCAGGCATCTATCAAAGTCTGATCTTCACAACACGTTTGTGGAAGTGTATCATGGCACGAACAAAGGAGATTTCTGAGGACCTCAGAAAAAGCGTTGTTGATGCTCATCAGGGTGGAAAAGGTTACAAAACCATCTCTAAAGAGTTTGGACTCTACCAATCCACAGTCAGACACATTGTGTACAAATAGAGGAAATTCAAGACCATTGTTACCCTCCTCAGGAGTGGTCGACCAACAAAGATCACTAATAGTCGGCGAGGTCACAAAGGACCCCAGGGTAACGTCTAAGCAACTGAAAGCCTCTCTCACATTGGCTAATATTAATGTTCATGAGTCCACCATCAGGAGAACACTGAACAACAATGGTGTGCTTGGCAGGGTTGCAAGGAAAAAGCCACTGCTCTCCAAAAAGGACATTGCTGCTCATCTGCAGTTTGCTAAAGATCACGTAGACAAGCCAGAAGGCTATTGGAAAAATGTTTTGTGGACAGATGAGACCAAAATAGAACTTTTTGGTTTAAATGAGAAACGTCATGTTTGGAGAAAGGAAAACACTGCATTCCAGCGTAAGAACCTTATCCCATCTGTGAAACATGTTGGTGGTAGTATCATGGTTTGGGCCTGTTTTGCTGTATCTGGGCCAGGACGGCTTGCCATCATTGATGAAACAATGAATTCTGAATTATAGATAGTTTTCACATGACATCACAGAGTCAGGGATTCCCTAGTGGTGGCCATCTGCGGGTCAAGCTTACCGTACGGGTGACTGAGCACACATTGTAACGCGCGAGTACAAAGTCTTCAAAAGAACCCAAGCAGGCTATTTAAAGCTAGCAATGGTGCACACCTGTTGTATTCACGGCTGTCGTAATAGGTCAAATGATGATGATGTCAAGTGGAGCTTTTATGGAATTCCCACTGTACGGGAGCACGAAGGCGAGCAAACAAAGAAACTCAGCATACAAAGGAGAAATCTATGGCTTGCGAGAATCAACCGCAAGGATTATCAGCCTTCCAAACACAGCAAAGTCTGCTCCGATCATTTTATAAGTGGTAAGTTGTTTAAATAAACAATCAATTGTGTTTAAGTTTGTTTTTGGAAAACAAAACATCATGTGAACAATCTCTGGAGAATGCCTAACTGGAACCGCTGAGTGTACGTTTACATTGTAATGTACACTTAATATCGCTTGTTTGTCACGTTTCTATTTGAAACTTGTCACTTCACTCACGCAAGGGTCATTTTTGAAAAACATTTTAGGTCTATTGTGTATGATTTGATTTGTGTTTGGGATGCAAACAGCACGCCTTTTGGCGGATGCCGCCTGAATCGCGCAGATCCGATTTTTTTTTTAGGGGGGGCGTTGGAGTGTCTGATTATAATTTCAAAGTAAATTCTCTCGTCTCGTCTTCTTCCGCGTTATCCGGGACCGGGTCGCGGAGGCAGCAGTCTAAGCAGGGAAGCCCAAACTTCCCTTTCCCCAGACACCTCGGCCAGCTCCTCGGGAAGAACACCGAGGCGTTCCCAGGCCAGCCGAGAGACATTCAAAAACAGTTTAAATCGGAAAGCTGCGCACATTTGCACAGCCCGAGCAGTGTGCAGGACTGCGCAAATGTGCGCAGCTTTCCGATTTAAACTGTTTTTTTCTCATCCTTATACTTCCTGTTTCATGGACTGTAACGGATTTGCTTATTTAGTAATTTTAATACAGAATTTACTTTGAAATTATAATCAGACACTCCAACGCCCTCCCCTAAAAAAAATCAGATCTGCGCGATTCAGCTGTGAAAAAGGTGGCATCCGACAAAAGGTGCGCTGTGAATATATAAAGTTGTATATATCAGACAGCCTTTAAAGTTTGATGAAGTCAGTTTCAGGCTTTGGAGCAGGCTTTGGCAGTTTCAGGCTTTGGCAGCCCTGCACAGTCACTTGAAAATGCATCTTTGTCCACTTCATAGGGGTCAATTCCCCCAATCAAGGCCAGTTTGGCTGCATACCGTTGTCGTGAGATGTCGTCTAATGTATCTATATACTTCTGTTTGCTTGATTTTGCTGACATTGATCTTTATTTTAGAAAACTGACTATATAACTTCATAAATTCGTCCGAGATAACGTAGCCGGTAATGGCGATGGTCCGTTTTGTTTGCCCCACAAGATGGCGGCTGGAGGGCGTTCCCCGGAATGCCGTGACGTCAGTGAAAACTATCTATACCAACAAATTCTAAAGGAAAATGTCAGGACATCTGTCCATGAACTGAATCTCAAGAGAAGGTGGGTCATGCAGCAAGACAACACCATCCTACATAGCAGACCTCCTTCATCATCATACACCCCTGAGATCACTGAGGTCCTCTGACCAACTACTGCTAACTGTCCCACCCTCTAGACTAAAGAGTAGGGGGGATTGTGCTTTTGCAGTTATAGGCCCCAAACTATGGAATGAACTCCCACTGCATGTAAGGCTTGCCCCCTCAGTGCCCATCTTCAAGTCCCGCCTGAAAACACACTTTTTCTCTCTGGCGTTTGACTCTCTATGAGTGATGTGATGTTATGTGACTTGGTATAGTGAAGATCCATGTCTGTTGTCCATGATTTGCTTTTAGGGTCTATGTGTGATTTTGTGTCTCTGTCTTTTATCTGCTTTTAGGTTTTATATATGATTTTTATGTATATTCACTTCATTCTTACTTATTTTTATTTATTTATTTAATTACTCTCATCTTAGATGGACTGTACAGCACTTTGGTCAACTGTTGTTGTTTTTAAAGGGCTTTATAATAAACCTGAACTTGAACTTGAAGACAACGACCCTAAGCACACAAGTCGTTCTACCAAAGAATGGTTAAAGAAGAATAAAGTTAATGTTTTGGAATGGCCAAGTCAAAGTCCTGATTTTAATCCAATCAAAATGTTGTGGAAGGACCTGAAGCCAGCAGTTCATGTGAGGAAACCCACCAATATCCCAGAGTTGAAGCTGTTCTGTATTGAGGAATGGGCTAAAATTCCTCCAAGCCGGTGTGCAAGACTGATCAACAGTTACCGCAAATGTTTAGTTGCAGTTATTGCTGCACAAGGGGGTCACACCAGATCCTGAAAGCAAATGTTCACATACTTTTGCCACTCACAGATGTGTAATATTGGATAATTTTCTTCAATAAATAAATGACCCAGTTTAATATTTTGGTCTCATTTGTTTAACTGGGTTCTCTTTATCTATTTTTAGGACTTGTGTGAAAATCTGATGATGTTTTAGGTCATATTGATGCAGAAATATAGAAAATTCTAAAGGGTTCACAAACTTTCAAGCACCACTATATGTGCCTGAGTAAAACTCCAGGAATGTACATTATGTGTGCCAGAGCAATGTGTCATTCCTGTAACCCAAAATTTGATCAGCTCACAATTTGTATAAGAAGTGCTGAAATAAATGTTCATTAAGCTAACAAATGCCAGTGCAACAAAATGCCTAGCATAGCAGCATCACTATGCGCAAGGAAAAAGTATTTTGTACAACCCCAAATCCGAAAAAGTGGGGATAATATGTTGAAATTGAAATTAAAACTGAAAAGTGATTTATAAATAATATTTGACCTGTATTGTACTCAAAACAACAGCATGTTTTACCTCATGAATTTTCTTGTTTATTCAAAATAAACACATTTCAATTTTAATTATTGTAACACATTTCAAAAAAGTTGGTACAGTAAAGCATTTAACACTTTGTAATGTTGCCACTCATTCTCACAACACTTAAAAGATGTTTAGGGACTGAACATCTGGGTGAAGCGTTTCAGGTGTTATTTTGTCCCAGTCTTCCTGCAGACACGTCTTAAAGTGTGAAACAGTATGGGGTCGTTATTGTTATATTTTTCATTTCAAAATTCACCGCACATTCTCTATTGGGGACAGACACCCTCTTCTTCTGCAGCCATTCCTTTGTAATGTGTGCAGAATATGGTTTTGCATTGTCTTTTTGAAATATCCCTGGAAAAGATATCATCTTGAACGCAGAATATGTTGCTCCAAAATCTCAATGTACTTTTCTGCATTAAATGCCGCCATCACTCAAGTATAAGTTACCTTTGCCAAGGGCACGGACACACAACCCCATACCTTGACAGACCCTGGCTTCTTGTTGGTAACACTCTGGATTGTCCTTTTCTTCTTTGGTCCAGGCCACATGATGTCCATTTCTTCCAAAAAAAGACATGGAATACTGATTGGTTTGACCACAATAAACACTTCTGCTGTGTGATGGTCCATCCCAGATGCCTCCAAGCCCAGAGAAGAAATCGACAGCGCTTCTGGACACAGTTAACATAAGGTTTCCTTTTTGCACAGTAAAGTTTTAACTGGTATTTGTGGCTGTAACTCTGAATTGTAGTGCTTGACAAAGGTTTGCCAAAGTAACCCCAAGCTCATGTGGTTATATCAGCTATACTAGTGCATCTCAAACAATTAGAATATAGTGAAAAAGTTCAATATCTTTTATCAGTTATTTAAAAAAGTGAAAATGTAATATATTCTAGACTCATTATACATAACTAAAATGTTTCAAACATTTTTCTACTTTAATTTTGATAAGTATTGCAGCAAAAAAAAATCTCAAAATATTAGAGTATTTCATTTCAAGTTTGAGTAGAACAGTATAAATAGCATATCGCTCAGTCTACTTCAATACATGCAACCACAAGCATTAGGAAGACCGCTGACTTGACAGCTGTCCAGAAGACAATCATCAACACCCTCCACAAGGAGAGTGAGCCACAGAAAGCCACTGCTGAAAAAGCTGGCTGGAAAAGGTGCACACGCAACAGGGATGACCGCAGCCTTGAAAGGATTGTCAAGAAAAGTTAATTCAAGATCTTGGGAGAGCTTCACAGCGAGTGGACTGAGGTTGCTGTCAGTGCATCAAGAGCCACCACGCACATATGTCTTCAGAAAAGGGACTACAACTGTTGCATTCCTAATATCAAGTGACTCCTGAACGAGAGACAATGTCAGAAGTGTCTTACCTGGGCTAAGGAGAGAAAGAACTGGACTGTTGCTCAGTGGTTCAAAGTCCTCTTTTCAGATGAAAGTAAATTTTACATTTCATTTGGAAATCAAGGTTCTAGAGTCTGGAGGAAGAGTGGAGAGTTACAGAATCCAAGGTGTTTGAAGTCCATTGTGAAGTTTCCGCAGTCTGTAATGATTTGGGGTACCATGTCATCTGATGGTGTTGGTCCACTGTGTTTAATCAAGTCCAAAGTCAATGCAGCCATCTACCAGGAGATTTTAGAGCACTTCATGCTTCCATCTGCTGGCAAGCTTTATGGAGATGCCAATTCCTTTTCCAGGACTTAGCACCTGCCCACAGTGCCAAAACTACTACCAAATAGTTTGCTAACCATGATATTACTATGCTTGATTGGCCAGCCAACTCGCCTGACCTGAACCCCAGCGAGAATCTATGGGGTATTGTCAAGAGGAAAATGAGAAACACCTGACCCAAAAATACAGATATGAGCTGAAGGCCACTATCAAAGCAACCTGGGTTTCAATAACACCTCAGCAGTGCCACAAGCTGATCACCTCCAGGGCACGCCACATTGATGCAGGAATTTGTGGTAAAGGAGCCGCAAACAAGTACTGAGTGTATAAATGAACACATTTTCAGAAGTTGGACATTTCTGTATTGTAAATCATTTATTGATAGATCTTAGGAAACATTCTAATAATTTGAGAAACTGGATTTCTGACCTATAAGCCATAATCATCAAAATTAAAACAAAAATAACTTGAAATATTTCACTTTGCATGTAATGAATATAGAATAAATGAAAGTTTACATATTTTTATTAAATTACAAAAAAACCCTTTTTCATGGTATTCTAAATGTTCAAGATGCACTCGTAGATGAATGATGGTTCTTGATGCAGTGTCGTCTGAGGGTTCAGAGATCACAGGTGTTCAGCTTAGGCTTGCGCCTTTGCCTTTTATACACAGACATTCCTCCAGATTCCTTCAATTGTTTAATATTATGCACCACAGAGGGTGAAATATCCAAATCCCTTCAAAGCTTTCTTTGAGGAACACTGTTTTAAACATTTCAATTATTTTCGCATGCATTTGTTGATAAACTGGAGATCCTCATTCCATCTTTACTCCTCAGAGACTAGGCCTTTCCTGGATACTGCTTTTGCAGCAAATCATAATTACAATCACCTGCTGACATCACCTGTTTTAAATCACAATTATTTAATTGTTTTACCTCATTACTAGCCCTAAATTGCCCCTGTCCCAACTATTTTTGGAATACATTGCAGCTCTGAAACACAGGAATGGATGTACACAGTGCCCACCACGATTATCGGCACCCTTGTAAATAAGCGGCTACGGATGGATGGATGGATGGATGGATGGATGGATGGATGGACGGATGGATGGATGAGAAAAAAAAATCCACCTGTTGGTATAGCTTCATGAAAAATGAGAAAAATCCAACTTTTAATTGAAATAAATTTATTCAGAGAAAAACAAATGCCTCAAGAAACAAATATTTTCAACAAAAACAAATGTGCCACTATTCTTGGTACCTCTGTATTTAATATTATTTGTACAATCTCCCTTTGCCAGTAAAACAGCGCTGAGTTTTCTCCTATAACATTTTATAAAGTTGGAGAATACAGATCAGGGGATCGGAGACCATTCCCCTTTAGAGAATCTCTCCAGATCATCCAGGGTCCTAGACCCTCTCTTGTGCGCTCTCCTCTTCAACGCACCCCACCAGTTTTCACAATGTTGTTCAACACAATGTTGTTTAAAAACTAGTACTTCCCTTCTGTATTAATCTTATTTAAGTGAACATTTAATTATATATTAAATATTATATTATAAAATATTTGCATAGTAGGGAATGAATATTTGTTCACACCAATCCAGATATTGTCATGTCTGACCCAGTGCTTTATTACTGATACAAATAAAATGAGCCCATTCCTTATTCCTCCTCTTCCTCTGCTTCCTTCTCAAAAGAAAGATGGGAAATATGGACAAAAGATAAGTCATGATAGAAAGACAGAGTGTCTATAGGGAAGAGCATCCTATCCACTGCAACTACAAAAAACATGTTTTGTAATTACATTAAAAGTGAGTTTTCATGAAAGCTTTCCTGAATTCCAATTTTCTATCTATCTATCTATCTATCTATCTATCTATCTATCTATCTATCTATCTATCTATCTATCTATCTATCTATCTATCTATCTATTTTAGGTGCATACATAGTTATAGAATACACAGATGTGGACAGAGAAACCTTGCTTAATCTATAGGCACCACCAACAGTCTCCAGTGAAAGACAGTCAGAAGCATGTTAGAACTCAGGGCAACTTCCAATTTCCATGTATTGTTAAAAGCTTAATATAAATAAAACTGAACTGAACCACTGCAGGTGCATGATCATAATCTATTTTCTTGTACAAATTTTACTTCAGTATGCAACTTCTTGATAAGGCTGATAAAGTGAGGGTTTTTTTAAATATGCATAGAATATCAAGGATATTACACTAAAATTCATAAATATTAAAAAGAATAAAAATATAGTATATGCTTTATAGCAGGGGTAGCTAAGCTTTTTTCAAAGGGATTGACTGTTGTTTTGGGGGTTTCTTAAAGGGCTGATGACACGAACATGACTCTATGCAATTTCTTAAATAAACTATACAACATGGCAAACATTAGATTTCTGTTATAATTACTTGAAAAGAAGCTGTTGTTACGCGAATATCCAACTTTTAATTGCACAGCGCAAGAAAACTGGGTCCGTGGCTCGCGGCCATGTTGTGATGTCAGCGGAAGAACACGCTGCGGTTCACTGGCTGTCTACTCAATGGAAATGGCACATGAAAACGCCGGTGAACTCTCTAGCTCTTCCTCTTCTGGGAGTCTAGAATTGTGTTGTGAGTGGGATAGATCGGAAGAATCAAGTGATGACGAACACGGGTGCATCCAACCATACAGGTTTGAACCTGTTACTGTGCAATCTGAGAGCAACTCCGACTCTGACATGGACAGCGGACAGGCAGACAGCCCAGCATTGAATACCACAAGGTTGGATAACAAGGATTGGTAGGTCAACCCGTATTTGTTCAAAATGTTACGGAATCAATATTTTAATATTGTGTATTGTTGTCTTGCATGTGTAAACACTGCTTATATCATGTAAGCTGTATGCTACACTGAATACATAGTTCCTAATGGAGCATGCAAACGGTTACATGAAAGCCGCAAGCTTTCACAAGCAAATACATGACTGATATCACGCCGACTTTATGATTACATTTATGATTATCATGAATGTGTACTCTATGATGTGTACTCTATGAGCGCTCTGGAGCGAGTCACTTCCAAGATGGCCGCGCAGACCACATGGTTACTATTTTTAGCATCATGTCGGAGCACTCTATAGCTCTACGTACCTTTATCTTATGTCGTTTCTCAACACATGTTCTGACAGTTGGACTGTCTTTGGAGGAGTCGCCTTGTCCCAGGCGACTGCTGGATCCGGCATAGCTACTAGTAGACCCCCTCTGGAATACCGTAGGTACTGCTGATGGTAGCAGCACACGTTTGTGCTGAACTGCACACCCAAGAGATTCCTTTAAGCTGGGAAGGGTGTCAAAACAATCCAAATCAAAGTGTTCAGAGCACAGGACGGATGTTGGTGAGGGCTCCTACTTGTCATGAGTGCGCCTGACTTGCTTCACCCACTTCGCATGCAGCTCGGGATCTCTGGGAAACTTGAATAAACTTACCCCATCCTTGTGGGTTTTGGAGCAAAAGCCGGCAACACAACGCGAAGGCATAATAACTATATATATATATATATATATATATATATATATATAAAATGTATAATAATAATACTAATAATGACAAACTGAACACCTGTCGCATCAACAACAAACTGGTAAGTTAGGAGGAAGATTCTTTCACTGACGTCATATAGCCCCCCTCCTCTTTCATCTCCTGGGTGCTGCAGCCCCGTCAGATTTGCCCAAATAGCCGCGTTTTTTATCATAACTTGTAAAATAGGCACCTTCGTGAATTAATATATGGATCATCGGGAATTACTTTTTATGTTATAAAACATCGCCAAAGATGTCAAAAACGTGTCATCAGCCCTTTAAATGCTCACTATTTTTCTCTCATCATCTGCAGCACGGTGGTGCGGTGTACTGTCACCTCACAGCAAGAAGGTTCTGGGTTCAAACCTCATGGCTGACAGGGGCTTTTCTGTGTGGAGTTTGCATGTTCTCCCCATGTCTGCTTGGGTTTTCTCCAGGTGCTCTGATTTCCCCCACAGTTCAAAGACATGCACATTAAGTAAAAATACCCAGCCACTGGGGTTGCACAAACCAGTGCATACTTAGTGTCCAGATAGATTGGGGAGGATTACATCAGGAAGGGCATCCGGTATAAAACCTATGCCAAATCAAATATGTGGCACAGATCCGCTGTGGTGACCCCTAACGGGAGCAGTCGAAGAAGATGACCTACGGCTGTTTTCCTTGGCCAACCTGTTTGATGTCTGGTTGTTAAAACGCCACTGGTGTATGTGTTTCTTTTTCAAGACATTCCACATTGTTGTATTGGCTATGCCCAATGCTTGTGCAATGGTTCTAATCGATTTTCCCACTTTTCCCAGCTTCAAAATTCCTTGCTTTTTTACCAAAGATAGCTCTCTAGGCTCATGCTGGTTTATCTTTAAAAAAAAATGTAGTATTCATAGCTGAAACCCAGGGCTCAAACCAAGAGCAGACATTCAACACTTAATTGTTTAAACGATCAGTGTAACAGGACACAACTGGGCAATAAGAAACACCTGTCAAGCAGATGTTCCAATATTTCTGATCACTTGAAAAATGAGTGGGTTCAAACAAAAGGTGCCATGTTCTAAGTTCTTTAACACAAGTAAATGTAGCTATCAGAACATGAAAACTGAAATTCTGATCTATCGTCATATTCATCTTTTGATCTCAAGCTCAAATGTCTTCAGTGTATAGAAAAAAAAACCCTGGCCTGACTATTTCAATACTTTTGAAGGGGACTATATAAATGGCCACAAATATGACTGAACTAAATTCCAAATCATTAAATACTTAAGATCTGGAGTGCTGTGTCTGGCTAAAACAACAACTGTATAACATCAGTGTCTCCCTGTGTGTTCACAATAAAACATAACACTTAGGGTACTTGCCAGAGCATAATGTTGACATTGGACAATGAATACTTAGTGTTAGGCCTTGGTTTAGTACCAATGTATATATGAAACAAAGAACACAGCAGTTCCCAATGTCACAATGAAGTTAATCTGTGTGTTGACTTTATCCATTTTACCGCTCACTGACTCAACATTAGCCAATAAAATCCTAGGGAAGGATTAAAACACATTTTCTGTGCTCTATATAAAATCCCAGCATGGTTCATTAGAATGATACACACTATTCATATACAAGTCCACCTTAAATGATGATCTAAAGGTCCAGAAGTGTTTTTTTCTCTCTCTCTCTCTCTCTCTCTCTCACACACACACACACACACACACACACACACACACACACACACACACACACACACACGCACACACCCCAAGGAGGAAATCCAAGCAATGCTTTCTACGAAAAACCCTTGGCAAAGATGTTTGTCATCAAAACATTAGTATATGTTATATAGATATTTATATCCTTCATCAAAAAAATTTCCGTGCAGGGAATGGCCAAGGACGGCTCACGTGACATTAAATAGTTCCAACACTGATGAAGCGATGCATCACGTGACATCAAAAATTAAAAAAAAAAAAAATGGATATGGTGTGAGTCAGTCATGGTACATCCTGGATATACCATGAATTGACATCACAATTTCAAACTAAATGGCTGACTCGAATCACAGCTGTGGCTCCGCGAGCATGTCTGTGTGTGTAGATCTACGTATCATGATCATGCCTAGTGAGGCAGGCGATAGCATGGTACATTGCATATGTTCTAGTTTGTTGGAATGTTTTGCCATTTGGATTTTCTAGATTTCTGTGCTCATGTACAATTTGGAACTTTGGATAGTCTTTTTCAATTTGTATATATTTTGATGCTGCATAGTGAAGAGGGACAAAGACAGTGAGTTAGACCTCTAATATTTGTTTAGATTTATTTCTAATCCTTTGTAGTAAACACTTAGTTTGGAATTTTTTGATGGGGGATATAAACTTAATATACCATGCACCAAGAGGCACCGGCAATTATGAATTTTCTTCAGTGACTAGCATAGTACTATTTTCTTCAGGGCTGTATCCCTCAGAAAATAGAATTATGCCAGTAACCTCAGAGAATCCATAATTTCAACCAGAGCCTCTCAGTGCATGGTATATTAGATTAATATTTTAGATACACAAGACATAGCCTCATTTCCTGATTTCTTAAAATTTCTTAAAACATAGTCTTTATAGACAATTGGAATAGTTCTGAGTGCAGGGCTGGCCTGTTAGGGTGGGATGATCTTCATCTCACTTGGGAAGATACTGCATTACAGATCTCATTTCTTGCAGCACAGACCATAGTCTCAGAACAGACCTAGTTAATTTGTGACAATCCAGAGCCAAGTCCAGGGAGCAGCCAAACAAGCTAAACTGACTGTCTGCTAGCTGCACAGAGTCATCACTCAGGTTGAGACTGTCTCTTTTCCTGGAGCTATATAAAAAAAGTAGAAATACTCAGTCTGTTCTAGGAACCTAATTAATATAGAATTAGATCATATTGAATGAACAACCAGCACCAGCACCTTTGATCTAAAGGTAGGACTATTAAATATTAGATCTCTTACACCTAACGTGCTAATTGTTGTCAGTAAATGGGGCTGCTGACAGATGTAATCGCAGGAAGGTGTTTATTTACAGGCATGCATATGTGATACAAAGGCGTGAGGCAAAGACAGAGCTGTAAAACAGGCATGGGTCATACAAGATGTGAACAGAATATTAAAGGCAAGGCAAAAGGCAGAGTAAAAACAAAGAGAATAAAGTCAGGAGCCAGAATACCTAAACAGAGTGCAGGACTAGGCAATGTGAGACACAGGGTACAACGCATATACTTCGCCAAGTCTTAGAGTTTCCAGAGTCCTTATACTGTATGCACATGCAGTGACTGCACTCTGATCAGGGACAGGTGCATATAATAAATAGTTCTTGTGACGCATGCAACTCACAGATGCAAGTGGATGAGAGTTACAGCCTGAGGCATGCCAAGCGCGTGGATGTGACAATTGTTCATAAAATTATTACTGATCAGGAGTTTAATGTATTGTGTTTAACAGAAACATGGATTAAACCAAATGAATATGTAGCATTAAATGAAACTAGTCCTCCTGGATATATACACAAGCCTCGTCAAACTGGGAGAGGAGGTGTCACAGTTATTTATCATGATAATCTAAGTGTCACACAAAAACCTGGTCATAAATTCAATGCATTTTAAGTTCTTTATACTTCATCATCATCATCATCATCATCATCATCACGTTTTCCCGTTTTGCTGCTTGGCAGCCTTAGGGCACTCTTCCTTGAATCGTAGTTCGAGGAATTGCTTGAAGTCATTCTTCGTCATCATCATACGTCTAACTTGGGCCCTGTCGTTGTCAAGGGCCCGCTCGACTTTGCTCCACAGGTGACCGTTTGGTTGTGCAAATAACACTTGCTTCTGCAGGGAGTCGTTGTTCATCCTGCATACATGAGCTAAGTATTGTAGATGTTGCTTGACGCAAAAATTGTGGATGGGTAGTGTTCCTGTAATATCAAGGAGTTGTTGGTTCGATATTTCAAAACTCCAGTCAGCTGGCTCGGATGGTGCTTGGCCGTCTGTCTTGTGCAGATTTCTGTCTGGAGTATTCTTCCGTTGATATCCTCGTTTGACCATTTTCCGTAGGAATCCATGCCATACAACTTCAACCTTTCTTATTTCCTCTTCAGATAGTTCCCAAGCTTGGATACTGTATAGTAATCGAGATCTTACACAAACGGTCAGGAATTTGATTCTGGTTGCAAGTTGAATACGTCTGTCAGTCAGGACGTGTTTCAGTTCTTCCCATTTCTGGAAGGCAGACCCTATTCTTGTATACAGTGACTGAGAGGTGTTACTAGTATTGCTTATCATGTAACCTAGATATTTGAACCTTCTGACGTTTTTCAGCTTCTTTGAACCAATAGTGACTAGGTTTTCCTTTTCCATCAACATTTCCTCTGTATTGAATACCATGGTCTCGGTCTTCTCATATGACATTTGTAGACCAAATCGACCAAACGTACTATCATAGATGGACAACATTGTTTGAAGCTCTTCCAGTGAGTTAGCAAATATCACTTGATCATCCGCATATAGAAGTTCAGTAACCTGATTGTAACCAGTTGCCGGGGCCTTCTTACGGTATTCCCTTGGAGACACTTCGTTGGGGATGACATAGTTCGCATTAAAGCCTGCTTTGGGGTTATCCTTCAGAATCTTATCTCGCACCACTCTAACCACAAAGTCCATGTACACATTAAAGATGGGTGGGGACTCCAAGGCACCTTGACGACACCCAACCAATGTATCAAAGAAGGCCTTCGAGCTTTTAATACAGGCCTTTGTGTCGGTGTACAACACCCGTAAGATTTTTATAAGGCGTGGGCATTTGAGTCGTATTTCCAAGCATCGAAACAATGCATCTCTAGGGATCCAGTCATATGCGGCCTTTAAGTCTATAAAGGCTACAAATAATGGTGCTTTGGACTTTCTTGATGACTGTAAAATGTGGCGTAGGATAAATATGGCATCACACGTGGATCTGTTTGCACGGAAACCAAATTGAGATGGTCGTAAAATCAGCTCATATGTATTTCTAATCCTTTCGACAATGATTCCTGATAGTACTTTAGAAATTGTTGCTATGATGCTTATACCTCTGTAGTTTTCCGGAAGTGACTTCAAGCCTCTTTTGTACAGGCAGGTTATCGATGCTGCGAGCCATGTCACAGGGACCTGGGCATGAGACCATATTAATCCCATCAGCAGGAGAATATATTCTAGCAGTCTTACCGACGTGGAGTACTTCAGCTGTTCGGAGTACTGTATATCTTATCGGTGCCTTGACATTCCCCGTTTTTCAGTCTTTTGATGGTATTTTCAACCTCCTTACGACTGGGCGTGGATTCATCAATCACAGGGAGGTCTACTGGTGGTAGTAAATGCGGGAAATTCTGGGGATTCTCTAGTTCCGGTTGTGGTGTATACGGGCGCTCAGCAAAATGGTTAGAAAAATGGGCCTCAAGTTTTTCTGGGTTAATCAATGGCCTGGTTTCCTTTGAGAGTGATGTATAGTTCTTCATCAGGTGGAATTCTTCTTCTATATTGCGTTGTTCTCCGGCTATATTGAGCTGGTTTGCTTTGTTTAGGAAGAATTCATTCTTCAGTTTGGTGCGGCATTTTCTTACAGTTTTGCTTAGAGTTTTCTTTCTTGATGGATCTTTCTCATTATGTTGTTGCGCCAGAAGTTCTTGATACTCCCGATTTGTCCAGGGCTCTACAACTTCCTCTCTTTTGAGCTGAGGTATACATACATAACATATGTAGCCACAAAAAATAAGACAACCAAGTCAATTCCACAAATTATTATTTACAGACCCCCAGGGCCATATTCTGAATTTATTTGTGAATTTGTGGATTTCATTTCAAACCTGGTTGTTTCTTTAGATAAAGCCTTAGTTGTTGACTTTTAATATTAACTTCGATAACCTGGAATACCCTCCGAAAACAGCATTCGTGTCCATTCTAGATTCACTAGAGGTTAAATCATAACTTTATGATAATCATAACGTCATAGGACCTACTCATAATGGTGATCACACTCTCGATCAAACAGTCAGATTAAATATAGAAAATACAGTCACACTTTTAAGGTCTGAAGGTACCTCAGATCATTATGTCATCTCATTTAAAATGTCTTAGCAATAATATACAGTATGCACCTTGCCATGCTACACAGCAAATTCCTCAGTGTTGAATTAACACTTTCAGAGTTAATCTGTGTCCAATTGGACCTATATAAACACAGTAGGGTGTTAAAGGGATAGTTCGGGATTTTTGACATGAATCTGTATGGCATCCCCATCAATAGTGTCGTGCAAACACACTGACTTACCCCTGACAGCATCCTGTGAGTCCAGTTCTTGTCCAGTTTTGGTCCAGACGAAAGTAGTCCGGCAAGTTTGTTGGGGTCACGAAAGTAAAAGGTTTTTCGTCTCAAAACAGTATGTGTTCAAAAGAGTGATATATTTGCATCACAAAACCGTTGCCAAATAAAAAGTCAGACCTCGAAATCGCTTGGCACTATTTTCTCTCCCTTCTTATCACTGCGCGCTGCCGGCTTCATCCAGCTGCGGCTCCAGCTTCAAGGATAAGCTGGAGCCGCATAAGTAGGAGTCCCGGCGGGTGGTTTTGTATTCAATTCGTTTATATCCCGACCTTGTCAGCTGTCAGATTTATGTTCATGGACCCGGTAAGCTGGTAAATAATATTTATTTATTTTTTTCTTTACCAAATTCTAACAGAAAACGAGAGCGCCCGAAAGGGAAAACCGAGCCGAGCCGCCTCACGGCTGTAATGCAAATTGCTTTCCTCCTCAGTATACAAGTGCGCTTCCATGGCAGGGAAAAAGAAACTACCACTGCTGCCTATGTAGTGCCCTCTTTATACAAATTGGAGTCATTCAGGATTCAGCCATGACACGGAGTAAAAACATGGCTGAATCCTGAATGACTCCTATTTGTATAAAGAGGGCACTACATAGGCAGCAGTGGTAGTTTCTTTTTCCCTGCCATGGAAGCGCACTTGTATACTGAGGAGGAAAGCAATTTGCATTACAGCCGTGAGGCGGCTCGGCTCGGTTTTCCCTTTCGGGCGCTCTCGTTTTCTGTTAGAATTTGGTAAAGAAAAAAATAAATAAATATTATTTACCAGCTTACCGGGTCCATGAACATAAATCTGACAGCTGACAAGGTCGGGATATAAACGAATTGAATACAAACCACCCGCCGGGACTCCTACTTATGCGGCTCCAGCTTATCCTTGAAGCTGGAGCCGCAGCTGGATGAAGCCGGCAGCGCGCAGTGATAAGAAGGGAGAGAAAATAGTGCCAAGCGATTTCGAGGTCTGACTTTTTATTTGGCAACGGTTTTGTGATGCAAATATATCACTCTTTTGAACACATACTGTTTTGAGACGAAAAACGTTTTACTTTCGTGACCCCAACAAACTTGCCGGACTACTTTCATCTGGACCAAAACTGGACAAGAACTGGACTCACAGGATGCTGTCAGGGGTAAGTCAGTGTGTTTGCACGACACTATTGATGGGGATGCCATACAGATTCATGTCAAAAATCCCGAACTATCCCTTTAAATCAACACTCTGGGTGTTAATTCAATACTGGGGATTTTGCTGTGTACTGTGTCAAACATACATTCTCAGCTAATGCACAAAGTTTTATCAATAGTCTCCCAGAGTTATCAACTTTGATTGGATCACCCACAGAACTTGATCAGGCAACTGAATGCTTAGAGTCAACGTTCCACTATACTTTAGATAATGTAGCTCCACTTAAAAGAAAAATAATGAGAGAGAGAGAGAGAGAGAAACAAACAAGCAAAAAATGCCCCACAACCCTAGCACTCTGGTATAACAATTACACATGGACCTTAAAACAGACCACTCGAAAATTAGAATGTAAATGGTGGCAAAAAAAAAAAAGAAATTGTTAGCATTCCAATTAGCATGGAAGAAAAGCCTACTGAACTTTAGAAAAGCTCTTAGTGCTGCTATATCAACATCCCTCCACTCTAATAGAAGATAACAAAAATAACCCTAGATCCTTATTTTGCACTGCAGCAAAATTAACTCAAAATAAGAGCACCACAGAAACATGCACACCTTCAATATGTAGTAGCAAACACTTCGTGAATCTTTTCAATGGCAAAATTGAAAATATCAGACAAAAAAAAAAAACACCTTAATTTAAAGCCAGACAATTTAAGTAACTCTTTAGATAACAAAAAAAACTATCAGATCAGTAATTAGAATGTTTTACCCTCCTTGGAGAAATCAAACTAACTTCACTAATTTCCTCATCAAAATCTTCAACTTGTGTACTTACCTACATGACTCTTCAAAAAAAAAAATAATAATGCCAGAAGCAATTGAATCTCTTGTAAAAATAAACAATTCTTCACTTAGCACTGGCTATGTACCTAAATCCTTTAAACGAGCAGTTATCAAACCCCTGATAAAAAAAATCTGACCTAGACCCGTCAGCTGTCCAACTATAGGCCAATATCATACTTCCCCTTTATCTCAAAGATCCTAGAAAAAGCTGTAAACAGCAGTTATGCTCATACCTACATACAGGAACAACATTCATGAAATGTATCGGTCAGCACCTCATCATGCACAGAGGCAGCACTGGTTGAAGTAGTAAATGACATACTAATGGCCAATGATCAGGCCTGTGTCTCCTTGCTTGTGTTGCCTGACCTTAGTGCAGTTTTGACACCCATTGTTCATACTATTCTCCTTGATAAACTAGAAAACATTGTTGGAGTTCATGGAACGGCCCTCTCCTGGCCCAAGTCTTATTTAACTGATCGTTACCAGCTTGTTGATGGAAAGAGTGAGTTCTTGGTGTTCCACAAGGTTCTGTCTTAGGCTCACTGCTTTTTTTCTTTATAAATGCTACCTCTGGGTAATATTATTCGTAAGCAACCATGCTTTTGAAGGCTATTGTGTTCCACAAGGTTCTGCCTTAGGCCCACTGCTTTTTTCTTTATATATGCTACCTCTGGGTAATGTTATTCGTAAGCAACCAGGCTTATAGTTTCCACTGTTATGCTGATGATACACAGTTGTATGTTTCAGTAAAGTCAGATGAGAGACACCAAGTTGAAGTCAAGTTTATTTGTATAGTGCTTTTAACAACAGACATTGTCACAAAGCAGCTTTAGAGAAAATTAAAGATTTTAAACGTGTGCTAATTTTATCCCTAATAAATTTATTTATATACCCCTGATGAGCAAGCCTATGGCGACGGTGGCAAGGAAAAACTCCCTCAGATGACATAAGGACAAAACCTTGAGAGGAGCCAGACTTAAAAGGGAACCCATCCTCATTTGGGTGATAACTGATAGCAGGATTATAAATAACTTGCTTCTATAACTGTGTCCTATATAGTCACAAAGTACAACTGTATAACCAGGAAATTCAATATAATTTCCAGCTTAATAAAATTGAGTGTATAAAGACATAAGACATTGGATTATTAACTTCCTTCTACTTAATTCTGACAAGACAAAAGTATTTGCAGTTGGACTACATGCAGCTAGAAGTAAGTTTTCTGATTACATAGTTACTCTGGACGGCCTTTCTGTTTCATGTGTGAAGCCATGGCCTAATGGTTAGAGAAGCAGCTTTGGGGCCCAAAGATGGCTGAAGTGCCCTTGAGCAAGGCACCCAGCCCCCAACAGCTCCCCAGGCTGCTCTGGGTATGTTGTAAATCACTCTGGATAAGAGCGTCTGGTAAATGCCATAAATGTAATGTAATCGTGTGCAGCCGGAAAAGACCTTGGAGTGATCACTGACTCCTGTCTTTCTTTTGAAGCTCATGTAAATTATATTACTAGGATAGCCTTCTTGCATTTCAGAAATATTGCCAAGATAAGAAATATAATGTCACTACACGATGCAGAAAAACTAGCTCATGCCTTTGTTACCTCTAGGTTCTATTACTGTAATGCCTTACTGTCTGGATGTTCCAGTAGGTGCATATACAAGCTCCAGTTAGTCCAAAATGCAGTAGCACGACTCCTTACTAGAACCAGAAGATATGTCAACATCATTCCTGAGGGAACCCGCCCAAAGGGATCAATAAAGTTTTATCTAATCTAATCTAATCATCCACACTGCATTGGCTCCCAGTCAAATTTCACGTTGATTATAAAATACGATTATTGACTGAATGGTCTTGTACCACAGTACCTGAGCAAACTTTTGGTCTTTTATGACCCAATACGGCTACTTAGATCAAGAGGTGCAGGCTATTTGTTGGTACCTCAAATACAACCCTGATTCCAAAAAAGTTGGGATAAAGTACAAATTGTAAATAAAAACGGAATGCAATAATTTACAAATCTCAAAAACTGATATTGTATTCACAATAGAACATAGACAACATATCAAATGTCGAAAGTGAGACATTTTGAAATTTCATGCCAAATATTGGCTCATTTGAAATTTCATGATAGCAACACATCTCAAAAAAGTTGGGATAGGGGCAATAAGAGGCTGGAAAAGTTAAAGGTACAAAAAAGGAACAGCTGGAGGACCAAATTGCAACTCATTAGGTCGAATGGCAATAGGTCATTAACATGACTGGGTATAAAAAGAGCATCTTGGAGTGGCAGCAGCTCTCAGAAGTACAGTAAAGATGGGAAGAGCATCACCAATCCCCCTAATTCTGCACCAACAAATAGTGGAGCAATATCAGAAAGGAGTTCGACAGTGTAAAATTGCCAAGAGTTTGAACATATCATCTACAGTGCATAATATCATCAAAAGATTCAGAGAATCTGGAAGAATCTCTGTGCGTAAGGGTCAAGGCCAGAAAACCATACTGGGTGCCCATGATCTTCGGGCCCTTAGACGGCACTGCATCACATACAGGCATGCTTCTGTATTGGAAATCACAAAATGGGCTTAGGAATATTTCCAGAGAACATTATCTGTGAACACAATTCACCGTGCCATCCGCCGTTGCCAGCTAAAACTCTATAGTTCAAAGAAGAAGCCATATCTAAACATGATCCACAAGCGCAGACATCTTCTCTGGGCCAAGGCTCATTTAAAATGGACTGTGGCAAAGTGGAAAACTGTTCTGTGGTCAGACGAATCAAAATTTGCAGTTCTTTATGGAAATCAGGGACGCCGTGACATTTGGACTAAAGAGGAGAAGGACGACCCAAGTTGTTATCAGCGCTCAGTTCAGAAGCCTGCATCTCTGATGGTATGGGGTTGCATTAGTGCATGTGGCATGGGCAGCTTACACATCTGGAAAGACACCATCAATGCTGAAACGTATATCCAGGTTCTAGAGCAACATATGCTCCCATCCAGACAATATCTCTTTCAGGGAAGACCTTGCATTTTCCAACATGACAATGCCAAACCACATACTGCATCAATCACAGCATCATGGCTGCGTAGAAGAAGGGTCCGGGTACTGAACTGGCCAGTCTGCAGTCCAGATCTTTCACCCATAGAAAACATTTGGCGCATCATAAAACGGAAGATACGACAAAAAAGACCTAAGACAGTTGAGCAACTAGAATCCTACATTAGACAAGAATGGGTTAACATTCCTATCCCTAAACTTGAGCAACTTGTCTCCTCAGTCCCCAGACGTTTACAGACTGTTGTAAAGAGAAAAGGGGATGTCTCACAGTGGTAAACATGGCCTTGTCCCAACCTTTTTGAGATGTGTTTTTGTCATGAAATTTAAAAATCACCTAATTTTTCTCTTTAAATGATACATTTTCTCAGTTTAAACATTTGATATGTCATCTATGTTCTATTCTGAATAAAATATGGAATTTTGAAACTTCCACATCATTGCATTCTGTTTTTATTTACAATTTGTACTTTGTCCCAAGGCGGCACGGTGGTGTAGTGGTTAGCACTGTCGCCTCACAGCAAGAAGGTCCGGGTTCGAGCCCCGTGGCCGGCAAGGGCCTTTCTGTGTGGAGTTTGCATGTTCTCCCCGTGTCCGCGTGGGTTTCCTCTGGGTGCTCCGGTTTCCCCCACAGTCCAAAAGACATGCAGGTTAGGTTAACTGGTGACTCTAAATTGACCGTAGGTGTGAATGCGAGTGTGAATGGTTGTCTGTGTGTATGTGTCAGCCCTGTGATGACCTGGCGACTTGTCCAGGGTGTACCCCGCCTTTCACCCGTAGTCAGCTGGGATAGGCTCCAGCTTGCCTGCGACCCTGTAGAACAGGATAAAGCGGCTAGAGATAATGAGATGAGACTTTGTCCCAACTTTTTTGGAATTGGGGTTGTAGTAAAGACTACAGCAAGGGGCAGAGCCTTCTCTTACAAAGCCCCACAATTATGGAATAGCCTTCCAAGTCATGTTTGGGACTCAGACACAGTCTCAGTGTTTAAATTTAGGCTGAATACATTTGTTTTGTCAACCCTTTTTGTTAATAGCTTTTATTCAGTAAAGGAGCAGATCTGGAGGGTTGTCAGGCATAGAGCGTTTTGGCAAACTAGGATCTACTGATGCTGTCGCTCCCCCACTCTCACACGTTCACTAAGGTTTGGTGACAGTGGAATGGCTGGCCATTTTATGTCCTAGGGCACCCTCATGTCTGTATTACCTTCTGGCTCTCCCATTTAGTTAAGCTGCCATAGCTAGTCTTGCCAGAGTCCATACTTTCACTCAGTGCACACTGTTTGTAACCATTAGCTGACAACGGGCATACCTACCAATCTGTGTTTTTCTCTGTCTCTCTCTGTTGAGTTACACACATCACTCTTGAGATACCGGTGATGGTGACCTCTCCTGTTCTTCAGACCTGCCTAATCCATCCTGATACCCTACTTCTGCTGGAGTTCTCATCGCTTCGCTCCTGCAAGGATGGCCCCATATGTATAGCCACTGATTCATCCTGCTGCCCTACTTCTGGCTGCGGTTCTCATCACTTCGCACCTTTTGGAGGATGGTCCCATATGAATAGTCAAAAGATACACTTAGAAGATGGCTCTGGACACTTAAGACAAACAGTTTTGCTACAATGGCTAAGGACTACAACTGCCATGGTAACTTTAGGGACTGCAGTTGTCATGAACAGTTTCGAACTGAAGTCTCCATCAATGAACAGCTGACAACTTCAACAAAATAGACTTCACGTTAAAACTATAATGAATTCCTGGTTACACCAGTCCACCTTTTGACCATTTAGCACATAGAAGCAAATCATTTATACTCACCCATCTATTATCTGTAGCCGCTTATCCTGTTCTACAGGGTCGCAGGCAAGCTGAAGCCTATCCCAGCTGACTATGGGCGAGTGTCACCAGGTCATCACAGGGCTAACACATAGACACAGACAACCATTCACACTCACATTCACACCTACGGTCAATTTAGAGCCACCAATTAGCCTAACTTGCATGTCTTTGGACTGTGGGGGAAACTGGAGTACCTGGAGCAAACCCACGCAGACACGGGGAGAACATGCAAACTCCACACAGAAAGGCCTTCGTCAGCCACTGAGCTCGAACCCAGGACCTTCTTGGTGTGAGGCGACAGTGCTAACCACTACATCACCGTGCCGCCCCCATTTATAATCATGCGATCTGTTATCACCTAAATGAGGAAGGGTCCCCTTTTGAATCTGGTTCCTTTCAAGGTTACTTCCTCATGGGAAGTTTTTTCTTGCCACCATCACCTCAGGCTTGCTTATTCGGGATAAATTTATTTATTCATATGTTTATTTTTCTGTAAACCTGCTTTGCAACAATGTCTAATATTAAAAGGGCTATACAAATAAACTGATTTGACAGGATGTGATCAAACTGTCAACAAGAACCATCCAACAACAACTACGGACAGAGGGCTATTACAGTAGCGTTGCAGTGCATAAACCCCACATTACAATCAAGAATGCATATTTGGGATTTCAGTGGAAAATTGAAATTGTGCAAAAAAACAAACAAACAATAGAACAGACACTGACCTACAGAGACTTAGGGAAAAAAAGAGATATGGTCAGATGAGTCATTCTTGAGAATCATTTTCTCAAGAAGTGGGTGGGTACATGTGTGGCATAAACCAAAAGAATGGTAAAGGCCTGAATGTTTGACCGCTACAGTGAGGGGAGGTCCTCTGGCTCTCTCATGCTGTGTGGAGGTATTTTGCTGGCATGGTTTGGGACCACTTGGGCTCTTAGATTGAAAGGTCACTGCAAATTAAAAGAAAGTTATTCTGCATCCATCCAGAGAGCATGAGGGGTCATTGACTGGTTTTGTGAGCATGAAAATTATATAACTCATATGTTATGGCCTTTGCAGACACCAGCTCTTGATCTATTTATGGGGGATCATCAAAACACCAAGTGAATTTCATTTGGAAGAATGGTGCTCCATCACTCCAGTACAATCCCAGACACATGCAGAACCTGTGCCAATGTACACTAAAGCTATGGTGGCCCAAAGCCTTTCTAAGACAGTATAGGTTGTTTTTGCCTTTAATTTTTTTCACCTGCCAATATACTGTATTCATAACAGATAGAGGGGACTGAGCCTTTCCAATGACCAATTAACCTGTTTACCTGTACAATTTTCCAAACAGGTGTTTTTTTGAGCATTCCACAACTTTCCCAGTCTTTTGTTGTCCCTGTCCCAACTTTTTTGGAATGTGTTGTAAGCATCAAATTCAGAATGAGTGGACATTTAAATAAATAAATATCAGTTTGAACATTAAAGGAGAACTGAAGTCGTTTTTAAACTTATTTCTTAATTAAAGTGTTATTCAATTACGTTTTCAGTTTTAGTAACCTTATATCGTGACTTGTATTGGCAACTAATTGCAATTAAATATTATACTTATTGGCATATTCAGTTTTTAGCCATGTTGAATTTAGCTTGTTTGGTCCATGGCAGGTGTCACTTATCTGCGCAATCTTCACGAGACTTGTGCGAGACTTCGAAATGTGAAGTGTCAGCCAGGTGTCAGTACTGACATTTTGAAAACTGTTTTCCAAACGAAATATTGCACAAAAACGAGTTCAAATGACGATTACTGCTTACTTTTTTCAAACTTTCCTGATTGCTATCAAAACAAACAAAACTTCCGGCTTGACTCCATCAGCATTCGAAAGAGGGGGCGCACGTCTTTTGACAACGTTGGCAGATGTTGGTCACTTTGATTTCCGCCGTACGTTTTCAGTGTTTCCCACAGACCAGGTAGCAATTTGTGGTGCTCCACTGTGCCGATGAGGGAATTGTGCGCGGTGGTGTCGTGGCGGTCGGTGGAGTCGGTCATTGGGGTGTATGCAAAGTGTTTACAGCGGGCGGTGTTCAAACACAGTATTTTTCTTCAGAGTCACCTGCTGGGACTATTTTAAAGCTACAAGAAGCATTTGAGATTATTCAGTTCAATCTAAATTCTTTTAAGTTCTTTAAGAGAAGACCGCTAAAACAATTTTTACCAGAACCCTGGCTGGTTTCATTCCTCGACCCAACTTTACATTACAGGGCAGGCCATTAGTTTGCTGGGCTTGATGTTGGTGGAAAACCTGTCTTTTAAATTTATGAAAATTACTCACCAAAATTGAAGTTAAAGTTTAGTTTTTACTAGAGATGCACCGATTGCAATTTTTTGGGCCATTTCCGATTTTCCATGGAGTGTGACCTGCCGATACCGATTTTGGCCGATTCCGATTTCATTTTTTCAAACCACTTCACAGCACACACAAAGACTATTTTCTTTTTATCTTTTCTTTAATAGAACATTCTGCCAGATTTTCAGTAATAAATTTAACACCTCAGAGGTTGAAAACAAACAAAAAGACATTGTTCTTTGTAAAATCTTTCTTCATGTTTGGTATTAACATATTAATTCCTGAAATAGGAAATTCACACAAACATTTTTTTCTTTTCCCATCCAATATCTGGCACAAAAACAACTTCCCCCTCATATATTATTTGCCTACTGCTATGGAACACACTTTCATAAGCCTATTTAGATCTGAAAACTTATGCCTTATAGAACAACCCATTTCTTCATTCAGTATCAAAATACAAAAATAATTTCCAGTCATACTTATACCATAGCCATTCTATCATCTTTGTCAAATGTGTATTTGTAGAGTAATTTTCAATGGAATCAAGTGCAACCAAGGCTGTAAAACAAACAAAAAGACATTTTCTCTCTCTTTGTACAAATCTAACTAGATGTTTGGTAATAGGCTAACGTATTAAGTCCCGTACTGGGAAATTCACACAACCACAAACATTTTCTTCTTTTCATATCCAATATCTGGCACAAAAAAAAAAATCACTATATTTGGATATCCAAATAGTGATTTTTTTTTTTTGTTAACGGCGCGCACGCCGGAGCTCGTTAGGCGCGCAGGACTGACACTGTTCTGCGCAAGCGCAACACAATCGCACTAGAAAGCATGTTCAAGCTGCCAGTGTAGCTGCAGTCTTTTTAGTTGCGAATTACGAGTATTTCCACTTTCATCTCTGTGATACACAAGTTTTGATCGGCAGAAAATCGGCATATTTTAATTTTGACCGGCTGGTCGCCGGTCATGGCCGATCACGTGAAAATCGGCCGATTCCGATCAGCAGCCGGTCAATCGGTGCATCTCTGGTTTTTACCTTTTTTGCCTTTTTGGTGGCGATCTTTCAATCATTCTTTAGTTGACATTCAAGGAATAAATTGCAAAAAACAAGCTGGAGGTTTTTATTTTAAATATTGAACTCAACACTTACCTCAACCAATACTAAAATGAAATAAATAGTATAATGTAACAACAAAATAATAAAATATCATAATTAGATGTAAGAAACCACTTAAGGTAACACCAAGGCAACTAACAATAATGAAAAAGCATTACCCTGATTGGTGCAACGACGTCGGCTACCTTTTAAAATAAGGGGTCGGAGGCGAATCGGGAAGGCTGCGTTATTTTTAATTAGCCTAACAGGCCACTTGCAGTCCAGGTATATGCGCACCGGCAGGCCTGTGTACACGCCTCTCCCTCTCTCTCTCTGTGTGCGCGCGCGCATGAACGAGAAGAAAAAGCACTATGAATGAACGAAACGATACGCAAAGGATTTTTTTTTTTCAAAATCACGAGTCTGATTGTGTGGCGCTAGGAATCCATTGTGTGGCGCAGCGCCACACAATGGTCTACGTATGGGAAACCCTGGTTTTACTTCTGTCCTACGATGTCTCGCACAGGTCTCAACAAATCTCATTTACGGACATTGCTTTGACATACGTACTGATATATTACATAGCATATTTCATACACTCATAACTTGCTATAGCAGTGAAAAAATAGCTATCAAAAATGCATTCCTATATTTAATAAAATGAGATAAATAGAATTTTGATTAAAAAAAATTGCCTTCAGTTCTCCTTTAAACATTGTCTTTGTATCGTATTCAATTCAATATGGGTCAAAAACAAGACTTTGCGAATCATTGCATGTTGTTTTTATTTACATTTTACACAATTTATTTAATTGTAGAAAAGTCACTGATTTACTTTGGAAAGGAAGGAAATATTTAATGTACATTTAAGTAACCTGATATTTGGGTGAAATTCTCTATTCATGGTTTAATATGTTTCTATGCAAGTTCATTGAAATGTTGGCATACCCTTTGTCCTAGGGTATCATATGTAATGTTTTGTCTTATTAGTTGGATAGGGGCATCCCCCCATTCCTCCATAAAATGTTAAATTTTGTGAATCAAACTGAATCTTGAATTGGGTGACTCGTTACATGTGTCATGACCAATAATTTTATATTTAGATTCATTTCCTCCTATCTAAACCGATTCTGAAGCACGAGCTCCTCTCCATTGCTATCAGTGACCAATTCTCATCAAGTCTCGCACAAATTGGAGACGTAGCTGTCCCAGTAGCTCTCTCACCATAGCGACAACGGGATTTCAAAATAAAAGTCCCTTCTCGCATTGGACCCTCCTTAAGTCACATGGTGCATTATCATGGAGGAGGAAGAGCTACCATATTGAATTGCATAACACCATATTCTTTTGTACAGTATCATATGTTGAATCACATTGTGTTGAATCTAATCATGTCAAATTGCTCTGCATTGCAGTGAGGGTGAGTTGTATCATATGGCATTCGTAGTTTCTTCATAAAAATCTTTAATGTATCAGATAATTGACTGCACTGATGTTGCATGAATATCAGTATAATGATGTAGTGATAATGTTCTTTTATAGTTTGTTCAATATAGTTATGTCACAACTGCCTGTGCACTGATTTAATTCTCATGTCTGCACCATGTGGGTACCGGTATCCCACTGTACTGTACTGTTGAACGGCTGACTGCTGCTAACTGCACAGGTTACGGTATGCAACGGCCAACCAATGCTGTGGTCACAATCACGTTCACATCTCATCTCATTATCTATAGCCGCTTTATCCTGTTCTACAGGGTCGCAGGCAAGCTGGAGCCTATCCCAGCTGACTACGGGCGAAAGGCGGGGTACACCCTGAACAAGTCGCCAGGTCATCACAGGGCTGACACATAGACACAGACAACCATTCACACTCACATTCACACCTACGGTCAATTTAGAGTCACCAGTTAACCTAACCTGCATGTCTTTGGACTGTGGGGGAAACCAGAGCACCCGGAGGAAACCCACACGGACACGGGGAGAACATGCAAACTCCACACAGAAAGGCCCTCGCCGGCCACGGGGCTCGAACCTGGACCTTCTTGCTGTGAGGCGACAGCGCTAACCACTACACCACTGTGCCGCCCTGTTCACATTTTCTCATGGAAATTTATGTATCTCTAGCTTCATTTTCACCTTCAAATTACATGTTGAAATATGATATGCCATGAGACTGTTTTTCTTTTTCCCCCCCTCTTGCCCAGCTACAATGCCAATCAGTTTTCACTATTTACCTTTTTCTAAAGACAGCTAATCAAATTCACAAATTGTGCACAGCTATGGTGATGCCTTTTTTTCCAATAAATGGAAGTGCATAGATGCAGGGTAAAATTATTTCAAAGATTTTTCATCTTTATCAATGCTGTGGAGTCAAGTTATGAATATTTGTTAAAGATGTGTCCAGAATTTTTAGAGAAGTCAGCAATAAAGGATTCAAAGCTGAATATTTCTGTAATTATGAAGCAATCACATATTGTTCTTCAATTTTTATTATTCCCTGAAATTTCTAGCCCTTTGTTCTCCCACAGTTTTCAAGTTATTGACCCCAAACCAACTTTAACTCATCCGTCTGACCCGAGTAGCGTGCTTGTATATAGCTAATAGGTCTGTTCGCACAGCTGATAGGTCCATTAATTTTTTTAAACTGCAATTTTTAACTCATTCCCTATGGCAAGCCGCTGACAGCGGCTCAGCGAATTTTCCCATTCCCTACGGAAAGCCGGTACTATCGGCTTTGGTGACGTCATACGGAATTCCCTCAGAAACTCCCATAATAAAGCAGTACACATGAATTTGACCAATCAGAGCCGTAGAGGACTGCACATAGACCACATTTGGATATTATAATTAGCGGGAAACCCCAGAAGTCACGCATAGAGAAGGTTTATTATACAACCCCGATTCCAAAAAAGTTGGGACAAAGTACAAATTGTAAATAAAAACGGAATGCAATCATTTACAAATCTCAAAAAACTGATATTGTATTCACAATAGAACATAGACAACATATCAAATGTCGAAAGTGAGACATTTTGAAATTTCATGCCAAATATTGGCTCATTTGAAATTTCATGACGGCAACACATCTCAAAAAAGTTGGGACAGGGGCAATAAGAGGCTGGAAAAGTTAAAGGTACAAAAAAAGGAACAGCTGGAGGACCAAATTGTAACTCATTAGGTCAACTGGCAATAGGTCATTAACATGACTGGGTATAAAAAGAGCATCTTGGAGTGGCAGCAGCTCTCAGAAGTAAAGATGGGAAGAGGATCACCAATCCCCCCAATTCTGCACCGACAAATAGTGAAGCAATATCAGAAAGGAGTTCGACAGTGTAAAATTGCAAAGAGTTTGAACATATCATCATCTACAGTGCATAATATCATCAAAAGATTCAGAGAATCTGGAAGAATCTCTGTGCGTAAGGGTCAAGGCCGGAAAACCATACTGGGTGCCCGTGATCTTCGGGCCCTTAGACGGCACTGCATCACATACAGGCATGCTTCTGTATTGGAAATCACAAAATGGGCTCAGGAATATTTCCAGAGAACATTATCTGTGAACACAATTCACCGTGCCATCCGCCGTTGCCAGCTAAAACTCTAAAGTTCAAAGAAGAAGCTGTATCTAAACATGATCCAGAAGCGCAGACGTCTTCTCTGGACCAAGGCTCATTTAAAATGGACTGTGGCAAAGTGGAAAACTGTTCTGTGGTCAGACGAATCAAAATTTGAAGTTCTTTATGGAAATCAGGGACGCCGTGTCATTCGGACTAAAGAGGAGAAGGACGACCCAAGTTGTTATCAGCGCTCAGTTCAGAAGCCTGCATCTATGATGGTATGAGGTTGCATTAGTGCGTGTGGCATGGGCAGCTTACACATCTGGAAAGACACCATCAATGCTGAAAGGTATATCCAGGTTCTAGAGCAACATATGCTCCCATCCAGACGACATCTCTTTCAGGGAAGACCTTGCATTTTCCAACATGACAATGCCAAACCACATACTGCATCAATTACAGCATCATGGCTGCGTAGAAGAAGGGTCCGGGTACTGAACTGGCCAGCCTGCAGTCCAGATCTTTCACCCATAGAAAACATTTGGCGCATCATAAAATGGAAGACACGACAAAAAAGACCTAAGACAGTTGAGCAACTAGAATCTTACATGAGACAAGAATGGGTTAACATTCCTATCCCTAAACTTGAGCAACTTGTCTCCTCAGTCCCCAGACATTTACAGACTGTTGTAAAGAGAAAAGGGGATGTCTCACAGTGGTAAACATGGCCTTGTCCCAACTTTTTTGAGATGTGTTGTTGTCATGAAATTTAAAATCACCTAATTTTTCTCTTTAAATGATGCATTTTCTCAGTTTAAACATTTGATATGTCATCTATGTTCTATTCTGAATAAAATATGGAATTTTGAAACTTCCACATCATTGCATTCCGTTTTTATTTACAATTTGTACTTTGTCCCAACTTTTTTGGAATCGGGGTTGTAGCAGGGATAGACTGCTATAATATTATTATAGTATTATAATATTATAACATTATGACTGATGCTTGTGAAACCTACCTACTTCAGAATTATACAAAAATAATTCCATATTTAGAAAGGATAGGTTTCAAGGACTCGGTAAATGTATACTTTTCTACCTCTAAAATAATTTGTTATGGAGATAGAGACATTTAACTGAATGTACCTATTAAATTGGTGATTTTCACAAAAAGTATTCCGTCAAAACGTAACTGAAAAAAACTGAAGTATTTCGTAAGGAATGAGTTAATCTCTAATTCTCCCATATACAAAGACTGGGGATGGTTTCATGTCCCTAGTGGTAACTTAAGCAACATGGCTTCTGGTAAACTGAACTGGAAACATGCCATGAACTGGAAACTGCACTATCTAATAAAATACTATTTTTTTAAAATATCATATTTAACACTGACTAATTAATATTTCAATAGTAGAGTGTGCTGTCTGCGCATGTGTGCCAGAAGGTCAGTGGATCATTGGTATTAGAGAATTAATTATATTTATTGCTCATCCAACAGATGGTAGGAAATTCAAACCTGTGTTTCATAGGATGAAATGTTAGCAATCATGTAATTGCATAGGTTATGGTATGCAATGGCTGACTGCTGCTAGCATTTTTTGTGGAAATGCATCTCTAGTTTATTTTTTTACAAATTCTGTATCAACTGTTAATTTTTGATAAGTTAATTTGTATGTTTAAACTTTTTACCACCACTCAAATAGACTTTTGACTTCCACTTTTTTGAAATTGAAGAATATTTTGACACATTGCTTATACTTTTACTTAAGCACCATTTCTCTGTACTTTTTTCCATTCCTGAGTATGCCTCAAAAGGCTTTTAAGGTGGAATGTTTTATTTTCCCCCCATCAAGCCACCAGAAGTAACCCCCTTGCTTCCTATTGGTTTTCACTACTAAACAAAAACTTTTCACTGGATATTATTTTTTAATTATACAACAGTTCCACGCCACTAATTTGATTTGGTTGAACAGTAATCCAAGAGTGCTTATATTTACTATAACTGCTCTGGGACATTTTGTCTGGAACATTATATTTACTATAACAGCACTGGAGTGTATTACCCCACTGGTCTGTGTTTACCACATAAAATTCCACTTCCTAGTTCAAAATTGTTACTACAGTAGTGTTAGAAACATCAGCAAGGGACAATGCAAATGATACTTTTCAGAAATATAACTTTTGGCTTAAAGTATGAAAACACATTAGATGAAGTAGATGAAGATGAAAAGGAAGTCGGAATGTGAGCTAGCCAGCTAGCCAATGGGCAATAGACTAGTTGACATGCAATAAAGTCAGCGTGGCTTCTTCAGGATCTATTTCTCCTAGCAGAGCAAAAATAAACAGAACATTTGCCCATATTATGACCAAAGTGTCACTTACTCAATACTAATTTCTATAGAAATCCATAATGCACAGTTATGCTGAATTTCAGCCCAGCTGTATTTACCCATTACCTATGGTATAACTGCAGTCTTGCTCATGTGATATTGATTAAATACAACATACTCCAACTAGTTCATATATTTCTTAATGGCATGACACTTCTCAATGCTGTAACTGCAGCACTTTATTCATTCCCAGATTATACCACATGCTGTCACTTAGGTAAATAATTTTAACACCAGGAATTTGCATTTTGGACTTTTAGACAGCTTGACAGAGAAAATGAGTAATCAAGTGATTGATTTCCCAGGGAAGGGTCAGTTCCTGCGTCGACGATTGTGCCTTAAAAAAAATCATGGCAGCAAGTCTTTCACTTAAGTTTCGGTTATTAACTGTGTTCTTAGCTCTGTTACAATCATCAGATGCAGTGGCGGCTGGTGCTTAAAAAAAAAAGAAAAATTGGGGATGGGGGGAGGGGGCAGTATTGGGGGCAGAGTTATTGTAGTTTTGAAACTTTCATTAGTTTTTATTATTGAGTCCTTTGGTTGTTTTTTTCATTTCAGTCTACGTTTTAGGACTGCATAAGTAGTTTTAGTTTGTTTTTATTTTTTATTTTTGAGGAATTAAGAGCTAGTTTTAGTTCAGTTTTATTTAGCTTGTGTTAAGAGATAGTCACATTATGAGGAAAGCCTTTATTTAAAGAAGCCAAAAGACATAGGATGAAAGAATACATGCCATTAAATATGATCTACAAAATCTACAAGATCACATTCTTCATCATCTATCCTGCTAGCCAGCTCCATTTGTCATAAAAAGAGTGGGAGAAAACTCAAGTGTAAGCCCATCCCCGATCACCTGCCTCTTAATGTTTAAATTGGGCTGGTTTGGTCCAAGATCCTTTATTCTTTTTTTTTCTTTCAGTATATGCCATGTAAAAGGATGTTTCTGGAAAGAAATAATTTTCTTTCTCTGCGGGTGCACTTGAACTTGCCATCTTCTGAAAGCAGCAGTGAGCGACAGCCACAAATATGAAGGTCTGTAGAAAACTGTCCAATCACATGGAAAGGAAAAAAAATCCAATTGGTTGCTAATAAAAGAAGGCGTGTCCGGGGCACACCAGGCCAAATCTTGAATCCACCAATTAAAATGCAGCCTCAGGTCACCTGCTCTCCAAAAGTTTGTGTAGCTACATACAGACTCATTTGGCTGGTGGGCAGAAGTATACAGGAAATGTAGGTGTTCACATAAAATTTAAATAAATACAGTTTAAAAATGGGTTAAAAATAATTAGATGGATACAGCATCAAGTAGGATGAGTAAACAATTTTGACTTAATAAATGCTTTTGCTTAATTATGTTGAATATCACAGTCTCTCATCTGGATAACTGAAAGGGAGGCAGTGCCCCAGCACCTCGAATGACCAGCCGCCACTAACCAGATACCCTAAAGTATTTTTTCTCTCAACAATTAACATGCAAGTTAATGCCAATTTGTATGAGTGTGCTATAACAACTTTACGCTCCATAATCTGCACCACACTTTATTTTGTTCAGTTTTGTTTGTGTTTCTGCATTCAAGGACATATTCATATTCAGTAAACCCTAAAATTTAAGCCTAAAATGACGGGCTCCAGCATTTCAATTTCTAAAATTACTGTGTCATTGTGCAGTCTCTATTAGTGACTGCCATCAAAGGCATTGTTAATGAACATTGTGCCTCTATTTCTATAAGGATTTAGGTTTTGTGTATTAATTATTATTTTTTTAATGGCCAGCCCTGATATACATGGATAAGTTTGGTTTCAATACACAAAAGCAAAAAGACATGGAATGTCTTAGGAATCATAAAAGTGTTGTCTCGGCCTCACTTCTTGTTCCCTATAGTGGCAAAAATAATTTTGGTACCTACATAACATGGTGAAAAATAAAATTAATGAACAATTCTCAAGTTATTGCCCCACTTCCTGTTTGTCACTTCCAACGTTCTCCTAACGATGCCTGGACAAAGCAGTACCAAAACAATCAACTTACTTAATTCAAAAGTTATCAACATTCTTCGAATGAGCCAATAAAACCTGAGAAGTACAAATCATGTAGTTTGTGAAAAAGAGCAAGACAGTAAGACAAAGTGCTGAAAGTAGGAAAACTGTTTACCGCATTATGGGTTTGTGTCTGTCCCACCAAAATCAGAATGTTGGAGCAGATGATTGAAAGGCAAAAGTTGATCAGAATGATGGACCTCTCAGACCTAATGTACCTAATATAAAAATAGGCAAATAAATGTGTATTTCACAAATGAGCAATGACAAATGCACGTGATAAATCCATTTTTTGAAACAGCGTTTAAAATTTACCTCCATAATACAGCATACACTACAGCCAGTGTGATCAAAGCTATGCAAGACAGACCACAGCCCACAATCAGTGTCACAGATGGGACCCCTGAGTACTCCATAGCCTGTGAATGAGACGAAAACAGTTCAGACTTTGAATGTTTGGTTAAAATAGATAGATAGATAGATAGATAGATAGATAGATAGATAGATAGATAGATAGATAGATAGATAGATAGATAGATAGATAGATAGATAGATAGATAGATAGATAGATAAAAACTATATAATGAGACTTTGATGGGATTGTGGTATCTCTCATTATCTGTCACAGGGTTATTATAGCCATAAGAAAGAAAGAAAGAAAGAAAGAAAGAAAGAAAGAAAGAAAGAAAGAAAGAAAGAAATTTATTCATCACACACTTGTGAAATTCCTCTCTGCATTTAACCCTTCTGAAGCAATGAACACACACATGCACACACACGTGAGCAATGAGCACACACACATACCCAGAGCAGTGGGCAGCCATGCTAACAGCGTCCGGGGAGCAGTTGAGAGTTAGGTGCCTTGCTCAAGGGCACCTCAGCCCAAGGCCGTCCCATATTAACCTAACCGCATGTCTTTGGACTGTGGGGGAAACCGGAGCACCCTGAGGAAACCCACGCAGACACGGGGAGAAACTCTACACAGAAAGGCCTCCGCCGGCCACTGGGCTCAAACCCAGAACCTTCTTGCTGTGAGGCAACCGTGCTAACCACTACATCACCATGCCGCCGTACAAGTCTGTGATTCAGTCTAAACAGCTCAAACATCTCATCTCATTATCTCTAGTCGCTTTATCCTGTTCTACAGGGTCGCAGGCAAGCTGGAGCCTATCCCAGCTGGCTACGGGCGAAAGGCAGGGTACACCCTGGACAAGTCACCAGGTCATCACAGGGCCAACACATAGACACAGACAACCATTCACACTCACACCTACGGTCAATTTAGAGTCACCAGTTAACCTAACCTGCATGTCTTTGGACTGTGGGGGAAACCGGAGCACCCGGAGGAAACCCACGCGAACACGGGCAGAACATGCAAACTCCACACAGAAAGGCCCTCGCCGGCCACGGGGCTCGAACCCGGACCTTCTTGCTGTGAGGCGACAGTGCTAACCACTACACCACCATGCCGCCACAGCTCAAACATATGGAACAAAATGCACGTGGATGTTTCTCACACTGACAAACAAACTAGCAACCTAGCATGAGATTTATAAATTGTGGTAAGATACTGTCACGGCTGTCTGGTATCTGTGGCTTTGAATTGTGTAGCAGCACTGCTCACTATCTCTCGATCCCTTAATTTATGACTCCTTCCAAGAAACCCAACCTGGTAGCACACCTTTTCCCCCCCAAATACTTGGAACTAGTTGTAGTGATATATCAGCAGTGCACTGCAAGGATGGGAGTCTCAAACTCTGGCCCTGTCTGCATAACATATACCATTTACGTGATCACATATTGTTCCGGTTGAAACCCCTTGCCTGTAGAAACCATTGCTGGTTTGTTGTTGGGTGACAGAGCGTTATATAATAATAATAATAATAATAATAATAATAATAATAATAATAATAATAATAATTTAAAGCGTTGCGCTGTTTTATGATACTTAAACAAACCATATTTAATTTCCTTGGCAGGTGAGGGTAAGAAATCAGGTGCCCACGCGTGCACACAATCACACATACACGCGCTCCAGCATGTCGGCTACGTAGGCAGACCGTAATGAGCATTGATACTGATAACGCTGATTAAAACAGCTGCAATCCTCAACAATATTTTTCTGCGGTTGACGTATACGCACATTTATATCTATAGCCCTTTAAGAGGAAACGATAACCAGAGAGTATACTTACTATTTCTATAGGTTGTTGAGCCAAAATGGCGAATGTCGACACGCGATCACATAAGCATTTTGTGTGGGATGCATCTGTAAGCACCGTTTTACATCCTTTGGAGGACCAGCTTCCCCATGAATTGTTCCTATGAGAAGAGGAGAGGAGAGATTTGATTCTGAGTCGTGGCTCGAGATTAACAAGCTTCCTAGCAAGATGTCCGTCTCCCTAAACACCAAATAACACTGTAACTAATTCAATTATATATATATGTCTGAGTAAAGGGACATGGGAGAGAGAGAGAGAGAGAGAGAGAGAGAGAGGAAAACGCCGACTGTCCAATCAGTACCCGGTTGAGCGCAGTGCACTGAGCTGAACAGCGACATAAAGAGCAATGCGAAGAGAGAAGGCGGATCTGTCCAGTCGGTGCTGGTGCTGAAGCTGACTGATTAAATTCCTCCAGGCAGCTTCATCAGGACTAATCCTGGCCTTAAAGACGCTAAAATACCTCACTGTACACAGAACAAAGCCGAATCATTACCGGGCTTTCTTCAAACGAAACCGGAGAGCAGGTCCGGAGATTTTTCTTTACGAATTTTCCAGTCTTTTCCTCCTTTTCTGACCTTGTTTTTAATTTTAACCTCTTCTTTCAGACTGTTTTTTTAACTTGGCTATTCTAATTAACAGATTTTGGATGCTTCCTGGAGGAGAATTTCACCGTGGAAACGGCATCAGGCGGATCCTGGGCTCTGTCGCTGCTACGGGCGGAGAGGGGGAGGGCGAGTCGCGCGCAACACGGGTTTTTTTTTTAATTAAAAAAAATCAATCTCTTATTTAATCAAATAAAAGCGTAACCGAACAATTATCTTAAATTTAACCTATATTCTCAACAGTGAAGTTATTTTCGGTGAAACGTGCTTCCCCCCCTCTTAAACATAGAATTATTTACAACGAATCACCCTCTGGAAATGACTGAGTGGTAGAATCCAGTTTTCTTCTCTCTGGCAAGCAAAAAGAAAGAAAACATATTTTCCCACTCCATCTCTTTCATACAGTATGAGAGATTATTCAAATTATTTTTTGTAATATTGAGCAAATTGAAATGATTTTAATGTAAAATCTGCGTCAGGGTCTCTATCCTCCATACTGCTCATAATAGTCGTTTTCCAGTCTGTTCAAGCAAAGGGTTGGATTTGCAACATTTTATGCAGTCATTGAGTTCATGTTGCAAAACCCTCATCCCTTGTAATTCGTTTAATCCCACAAGAAGTAAGGTGGATTTGCTGAAAATGAATCTTACAAGCCACGAACAGACAGTCAATACCTACAGTGATCTCCAGCCCAGGAATTAGAAATTAGCATTGATTTTCATTGAGATCCACTGACCTCAGCTGTATACTGCACTAAAATCTGCAGCATGTCTTAAAACTCAGGATTTTACCTTTGCTCACTGCAAAGGTGGCAGTTTCAATACAACCTGCTGCTGTGCAAAATTCCTGGGCCCAGAACAAAACGTACTTTTTTTTTTTAAATCAATGTTTAATCACACACACTTGCTTTGCATATTACTAGCTCGCCTCAGCCTGCACCCAGCTGTATTTAGTCTTGTTTAATATAAGCAACTGCTGACTGAGGATCATAATTAAGCTGACTTAATTAAAACTACTCATTGTCCACACAATTGCATATGTCTGTTGTCACATTTGATTTCACTAACACAGTTCTTTGATGAAGAACCAATATAACACATATGTTAATTTTTTCTCAATGGATCTTGTACAGATATGTGAAAAAGCAATACTTTCTGAAGCAAATGAAGGAAATAGGAAATCCTCTCCATATTTATCAACATCTGTGTTAATCCACCTCCATAATTTAAGCATAAATGTGAGTATTGGCAAAACCTCTTTTGTGTGTGCAGACCATTTCTTGAATGGATAGTGTGATTGATTAAATAACTGCATATGGGGGAGAAATTAGTTTCTAATTTATGAAAGAAAGCCAAGGTCCCCCGAAGAGATATCAAGACATTGGGGACCTCGCTTGGAGGAAGTTTCAGTCATGGTATTATATTATTGTAATCCTTGAAGAGAATAGAATAGGTAATATGGATTGCAAACATTCACTAATTAAAATCTTCCACCAAAGCAATTGGAAAAAGCACTTACCTTTTCTGGAATAAGAAAAAAAAAACAATAACTTTTAAAAATATAGTATTTTGGTTTACAGTATATGGCTCATTCAGCAGGATACCACAAAACATTCAGGCCCTGTCCACACGGCAACGGATTCAGGTGAATCCGATAAAATTGTTTATCGTTTCGGCCTGGCGTCCACACGGCACCGGCGTTTTAGGTGCCCCAAAACGAAATCTTTTGAGAACGGGTTCCAGAGTGGAAAGATCTGGCAACGGCGCCGTTGCGAAGTCGTCTGGATGAGTAGAACGGATTTGTTTACAGTGACGTCACAACCACATGTGCTTCACGCCGGGTAGAAGTGTAACGAACTCGATGCGAGTTGTCAACAAATCCTATAACTTGGTTCATGAAACGCGCTTACAAAATATTTTCACTGTGAATATTTATTGTGTAATGGTGCAAAGTGAGAGAGAGAGAATAGCTCTTAGGGCAGAGTCAATCCCGCCAGCAAAAATAGGGAAAAAAAGGAGCGATCTCACCTCTTCAGATGTTGGTTTAAGTCCTACAATACATTCCTCAAAAAGGGCATAGAAGAACAAATTAATCCATCAATGTGTAGCATTCAATTTATTCCGGACCATTAAAGACGCCGCCTTCCGCGTAGAATCATACGTCATCCTCGCCGCCATATTGGATGGGTCAAAGCGGAGAATAAAGATGCCTCATTCATGTGCTGTGTTTAACTGTACCAACAGGTTTGCCGTCCAAACGAGATCACATGGGATTACCTTTCACAGGTGAGACTGGAAAAATACTTTTCATTGTATTTGGTCATTATAATGTAATTTTACGAACAAATTTTTCTGACTTTGTGGCTAATATGAAGTCTCGCGGATAATAGTTTATGCCCATGCGTCCTTACTTCTTCTATTGTTCTGGTGTCTCCGAAGGGACCGTCTTACAGCGCCCCTAGAGGTGTGGCATGTGTATTGCATCGTTTTCAGCAAGCATTGCGTTGCCATATGTACCTGATATTTTACTGATCCGTTGCCCATGTGGACGCGATATTTTTTTTACTAACATCTCATTGCCGTTGTCGTGTGGATGTAGCCTCAGTTGAGGTGTACACATACACCTAGGCTAAAGACATTCAAACTCTTTTTTTCCCCCCAACTCCACACCTTTCATGTTACCATACATTTCCTCCATCCATCCATTATCTGTAGCCGCTTATCCTGTAAGCTGGAGCCTATCCCAGCTGACTATGGGCGAGAGGCGGGGTACACCCTGGACAAGTCGCCAGGTCATCGCAGGGCTAACACATAGACACAAACAACCATTCACACTTACACCTATGGTCAATTTACATCCACCAATTAGCCTAATTTGCATGTCTTTGGACTGTGGGGTAAACTGGAGCACCCGGAGGAAACCCACGCAGACACGGGGAGAATATGCAAACTCCACACAGAAAGGCCTTGTCAGCCACTGAGCTCAAACCCAGGACCTTCTTGCTGTGAGGTGACAGTGCTAACCATGACACCACCATGCCGCCCCCCCCATACAGTACATTTCCTGTTTTAAGGAAATTAGAATATACAGTATACTTTTTTTTTTTTTTACTAAAAAGCCATTTTAAATGAGAGCAAAGAGACAGATTTTTGGGGGTTTTAATTTGCTAGTAATTGGTGACGTTTCCTTTTAAATGCTTGAAAGTTCAATTACTTTAATGCTTGGCATAGCCTTCTGCAAGCTTCTTAAAATATGTTGCCAGAATTTTTGCCCATTCCTCTTAACAGAACTGGTGTTACTCAGTCAGCTTTGTGGGCCTCCTTATACAAACATGCTTTTTTCCGTTCAATCCACTTAATTTGTGCTTGATTCCGGTTAGGGCTTTGTGATGGCCACTCCACTCCTTTCACTGTGATGTCTTTAAGCCATCATGTATGCTTAGAATCATTGCCCCACTGGAAGATCCAGCCATGCAGTTGTGTTCATGTTTCTGGCTGATGTCCTGATTTGTTGCTGCAGTATTTCTAGCTAATTCTCCTTCCTCATGATGGCACCAGTCCCTTTTCCAGCAAAACACCCCCACACCATGATGCTGCCACCCTCATGCTTGGGATGGTGTGTTTCAGACTAGGTGTTTCAGTGAACTTTTCAATTCAAATTAGGTCATCCTTAGGAGTTAATTTTGTCTCTTTCTTTATTAACACAGTGTCTGTGTGATCCCAAAATTTTTATTTGCATGCAATTGCTTGTACAGATGCTTGTGGTACCTTCACATGTTTGGCAATTGCTCCTAAATGGAGAGCTGGAGGGCCACAGGTGTTTGGTTTTTTTTAACTGATTGATTGTCTCAGCTGAGTTGCTTTTTCTCATGGTATCAGTGACAAAGAGGCCTCAAACACAGTAGAGACTGGCTTGCAAGCAAGCAATAAATAAATAAATGAATGAATGAATAAATAAGTGTAACATATTACATGGTCATATCTGTAAACTTTTGGCATCAGCTTTACTTCAGAGAAATGGTTGCAGGTAGTCAATTTTGACTTTTTTTTGCGCAATAGCTAATTCATTATTTGGATTCAAACCCATATAAAAACATGTGATTGAGAATTGGAGAGGGTACCCCACATATGTGAAACTGAGAATATATTAATTTGTTAAATCATAAGGGTTATACCTTATAAAGTTGAAAATCGTATTTGAAAGTTCAAGATCAGCTTCCTTTCCCATATTATTTCTCTCTTTCTACCCAGGTTTTAAAGCACTAGCAGCCAGCCTCACACTGGACAGGAACAGCCTGTTTATCAGTGGACATCTTGGTGCCTGTGTTGCACGGTTGTGGGTGATGAACATACATGCCAAAATGACAATACATGTTCAGCCTGAGTGCACTGAGAAAAGAAGAAAAAGGGGAACTGCCCAATAGCAGATGGAACTCCAGGAGGGAGATACACCTACAATTAAGCTAGTAGTTTCACAGGGAGGCCTGTACACACCTGCTGAATCATTGTGTCACATACATCCACAATCCATCAGACATTACAAGACCAAAAAATTCCTAAAATTACAACTGTAAGTAGAGTTCCAAAGAGCATTCATGATCAGTGCTAAAGCAGCCCACAGCATTAAAGAGCATAACATGAACATCCAAAGGTCACTCCTTCATTACAATGGCATAATCTGGTGTATAATGGATAGAGGGCAAAGGGAGAAAGGGAGAAAAAGAGGAGGGAGCCAATGCTTGGGAGGGTTATCATTTTGAAGGGATTATTGTTGTTTATGGGTTATAATAGTATTCAAGACATGAATTAGGCAGTAATTTATTCTAATTGTGTCTGATCCAAATGATAAGAGATAAGGTATTATAAGGTATTACAAAGCTATTATAATTTCTTAAACTTGCGCTTAGTATCCATGTGCCTATGATAATTTTAATGGGGCAATAGGTAAAATTGAAACTTTAGCAATTACAGTAAATTACACTGCAACTGTTTATTCCTCAACCCCATTTCTCATCCTTGCTCATTTAGGAAGGTGGTTCATCCAAAAGTGTTGCTTTATTTGGCTAGCTTAATGAAACAGATGTACAATTCTGATTCTTTACATAAAGCTTGATTCAAATAGCTCACCATTTCATATTTCATAAGAAATGTACACTGCCTGGCCAAAAAAAGTCGCCATTTGGATTTAAATAAGCAAATGCATAAGAGCCTTTGATTGGATATTTACTGCAGTGATTGTGTTTCAGCTGGCAACAATTCTTTTAACCCTAACTGATGCAGTGAGTAGCTTCTTATTTCTTAAACATGTCAGAAGATGTATCCCGTGCTCATGGAAAAGACGTTACTGTGTTTCAGAAGGGTCAAATTATTGGCCTACATCAAGCAAAGAAAACAGCTAAGGAGATTGCTGAAATGACTGGAATTGGGTTAAGAACTGTCTAGCGCATTATTAAAATCTGGAAAGATAGTGGTGAACCAAAAACTTCATGGAAAAAATGTGGTTGGAAAAAGATCCTGACTGACCATGATCACTTAAATGCTTGGTGAAGTCCATCCATCCATCATCTGTAGCCACTTATCCTGTCCTACAGGGTCACAGGCAAGCTGGAACCTATCCCAGCTGACTATGGGCGAGAGGCAGGGTACACCCTGGACAAGTCGCCAGGTCATCACAGGGCTAACACATAAACACAAACAACCATTCACACTCACACCTATGGTCAATTTAGAGCCACCAATTAGCCTAACTTGCATGTCTTTGGACTGTGGGGTAAACTGGAGCATCCGGAGGAAACCCACGCAGATACGGGGAGAATATGCAAACTCCACACAGAAAGGCCCTCGCTGGCCGCTGGGCTCGAACCCAGGACCTTCTTGTTGTGAGGCGACAGTGCTAACCACTACACCACCGTGCCGCCCACTTGGTGAAGTCGAATCATTAAAAAAAACAGCCCCTGACAGTAAAACTCACAGCTATGTTTAAAGCGAGGCAGCCTTTCAATTTCATAAAATTGGTGAAATTTAGTTTCCTCTGAAATTTGGTCATTGTGATATATGTTTGTTTCTGTAAAATCTCACCAAATATCAGGCCTTTGTGTGGCTGGGAAGTTATTTAATTTGAGGGGATTCTCTAGCAAATAATGTGCATGAAATCACTCGCTTCACGCAGTCAAGCAGACAGAGGAAGTCCGTATGCGCAGGTTTACCTTTGACTGTGCACTGACACACCATTTTGTTGCTAAACAAACAGCTGATCACACCAAGGTGCTTGTTGACCGCCGATATTTATTAGTTTGGTCCTGCGTTTCCTTTCCTTCGCAACATAACGTCTTTTCTTTTAGCTTTTCGTTACTGTCGTTGGTTTTTCATGTTTCATTCGCACACTCATGCCCTCCATTTTTCTCTTCTGTTTTAAATTTGTATCTAACAATGCCTTGCGTGAATGGGGAAAGCCCACCACGTGATGCATGACATAATATTTTGAATTGGGTCATGTTGAAGCAGGAAAAAATAGCAGAGAATTTAAGGCCATGTGGCCCTAAATTCATTAATTGTTCTATTTAAAAAAAAAACTGAAATGAAATTAGAAATCTGTGATTCAAATTCAGTAGCATTCGGTCCACTAAACAAAAAATAATTGGGTGTCAGGGAAAATTCCTTTTATGACCTACACCTGAAAGATCTGAAAGGCAGTCTACCTTTAATAGTGAAATTAAGAGCATTTCCACATTCACAGTGTCATGAAAACTCACAGGACTGCTACAAAACAGCTGTGTTGCCATAAGAAAACCATTTTTTAGTGAGACTAATCAAGAGAAAAGGCTTCAATTTGCAAGGAAGCATAAAGATTAGACTCTAGAGCAATGGAAAAGGGTCATGTGGTTTGATATGTCCAGATTTATCCTATTCCTGAGTGATGGGTGTGTCAGGGTAAGAAGGGAAGCACATGAAGCGATGCATCCATCATGCCTAGTGGCCACTGTTGAAACCTCTGGAGGCAGTGTTATGATCTGTGGTTGCTTCAGTTGGTCAGGTCGAGGCTCAGCAATGTTATGGGGCAATAAAATGAAGTCAGCTGACAACCTGAATACACCGAATGACCAGGTTATCACATCAATGGGTTTTTTCTTCCCTGATGGCACGGGCATAAAATTAGGGCTCAGATTGTGAAAGAGTGGTTCAGGAAGCATGAGGAATCATTTTCAGACATGAATTGGCCACCGGCGGCACGGTGGTGTAGTGGTTAGCGCTGTCGCCTCACAGCAAGAAGGTCCTGGGTTCGAGCCCCAGGGCCGGCGAGGGCCTTTCTGTGTGGAGTTTGCATGTTCTCCCCGTGTCCGCGTGGGTTTCCTCCGGGTGCTCCGGTTTCCCCCACAGTCCAAAGACATGCAGGTTAGGTTAACTGGTGACTCTAAATTGACCGTAGGTGTGAGTGTGAATGGTTGTCTGTGTCTATGTGTCAGCCCTGTGATGACCTGGCGACTTGTCCAGGGTGTACCCCGCCTTTCGCCCGTAGTCAGCTGGGATAGGCTCCAGCTTGCCTGCGACCCTGTAGAAGGATAAAGCGGCTAGAGATAATGAGATGAGATGAGATGAATTGGCCACCACAGAGTCCCGAACTTAACCCCATTGAGAATCTTAGAGATGAGCTGGAGCAGACTTTGCACAGTAGTTCAACTCTCCTATCCTCAACACAAGATCTCGTTAAAAAATTAATACAGCTCTGGACTGAAATAAATGTTGTGACATTGCATAAGTTTATTGAAACAATGCCATGGCGAATACATGCTGTAATCAAAGCTAAAGGTAGTCCTACCAAATATTAGCGCATGCAACATTTTTTTCCTTTTTTTTTTGCAGGGCAGTGTAGCATCCAACTCGATCCATTTTGCTAGCAGCTTCTTCTTAAGTATTGGAAAAGCACTTGTTCTTGTTTATTATATTTGCATATTCCTCTGGCAGAAGAATGTAGTTTTTGCCAAAGTAGTTGGCCAGTGTGGGTTCTGAGTATCAACATGGGAGTGGAGTAAAGGCGCACTAATCAATGTTTATAACAAGACCAACAGGAGGTTCATGTAACATAATCTAGGAGACAATCCTGGAAATGGGCACTGGAAAAACACCATGAGTGCAAATGGGTGATGGAGGTTGCAGGCTGAGGCTGTTAATAATAATAATCTCATCTCATCATCTCTAGCCACTTTATCCTGTTCTACAGGGTCGCAGGCAAGCTGGAACCTATCCCAGCTGACTACGGGCGAAAGGCGGGGTACACCCTGGACAAGTCGCCAGGCCATCACAGGGCCGACACATAGACACAGACAACCATTCACACTCACATTCACACCTACGGTCAATTTAGAGTCACCAGTTAACCTAACCTGCATGTCTTTGGGGGAAACCAGAGCACCTGGAGGAAACCCACGTGGACACAGGGAGAACATGCAAACTCTGCACAGAAAGGCCCTCGCCGACCACGGGGCTCAAACCCACACCTTCTTGCTGTGAGGCGACAGCGCTAACCACTACACCACCGTGCCGCCAATAATAATAATAATAAACAAAATGTTTAACACATGTGATTCCAATACTGCATTGTGTTGAAGTTGTTCTTTTTTAAATAATACAATGCCTGCCATTGCTCTGTGAAATATTTCTCAAACTAACTTGATAGTGCTTGGAAATAAGGAATTAAAGCTCTATATTTCAATAATTCTACAACCCTAATTCCAAAAAATAGTTGGGATGCTACATAAAACAAATAAAAACAGAATGCAATAATTTGCAAATCCTTTCTGATCTATATTCAACTGAATACAAAGATACGATATTTAATGTTCAAACGGATAAACTTTTTTTTTTTAAATATACACTCATTCTGAATTTGATGCCTGCAACACATGGGGCATGTTTGTTTACCACTGTGTTACATCACCTTTTCTTCTAACAACACTCAGTGAGTGTTTGGGAACTGAGGACACTAATTGCTCAATTTTTGAAAGTAAAATTCCTTCCCATTTTTGCTTGATGTATGACTTCAGTTGCTCAACAGTCTTGGGTCTTCAATGTCATATTCTGCACTTCATAACGCACCACACATTTTCAGTGGGAAGCAAACAGGCCAGTTTAGCAACCCGCACTGTTTTACTACAAAGCCACACTGTTGTAACGTGCAGAATGTGGTTTGGTATTGCCTTGCTGAATAAGCAAGGACATCCCTAAAAAAAAAAAGTCATCTGGATAGCTCCAAAACCTGCATGTATCTTTCAGCATTCATGGTGTAATTACAGATGTGCAAGTTACCCTTGCCATGGGCACTAGCACACCCCCATACCATCACAGATGCTGGCTCTTGAACTTTGCACTGATAACAATCTGGATGGTCCTTTTCCTCTTTAGCCCGGAGGATACAACATACACAATATCCAAAATGTGGATTTGTCAGACCACAGCACACTTTTTCACTTTGTGTCAGTCTGTCTCAGATGAACTTGGGTGCAGAGAATTCAGTGGTGTTTCTGGATGTTGTGGATGTATGGCTTTCACTTTATATGATAAATGTAGCGATGAATTGTGTTTCCAGACAACGGTTTTCCAAAATGTTCCTTAGGCCATGTAATAATGTCCTTTATAAAATCATGTCAGTTTTTAATGCAGTGCTGCCTGAGGGATCAAAGGTCAGGGGCATTCAGTGCTGATTTTCGGCCTTGCCCCTTACGTGCAGAGATTTCTCTGAATTCTCTGAATCTTTTGACGATATTATGGATTGAACCTCACCCCTTGTTTGTGAACGACTGAGCATTCCCAATTACCAATGTACCTGTACAATTTTCTAAACAGGTGTTTTTTGAGCATTCCACAACATTCCCAGTCTTTTGTTGGCACTGTCCCAACTTTTTTGGAATGTGTTGCAGGCATCAAATTCAGAATGAGTGTACAGTGCCTTGCAAAAGTATTCATCCCCCTTGGTGTTTGTCCTGTTTTGTCACATTACAAGCTGGAATTAAAATGGATTTGTGGGGGGTGAGCAGGGGCGTAGCCATCATTTTAGAAGTGAGGGGCACAAATTGTTCAGAGGTCTATTGAGTGATTTATCATCCTCTCGCATTCAATCGCACCTCTCCTTAGCAGCTAAAGAACCACATAACCACAAACAGCACAGCACCAGGGAACCGACTTTAGTTCTTTAAAGTGATATACTATCAAAATCTAAAGTCAAAATCTATAAATCTATAAAGTAAAATTTATAAATAGAATTAAGAATAGTAGTAATGACATAGCTAGTTATATTCTCTTCTCACCTGTGACCCTGCATAATCATCCCTGTTGGCCTCTGGTCCACTGTCTCCTCTCTCACCCTGCTCTTTCTATTGTGGCAATAAAGATTAAAAATATGTGGAAAGCAACATTTTGAAATAGAATTAAGAATACAGTAATAATAATCAGCAAATTCGTGTACTTTAAACTTTAACTACCACAAAAATAAATTAAATCTTTACAAAAATAACAAAGGAACACAAATACATTTATATTCTTATTTTCTACCCAGAAGTGAGTAATCTTAGAGTAGCCAAAATAGTAACATTACTCAAGTAAGAGTATTGTTACTTTAGAATAATATTACTCAAGTAAAAGTAAAACATATTTTGCAACAAAACAACTCTTAAGAGTACAATTTATCCAAAAAGTTACTCAAGTAAATGTAACTAGTTACTACTGCCTCTAAGTTAGCTAGCTAGCTTAACTAACTAAATTGACATCTATTTGTCATCTTTTAGCTAAACATTATCTACATTCAACAGCATTACTCAACTTACACGGTTTGTTTGGAAAAAACCTGTCTAAAGTCTTTAGCCTCTTGGCTGGTTTGCTGAACATACAGAAGCACTGCTCAGATCTGAATCACACCAAAGATAATCACACAATATTTTCTAAAGCATCTCTGATCACACACGACAACAGTGTTTGTTTGCTGCCTTAGCTTCGCCTGCTCATGATGCGTTTAGAGGCGGCTCGGAAAAACGCGTTTCCACATGTTAAAAATGAATTGAGTGGTTGTAATGGCTGTAAAAAGTGCGAAGGACAGAGGGCACAAATACGGGCAGTGCGGGGGACATGTCCCCCGCATACCCTGCGTCCACTACGCCCATGGGGGTGAGCACCATTTGATTTACACAACATGCCTACATCTTTAAAGGTGCACATTGTTTTTTTTTTTTAATGTGACACAAACAATAATTAAGATGAAAAAAAACAGAAATCTGAAGTGTGCATAAGTATTCATCCCCTTTCATATGAAACCCCTAAATAAGAGCTGGTCCAACCAATTCACTTCACAAGTCACATAATTAGTTGATTAAGCTCCACCTGTGTGCAATCAAAGTGTCACATGATCTGTCACATGATGTCTGTGTAAATCAACCTGTTCTGGAAGGACCCTGACTCTGCTACACCACTAAGCAAGCAACATGAAATCCAAGGAGCACTCCAAACAGGTCAGAGACAAAGTTGTGGAGAAGTATAGATCAGGGTTGGATCATAAAAAAATATCTCAAACTTTGAATATCCCAGGGAGCACCATTAAATCCATTACAGCAAAATGGAAAGAATATGGCACCACTACAAACCTGACAAGAGAAGGCCGCCCACCAATACTCACAGACCAGACAAGGAGGGCATTAATCAGAAATGCAACAAAGACACCAATGATAACGCTGAGGAAGCTGCAAAGATCCACAGTGGAGATGGGAATATCTGCCCATAGGACCACTATAAGCCATACACTCCACAGAGTGGGGCTTTATGGAAGAGTGGCCAGAAAAGTCATTGCTTAAAAAATCAAGTTTTGAGTTTGCCCAACAGCATGTGGCAGACTCCCCAAACACATGGAAGAAGATTCTCTGGTCAAATGAGACAAAAATTGAACTTTATGGCCATCATGGGAAATGCCATGTGTGGCGCAAACCCAACACCCTGAGAACACCATCCCTAGCATAGTGGTGGCAGCATCATGCTGTGGGGATGTTTTTCATCTGCAGGGACAGGAAAGCTGGTCAGGACTGAAGGAAAAATGGATGGCACTAAATACAGGGCAATTCTGGAGGAAAAACTGTTTGAGTCAGCCACAGGTTTGAGACTGGGACAAAGGTTCACAGTCTAGCAGGACAATGACCTTAAACATATTGCTAAAGCTACACTGGGGTGATTTAAAAGGGAAACATTGAAATGTCTTGGAATGGCCTAGTCAAAGCCCAGACCTCAATCCAACTGAGAATCTGTGGCATAACTTGAAGATTGCTGTACACCAATGCAACCCATCTAACTTGAAGGAGTTGGAGCAGTTTTACCTTGAGGAATGGGCAAAAATCCCAGTGGCTAGATAAGTTTTGATTTTTTTTCTTTGGGGGGGGATACTTATGCACACTCCAGATTTCTGTTTTTTCATCTTAATTATTGTTTGTGTCACAATAAAACAATGTGCACCTTTAAAGTGGTAGGCATGTTGTGTAAATCAAATGGTGCTAACCCCCCAAAATCCATGTTAATTCTAGCTTGTAACGCAACAAAACAGGACAAACACCAAGGGGGATGAATACTTTTCCAACTTATTCAACTGGATATAGGTCACAAAGGATTTGCAAGTCATCACATTCTGGTTTTTTTATTTCCATTTTACCCAGCATTCCATTGTTTTTGAAACTGGGGTTGTCCACTGCATTTTGGTGACAAGATCCAAAATCAACTGTATAAATGGATTTGGACTCAATAAACATGTTGTCATCTATCAATACTTAAATTTGCCACTTTTGCTTAAAAAAAACCTTGTCAATTTCATTTCATTTACACTGAAGTAAAAACAGACAATTCAGATGTATATGTGATCTCATATATAAAGTTTTGAAAGAAGGAAGAGATGACTTGGATCCAACAAATTAATTCCACTTTACTCTGGCTCTTTTACTTCCTTTAGATCTAAGCTGGAATGGATGCTGTTGCTTCCAGAATCAGGCTGTACTTTGTCTTTATGTGACTGAAAGGGCAGTGCTGGCTCAATGGTTAATGCTTGGGGTGACTGATCAGATGGTCAAGGGTTCAAACCATAGTACTGCCAAGCTGTCACTGTGGGGCCATTGAGCAAGGCCCATAATCCCTGCTGCTCCAGGGGTGTTGTATCATGGCTGACCCCTAGCTAGCTGGGATATGCAAATAAATGAATTTTACTGTGCTGTAATATGTCACATGAGAAATAATGGCTTCTTCTTCTTGTGATACTGTATGTAAAATATTAACCAATATACACTGTCACCATACTGCAATTGTCAATTTTCACCAATACAATATTTTTCCAACATATTCTACATCTACATGATACGAGATTTTGTTTTATTCTCTCTGATACAAAAACTCAATTACAAGACATATTTTATATTATTGGTTGTGCTTCCCCATTCTCTACCTCACAGATATATACAAGTACAAACTCAAGACACTTTCATATATAATTCAAGGCTGTATCCTAAACTGCATAATGTACTCTCAGTAGTATGAAGAAGCAAGCAGATTCAAAAACTAAAAAGAAACAAATTATAAGTATACATGAAAGCCAGATTATTTGGATGCACCACTGACATAAAGCTGCTTTTTACTGAAAGACAGAAAAATGGATGTGAACCAAAACTCTCACTGTTGCAGCCCATTCCTTCTATAGGTCAGCTTTATTAATACCCATGGCCGCCAATACATTTCAGAAATTATACAAGAGAGAGTCAAATGAAGTGTTCCTGATTCAATGAAAATTCAATTTTGTAAATGCGCTGTCTCAATTTAAAAAAAAAAAATCCACAATATAATGTGCTTGGTTTGCCTGACTGGTTTTGCAAAAGGAAGCAATTGTCATATTTCTACATGCCACATTCAATTTGCAGAACAGTGCAGAATAACATGGAAATGAAAAAGTATGGAATAAGGCTAAGTACAGAAAGAAGTATAGTAGATAGTGATAGAGAAGACACTAATGTACCAACTATATAAATCTAATGTTAAAGTAAATGTATTTGAGCTTTTATTAAAAAAAAAGAGGCTCGCCAAGTCGGCTATAAGCCATGTAGGACGAGATTGAGTGGAATAACTGTTTTATTCCATCCATATTGACTTTTTTTTTAGAAAAAGAGCATTTTTAGTTTTTGCAAATTCGACAAATCGTCATCCAAAACATCTAACAAAATACTTTCCACTTAGAATGTAAACAAACCAGCAAAATGACAGTACCAATTTGTGAAAAATGCTACAATAAGAATAAAAAAAAAACTTTCTTACCATCAAATACTTTTATTGCATATTTTGTTGCTTTTTTGTATTTTGGGGGGTTTTGTTTTCGAGTAGAGTTTTTATTTCATCCTTGCTTGGTTCAGTAACATGGTCCACCATTTTATTCTTCTTCTTTAGGGTTTTTTGGTGGTTGGCCAACCAACTTAAAAGTGCATTACTGCCACCAACTGGGCTGAAGTGTTGAACAGCAGCTATTGGGGGGGACTATATTCTTTTAGCTATTTCCGTTTCTATACTTGAAAAAGTAATATATCTGACTTGATGCGCTCTGCCATTTTGTTTTTCTCTACTCATGGTATACGAGCTGATATCCTAGTAGTAGAGTACCCAGTCAGTGTGTGATTGCTCATATCCATTGAATGTAATATGAGCAATCGTGTGCTCTGATTGGCTGAACACACACATGCACATATGTGTGTGTTCAGCCTATATATATATATATATATATATATATATATATATATATATACACAGTGGTGCTTGAAAGTTTGTGAACCCTTTAGAATTTTCTATATTTCAGTCGGCGAGGTCACAAAGGAGCCCAGGGTAACTTCTAAACAACTGAAGGCCTCTCTCACATTGGCTAATGTTAATGTTCATGAGTCCACCATCAGGAGAACACTGAACAACAATAGTGTGCATGGCAGGGTTGCAAGGAGAAAGCTGCTACTCTCCAAAAAGAACATTGCTGCTCATCTGCAGTTTGCTAAAGATCACGTGGACAAGCCAGAAGGCTATTGGAAAAATGTTTTGTGGATGGATGAGACCAAAATAGATCTTTTTGGCTTAAACAATAAGCGTTATGTTTGGAGAAAGGAAAACACTGCATTCCAGCATAAGAACCTTATCCCATCTGTGAAACATGGTGGTGGTAGTATCATGGTTTGGGCCTGTTTTGCTGCATCTGGGGCAGGATGGCTTGCCATCATTGATGGAACAATGAATTCTGAATTATACCAGCAAATTCAAAAGGAAAATGTCAGGACATCTGTCCATGAACTGAATCTCAAGAAAAGGTGGGTCATGCAACAACCCTCAGCACACAAGTCGTTCTACCAAAGAATGGATAAAGAAGAATAAAGTTAATGTTTTGGAATGGCCAAGTCAAAGTCCCGACCTTAATCCAATCAAAATGTTGTGGAAGGACCTGAAGCAAGCAGTTCATGCGAGGAAACCCACCAACATCCCAGAGTTGAAGCCTGTTCTGTATGGAGGAATGGGCTAAAATTCCTCCAAGCCAGTGTGCAGGACTGATCAACAGTTACCAGAAACGTTTAGTTGCAGTTATTGCTGCACAAGGGTCACACTAGATACTGAAAGCAAAGGTTCACATACTTTTGCCACTCACAGATATGTAATATTGAATCATTTTCCTCAATAAATAAATGACTAAGTATAATATTTTTGTCTCATTTGTTTAACTGGGTTCTCTTTATCTACTTTTAGGACTCGTGTGAAAATCTGATGTTGTTTTAGGTCATATTTATACAGAAATATAGAAAATTCTAAAGGGTTCACAACCTTTCAAGCACCACTGTGTGTGTGTATGTGTGTATATATAAGTGGAGAAAAAACATATTTGATGTGAAGCATTGGGTACTGATAGAAGTCATCTGTTTAAAAAAATCTGAAGCCACTTTTCTTCTCTGCTTATCCATACAGTATGTCACAATCATCTGTGTTGAGCCACAAATCACATGCAGTACTAGAGACTTCAGTTCACTGGATTAGCGATTAACACCTACCAAGCACTATAATGTTTTATTAAAACAATAATTATCATATACACTTTTACATTTTGCTCCTTTAGATACTGCCAATTTAATTTGTATACTGCCTCACTATCGTAGGATTATATTCAGATTTGCCTCCAGTGCTTCTTGCTGTCTTGGAATTGGTTGTTTTCATTTAAATTTCATTCTTTGTGGAATTTACTCCCTCATGAGCATGCTATAGCAATTATCCTTGAACACCCTTGCTGCCCTGGCTGTAGTCTTATTAACATGATCTTGAACCTACATTGATGATTTCTTTGTTTTTTACTGTCTTATATATAAGCAGAGACTACATATTCTAGAAGATCATAAAACATTTTAGCTTAAGCCACTTTGAATCAGCTTGATTCCAGTGGCACACTATATAGTCATGTTCATAAGTATTTGGACAGTGACATAATTTTTTAAAATTTTGTCTCTGTACACCACCATTATGAATTTGAAACAAAGCCAACAAGATGTGACTGAAGTGTAGAATTTCAGCTTTAATTCAAAAGCAAAAATATTGCATTAACCATTTAGGAATTACAGTCATTTTTTTTACATAGTTCCTCCATTTTCAAAGGCTCAAAAGTGATTGAACAAACTAACAATTACAAAATATAAGCAAAATTTTTTTAGACTTGGATGCAAACACTTTGCAGTCAGTGATTGCCTGAAATGTGGAACCTATGCACATCAGCAAATGCTGAATTTTCTCCCTTGAGATGTTTTGCCAGGCCTTTACTGCAGCAACCTTCAGTTGCTGTTTGTTTGTGGGGGGGTTTTGCCTTGGGGTTTGTCTTCAGTAAGGGAAAAGAATGCTCAATTAGGTTGACTGGCTTGGCCATTTAAAAATATTCCATTTCTTTATCTTAAGAAGCTCTTGGGTTGCTTTCACAGTATGTTTGAGCCATTATCCATCTATACTGTGAAGTGCTGTTCTATTAATTTTGCAGTATTTGAGTGAATCAGAGCAAAATGTATAACTATACACTTCAGAATTCATCCTGCTACTTCTATCAGCAGTCACATCATCAAGAAACACCAGTGACTCAGTCCATTAGCAGCCATACATGCCCATGTCATAACACTGCCTCCACCATGTTTGACAGATGATGTGGTATGCTTTGGAACATGAGCTCTTTCTTCTCCATATTCTTCTCTTTCCATCATTCTGGTACAAGTTAATCTTGGTTTCATATGTACAAAGAATCTTGTTCCAGAATTAGGCAGGCTTTCTAGCAAAGTCTAGTCTGTCCTTTCTGTTTTTGAGTGTTACCAGTGGTTTGCATCTTGAGGTAAAGGGGCGGTCACACAGCACTCCGCGTCTATATCGCGTACAAAAAGATACAAAAATCTGGTGGACGTGGTCGTAAGTGCTAATTTTTGGTCAATTTTGGCTTTGCCGTGCTTTGTACGGGGTATGGCCGTCGGCGGCTGTTTCACTGCTGCAGCACTGCCTAAGCACAGCTAATCAAGTCCAGCCACGCACCCAGATGTTCCGTACCACCCTCCTCCTCCTCCTCCTTCTTCTTCTTCTCTCAGCAAGGATATGTTGAGCCTGTATCAGTTGGTTCTGTTGGTGCTGGAGCATTAAGATGAGGACATCACAGCGTTGAGGGTTCATGTTCACCCCTTGACATCTAGACTGCAAGTGCCGAGGTCTCAGAAAATTACAGTATTTATACATGCCGCAAATCAGAAGTGATGCAGAAGTGATTAGACAGTGATCAATCGAATTTAGAACTTGTTTGAGACGTCGTTTAACGGGCTTAGACAGTGCTATGTACGCGGAAAAATCAATTTCTCAGTGATAAGCCGCTAAACACACGCTATATCCCGTGATACCAACGCGTAACACCCGTCCGATGACCGTGCTCTGCCCGTGATAGACCGCCAAACTTTCGCGTCTTACCACGTCTCCCCAAGTTTTAATAACGGCCGGGACACTGATTATCACGTGTTTTTCACGTGTGTTGCACGTCTTTACCACGTGTGCCGGCCGTGGTTGTCCGCGGTCTAAAGTTTTGAGCAGTCCAAAACTTTTTACCGCGTCCGACGCCGTTCCGATTTTCCCCTGCGTCCTGTCACGTCTGTATATCGACTGTAACACGTCTTAACTTTGACATCAACACGAACAACATCGTCTGCTTCACGGGAGAGCACTTTTTGACGGGTTTTGGCCGTGATAAAGCCATAAAGCGCTGTGTGACCGGGCCTTAACCCCCCTGCATTTACATTCATGAAGGTGTCTCTTGATTGGAAACGCTGACAATGAATGTTCCTCATGAATCTTCCTCATGAGTGTTCTTGACTTGGCTAGACGTTGTGAAGGTTTTTTTTTCTTCACCAAGGAAAGAATTCTATGATCATCTACTTTAGTCTTCCATGGTTTTCCAGGCCTTTTGTTGTTGCTGAGCTCACCAGTGCATTCTTTATTTTTAAGAATGTACCAAATTGTTGATTTGGCCACTCCTAAAGTTTCTGCTATATCTCTGATAGGTCTGGGTTTTTTTTCTTTCTTCTCCCCCCAGTCTAATAATGGCCTCCTTTACTTGCATTGTCATCTCTTTGGACCACATATTGAGAATTCCCATGAACAGCTGCCAAATGCAAATTCAACACTTGGAAGCAACTCGAGACCTTTTATCTCCTTAATTTCTCATGGAATAATGAGGAAAAGGGCCATAACTGGCCATGAAACTGCTCATCATTCAATTGTCCAAATGTGTTTGAGCCTGTGAAAATGGAGGGACTATGTTAAAAATGGCTGTAATTCCTAAATGGTTACTGCAATATATTTTGCTAAACAGCTTGAATTAAAGCTGAAATTCTACACATCATCTTGATTGCTTCATTTCAAATCCATTGTGGTGGTGTACAGAGGCAAAATTATGAAAACTGTGTCACTGTCCAAATACTTATTGACATGACTGTACAACTGTAAGTGTATAGCAGTAAATAGTATCTAGGCTTACAAGTTGCGACAGTGGTGCTTGAAAGTTTGTGAACCCTTTAGAATTTTCTATATTTCTGAATAAATATGACCTAAAACATCATCAGATTTTCACACAAGTCCTAAAAGTAGACAAAGAGAACCCAGTTAAACAAATGAGACAAAAATATTATACTTGGTCATTTATTTATTGAGGGAAATGATCCAATATTACATATCTGTGAGTGGCAAAAGTATGTGAACCTCAAGGATTAGCAGTTAATTTGAAGGTGAAATTAGAGCCAGGTGTTTTCAATCAATGGGATGGCAATCAGGTATGAATGGACACCCTGTTTTATTTAAAGAACAGGGATCTATCAAAGTCTGACCTTCACAATACATGTTTATGGAGGTGTATCATGGCACGAACAAAGGAGATTTCTGAGGATCTCAGAAAAAGCGTTGTTGATGCTCATCAGGGTGGAAAAGGTTACAAAACTATCTCTAAAGAGTTTGGATTCCACCAATCCACAGTCAGATTGTGTATAAATGGAGGAAATTCAAGACCACTGTTACCCTCCCAAGGAGTGGTCGACTAACAAAGATCACTCCAAGAGCATGGCGTGTAATAGTCGGCAAGGTCACAAAGGACCCCAGGGTAACTTCTAAGCAACTGAAGGCCTCTCTCACATTGGCTAATGTTAATGTTCATGAGTCCAATCAGGAGAACACTGAACAACAATGGTGTGCATGGCAGGGTTGCAAGGAGAAAGCCACTGCTCTCCAAAAAGAACATTGCTGCTCATCTGCAGTTTGCTAAAGATCACATGGACAAGCCAGAAGGCTATTGGAAAAATGTTTTGTGGACAGATGAGAACAAAATATAACTTTTTGGTTTAAATGAGAAGCATCATGTTTGGAGAAAGGAAAACACTGCATTCCAGCATAAGAACCTTATCCCATCTGTGAAACATGGTGGTGGTAGTATCATGGTTTGGGCCTGTTTTGCTGCATCTGGGCCAGGACGGCTTGCCATTATTGATGGAACAATAAATTCTGAATTATACCAGCGCATTCAAAAGGAAAATGTTAGGACATCTGTCCATTAACTGAATCTCAAGAGAAGGTGGGTCATGCAGCAAGACAACGACCCTAAGCACACAAGTTGTTCTACCAAAGAATGGTGAAAGAAGAATAAAGTTAATGTTTTGGAATGGCCAAGTCACAGTCCTGACCTTAATCCAATCGAAATGTTGTGGAAGGACCTGAAGTGAGCAGTTCATGTGAGGAAACCCAACAACATCCCAGAGTTGAAGCTGTTCTGTATGGAGGAATGGGCTAAAATTCTTCCAAGCCGGTGTGCAGGACTGATCAACAGTTACCGCAAATGTTTAGTTGCAGTTATTGCTGCACAAGGGGATCACACCAGATACTGAAAGCAAAGGTTGACATACTTTTGCCACTCACAGATATGTAATATTGGATCATTTTCAAGGTTCAAGGTTTCTTTATTTATACCATACCATAGTACTGGTAAATTTGTTGTGCAGGCAGGAATTCAGCGATCCCGATACAAAATAACAGCTACATAAAATACATTGTGACAGACAAGACAACAACAGTACACACATCCTAACATATATAATCCTTTAAAGTGTGATCTTTAAAAAGTGCTTCATCATCAATTGTTCAGTATGAACAAGATTATTCACCTCTGGGCCTTACTGTTCAGCAGTACAATTGCTTTTGGTACAAAGCTCTTTCTGTACCGTTTTGCCCTTCCCTTAGGGACCCCAAAACGACGACCAGAACGAAGGAGCTGGAACTCACCATGCAAAGGGTGTGAGCCATCTTTAAGAATACAGGTAGCTTTACATTGTAACTGTGTGTCAGAAAGAGAAGACATGGTGAGTTGAGGCTTCCCAATTAGCCGCCTAGCCCATTTAATGATTTGGTTCAGGGAGTTTTTGTCCTGTAGTGACAGATTCCCAAACCAAGACACCAAGGCAAAAGATAACAATGACTCAATAAAAGCACGATAAAATAGGGTCAGCATAGTTTTATCAATGTTAAAACGGAACAATTTCCGAAGATAAAACAACCGCTGATATCCCCTCTTGCATACTGCTTCGCAGTTCTTGTTAAAAGTCAATTTGTCATCAGTGACAATCCCAAGATACTTGTAATTATCCACGCGTTCAACAGGTTGGCCCTTGATGACTGTGGGATCATGGTTTGGAGCCTGATTTCTAAAATCAATAATCATGTCCTTTGTTTTAAATGTATTAAGCACCAAGAAAGAAAGAACGGACCACCTGATAAAATCCTCCAAGACTGGACCATGACTGGATTCATTATTATGTAACAAACTTACAATGACAGTATCGTCTGCAAATTTTAAAATGTGCCTGTTTTCATAGACACTCTTACACATATCTGTATAAAGGATAAAAAGTAAGGGAGAGAGAACACATCCCTGAGGTGAGCCAGTAGAGGAACACAGTGACTCAGATAAAATGCCATTCACTTTGACTCTCTGTGTTCTATCTGTTAAAAAATCTAAAATCCAACCCACCAGATTATGGCTAAGCTGGAACTGTTCAACAAGCCTCATGGCTAAAATGTGAGGTTGTATGGAGTTAAAAGCCGATGAAAAATCAATAAAAGACAATCTAACGTGGGTTTTGTTCCCCTCCAGATGTTTAAATAAAAGATTTACCAGGGTAAGTGTGGCATCTTCAACGCCTCTGTGGGCCCTGTAAGCAAATTGCATGGGGTCAAGTACATGTGCAGTCCTCTCCAGAAGTTCCGACTTAACAATTTTCTCAAATGATTTCATTAAAAGAGAGGTGAGGGCAACCGGTCTAAAATCATTCAGCGTTTTAGGTCTGCTGACTTTAGGAACAGGGATAACCTCTGCTTGTTTCCACAGCCTAGGCACCTTTTGCTGACTCAGTGATACATTAAAAATGGAGGATCATTTTCCTCAATAAATAAATGCCCAAGTATAATATTTTTGTCTCATTTGTTTAACTGGGTTCTCTTTATCTACTTTTAGGACTTGTGTGAAAATCTGATGATGTTTTAGGTCATATTTATGCAGAAATATAGAAAATTCTAAAAGGTTCACAAACTTTCAAGCACTACTGTACTTGCAAAGTTCAAAAATAATGAACTGAGATTAATGTAAAAGCACAATTTCTAATCCAAGCCTTTATAATCCTTTAAAATTGCTGTTTGTAAATACTTACATGATAGTGCTATCCCAGAGAACACAAAATGGATTCATTGTTCCCTGAAAGACAAAAATGTTTATTTATTTATATGTTTAATTTGGTCATTGAAAGACCATAGTATATACAGTACCAGTCAAAAGTTTAGACACATCTTCTAATTCAATGTTTTTTCTTTATTTTTATTTTCTTTATTTTATTATTAATTAAAAGACACATCATGTCTTAAAGTAATGATGGACTCTTGTTTCTCTTTTCTTAGTTGAGTGGTTCTTGATATAATATGAATTGCTACAGTTGTCAAAGAGGGTTATTTATTTTATTATTATTTCCTATTTGATTGTCTCAAATGCATTAAGCAGGTAAGCAATTCCACTAATTAACTTTTGACGAGGCACACCTGTTAATTGAAAAGCACTCCAGGTGACTACCTCATGAAGCTGGTTAAGATAATGCAAATAGTATGCAAAGCATCATCAAGATAAACAGTAGCTACTTTGAATAATCTAAAATATGAAACATTTTTGAAACATTTATGATAAATTTATCATATTTTTATGAAACATGTTTATCATAGGTTTTATGAAACATATTTTTAGTTTTGATGTCTTCAGTATCATCCTACAATGTAGAAAATAGTCAAAATACAGAAAAACCTATGAATGAGTAGGTGTGTCCAGACTTTTGACTGGTACCATATATGCTTGTATTCAGCAGAATGAAGACATAAATAAGATAAAATGTCTTTAGAACGGATGTCTTTCTGACACAAACCTCACCATACCTCAGGCCATTTTATACCAGATAATCAAAAATTAAATAAATACAAATATTGGGTCTAACATTGCTGTATGCATATGTCCAGTGCTCAGCATAAATGAGTACACCCCCTTTGAAAAGTAACATTTTAAACAATATCTCAATGAACACAAACAATTTCCAAAATGTTGACAAGACAAAGTTTAATATAACATCTGTTTAACTTATAATGTGAAAGTAAGGTTAATAATATAACTTAGATTACACATTTTTCAGTTTACTCAAATTAGGGTGGTGCAAAAATGAATACACCCCACAACAAAAACTACTACATCTAGTACTTTGTATGGTCTCCATGATTTTTAATGACAGCACCAAGTCTTCTAGGCATGGAACGAACAAGTTGGCGACATTTTGCAACATCAATCTTTTTCCATTCTTCAACAATGACCTCTTTTAGTGACTGGATGCTGGATGGAGAGTGATGCTCAACTTGTCTCTTCAGAATTCCCCATAGGTGTTGGATTGGGTTCAGATTAGGAGACATACTTGGCCACTGAATCACTTTCACCCTGTTTTTCTTCAGAAATCCAACAGTGGCCTTAGATGTGTGTTTAGTCATGTTGGAAAAGTGCATGACAACCAAGGGCACAGAGTGATGGTAGCATTTTCTCTTTCAGTATAGAGCAATACATCTGTGAATTCATGATGCCATCAACGAAATGCAGCTCCCCAACACCAGCAGCACTCATGCAGCCCCACATAAGGACACTGCCACCACCATGTTTCACTGTAGGCACCATGCATTTTTCTTTGTATTCCTCACCTTTGCGATGCCATACAGTTTTGAAGCCATCAGTTCCAAAAACATTTATCTTGGTCTCATCACTCCAGAATATAGAGTCCTAGTAGTCTTCATCTTTGTCAGCATGGGCCCTGGCAAACTCTAGGTGGGCTTTTTTGTGCCTGGGCTTTAGGAGAGGTGTCTTTCATGGACGGCATCCATGCATGCTATTCCTCTGCAGTGTACGCCGTATTGTGTCACGGGAAATAGTCACCCCAGTTTGGCTTTCTACTTCTTTAGATAACTGCAGTGAACTTGCATGCTGATTTTCTTCAACCCTTCTCATCAGAAGACACTCCTGTCGAAGTGTTAACTTCCATGGATGACCTGGATGTCTCTGTGAGATGGTTGCAGTTCCATCTTTCTTAAATTTTTGAAGCACAAATTGAAGCACACCAAATTGAAGCACAGTGGACATGATCTTTATAGTACGGCAAGTTCAGGAAAAATGTATCGAGCAGAACAAAGACCTGTACACTGTTTTTATAGATCTGACTAAAACCACATACATCTGTAAAGATACAGTTAACTGAGAAGTGTTCTGGGCTGTCCTAGCCAAACTTGGTTGTACTAGAAAGTAAGTTCATTAACCTCATCCGCCAATTCCATGACAACATGACAGGGACAGTATTGGTCAATGGCGAACCTTCTTGTCCATTCAAGATCTCAAACAGAGTAAAACAAGGTTACGTTCTTGCACATGTGCTGTTTAACCTCTACTTCACTTGTATACCTCAATCATGCACTCAAAAACCTTGATTGAGGTGTGTACATTAAGTATCAATTAGATGGATTTCTATTTGACCTTTACTGATTGAATGCAAAAACGAAGACCTTAGCTCACTGACTCATCGAAGCTTTATCTGCCGATGATTGCATGCTTCTTGCCCATAGTGATGCAAACCTTCAGCTCATTCTATAGAGATTCACCAAGGCAGCCAAAATATTTGGCTTGACCATCAACCTAAGCAAGACAGATCCTTTGCCAAGCATCTCCTGGCACAACACCCCCACCTCCCTGTGTATACGTTGGAGAGACAAAGCTGAAAGTTGTGAACAGTTTCAAGTACTTGGGTAGTCTGGTGTTCTCTGATGGGTTCTCAGACAGGGAGATTTCGGCCAGGATCAACAAGGTAAACCAAGCTCTTGGTAGTTTTGGGGCAAAAGTATTGACCCAGCACAATATTAAGACCTCTGCCAAAATAAAAGTACACAAAGCAGTCATTATTCCAAGCTTACTATACGGATGTGAAAGCTGGACCCACTGTTGCAGGCATCTCAAATTGCTGGAGGGATTCCATCATCGCTCACTGCTTTCAATCATGGACAAATGGTGGCAGAATAAGGTCATAAATGTGGAGGTGTTAGACAGAGCTGGTCAGACAAGTATCGAATCAATGGTGATCAAAGCCCCATTCTGCTGGCCAGGCCATGTGATTCACATGGATTCCTCCCATTTACCCCATCAAGTGATGTACAACGTACTTGTCCAGGGAAAATGAAACCTGGAATGCCCAAAGAAGTGATACAGGGACTGCATTAAAGAGCATCTGAAGGATACAACCATACCCCCACGTGATCTGGAAGCTTGTGCTACCAATAGGACAAACTGGTGGTCAATAGTTCATACAGCTGCCAAGAACTTTGAAGAGACCTGTCAGCATCACCTCATTGATGCCAGAGCCAGACGAAAGGCAGCAGCAAGAAACCCAGCTATAATGACTCACCAATGTCATCAGTGTCAACGCATGTGTGGCTCATGTATTGGACTTGTGAGCCACATACACTCTCATCGGTAAGAAGATTGTACAAGCCTGCTATCATTGACCATGACAGCCCAACTTAGTTAGTGATGCAATAGTAGAAAATGTTTTGTGTTCACCATAGTTATTCAAGTCATGGAGAACGTGTACTCAGAGTTCCTTTTACTTAGAACCTAATCCATTATTTTAACTTGTTTTATAAAAGGCCAATTTGTTAAAGAGCACTGCTTTCTAAACAAAAAAGTTTGATTGTGTTTTACATAATTGATATTATGTAAAACACAATTGAATGATTGAACTATTGAACGATTCCTTATAGGAATTTTTTCATTTATTAAAAATGAGACAAATAGCATGTGTTTCATCCACAAATTGATTTTCTCATAAGTTAATCACTGCACATTTGCTTTTATGTCTCATAAATTCAGTGCAAACCAGGGTGTATTTTTAGCATTTGGCACAGCAGACTACCATTTGTTATTTTAGTTGAGTCACTGGTCTCTCTCATTTCAGACTTGTTTTGCCATTTGGGAATGCATCATAAAATATAACCATTCCTCAAATCTCAAGGCAAATGATTACTTCCAATCAATTCAGCAATGAAGAAAATAGTCATATTTAATCCTCTGGTAGCATTTGAATAATCCTTTGTTCAAAATTGGGGTCAGGAGAAATGTGTTTAATATGCTTGTAGTGTGAATGATGAGGTCAGGGCAGTCCAGAGAAGCTGCTTACATTGGCCAAGTGAGCAAGTTCTATCTCCATCTGAGCTTCTTTGACTCTGGGCTCTGGTCTCATTGTCACAGCAATGACTTTGGAGTTCACAGCAGTGTTGTTCCTGTGGAAAGGAGAAGGTCTGGTTACGTCAAGTAACAGATAATTTAACAAGGCACCTTGTCCTGCATCAACCTATCTCCACCAGTGGTTGACAAAGGTAATCCAAAGCTTCTGAGCCAATTATAAAAGTCTCCTTGAAGTGAGTTATAAAAATACATGTTATTTTTCCAGGCCATACCAAGAATTTTGTTGCACCTACAGCTTGCAGGAGACAACCTCAGCCTTCAGAGAGGATCTTTGTGTACCCAGCTCTTAGAAAAGTATGCAGTTATGGTCTATTTTGGCAAATGTGTGAACATCAGATTATGCATAAAGACATATTGGTTTTAATTTTTCAAATAGGATAGGAGACTTTCTAATCTGAATTCGACAACACTTGGCAAATATCATCTCAAGACCATCTAGGAAAAGTTATTAAAAGGATTAGGAAGGTCAGGTTGTACAACAGTTTCTCATTGTCACCAATTGTTACCAATGTCCAATCAACCCTAGCAACTGATGAAGTCCAACTGACCATTTGTTATGTCCAAGTCCTGCTCATACCTTCCACAAATGGTATTCACTTAAATTCAATAGTAGTAATATAAATATTTACTGATATTTTTCTGTGATGATAGCATAGTGATGATAGCATTTTACAAAATAGAAATCAGTACATCAGTATGATTCAAAGAGATGACTACTGGCACTCCTTGTAAAGGTTAGTAAAAAAGGTTAGAAAAAAATCCACCTTTTGGTGAAATAGCTTCATTTCACACTGAAACACATGAGAAAAACCCAACCTTTAATTTAAATAAATTTATTCAGATATAAACATATCCATTATCAAGACATAATTATTTTCAACAAAAAAACATATGAACCACTATTATTGACACCCCTGGAAATTATAGTGAACACAATGTAACTGAAGTATGTTTCCAATTTTAACTTGTAAAATTGAAAGTGTAGGAACTTTCAAGCTGTAATCCATGACTTCCTGATTAACAGGGGTACAAATATGAGGTGACACAGAAGCCAAATTCCCTTAATCATGCAACAACATGGGAAAGGTAAGAGAACACACAAACCAAATGAGGGATAAATAGCTGTGTGCCTCATCCTAAATAACATTCTAATATACAATATTGCATGTGAAAATGGTACATGAAAGAAAACAAATGGCATCAGCTTCAACTACTAGTGGAACTAAGATATCCGCAACTAAGCAGCCAACTTCATAGTGGACAATCTGCTTGCTGTTTATATTGGCACACACATGCCCACTGGACATGAATAGTTATGTGACATGCATTTCCAGGGGTGTTAGTATGGATGAAAATTATTTCTGATATAAAGCTAAACACTTGTCGAGACGGAGATTATTTTTGTTTTAAAATGGCATTTTAAAACTAACACATGAATGTGGATATAGGCACAGATTCATCTGGACATAGGCATAGATAGATACAGTAGATAGATAGATAGATAGATAGATAGATAGATAGATAGATAGATAGATAGATAGATAGATAACCTTTATTGTCATTCAGTATGCAACAGGTATACACAATGAAATTTCATTGCAATTTGGCTCAGCACAGAATTAAATATAAAAGTATATTAAAATATACAGCAGCAAAAATATTATAAAGTGCAATAGTACAAAGTGACCTGTGGAATTAGGAGTTGTTCAAGTATAAATAGAAGTTTAGAGTTCAGTTTGATTTAAAATTTTCCAGAGGCCAGGAGGGAGAACAGTCCATAGTGAGGATGTGAGGGGTCACTGACGATGTTTCTGGCTCGGGACATGCAGTGCTTAGGTGCGATGTCCTGAATGGAGGGAAGAGAAGTCCCAATGATTTTCTCCACCATCCTCACCACTATCCTCACATTCTTCCAGTCAGAGGCACTGCAGCCTCAACACTACACGGAGATGCAGCTGGTCAGAACACTCTCTATGGTGCTTCTGTAGAATGTAGTGAGGATGGACGGAGGCAGGTGGGCTCTCCTCATCCTACACAGGAAGTGCAGACACTGCTGTGCCCTCTTGACCAGTGATGCAGTGTTCACAGACCAGGTGAGGTTGTCTGTGATGTGCACCCCCAGGAACTTGGTGCTATTGACCACCTCCACAGCCGTGTTGTTGATGAGAAGTGGAGTGTGGCTGGGCTGGTTCTTCCTAAAGTCGACAATGATCTCTTTGGTTTTGTCCACATTCAGGATCAGGTTGTTTTCTCTGCACCAGCCCACCAGCTGCTCCACCTCCTCTCTTTATGAAACTTGTGCTATAAATATCTTGTCTTGTTCAATGATTGTTTTTGTAAAGCACCTTGAATTTACCTTGTGTATGAAAAGTGCTATATAAATAAACTTGACTTGACTCTGTAAGCCACACTGTTGTCGTCCTTGATGAGGCCCACCACTGTTGTCATCTGCAAACTTCACAATGTGGTTACTGGCAGCCCTGGGGACGCAGTCGTGTGTCCTGTCCGACCCGCACTGACTGTGGTCTTTCAGTGAGGAAGTCTAGCAGCCAGTTGCACAGGGAGGTGCTGAAGCCCAGTGGTCCCAGTTTGTTCACCAGATACTGGGGAATGATGGTATTAAATGCTGAACTGAAGTCCAGAAACAGCATCCGCACATAAATAGTAATAATAATAATAATAATAATGATAATAAGTTAGATTTATATAGCGCCTTTCAAGAAACCCAAGGACGCTTTACAATTATAAACAAGGGAAAAAAATAATAAAGAAAATAAAAATAATAATAATTAAATAAAATAAAAATAAAAAGTCCACCAAGTAGGGGTCAGGAAGTAATTCCCGTGGTGTAGCAGCCACAGTCCCACCAAAAAGCGCATGAAAACGAGTCCCACATCTCCATCACAGCCACCGCGATGCCGTCAGCAACATCGCTCGAACACCACACCGTGGATCCACAAAGCGAGCAGAGAAGCTCCGCCACGCAGAGCACTGGTGTGTCCCAAACCGCCTGCACAGCCGCCGTGACACCACCGAGCAACATCGCTTGGAACATCACACCAAGCATCAAAGCACAGAGCGCTGGACAACCACGATGTAAAATGAGCAGCAAGCTCACTGCAGTCCATAGCTGGGAACACAGGCATCACCCACGGCGAACCAGGGCCTGGAGGGAAACCAATGCCCAAAACTGGGTCCGGAGCTACACCACAACCGGCGGACAAAACACTCAAACAAACATCAAACTACACAAACACACAGAAATAAATAAATAAATAAATAAATAAAATGAAAATAGAAAAAGAAAATAAAAATAAAAAATAAAAAAGCTCCGGTGAGAAGCGGCAGCCAGAATGCGCACGACGTACTCTCAACCGGAAACGGAAAAGGACTTCACATGAGTGTTTTTCTCCTCCAGGTGTGCGAGGTTCAGGTGAAGAGCGGAGGAGATGGTGTCCTCAGTGGAGCAGTTTGGCCGGTAGGCAAACTGGAAGGGGTTGAATGTGAGAAGGAGCCTGGAGGTGATGTGCTCCTTTACCAGCCTAGATATTTAACCAGATACACATTATGGTGAAAATTATTTTGACATCGAACCATCACACCCATACAGTGGTGCTTGAAAGTTTGTGAACCCTTTAGAATTATCTATATTTCTGCATAAATATGACCTAAAACTACATCAGATTTTCACACAAGTCCTAAAAGTAGATAAAGAGAACCCAGTTAAACAAATGAGACAAAAATATTATACTTGGTTTATTTATTGAGGAAAATGATCCAATATTGCATATCTGTGAGTGGCAAAAGTATGTGAATCTTTGCTTTCAGTATCTGGTGGGACCCCCTTGTACAGCAATAACTGCAACTAAACATTGCCGGTAACTGTTGATCAGTCCTGCACACCAGCTTGGAGGAATTTTAGCCCATTCCTCCATTCAGAACAGCTTCAACTCTGGGATGTTGGTGGGTTTCCTCACATGAACTGCTCGCTTCAGGTCCTTCCACAAAATTTCCATTGGATTAAGGTCAGGACTTTGACTTGGCCATTCCAAAACATTTTTATTCTTCTTTAACCATTCTTTGGTTGAATGACTTGTGTGCTTAGGGTCATTGTCTTGCTGCATGACCCACCTTCTCTTGAGATTCAGTTCATGGACAGATGTCCTGACATTTTCCTTTAGAATTTGCTGGTATAATTCATAATTCATTGTTCCATCAGTAATGGCAAGCCGTCCTGGCCCAGATGCAGCAAAACAGGCCCAAACCATGATACTACCACCACCATGTTTCACAGATGGGATAAGGTTCTTATGATGGAATTCAGTGTTTTACTTTCTCCAAACATAATGCTTCTCATTTAAACCAAAAAGCTCTATTTTGTTCTCATCTGTCCACAAAACATTTTTCCAATAGCCTTCTGGCTTGACCACATGATCTTTAGCAAACTGCAGACAAGCAGCAATGTTCTTTTTGGAGAGCACTGGCTTTCTCCTTGCAACCTTGCCATGCACACCATTGTTGTTCAGTGTTCTCCTGATGATGGACTCATGAACATTAACATTAGCTAATGTGAGAGAGGCCTTCAGTTGCTTAGAAGTTACCCTGGGGTCCTTTGTGACCTCGCCGACTGTTACACGCCTTCCTCTTGGAGTGATCTTTGTTGGTTGACCACTCCTGGGGAGGGTAACAATGGTCTTGAATTTCCTCCATTTGTACACAATCTGTCTGACTGTGGATTGGTGGAGTCCAAACTCTTTAGAGATGGTTTTGTAACCTTTTCCACCATGATGAAGCTCAACAAAACTTTTTCTAAGGTCCTCGGAAATCTCCTTTATTTGTGCCATGATACACTTCCACCAACATGTGTTGTGAAGATCAGACTTTGATAGATCCCTGTTCTTTAAATAAAATAGGGTGCCCACTCATACCTGATTGTCATCCCATTGATTGAAAACACCTGGCTCTAATTTCACCTTCAAATTAACTGCTAATCCTTGAGGTTCACATACTTTTGCCACTCACAGATATGTAATATTGGATCATTTTCCTCAATAAATAAATGACCAAGTGTGGCAGTGGGGGTGTGGCCAAGCAGCAGTCTGTGAATGGAGGGCGGGGTCGGGGAAGGTAGGTGGCTAAGTCATTCCACCTGCTGTCAATTAATGTGTGTGTGTGTCTCTCTCTGTTTGTTACAGGGACGGAGAATAAAAGGAGAGAGACAGCAGAGAAAGGGAGCTCTCTCCCCAACCACAATGCATGTGTGTGAGTGAGTAAGTGAGTGTGTGAGTGATGAGAGGAAGCAAGCAAGCTGAAAAGCCTGAATAAAAGGATTCGTACAAATATCAACTCTCACCTGCCGTGCTTCTGTGCTCCACCCACATCAGGAAGTGTTACAGTGGTGCCGAAACCCAGGAGCACAGAAGAGAACCACCCCATGGAGTCCCTGCCATACAAAGAGCTCATCCTTGCCCTCGCTACCGCCCAGCAGAACCAGCATCAAGCACTGATCGCCGTCTGAAAGGAGCAAGAGCAACACTTCGAAGCCTTGATGCTGGCCCAGCAGGAAGATTGCCAGGCGTTCTGGCACCGGCTCGTGTCAGCAGGAGCATCGACCACCGCTGCCACCACCCTCACGAAGATGGGACCACAGGATGATCCGGAAGCATTCCTCATTCTTTTCGAGCAAGCACCCGAGGCGTGGGGGTGGCCGCAGGAGCAGCACGCGGCACACCTTCTCCCGCTTCTGACTGGTGAGGCGCAGCTTGCAGCTTGCAGCTCCCTGCTGACAGCCGGCTGGTCTATGCGGACCTAACGAAAGCCATCCTCCAGCGGCTCAGCCGCTCTCCGGAGCAACATCGCCAGCGCTTCCGGACACAAGCATTGGAGGAAGTCGGCAGGCCATTTGCATTTGGCCAGCAACTCCGGGACGCCTGCCAGTGGTGGCTGAGGGCGGAAAACCGCGACTCCGACGAGATCATTGATCTGGTGGCACTGGAGCAGTTTGTCTCTCAATTTCTGGAAGGAGCGGCAGAATGGGTCCAGTGTCATCACCCGGTGTTGCTGGAGCGAGCCATCGAGCTGGCGGAGGACCATCTGGAGGCGGCTCTGATGGCAGGCAGACGAGGTGGCTCCCCTCGCTTCTCTCTCTGTCTCTCTCACTTTTCTCCCCCTGTCTCTCGCCCCCCTCCCCACCCCGTTCCCCTGCCACAGAGGCGGCGGCTGGCTCCTCCCCAGCCAGCCTGTCGCACCCGTGGTGTCCTCCCCTCTCTCTCTCCTGTGTCTTTGTTGTCTCCCCCTCGGGTGAGTGACACCCATAACACCAGTGCAGAGGGAAAGCCTGGGCCGGTGTGCTGGCGCGGCGGGGAATCGGAACATCTCCAAGGTCAGAGCTCTGCAAGGGAGGTGGGTGCTGTAATCCAGATCTCTGACATGCCAGAAACTGCTCCCGATCGGGCCAGAATGTATCGCATACCGGTGAGTGTTCAAGGGGCTACATATCATGCTTTGGTGGATTCCAGTTGTAATCAGACCTCAATTCACCAACGTCTGGTGCAAGGTGAGGCATTGGGGGTAGCACAAGTTGTGAAAGTGTTGTGTGTGCACTGGGATGTTCACCATTACCCTCTAGTGTCTGTCCAAATTCTATTCCAGGGCCAAATGCATCGAATAAAGGCGGTGGTTAGTCCCCGTCACACCCACTTGTTGATTTTGGGTACTGATTGGCCGGGATTTAAAAACCTAATGGAATATTTAACATGCAGTGAGTCCTGCACTAGTAGGTCACGGGAAGATCCTGTTGTGGCGTTGACTGGAGAAGCTGTCGCAGAGCCGTCTACGTCAACACCACGTCAGAGTGAGGAGGAGCCCACTCCTCCTCCCTCTCTCAGGGATTCCCTTGGGGATTTCCCGTTAGAGCAGTCATGAGACGAGACTCTGTGGCATGCGTTTGACCAAGTGAGAGTAATCGATGGTCAAACTCTTCAGCCAAGCGCAGCACCAACCTTCCCCTAGTTTGCCATTATTAAATATAGACTGTACCGAGTGATGCAGGACACTCAAACCAAGGAACAAATAACCCAGTTGTTAATCCCAAAGAGCTGTAGAGAACTTGTGTTCCAAGCGGCTCACTTTAATCCAATGGCTGGACACTTGGGGCAAGATAAAACACTAGCCCGAATAATGGCCCAGTTCTATTGGCCAGGGATTCACGAGGGATGTCCGTCTGTGGTGTGTGGCATACCATGAATGCCAGTTAGTAAATCCCCCAGCCACTCCAAAAGCGCCTTTGCGCCCTCTTCCTCTAATCAAGACCCCATTTGAGCGAATTTGGATGGATCTCGTCGGGCCATTAGATCGGTCAACATGGGGATATTGCTTTATTTTACAACCCCGATTCCAAAAAAGTTGGGACAAAGTACAAATTGTAAATAAAAATGGAATGCAATGATGTGGAAGTTTCAAAATTCCATATTTTATTCAGAATAGAACATAGATGACATATCAAATGTTTAAACTGAGAAAATGTATCATTTAAAGAGAAAAATTAGGTGATTTTAAATTTCATGACAACAACACATCTCAAAAAAGTTGGGACAAGGCCATGTTTACCACTGTGAGACATCCCCTTTTCTCTTTACAACAGTCTGTAAACGTCTGGGGACTGAGGAGACAAGTTGCTCAAGTTTAGGGATAGGAATGTTAACCCATTCTTGTCTAATGTAGGATTCTAGTTGCTCAACTGTCTTAGGTCTTTTTTGTCGTATTTTCCGTTTTATGATGCGCCAAATGTTTTCTATGGGTGAAAGATCTGGACTACAGCCTGGCCAGTTCAGTACCTGGACCCCTCTTCTACGCAGCCATGATGCTGTAATTGATGCAGTATGTGGTTTGGCATTGTCATGTTGGAAAATGCAAGGTCTTCCCTGAAAGAGACGTCATCTGGATGGGAGCATATGTTGCTCTAGAACCTGGATATACCTTTCAGCATCGATGGTGTCTTTCCAGATGTGTAAGTTGCCCATGACACATGCACTAATGCAACCCCATACCATCAGAGATGCAGGCTTCTGAACTGAGCGCTGATAACAACTTGGGTCGTCCTTCTCCTCTTTAGTCCGAATGACACGGCGTCCCTGATTTCCATAAAGAACTTCAAATTTTGATTCGTCTGACCACAGAACAGTTTTCCACTTTGCCACAGTCCATTTTAAATGAGCCTTGGCCCAGAGAAGACGTCTGCGCTTCTAGATCATGTTTAGATACAGCTTCTTCTTTGAACTATAGAGTTTTAGCTGGCAACGGCGGATGGCACGGTGAATTGTGTTCACAGATAATGTTCTCTGGAAATATTCCTGAGCTCATTTTGTGATTTCCAATACAGAAGCATGCCTGTATGTGATGCAGTGCCATCTAAGGCCCGAAGATCACGGGCACCCAGTATGGTTTTCCGGCCTTGACCCTTACGCACAGAGATTCTTCCAGATTCTCTGAATCTTTTGATGATATTATGCACTGTAGATGATGATATGTTCAAACTCTTTGCAATTTTACACTGTCAAACTCCTTTCTGATATTGCTCCACTATTTGTCGGCGCAGGATTAGGGGGATTGGTGATCCTCTTCCCATCTTTACTTCTGAGAGCCACTGCCACTCCAAGATGCTCTTTTTATACCCAGTCATGTTAATGACCTATTGCCAGTTGACCTAATGAGTTGCAATTTGGTCCTCCAGCTGTTCCTTTTTTGTACCTTTAACTTTTCCAGCCTCTTATTGCCCCTGTCCCAACTTTTTTGAGATGTGTTGCTGTCATGAAATTTCAAATGAGTCAATAATTGGCATGAAATTTCAAAATGTCTCACTTTCGACATTTGATATGTTGTCTATGTTCTACTGTGAATACAATATCGTTTTTTGTGATTTGTAAATTATTGCATTCCGTTTTTATTTACAATTTGTACTTTGTCCCAACTTTTATGGAATCGGGGTTGTAGTTCTAGTGGACTATGCAATGCAATATCCGGAAGCAGTGCCTCTCCGCAATATCTCAGCACGCAGTATTGCGGAAGCGCTCTTCCGCTTTATCTCCTGGGTCGGGATTCCGAAAGAAATCCTGAACAACCAAGGCACCTCGTTTATGTCATGCACACTGTGTGAGCTGTATGGGTTACTGGGGATTAAGTCTATCCGCACCAGTGTCTGTCACCCACAAATGGATGGCTTAGTAGAGCGATTTAACCAGACACTCAAAAACATAATCTCTAAATTCCTAAGTGAAGATGCATGTAATTGGGATAAGTGGCTCGAGCCCCTGTTGTTCGCAGTACGAGAGGTCCCTCAAGCCTCCACGGGGTTTTCTCCCTTCGAATTATTATATGGGCGTAAGCCACGTGGCATTCTGGATGTGCTACGGGAAAATTGGGAGGAGGGACCTTCACTGAGTAAAAATGAAATCCAGTACGTTCTTGACCTGCACACAAAACTCCACACCCTCACGCACCTAACCCAGGAGAATTTACAGCAGGCACAAGAACGTCAAAGCTGGCTGTATGACAGGGGCATGCGCCTTAGAGAGTTCATGCCAGGAGACAAAGTGCTCATTTTATTGCCCACATCGAGTTCTAAATTAATCACCAAGTGGCAAGGGCCCTTTGAGGTCACACAGCGAGTCGGGGACGTCGACTATGAGGTGAAACGAATGGATGGGGTGGGGCACTGCAAATCTACCACCTCAACCTTTTAAAATGCTGGAATGAGGGGGTCCCCGTGGCGTTGGCAGCCCCAGAGAAGGCGGAGCTGGGGCCAGAGGTAAAAAAGATAACATCTTGGACCACTCCGGTCCCTTGGGGAGACCACCTCTCACTGGCCCAACTCACAGAGGTAGTCAAGTTGCAGAAGGAATTTTCCAACGTGTTCTCGCCCCTTCCTGGTCATACCCACCTCTTAGAACACCACATCGAAATGACCCGGGGGTGGTGGTGCGTAGCTGCCCTTACCGCTTGCCTGAACACAAGAAAAAGGTGGTTCAGGACGAACTCAAAGCCATGCTTGAAATGAGCATAGTTGAGGAGTCCCATAGTGACTGGAGCAGCTCAGTGGTCCTGGTTCCCAAGACCGACGGGTCGGTCCGGTTCTGTGTGAACTATAGAAAGGTCAACGCAGTGTCTAAATTTGACGCATACCCAATGCCTCGCATTGATGAGTTGCTTGATCGGTTAGGCACTGCTTGCTTTTATTTGACACTGGATCTAACAAAGGGATATTGGTAGATCCCCTTGACTCCTCTATCCCGAGAGAAAACGGCCTTTTCCACACCGTTTGGATTACACCAATTTGTCACGCTCCCTTTTAGGTTGTTTGGGGCGCCCACTACATTCCAGCGGCTTATGGACAGGGTCCTCCGCCCTCACGCTGCCTACGCAGCCGCCTATCTAGATGACATCGTAGTCTAAAATAATGATTGGCCACAGCACTTGGAACACCTGAGGGCTGTTCTAAAGTTGCTGAGGCGAGCAGGCCTCACAGCTAACCCAAAAAAGTGTGCAATTGGGTGGGTGGAAGTATGGTATCTGGGGTTCCACTTGGGCCATGGGCAGGTGCGTCCCCAAATTAACAAGACCACAGCAATTGCGGCCTGCCCGAGGCCCAAGACCAAAAAGGAGGTGAGATGGTTCTTGGGGCTGGCTGGCTATTATCATAGGTTTCTACCTAATTATTCGGACGTCACCAGCCCGCTAACTGATCTCACTAAAAAGGGGGCTCCAGATCCGGTCCAGTGGATGGAGCAGTGCCAACAGGCCTTCTCTGAGGTAACAGCTGCACTGTGTGGGGGGCCACTTTTACACTCCCCTGACTTTTCTCTCCCCTTTATTTTGCAGACTGATGCATCGGACAGAAGGCTGGGGGCCGTTTTGTCCCAGGAGGTGGAGGGCGAGGAACGCCCTGTGCTGTACATCAGCCGGGAACTCTCAATGCGTGAAAGCAGGTACAGCACAATTGAGAAGGAGTGTCTCGCCATCAAGTGGGCGGTCCTTGCCCTCTGATACTACCTGCTGGGGCGCCCTTTCACTCTCTGTTCGGACCACGTGCCCCTCCAGTGGCTCCACTGCATGAAGGATGCCAATGCGCGGATCACCTGTTGGTATCTCACCCTCCAGCCATTTAAGTTTGAGGTGATCCACAGGCCGGGGGCGGAGATGGTGGTGGCGGACTTCCTGTCCCGTCAGGGGGGGAGTCAGCTTCAGGCCGGACGGCTCCCTGGCCTGAGTCGGGTGGTGGGGGTATGTGGCAGCAGGGGCGTGGCCAAGCAGCAGTCTGTGAATGGAGGGCGGAGTCAGGGAAGGTAAGTGGCTAAGTCATTTCACCTGCTGTCAATTAATGTGTGTGTGTGTGTGTGTGTGTGTCTCTCTCTGTTTGTTACAGGGACAGAGCATAAAAGGAGAGAGCAGAGAAAGGGAGCTTTCTCCCCAACCACAATGCATGTGAGTGAGTGAGTGAGTGAGTGAGTGAGTGAGTGAGTGATGAGAGGAAGCAAGCAAGCTGAAAAGCCCGAATAAAAGGATTCGTACAAATATCAACTCTCGCCTGCCATGCTTCTGTGCTCCACCCACATCAGGAAGTGTGACACCAAGTATCATATTTTTGTCTCATTTGTTTAACTGGGTTCTCTTTATCTACTTTTAGGACTTGTGTGAAAATCTGATGATGTTTTTTAGGTCATGTTTATGCAGAAATATAGAAAATTCTAAAGGGTTCACAAACTTTCAAGCACCACTGTACTTGGGTCTTCCCCAATGTGTTGCCAGAATGTTGGAAGCACACAATTTTCTAAAAGTGTTTTGTATGCTGCGGCTTTAAGATTTTCTTTCACTGGAACTAAGGAGTCCAAACATGTTCCAGAATGACAGTGCCCCCATGCACAAAGCACGGTCCATGAAGACATGGTTTGCCAACTTTAGCGTGGAAGGTCTCGGGTGGCTTGCACAGAGCCCTGACCTCAAACCCACTGAACTAGGACTGAACGTCAACTGCACACCATGCCCACAAACAATACCTGACTTCACTAATCACCTTGTGGATGAATGCACAAATCCCCACAGCCACACTCCAAAATATAACAGAAAGCCTTCCCACAACAGTGGAGGCTGTTATAGCAGCAAAGGGGGACTAAATCTGGAATGGGATGTTCAAAAAGAACATATGAATGTGATGGTTAGGTGTCCAATTTTTGCCACTGTCATGTCTGCACCTGCTTATGCTCAAGACTCCACTTCCTAGAATTCACAGTGGCTTTCAAATATAGCTGCCATGGACTACAACAACATGTACTTCACCGTTTACCATCTCCTGATTACTGATTGTACACACCTGGACTCAATCACCACAACACACTATTTAAGAACTCTCACTGCATCTAATCTTTGCAAAGTATATGCTCAGTTCCTTGTGTTTGACTTTACAGAGCCTTCTATTATTGGTCTGCTGATTCTGGTTTGACTTTGCCTTTTGATATGGCCCCTGACATACAGTTTGTGCCTCGTCTGACTGTAGCCCACTTTTGATTCTACTTTATGGCTCATGATTTGAATTAGTCTGCCAGTTTGCCTCAGTAAACTATTTCAGTTCTGACATCTATCTGTGACCTGCCTGTCTGACAGCCACATAGTGTAGCTTTAACTTTTTATAGTCTTCTTAATTACATTAAGCACTTTAACAATACAGTAATAATAATAATAATAATAATAATAATAATAATACAAACAGTAATACAAACCCTTTAAATACATATTCTAAGTATACTGAAGTTTATTCATTTACATACTATATGTGGAATTATACACTTCACAATATTACACTTTTAGACAAAAATGGAATAAATAGCATACTTGTAAGAAAACAGATTACAGTTTTGAGTTTGTTCTGATACTATTAGCATATGATATAGTAACAACCTTCTGTAGTGGGGTAATGAGGAACTGGGAGTCAAGCTTCAAGAATAGTTATGTTCTATTGTTCCCCTCACTTTCAATTTTCAGTGACTATCTAACACACACAAACAATGCTGGGTGGCTCACCTCTCTCTCTTGTAACAAGCTATCTGAAAGGCACACAGAAACACACATTAATGGACAGCCAGTAATTAGACACAGGTGTACCTCATCACGTGTTACCTGGTGGTTCAACCTGACTTCTTGCCATTCACAGCTGACGCTCAAACATACCCCCGCCGCCACATACCCCCACCACCTGACTCAGTCTGGCCTGCAGTTGACCCCCCCGGCAAGAAAGGTAATCTGCCACCACCATCTGTGCCCCCAGCCTGTGAATCACCTCAAATTTAAGGGCCTGAAGAGCCAGATTCCAACGAGTGATCTGCTCGTTGGCATCCTTAATGCAGTGGAGCCACTGGAGTGGGGCATGGTCATAACAGACAGTAAAAGGGTATCCTAGTAGATAGTACTGGAGAGTGAGGACCACCAACTTGATAGCCAAACACTCCTCCTCTATGGTGCTGTACTTCAACTCTCGCATCAAGAGCTTGCGGCTGATGTACAGCACCAGGCGCTTCTCCCCCTCCACCAAGTGGGACAAAACTGCCCCCAGCCCTCTGTCCAACATGTTGGTCTGTAAAACAAAATGAAGAGAAAGGTCAGGTGAATGCAACAGCGGGCCCCCACACAAAACCGCTTTAACTTGAGCAAAAGCCCATTTGCACAGCTCCATCCACTGGACCGGATCTGGTGCCCCCTTTTTAGTGAGGTCAGTCAGTGGGCTGGTGACATCCAAAAAATTAGGCATGAACTGCCTATTATAGCCAGCCAACCCCAGGAACTGCCTCACCCCCTTTTTGGTCTTAGGTCTCAGGAAGGCCACAATTGCTGCAGTCTTATCAATTTGCGCATGACCCAAGTGGAAGCCCAGATACTTTTGGACAGATTTCCACCTGTCCAATTTCACACTTCTTTGGGTTTGCCATGAGCCTGCATGCCTCAGCAACATCAGGTGGTCTCCACAGGGGACCAGGGTGAATTGGGCTGCACCTTTTGGACTTACCTCTGGTATCAGCTCTGCCCTCTCAGGAACTACTATAGCCAGAGCCACAGGAACCTCCTTTCTCCACTGTTTCAGGAGATCATGATGGTAAATTTGACATGCATTACACCTATCTGTGTGCCTGACCTCATAGCCAGTGTCTCCTATTCGCCATGTGACCTCACAAATCTTATCCTTATGCAGAATTATTCAGGAAATGAGTAACAGCAATAAAGAATTCACTATCATGTTTGTAGACTTCATGAAAGCTTTTGACTCCATCAACAGGGAAATTTGAGATATTGATGCTATACAGTATACCAGATAAGTTCATCAAAGCCATTAAAGTATTATACACCAATACCAAATCCAGGGTAGTCACTCCCAATGGAGAAACAGACTACTTTGATATAGTGGCAGGAGTCCAGGGAGACACATTAGCTCCATTTCTATTTATTCTCATGCTGGATTGTGTACTTAGGATATCAGTGGATACCAACAACACTAAAGGATGTATGCTGAAGCCAAGAAGAAGCTCAAGATACCCTCCTGAGTACATCACTGATCTAGACTTCGCAGATGACCTAGCTCTTCCATCTAATGGTGTCTCTCTCCCTTCTCTAATGGATATTTATAACTCCTGCCTCACCCGCAAAGCCATCAGAATTGCAGGTGACCCCACCCACCCATCTCACAACCTCTTCAGTCCGCTGCCATCGGGGAGGAGACTGCGGACTCTCCGGGCCAAAACCAGCAGGCTCAAGAACAGTTTCTTTCACCAGGTGGTCAGGAGGCTCAACTCCCTCCCTGTTCTGCCCCTCCTCCCCCCTCTGCCCCTGCCACAGATTCTGCTCGCACACCCCCCTGCCCCCCCTTCAGCATCTGACATGTCATCCTCACAGTTTCCCCCCCAAAACACACACACACACACACACACACACACACACACACACACACACACATCTCAATGTTCATTAACATACTGAACTCAGGGACCGCACATCTCACTTTACCTCGCTCATTTGCACTATTCCGCACTACCTCACCTTAACAGCTGCTAGTTTGTTTATACTGCTTATTTCATGTTTACCTGCTATACCTCAAGTGCCCTTGACTGTTTGTTTATTTGCACCAATTTATGTGTGTGTGTGTGTGTGTATGTATATGAGTGTTTAGTCTATGTCTAGTTCTTGTCTAGTGTTTATACTGTTTATATTGTCTGTTTGAGTGTTTAGTCTTTGTCTAGTTCTTATCTAGAGTGTTTATACTGTTTATATTGTCTGAGTGTTTAGTCTATGTCTAGTTCTTATCTAGAGTGTTTATACTGTTTATATTGTTTGTTTGAGTGTTTAGTCTATGTCTAGTTCTTATCTAGAGTGATTATACTGTTTATATTGTTTTTTTTTTTAATTATTCTATTTTTATTTATTGCATTGCCTGTTTGCACCGTGGGTCAGAGAGGACTGAAATTTCATCTGCGCTGCATGTCGAGCATGTATAGCATATTTGACAATAAAATTGACTTGACTAATACTGTGGCAAATGCACAATCCTTATTGTTAGCCCTTGAACCTGCTGCTGCCCATGTTGGTCTCTATTGCAATGATATCAAAATCGTGTTCATTTCTACTGAATCTAACCCATGTATTGTTACCATATCAGGGAATCCCATCAAGCATGTAGAAGATTTCAAGTATCTTGGTTCCTATATCATGAACTCAGAAAAGGATTTTCAGATTTGTAGAACCCTAGCTTGGAGTGCATGCAACAAACTTGATAAGATCTGGAAATCAAATGTGCCAAGAAAACTGAAAATCAACCTTTTCCAAGTGACAGTTGAGCCCATTCTTCTTTATGGATCTGAGACCTGGACATTGAACTCTCGACTGCACAAATGTTTGGATAGTTGCTATACTAACCTGTTGAGGAGGGCACAGAATCTCCCATGGCAGTCACACCCAACTCTGGAACAAATTTATGGGAAAACCCCAAAGGTGAGCCTATGACTAATTGAACATTGTACAAGATTCACTGGACACTGTTACCATGCAAAGGATGAATTGGTATCTGGTCTCCTTCTATCGAAAGCATCTACCAGCAGGAAGCTGACATACCCAGACATAATAGCACATGACACTGGTATAAGCAAGGAAGATCTTCCAACCTTGATGGCGATTAGAGAATGTTGGTGCAAAGTTGTACTTGGAGTCTTGCCCAAGGGTGAGAGGTAGGATAGGGTATGTGACCTCAAAGACCTTTACAATTTGGTGAGTAATTTTGAGCTCAACATGGGCAGTAAAATGAGCACTTTATCTCCTGATGCAAATTCCCTTAGCCGTGTCCCTCTGTTGTACAGGTGGGATTGACGTTCTTGTGCCTATAGCAAATTCTACTTAGTTATGCGACTCAGTGTGTGGAGTTTTGCTCTCAGGCCAAGAATGTACTGAATTTAATTTTTGTTTTGTGAAGGCCTCCCCTCCCAATTTTTTTAATGACATTTAAGATGGCACAGGGCTTGCATTCATACAGCAATTCAAATAGGAAAAAATCCAGTGGAGGCTTGTGGGACCTTGCACACTGCAAACAACAGAGAATCTAGCCACTTATCCCAGTTTCTAGCATCCCCATGAATGAACTTACAAATCATGTTTTTAAGTGGTTGATTAAACTGTTTGACCAGCCCATCCATTTGCGGATAGTAAACACTGGTATGAATCAATATAATCCCCAATAATTTGTACAGTTTGCATTGTGTACATGACATAAAAGTAGTGCCTTGATCAGTCAGGATTTCTTTCAAAATCCTGACTCAGGAGATAATGCAGAAATCCTGACTCAGGAGATAATGTGGAAGAGAGTCTCCACACCACTACGTGCAGAGATATTGCAAAGAAGCACTGTTCTGAGTATCGCGTTGCATAATCCACTATGATTATGATTAGTCAAATCAAGTCAACTTTATTGTCAAATATGCTATACATGCTCGACATACAGCACAGATGAAATTTCAGTCCTCTCTGACCCACGGTGCAAACAGGCAATGCAATAAATAAAAATAGAATAACTGAAATAAACAATATAAACAGTATAAACACTCTAGATAAGAAATAGACATAGACTAAACACTCACAGTTTATATATATATATATATATATATATATATATATATATATATATATATATATATATATATATCACACACACACACACACACACACACACACACACACTCAACATTCATTTGCACACTGAACTCAGGGACTGCACATTTCACTTTACCTCGCTCATTTGCACTATTCGGCACTACCTCACCTTAACAGCTATTAATTTATTGTTTATACTGCTTATTTCATGTTTACCTGCTATACCTCAAGTGCCCTTGACTGTTATTTTATGTCCCTTTGCTCCAATATATATATATATATATATATATATATATATATATATATATATACCTGTGAGTGTTTAGTCTATGTCTATTTCTTATCTATAGTGTTTATACTGTTTATATTGTTTATTTCAGTTATTATATTTTTATTTATTGCATTGCCTGTTTGCACCGTGGGTCAGAGAGGATTGAAATTTCATCTGTGCTGTATGTCGAGCATGTATAGCATATTTGACAATAAAGTTGACTTGACTTGATTAACACAAAGTGAGACCCATGTATGGATTGATCTAATAGTGTCACACGGAGCTCTTGATGCACCAGCGTGAGACGTTATAAAATGCACTATACACATACATACTGATACATTTCATGTTGCTATCGCTAATTTCAGCCATCTAACTTTGTGGGTGCACACACAAGTTATTTGTAGTGATAGTTTTCTGTAACAAAAGTACTTCGTAGCTATTGTAAATGACAACATGCAACCCCGATTCCAAAAAAGTTGGGACAAAGTACAAATTGTAAATAAAAATGGAATGTATGTATGTAAATGGTGGTAAATGGGGCTTGGTTTATTTTAGGGGGTGGGACTAGGGACTATTTAAGCCCTCTGAAGAGAGGTAATCTGGGTGGGTTTTTTCTGGTATTCAGTCTGGTTTGTAGCCCTGTCCTGTGCTGTGTAAGCTCTTCAGGCTGGAATTATTTTTCTGCTTTTCTTGTAAATACACTTTTTTTTTGTTTATTTTGTGAAATTCATAGGCCTATTTTATTTTGTTTAAAAGTTTGAACACTATTTTTCCCATTCTTCTTATTATTTTTTGTTCACTTTGGGGAAAAACGGACTGAAAATAAACACCTTTTTCTGCACCGAAGTTGCACTCCTTGGCTGTGTCATCATTTTGTCATAGAACCCATGTGACATATGGTGTCAGAAGTGGGATGGCCAGCCGAAGAAAACCAGTTCAGACGACCCAAAGGAAAGGCAACACCTATAAACCATTCACCAGAGCAGCCGCCGCCAGGCAACTGAAGGAGGATGACTGTGAAACAGCTTAGTCGGGAACAGAGCAAGAGCAAGCACAAGCAGTTGTCCAGGATTACAAGGGGAAGGGAGCCAGACCCAAGACCAGAGGTGGTGTTCCAGTATTGCCATCTGTTGTGGCCACATCACTAACAGACCTGGTTCAAGATTTCCTCACAGCCCAACGAATGAGAGATGATGCGCGTCAGGAGGCGCAGATTAGGCGTGATGAGGCCATGCGGGAGGAGCTGCGAGATTTTTTCACAGCAGTGCGGCCTCGGCAAGAACCGCATCTCTCATACCAACCGGCATTTTCCAGTGTGCTTGGAGAGGAAAGCGTAAGACCCGATCTGCCACCAGCAACGCTGTTCCAGCCGGGAGGACATCAGCAGCCAGATCCAGACTACAGCAGTCAGTCCCATGAAGTAAGCCCAGTGCATTCACCAGCTCGCCCAGCCCATCCAGCATTCAATACAGCAGTCCAGCCAGCATACCGGCTGACAGCCCCAGTGTCCAATGCAGTACCTACAGCGGCCCTTCCAGCTGCCCCAGCGCCAGCTGCCCCAATATACCCGCCAGCACCAGCCACCCCAGCACACCCGCCAGCAAGCCTGGTGTATCCACAGATGCCAATGTACCCAGGACGACCCAGAGAACCAAAGCTACATCCCTATCAGCAAGGAGAAGATATGGAAAATTTCCTGCTGAGGTTTGAGTGTCTGGCACGTACATGGCAATGGCCAGAAAGAGAGTGGGCAGTCAGATTGATTCCATTGCTGACTGGCAAGGCCCTAGAAGCATACTCGGCTATAGACGAGGACTGTGCAGATGACTTCCAGGAGTTAAAGGAGGCCCTGCTTCTGAAATTTGACATCACCAAAGAGACGTACTGACAGCGATTTCGGAGGAGCACTGTTCCAGTTGGAGAAACACCTATGGAGACCTATCACCGGTTGAAGCATCTGTTCCGTCGGTGGGTGCAACCAGAATGTCACACCAAGGAGGAGATTGGTGAGAAGGTGATTATGGAGCAGCTGCTGAATGTTCTGTCCCCAGATGTACGGACATGGGTCCGAGAACATGAGCCAGAAGATGGAATGACTGCAGCCAAGTTCGCATTGCAATATATTAATGCACACAAGGTGGCACCCAACTGCTCAGCGGTTACTTACAAACCATCACAGAGCTTCAAACAGGGTGCAGGTAACTCTGGGGGTGGGAATCCTGCTCATACAGTTGGGGGTAGTAATACTGCTCAGGCAGTTGGGAATAATGGGAGGCCGGTGTTGATTTGTTTTTTCTGTCAACAGTGAGGCCATAAGGCATCTGTTTGTCCTTTAAGGAAACCAAAATTATCTGGGTTTTGCTATGTGCCACGGGAGGGGGATGCCAGGGCTGAAATTAATGAAATGCAACCAGTAAGCCAGAAAGTAAAAGTTAATGGGGTTACCCTTGGTGCTATGGTGGATACTGGTAGTGCTGTTTCTTTAATTAAAATGTGTCATGTGCCATTTAATTGCATTAACTATCAGAATCAGAAGGTGATTGAGTGTGTATATGGAGATAAAAAGCAATATCCACTGACAGAACTTGCGGTTGAAATTGATGGAGCAAAATACCTACTGAATATGGTGGTGGTTGAAAACTTACCTTTTGATGTCATACTGGGGAAGGATGTTCCGTTGGAGAAAAGTAGCTCTGGGTATAGGTATATCCTTGTGGTATGTGATTACGCAACCCGTTTCCCAGAGGCATTCCCACTGCAAAGCATAACCATCCCAAACGTGATCAGTGCTCTTGTTCAGTTGTTTTCCAGAGTTGGCATTCTGGATGAGATCATCATGGACCAAGGCACCAACTTTACATCTCGCCTGATGATGCAACTGTACAGCCAGCTAGGTATCAAGGCCCTGAAGACTACACCATATCATCCCCAAATGGACGGGCTCATCGAGCGGTTCAATTAAACATTGAAGTCGATGCTCTGTAAGTTTGTGGATGATACTGGCCGTGATTGGGATAAGTGGCTGCCTTTCCTGTTGTTTGCTTATTGGGAAGTCCCTCAAGTTTCAACAGGCTTTTCGCCGTTCGAGCTCTTGTATGGGTGGTCAGTGAGGGGGCCACTAGACCTCCTGAAGAGCTCATGGGAAGACACTACCACCATTGAGTCCAACAGCCAAGGCATGGTCCAATACGTTCTTCAGATGCGGAGCCGGCTGGAGAAATACCACGAGGAAGCCCAGGTGAATCTTCAGGCAGCAGAAGAAGTTCAGAAGAGATGGTATGACCAACATGCACGAGTAAGGGAGTTTCAAGCAGGACAAAAGGTGCTCCTGTTGTTGCCCTGTTCTTCCAGCAAGCTGTTGGCCAAGTGGCAAGGGCCATACACCATCCACAAGAAGATAAGCCCAACAACATATGAGGTCCACCATCCAGAGAAGGGTAAGCCAGTTCAAACTTATCATGTGAATCTCCTCAGGGCCTGGCATGAGAGAGCAGACCACCAGACGGTGCTGTTTGTGCAGTACCTGGAGGAGGAGGCGGAGCCAGAGGAACTGTTGAAGGCATGGAGTGGGGAAATGGAGGTGACACTCCCACACCTGGAGGGTGAGAAGCAAATGGATCTGTTTGATGTATTCAGCCATTACCCTGCACTTTTCCAGCAGAGGCCAGGAAAGACCACACTCCTGGAACATACCATTCGCCTCAAACCGGACCAGTTCCCTATCAGACAGGCACTGTACCATATCCCTGAGAGGCTGGTTGAGGCTCTCGAAAAGGAGGTCCATGCCATGTTGGAACTAGGTGTGATAGAACCATCAGCCAGTGAATGGAGCAGCCCCATCGTGATTGTGCCAAAGAAGAATGGCTCCATCCGGGTGTGCCTTGACTTTAGAAGGTTGAATGCCATCTCCCACTCCAACGCATATCCAATGCAACGTATAGATGAGCTTCTGGAGAAGGTAGGCCATGCCAATTTTATTACAACATTAGATCTATGTAAAGGATATTGGCAGGTCCCCCTAGAGGAAAAGTCTAAAACCTATACAGCTTTCCGCACCCCTATGGGCCTATTCCAGTTTCGTATGATGCCCTTTGGCCTTCATGGTGCACCTGCCAGTTTCCAATGGTTGATGGACTGAATACTCCAGGATTGCTCTGATTGTAGTGCTGCTTATTTAGATGATGTAGTTATTTTCAGCAACACCTGGCAACAACATTTGGAGCACCTGCATCGTGTCCTGGGAAAAATCCAGCAAGCAGGCCTGATGCTGAATGTGCAAAAGTGTGAGTGGGCAAAAGCAGAGACAAGGTATCTGGGATATCAGCTGGGAAAAGGAACCATAAGGCCGCAGGTGGACAAGGTGCAAGCAATCCGGGATAGTCCACGTCCAACCACCAAGACACAGGTAAAATCTTTCCTGGGCATGATTGGCTGGTACAGAAGATTCATCCCTCATTGTGCCACCATTGCTGCTCCCTTAACAGACCTGACTAAGAAATCTGTCAGTAATCCAGTGAAATGGAGTGATAAATGTGAAGCTGCCTTTAATACTTTGAAGAGTTGTTTGTGTGCGTCCCCTGTACTCCAGACACCAGATTTCAAAAAGCGGTTCCTTGTAGAGGTGGATGCTTCCAGATGTGGCCTGGGAGTGGTCCTTGCGCAAGGAGATCGAGGGGAAGAAAGGCCTGTCTTATACCTAAGTAGGAAACTGCTGCCACGGGAAACAAGGTATTCAGCTGTGGAAAAGGAATGCCTTGCAATCAAGTGGGCTTTAGATAGTCTGAGGTATTACCTGTTGGGCCGGGATTTTGATCTTTATACAGACCATCGAGCACTGACGTGGATGAACACCATGAAGAATAAGAACGCCCGGGTGACAAGATGGTACTTGGAGTTGCAGCCTTTCCAGTTCTGTGTCCATCATAAGCGAGGCCAGCAGAATGTTGTAGCTGACTACCTATCCAGGCTGCCAAGTATTGCCACCCTAGGAGAGGAAGGTGGTAATGTCACACGGAGCTCTTGATGCACCAGCATGAGACGTTATAAATGCATTACACACATACATACTGATACATTTCATGTTGCTATCACTAATTTCAGCCATCTAACTTTGTGGGTGCACACACAAGTTATTTGTAGTGATAGTTTAATGTAACAAAAGTACTTCGTAGCTATTATAAATGACAACATACACACAGAAATGCATTTAACATCTTTTAGTTACTTATTTTAGCGTGGTGAGTCAGAGCCTCGCGTTGTTTGTCTCTCTGTTCTGTCCTGCAGTACTTCCTGGTTGCAAAGGACCCGAACATTGGAGACTGGACTGGCTTTGTAGTGCCAGTCTCGTCAATTCCTCCAATTACCATCAATTAACGGAAAAATGAATTGTTGTGAATACATAATGTTGTATTGGGAACGGATGTGTTGGATGATAATTATGTAACATTTTGTAGTTTGTGAAACCTGACATTGTATGTAAATGGTGGTAAATGGGGCTTGGTTTATTTTAGGGGGTGGGACTGGGGACTATTTAAGCCCTCTGAAGAGAGGTAATCTGGGTGGGTTTTTTCTGGTATTCAGTCTGGTTTGTAGCCCTGTCCTGTGCTGTGTAAGCTCTTCAGGCTGGAATTATTTTTCTGCTTTTCTTGTAAATACACTTTTTTTGTTTATTTTGTGAAATTCATAGGCCTATTTTATTTTGTTTAAAAGTTTGAACACTATTTTTCCCATTCTTCTTATTATTTTTTGTTCACTTTGGGGAAAAACGGACTGAAAATAAACGCCTTTTTCTGCACCGAAGTTGCACTCCTTGGCTGTGTCATCATTTTGTCATAGAACCCATGTGACAAATGGCCTGACAAGATCCATGCCAATTCTTTCAAAGAGGATTTCGATTAATGGTAATAGGCACAATGGCGCGTTTGGTGTGGCTGCTGGATTTACTAGCTGGCATTTGTGACAAGCCACACACCACCTGCAAACATCACCACAAATCCCTGGCCAAAAGAAGTGGGCCATGAGATGATTTAGTGTTTTGTCCTGACCTAGATGCCCAGCCATAGGATTATAATGAGCTGCATGGAATAAATGTTCCCTATGGTTCTTCAGGTCTAACTGTGTCATCTCTTCTTTAGTCTGAGTGTCCTGTGTAACTTGATATTTATTCATATTTTTGTATTATTAAGGATAGGCTATAGTCTATCCTTAATAATACAAAAATACAGAAAGGAAAGCACAACATTTGGCTGAAGGTTTTAACCATCATTTGCTTTCACTTGGTCAAAAGCGTATCTCAGAGTCTCATCCTGCATCTGCTCTAGTGGGAAATCCCAGATGGTTTTCCGAGAGAAAGAGGAGATGTGGGGCCCTCCCCATTCTCAGTGTCATCATGATGCAGATCTGACATGGACGGCCCTGGGACCACCTCCCCAGCCAATGTTGCCATGGGATTCTCCTGTGACATGCTACTGAAGGATCCATCCACTACTAAATTGTTTTATTAATGTTTTAAACCCTGGCCAATCTGTCCCCAGGATAAGTGGATGGGTGAGGCTCAGGCTAACCGCCACCTCCATGCTATGTTTTTCACCCCAGAAATTAATAGTGACTGGCATTAGCAGATATTTGTGGACATTTCTGTGTACACACCTCACCTTCACCAATTGTGCATTTCCCAGTGCCCTGCATTAGATCAGGTTTTGATGCATGGAGCTCTGATTACAACCAGAATCCACCAAAGCCTCATGTTTACCCCCTTGAATGCTCACTGAGACACAGTACACTCCTGCTTGATCAGGGAAGCCCGCAGCCCGTCAGGAATGCAAATCAGAATCCCCACCTCTTTGCGGAAGTACTGACTGCAGGAAATCCCAGTCTTCCTGCTGTACTGACAGACCTGCCTGGACTCACTCCTGGGTTTTGGCACCAGTGTAACAACCTTCTGCAGTGGGGTAATAAGGAACTGGGGGTCAGGCTTCAAGAACAGGTGCATTTTATTGTTCCCCTCACATTCACTTTTCAGTGACTATCGAACCCACACACACAAAGATAACACAGCTCTCTCTCTCTCTCTCTCTCTCTCTCTCTCTCTCTCATAACTGGCTGTCTGAAAGGCACATACTACCTGCTGGTTCAACCCAACTCTTCGCTGTTCACAGCTGATGCTCAACCACACCCCCACTGCCACATATATATTTGCACTTTACTTGAACATAAGCTACATAATGACTTGATTTTTTCAAAGAGAGAAGATGGCAGTGCAGTGGTCAGCACTCCTGCCTCACAGCAAGAAGGTTCTGGGTTTGAACCTCACAGCCAATGGAGGCCTTTCTGTGTGGAATTTGCATGTTCTCCCCATGCCTGTGTGGGTTTCCTCTGGGTGCCTCCAGGAGGTTTCCTCCCACAGTCCAAAAACATGTGCATGAGGTTAATTGGCTACTCTAACTTGCCTATGTGTGTGAATGGTTGTTTGTCCGGTGAAACTGCAACAGGCCTAGGAAGCCAGTGGTAGATGAAGCCTGAAGAGGCTCATAAGAGGTTGGCAACTGACAGGCCAATTGGCTGACAGGTCTCAGGGTGAGTGAGAGAAGATGCTTGCTATTGCATTATTAAGATTTTAAATTTTATAATTTTTTTGACTTTGTTTGCAAATTAGTTTAATAAGTCAGGTACAGTATGTATTATTCATACATGGGTTATTTAGGGGTTACATATCTGTACATACCCTTACCCTGATACTTGGTTGATGCACCTTTGGCAGCAATTACAGCTTCAATTACAGCCATTTTCAGCTCCTTCCACAGATGTTTAATTGGATTCAGGTCTGGGCTCTGGCTGGGCCACTCAAGAACATTCACAGACTTTCTCCAAAGCCACTCCTTTATTCTCTTGGCTGTGTGCTTCAGGTCGTCATGTTGGAAGGTAAACTTTCACTCCAGTCTGAGGTCCAGAGTGCTCTGGAACAGGTTTTCTTAAAGGATCTCGATGTACTTAGCTGCATACATCTTTCCCTCAATCAGGCCTAGTTGCCCCATTCCCACTGCTGAAAAACATCCCCACATCATGATGCCTCCACTGCCATGCTTCACTGTCGGAATGGCATTAGCCAGGTGATGAGCAGTGCCCGGTTTCCTCCAGACGTGATGTTTGGTATTCAGGCCAAAAAGTTCAATTTTAGTTTCATCAGCCCAGAGAATCTTGTTTCACATGGTTTGAGAGTCCTCTAGGTGCCTTTTGGCAAACTCCCAGCAGACTGTCATGTGCCTTTTACTAAGGAGTGGCTTCTGTCTGACCACTCTACCATAAAGGCCTGATTTGTGGAGTGCTGCCTGGATGGTTGATCTTCTGAAAGGTTCTCCCATCTCCACAAGGATACAGTGGAGCTCTGTCAGAGTGATCCTTGGGTTCCTACTTACCTCCCTGGCCAAGGCCCGTCTTCCCCGATCACTCAGTTTGGCCAGGTCTAGGAAGATTCTTGGTGGTTCCAAACTTTTTCCATTTACAAGTGATGGTGGCCACTGCGCTCTTTGGGACCTGTACCCTTCTCCAGATCTATGCCTTGACACCAATCCTGTTTCTGAGGTCTCCAGATAATTCCTTTGACCCCATGGCTTGGAGTTTGCTCTGACATGCACTGCCAACTGTGGAACCTTACATAGACAGGTGTTGGCAATCCCCAATCATGTCCAATCAATTGGATTTACCACAGGTGGACTCCAATTAAGTTGTAGAAACATCTCAGGCAGTATCAGTGGAAACAAAATGCACCTCAGCTCACTTTTGGGTGTCATATCAAAGGGTGTGCACACTTGCATACATATGATATTTTACATTTTGATTTTTAATAAATTAGCCCAAATGTCTAAAAACCTGCTTTCATTTTGTCATTATGGGCTATTCTGTGTCGAATTTTGTGACAAAAAATAAACTCAATCTATTGTAGAATAAGTCTGTAACATAATAAAACATGGAGAAGGTGAAAGGGGTGTGCAGACTTTCTGGCTTGACTGTATGGTAACTCTAGGCAAAATACTTTAATTCATAACAAATCCTGAATACACCACCATACATTACACCATAAAATGGAGGTGGATTGCGAAGTAGAAAAAACAAGTTTTGGTTGACAAAAATATTTAACTGCACATACCTTGCTGCAGTGTCCAGCCTCATGGCTCCAAAGGAAGTAGGGTACTCTAAGGGGTAACATCTAACTTATGATGTAATCTAAAACCTGATTGGTTGAAATTAATTTATGGAAATACAAACTGTCCCTAGTCTCCCCCATCTCAAGTCTTCCCACTCTCCCCTACTGTATCATAACCTGATTACAAAAGCGTCTAATAAAGCATTTTTCAAATTTCAAATTTGATACATGGTCCTGATATATTGAGACCTGAATATTTACAGTCCCCTCAAAAAGAAGTACAGTCCTCTCAAAAGAATTGGCAAAGCCAATTCTTTAGTCCCCCCCCCCCATACACACACTGAAGATATTTGGATTTGAGATCAAAAGATAACTGAGATGATGGATCAGAATTTCAGCTTTCATTTCCTGATATTTACATTTAAATGTGTTAAACAATTTAGAACATGGCACATTTGCTGGCAGACCATTCAATTTTTAGGTCAGCAAAACTATAAGTACAGATCATCTTAAAGTTAATTAGAGTAAATAAGACTTAGAAGTTGGTGTTCTATTCCTTGCTTGCAATAACTACATTAAGCTGGTGACCCACTGACATCACCATACTGTTGCATTCTTTTTGGGAATGTTTTTCCAGACTTGTACCACACCTTCAACTTATTTTTTGTTGAGACAGAAGGGGCTTTCTCCCTTCAGTCTCCTCTTCAGGAGGTGAAATGCATGCTCACTTGGGTTAAGACCTGGTGATTGACTTGGCCAGTCTAAAACTTTATACAGTATGTTTTTCCCCTGATGAAGTCCTTTGTTGTGTCAGTAGTGCATTTTGGGTCATGGTTTTTCTGCATGATAAAGTTCCTCCAAATTAGACTGGATGCGATTTTTTGTAAATTGACAGACAGAATGTTTCCGTCAACTTTAGAATTCATTCTTCTGCTACCATAGTGGGTTACATAATCAGTAATTGATGACTATGATACTACCTCCACCTTTGTTGAATGATGAGCTTGTATGTTTTGGATCATGAGCAAATACTTTAATTCTTTCTCCACACTTTAGCCTTTCTATTACTTTGGTAGAGGTTAGACTTGGTTTTATAACTTATATAAACATGGTTTGTGGCTCATCTCTGTATTTCTTTGCAAATTCCAGTTTGGCCTTCTGATTCTTAATGATGAGTTGTGTGAATCTTGTGGTTTGGTCTCTATATTTCTGCTCAGGAAGTCTTCTTCAAATGGTGGATTGTGAACCTCCAGCCTGTGTAGGTTGTTGGTAATGTCAGTGACTGTTTGTTTTTGCATTTTTCTTCATAACTTTCTCAATGTTTATCATAATCTGCTGTTGTTTTCCTTTACCAACCTGTTTGATGTCTGGTTGTTAGAACACAAGCAATTTATTTCTTTTCCAGGACATTTCAAATTGCTATATTGGTTATGCCCAATGCTAGTGCAATGGCTACGATTGACTGATTACTTTTTTCCTTTTTCTCAGCTTCAAAATGGCTTGTTTTTCTCCTATCATCAGCTCTCTGGTCTTCAGTTTGCTTATCCTATTTAACAATAAATGCAGTATTCACAGGCAACACCAAGGGCTCAAACCAAGAGTAGACATTCAGAACTATCAATTGTTTAAACAAATCAATCTAACAGGGCACACTTGGGCAACAAGAAATACCTGTCAGTCACATGTTCCAAAATATTTCATCACTTGAAAAATGGGTGGATTCAAACAAAAGGTGCTTAACACATCTAGATGTAGAATCCTGATTCCAGGAATGTAAAACACTGTTTAATACAGTATCGATAGATGACATTTTATAGAGTCCAAATCAGTGGCGGCTGCTGGTTTTTAAAACGGGGAAGCCCATTTTACGCATTCATCGTAAAACCTGTAGGCCGGATATCAAAGCATAGAAAAGTGTGCCCCATTAGCACAGTGAACTAGACAACCCTACCTAGTGGCAGAAAGTATTTTTGCTTGTACATTTCATGTTATAGTCTGGCTTGCCAGGCTAGTGCCTCATATCCTTAATCAAAAATATCAAACATCCAAAAATCACTGGCTATTCAATGAAGAGCCTTGAACATCATACCCTGATATGCAACACAGAGTCTTTAACACAACACCCAGCTGTGCAACACATCCTTGAACATCTTCTGCAACACAGTCTGGAAATTCATAACCAGGTAGGCTATGCAACACACAGAACCTTGAATATTATACCCAGGTATAACCTATAACACAGAGCCCACCATTCTCTTAACATTACTGAACAATATACACACTTCAGATTCATGAACATGAACACTATTTATACACAAATTCTGCCCTCCGCTCCTTTTCCAGAAAATGGTCTGTGACCCTGTCATACCAGCTGGTTGTGCTTTCCAGAGACTTCACCAATTTCTGTTAGCAGCTAGCACTGCAGATCCCAGTAAGGCTCAAGCTAGCCTACAACCAGATTGAACTACAAATGAAATAAACGAATGAATTCACGAATAATCAAACTGATAGAATGGATGAAAGTTAACAGAGCACAACGAGTAATATTTACATTTATTTACAGAGTAATGTACAGAGACATCAATGAGAAGAACCATTTATATGAAAAGAAATTCGGACAGCACTTTGGCACACGACTACACTTTCTCCACATCCGCTAGGGACTGACTGATCATACTTCCGTGTTCCTCGCCGAAGTACCGCCCTCCTCATGTCTTTCAAACACTACCTCCAATAATCCTTTATCAGCCCGGCTTCTTGTCCCTCCCACTGTCTCGTTTAGTCCCAGAGAAGCCCGGCTTCCCTGGAAGTGACGATTTTGTTGATTTTAACCAATAACAACTAGCCGAAATTGGCTGTTCAGAGCCATCTCGTAGACTGCAACAGATACCCGGCTGCCAGTCAGTGTTGCCAGATACTGCTGACGTTTTCCATCCCAAAATATATTCAAAACCCGCCAAAATGCACTTAAAACCGCCCAATCTGGCAACACTGCTGCCAGTCCATAGAGCCCATTGAAATAAGAAAGGTTACAGCCTGGCAGCAAAGGTGATTCTCGTAGCGAACTGCAAGTTCGTCAGACATCACTCAAATAAGTTACAGGATAGTTATGAACATAAATACAATCTTGGGCATATATTATGTTATGCAAGTTATTGTTTTAATGAGAATTCAACATCGTAGACGCCGCAGTTTGGGGAGAGAATTTTAGGGGAAGCTCGGCTTCCCTTGTTGTCTCTGAGAAATCGCCCCTGGTCCAAATCAATTTACACAGTTGATTTAGATCTCCTCACCAAAATGCAGCATAATAGTGTACAACCCTGATTCCAAAAAAGCATTGGGACACTGTGTAAAACGGAAATAAAAAACAGAATGCAATGATTTGCAAATCCTTTTTGACTTATATTTAACTGAATACAATAAAAAGACAAGATATTTAATGTTCAAGCTGATAAACTTTGTTTTTGTAAATATACATCACTTCTGAATTAGATGCCTGCAACACATTCCAAAAAAGTTGGGACAGGAGCACACACATTTACTACTGTGTTACATCACCTTTTCTTTTACCGACACTTAGTAAGCATTTGGGAAGTGAGGACACCAATTGTTGAAGTTTTGAAAGTTAAATTCTTCTCCATTCTTGCTTGATATAGCATCAGCTGCTGAACATTCCAGGGTTTTCATTGTTGTATTTTGCACTTCATAATGTGCCAAATATTCTCCCTGTGAGGCAGGGAGGCCAGTTTAGCACCTGCACTCTTTTACTATATATCCACACTATGGTAACCCATGAAGAAAGTGGTTTGGTATTGTCTTGCAGGAAAAAGCAGGGGAAAAGATATGATCTGTATGGCAGCATATATTGCTCCAAAACCTGTATGCTCCTTTGAGCATTCATGGTGCCTGCACAGATGTGCAAGTCACCAATGCCATGGGTACTAACACTCCCCCATACCATCACAGATGCTGGCTAACTTTGTGCTGGTAACAGTCTGGATGGTCCTGTTCCTCTTTAGCCCAGAAGACACAACATCCATGATTTCCAAAAACAATTTGAAATGTGGACTTGTCAGACCACAGCACACAGCGTCAGTCCATCTCACATGAGCTTGGGCCCAGAGAATTCAGCAGTGTGTTATGCCCAGCCTAGGGGAAACCTGAGCGCAGCAAAAAAGTGACTTCCCCTTTCCCTACTCCCAAGGATGACCAGTGCCACAGCTGATTGCAGTCCAAAACACAACTGATTTATTTCAACACAGGTAAAACTGGTGTCAGGGTGAGTACGGCCCAAAATAACAAAAAACAAACAAACAAAAAAAAACCAAAACAATGTATTTAAATGTCCACTAACTTAACTGGACAATAAAAGAAAACAAAATAAAATACAGGTATCTTACCTAACTCCCTAATATAAACAGGAGAAAATGGAGTGCAAAAAAAAAGTGCTTCTCACCCCTACAGTTACCTGGACTACTTTTAGGGAATTATTTGCACTGTTTACAACTTAAACACTTTAATCAGTTGACAAAACAATAAGGCACAGTCCAATCGGTAGGGTCGGCAAGTACCTGTTCATCTCAAACAATTCTAATATTGTGAAAAAGCTCATTTTGTTTGCAATTTAATTCAAATGGGTAAACTTTCATAGATTCTATATTCATTAAACATAATTATGGTGAAATATTTAAAGCCTTTTTTTGTTTTAATTTTGATGATTATGGACTACAGCTCATGAAATTCAGAAATTCAGTATCTCAATTTATTAGAATATTTCCTCAGATGAATCAAAAAGGATTCATAATACAGAAATGTCCAACTTCTGAAAAGTATGTTCATTTATACACTCAGTACTTGGTTGGGGCTACTTTACCGCAAATTACTAAATCAATGCAGTGTTGCATATAGGCCATCAACCTGTGGCACTGCTGAGGTGTTATTGAAACCCAGATTGCTATGATAATCTCCTTCAGCTCATCTCTACTTTTTGGCGTTTCTCATCTTCCTCTTGACAATACCCCATAGATTCTTTATGGAGTTCAGGTCAGACAAGATGGCTAGTCAATCAAGCACAGTAATTTCATGGTCAGCAAAACATTTGGTGGCAGTTTTGGCACTGTGGGCAGTTGCTAAGTTCTGCTGACATAGGAAATCTGTATCTCCATAAAGCTTGTCAGCAGAAGGAAGCATGAAGAGGCCTAAAATCCCCTGGTAAACAGCTGTGTTGACTTTGGACTTGATAAAACACATTAGACCAAGACCAACAGATGACATGGCACCCCAAATCATCACAGACTGCAGAAACTTCACACTAGACTTCAAACACCTTGGATTCTGTGCCTCTCCACTCTTCCTCCAGAGTCTAAGACCTTGGTTTCCAAATGAAATGGAAAATGTACTTTCATCTGAAAAGAGGACTTTGGACCACTGTGCAACAGTCCAGCTCTTTCTGTCCTTAGCCCAGGTAAGATGCTTCTGATGTTGTCTCTGGTTCAGAAGTGGCTTGATATTAGGAATGCAACAGTTGTAGCCCCTTTCCTGAAGACGTCTGTGTGTGGTGGCTCTTGATGCACGGATGGCAGCCTCAGTCCACTCCTTGTGAAGCTCTTCTAAGTTCTTGAATTGACTTTTCCTGAAAATCCTCTCAAGTCGGCGGTCATCCCTGTTGCTTTTACACCTTTTCCAGCCAGCCTTTTCAGCAATGACCTTCTGTGGCTTACCTTCCTTGTGGAGGGTATTCATGATCGTCTTCTGGACAACTGTCAAGTCAGCAGTCTTTCCTATGATTGTGGTTTTGTATACTGAACTAGACTGAGAGATACCTGGTATTTATTCTGTTTTACTCAAACTCGAAATGAAATCTTCTCATATTTTGAGATGTTTAAAAAAAATTCTGCTGTAGGCCATAATTATCAAAATTGAAATAGAAAAATGCTTGAAACATTTTAGTTTACATGTAATGAGTAGAATATATGAAATTTTTCAGTTTCTTAAATAATTGATGGAAAATATTGAACTTTTTCATGATATCCTAATTGTTTGAGCTGCACTAGTGTATATCTTTAACAGTTATTCCACAAAATTGAGTCATACATGAGCTGACAGCTGATGAGGCGCGTAGCACAGAGTTGGCTAAAAGCCATGCATGATGAGATTGAGTGGAATAACTGTTTTATTATATCCACATTCACTGGATTTTGAGAAACAGAGTCATTTTTATTTTTTGTAAATTCGATCAATCAGAATCCGTCAGAATCAAGTTTATTGCCAAGTACATTCTCATATACAAGGAATTTGCTTTGGTGATTGGTGCTTGAACAGTTAAGATAGAAGAATTTAGCAAAGACATAAGTAGTTACATACATAAAATAAAAAAAGAAGCAGAATCTAAAATATACAAATTTGAAAAGTGGACATATTTAAGCGGTATGTGCATGAGTTGTTTTGTAGTCCAAGCTATACAGTATGCCCAGGAATGTGCAAAAATAGGTCATATAATGAAGATGGAGAAGAGTCATGACATGCATGCAAGGAACAGAATATGTGCAATGGATTAAATAAATAGCCAAGCTGTGCAGTGTGTGCTGGAATGTACAATAAAGTTCACTGATTGAAAATGTATGACATGACCTTGAAATATGTAAAATCACAGTTCAGAGATGAAGTGCATTAATGTCACAGATTGAAAGTGTGAGGTTAAAGTCAGTGGGAGTCTCTGACCTTATTGATGAAACCAGCTGCAGTGGGGAAAAAGCTGGCCTTATGGCATGAGGTTTTGGTTCTAATGGACCGCAACCTCCTACCAGAGGGGAGTAATTCAAAAAGTTTGTGTCTTGGGTGGATAGGGTCAGCCACACAATCCTTTCTGCTCTCCTCAGGGTCCTGGACTCATACAAGTACTGAAGAGATGGATGGTTGCAGCCAATCGTCCTCTCAGCAGACCGAATGATACGCTGCAGTCTGCCCTTGTCCCTGGCAGTGGCAGCAATATTAGATGGTGATAGAGGAGGTGAGGATGGACTCGATGATGATGTAAAAGTGCACCATCGTTGTCTTTGGCAGATCAAATTTCTTCAACTGCCACAGGAAGTACATCCTCTGCTGTGCTTTCTTGGTAAGAGAGCAGGTATTCATCTCCCACTGAAGGTCCTGAGTGATTATAGTGCCAAAGAAGTAAAAATACTCCACAGAGGTTACTGAAGAGTCAAACAGGGTGATGGGGGCAGGCGTGACAGAGATCCTCCTGAAGTCTATAATCATCTCCACTGTCTTTAGAGCATTAACCTCTAAGTTGTTCTGCCTGAGTCAGCCCAGCAATAACCTGGCGACTTGTCCAGGGTTTACCCCGCCTCTCACCCATAGTCAGCTGGGATAGGCTCCAGCTTGCCTGCGACCCTGTAGAACAGGATAAGGGGCTACAGATAATGGATGGACGGACGGATTGTTTTGCCTGCACCAGGACACCAGATGGTCAATCTCCCATCTGTAGGCAGACTCATCCTCATCAGAAATGAGTCCAATGAGGGTGGTGTCATCTGTAAACTTTATGAACTTAACAGACTGATGACTGGAGGTGCAGCTGTTGGTGTACAGGGAGAAAGGATGTAGTTTTTGGGGGGATCCAGCACTGATGGTTCAAGAGACAGAGACATGTTTCTTCAGCTTCACGTGCT